>NC_053392.1:13575770-14175770 GCF_905171765.1 Bufo bufo | reverse complement strand
GAAAAGTCAAAAATAGGGAGATATCTTGCAGAGGGTTGCAGCACTGTTAAAATTGCAAAGCTTCTGAAGCGTGATCATCGAACAATCAAGCGTTTCATTCAAAATAGTCAACAGGGTCGCAAGAAGCGTGTGGAAAAACCAAGGCGCAAAATAACTGCCCATGAACTGAGAAAAGTCAAGCGTCCAGCTGCCAAGATGCCACTTGCCACCAGTTTGGCCATATTTCAGAGCTGCAACATCACTGGAGTGCCCAAAAGCACAAGGTGTGCAATACTCAGAGACATGGCCAAGGTAAGAAAGGCTGAAAGACGACCACCACTGAACAAGACACACAAGCTGAAACGTCAAGACTGGGCCAAGAAATATCTCAAGACTGATTTTTCTAAGGTTTTATGGACTGATGAAATGAGAGTGAGTCTTGATGGGCCAGATGGATGGGCCCGTGGCTGGATTGGTAAAGGGCAGAGAGCTCCAGTCCGACTCAGACGCCAGCAAGGTGGAGGTGGAGTACTGGTTTGGGCTGGTATCATCAAAGATGAGCTTGTGGGGCCTTTTCGGGTTGAGGATGGAGTCAAGCTCAACTCCCAGTCCTACTGCCAGTTTCTGGAAGACACCTTCTTCAAGCAGTGGTACAGGAAGAAGTCTGCATCCTTCAAGAAAAACATGATTTTCATGCAGGACAATGCTCCATCACACGCGTCCAAGTACTCCACAGCGTGGCTGGCAAGAAAGGGTATAAAAGAAGAAAATCTAATGACATGGCCTCCTTGTTCACCTGATCTGAACCCCATTGAGAACCTGTGGTCCATCATCAAATGTGAGATTTACAAGGAGGGAAAACAGTACACCTCTCTGAACAGTGTCTGGGAGGCTGTGGTTGCTGCTGCACGCAATGTTGATGGTGAACAGATCAAAACACTGACAGAATCCATGGATGGCAGGCTTTTGAGTGTCCTTGCAAAGAAAGGTGGCTATATTGGTCACTGATTTTGTTTTGTTTTTGAATGTCAGAAATGTATATTTGTGAATGTTGAGATGTTATATTGGTTTCACTGGTAAAAATAAATAATTGAAATGGGTATATATTTGTTTTTTGTTAAGTTGCCTGATAATTATGCACAGTAATAGTCACCTGCACACACAGATATCCCCCTAAAATAGCTAAAACTAAAAACAAACTTTGATATTAATGAGTTTTTTGGGTTCATTGAGAACATGGTTGTTGTTCAATAATAAAATTAATCCTCAAAAATACAACTTGCCTAATAATTCTGCACTCCCTGTATATACATGACATAGAAGAGGCCAGGTGGTATAGTCATACAGTATATACAATACATAGCGGAGGCCACAGTGTACAGAGGATATGGACACTGTATATACCACTGACCACCAGGGAACGGACACTGTATATACCACGGAGCACAAGGGAACAGATACTGTATATACCTCTGACCACCAGGGTACAGACACTGTATATGACACTGACCACGAGGGAACAGACACTGTATATACCACTGACCACCAGGGAACAGATACTGTATATACCTTTGACCACCAGGAAACGGACACTGTATATGCCTATGACCACCAGAGAACGGACACTGTATATACCACTGACCACCAGGGAACGGACACTGTATATACCTCTGACCACCAGGGAACGGACACTGTATATACCACTGACCACCAGGGAACGGACACTGTATATACCTCTGACCACCAGGGAACACACAATGTACATACTACTCACCACCAGGGAACGGACACTGTATATACCACTGACCACCAGGGAACGGACACTGTATATACTACTGACCACCAGGGAACGGACACTGTATATACCACTGACCACCAGGGAACGGACACTGTATATACCATATACATAGGAGACTGGGGGGGAATAGAGGAGGCCAAGAATTATAGAGAAGGCCAGGGGGTATAGAGGAGGATGAGGGTATAGAGAAGGCCAAGGGGGTATAGAGGAGGATGAGGGTATAGAGAAGGCCGGAACTATAGAGGAGGTTGGGGGAAGAGGAGGCCAGGGAACGCACACTGTATATACCACTGACCACCAGGGAACTGACACTGTATATACCTCTGACCACCAGGGAACACACACTGTACATACTACTGACCACCAGGGAACGCACACTGTATATACCACTGACCACCAGGGAACGGACACTGTATATACCACAGACCATTAGGGAATGGATACTGTATATACCACTGACCACCAGGGAACGGACACTGTATATATCACTGACCACCAGGGAACGGACACTGTATATACCACTGACCACCAGGGAACGGACACTGTATATACCACTGACCACCAGGGAAAGGACACTGTATATACCACTGACCACCAGGGAACGGACACTGTATAAACCACTGACCACCAGGCAACAGACACTGTATATACCTCTGACCACCAGGGAACAGACACTATATACACCTCTGACCACCAGGGAACGGAAACTGTATATAACACTGACCACCAGGGAACGGACACTGTATAAACCACTGACCACCAGGCAACAGACACTATATACACCTCTGACCACCAGGGAACAGACACTGTATATACCACTGACCACCAGTGAACGGACACTGTATATACCACTGACAATTAGGGAATGGATACTCTATATACCACTGACCACCAGGGTACAGACACTGTATATACCTCTGACCACCAGGAAACACACTGTATATGACACTGACCACGAGGAAACGGACACTGTATATACCACGGACCACAAGGGAACAGACACTGTATAAACCACTGACCACCAGGATATGGACACTGTATATATCACTGACCAGCAGGGAACTGATACTGTATATACCACTGACCACCAGGGAATGCCCACTGTATATATCACTGATCACTAGGGAATAGACACTGTATATACCTCTGACCACCAGGATATGGACACTGTATATACCACTGACCACCAGGGAACGGACACTGTATAAACCACTGACCACCAGGCAACAGACACTGTATATACCTCTGACCACCAGGGAACGGACACTATATACACCTCTGACCACCAGGGAACAGACACTGTATATACCACTGACCATTAGGGAATGGATACTGTATATACCACTGACCACCAGGGTACAGACACTGTATATACCACTGACCACCAGGGAACGCACACTGTATATACCTCTGACCACCAGGAAACACACTGTATATGACACTGACCACGAGGAAACGGACACTGTATATACCACGGACCACAAGGGAACAGACACTGTAGATACCACTGACTACCAGGGAATGGACACTATATATACCACTGACCACCAGGGAACAGACACTGTATAAACCACTGACCACCAGGGAACAGACACTGTATATACCACTGACCACCAGGATATGGACACTGTATATATCACTGACCAGCAGGGTATGGACACTGTATATACCGCTGACCACCAGGATATGGACACTGTATATACCACTGACCACCAGGGAACAGACACTGTATAAACCACTGACCACCAGGGAACTGATACTGTATATAGCACTGACCACCAGGATATGGACACTGTATATACCGCTGACCACCAGGATATGGACACTGTATATACCACTGACCACCAGGGAACGGACACTATATAAACCACTGACCACCAGGCAATAGACACTGTATATACCTCTGACCACCAGGGAACGGAAACTGTATATAACACTGACCACCAGGGAACGCACACTGTACAGGGAGTGCAGAATTATTAGGCAAGTTGTATTTTTGAGGATAAATTTTATTATTGAACAACAACCATGTTCTCAATGAACCCAAAAAACTCATTAATATCAAAGCTGAATATTTTTGGAAGTAGTTTTCAGTTTGTTTTCAGTTTTAGCTATTTTAGGGGGATATCTGTGTGTGCAGGTGACTATTACTGTGCATAATTATTAGGCAACTTAACATAAAACAAATATATACCTATTTCAATTTTTTTTTTTTTACCAGTGAAACCAATATAACATCTCAACAATCACAAATATACATTTCTGACATTCAAAAACAAAACAAAAACAAATCAGTGACCAATATAGCCACCTTTCTTTGCAAGGACACTCAAAAGCCTGCCATCCATGGATTCTGTCAGTGTTTTGATCTGTTCACCATCAACATTGCGTGCAGCAGCAACCACAGCCTCCCAGACACTGTTCAGAGAGGTGTACTGTTTTCCCTCCTTGTAAATCTCACATTTGATGATGGACCACAGGTTCTCAATGGGGTTCAGATCAGGTGAACAAGGAGGCCATGTCATTAGATTTTCTTCTTTTATACCCTTTCTTGCCAGCCACGCTGTGGAGTACTTGGACGCGTGTGATGGAGCATTGTCCTGCATGAAAATCATGTTTTTCTTGAAGGATGCAGACTTCTTCCTGTACCACTGCTTGAAGAAGGTGTCTTCCAGAAACTGGCAGTAGGACTGGGAGTTGAGCTTGACTCCATCCTCAACCCGAAAAGGCCCCACAAGCTCATCTTTGATGATACCAGCCCAAACCAGTACTCCACCTCCACCTTGCTGGCGTCTGAGTCGGACTGGAGCTCTCTGCCCTTTACCAATCCAGCCACGGGCCCATCCATCTGGCCCATCAAGACTCACTCTCATTTCATCAGTCCATAAAACCTTAGAAAAATCAGTCTTGAGATATTTCTTGGCCCAGTCTTGACGTTTCAGCTTGTGTGTCTTGTTCAGTGGTGGTCGTCTTTCAGCCTTTCTTACCTTGGCCATGTCTCTGAGTATTGCACACCTTGTGCTTTTGGGCACTCCAGTGATGTTGCAGCTCTGAAATATGGCCAAACTGGTGGCAAGTGGCATCTTGGCAGCTGCACGCTTGACTTTTCTCAGTTCATGGGCAGTTATTTTGCGCCTTGGTTTTTCCACGCGCTTCTTGCGACCCTGTTGACTATTTTGAATGAAACGCTTGATTGTTCGATGATAACGCTTCAGAAGCTTTGCAATTTTAAGAGTGCTGCAACCCTCTGCAAGATATCTCACTATTTTTGACTTTTCTGAGCCTGTCAAGTCCTTCTTTTGACCCATTTTGCCAAAGGAAAGGAAGTTGCCTAATAATTATGCACACCTGATATACGGTGTTGATGTCATTAGACCACACCCCTTCTCATTACAGAGATGCACATCACCTAATATGCTTAATTGGTAGTAGGCTTTCGAGCCTATACAGCTTGGAGTAAGACAACATGCATAAAGAGGATGATGTGGTCAAAATACTCATTTGCCTAATAATTCTGCACTCAGTGTATACTGTATATACCTCTGACCACCAGGGAACAGAGACTGTATATACCAGTGACCACCAGTGAACGGACACTGTATTAACTACTGACCACCAGGATATGGACACTGTATATACCACTGTCCAGCAGTGAACTGATACTGTATATACCACTGACCACCAGGGAATGGCCACTGTATATATCACTGACCACCAGGGAACGGACACTGTATATACCTCTGACCACCAGGATATGGACACTGTATATACCACTGACCACCAGGATATGGACACTGTATATACCACTGACCACCAGGGAACAGATACTGTATATACCACTGACCACCAGCGAACAGATACTGTATATACCACTGACCACCAGGGATCGGACACTGTATATACCACTGACCACCAGGATATGGACACTGTATATACCACTAACTACCAGGGAACGGACACTGTATATACCACTGACCACCAGGATATGGACACTGTATATACCACTGACCACCAGGGAACGGACACTGTATATACCACTGACCACCAGTATATGGACACTGTATATACCTCTGACCACCAGGGAACGGACACTGTATATACCACTGACCACCAGGGAACGGACACTGTATATACCACTGACCACCAGGGAACGGACACTGTATATACCACTGACCATTAGGGAACGGACACTGTATATACCACTGACCACCAGGGAACGGACACTGTATATACCTCTGACCACCAGGGAACGCACACTGTATATACCTCTGACCACCAGGGAATGGACACTGTATATACCTCTGACCACCAGGATATGGACACTGTATATACCACTGACCACCAGGGAACGGACATTGCATATACCTCTGACCACCAGGGAACGGACATTGCATATACCTCTGACCACCATGGAATGGACACTGTATATACCACTGACCACTAGGGAACGGACACTGTATATACCTCTGACCACCAGGGAATGGACACTGTATATACCTCTGACCACCAGGGAACGGACACTGTATATACCTCTGACCACCAGGGAACGGACACTGTATATACCACTGACCACCAGGGAACAGACACTGTATATACCACTGACCACCAGGGAACGGACACTGTATATACCTCTGACCACCAGGGAACGGACACTGTATAAACCATGGTTGAGGTTTGTTGTAATGCCATCCACGTTGCTGTGGATTTTCTGCACGTAGGGGCTCGTGCACACACTCGTTGGTCCGCAAATTTCGGAATCGCGAAACATGGATACCGGCCATGTGTGTTCCGTGCCGTCTATAGAACCGTCCTGTCACGGTCCGTAATACATGTTGCGGGACTGCGGAGCGGACACACAGATGTGGACAGCACACGGAGCACTTTCTGCATCTTTTGCGCCCCCATTGAAGCGAATCCGACCTGCAAAAATTGTGGATCGGAAGTGGCGCAAAAATTAATTTGTGTGCATGAGGCCCTAATTCATCTGCAGGAAAAACAACCAAAGCTCCAGAAAAACCCGGTCACATTTACAGACCTCCGGCAGTGAGGCCGTCAGGAAATGATTGTGAAGGAGGCCGAGCGGGAGCACAATCCATCCTCAGTGCGGCTCGGCCTCCGGTTTCCTGAGCGCCGGCCTCTCCCTGCGGTTTAGGTAACATGAGACGTGCGGGGAGACGTCAGCGCCGCGCAGAAGGGGCCACGGAGGAACTCTAAAAGACGCTATTGTTAAAATGTAAACATTTCCCCGTCCAAATATTCACCGAAGACCAGAGCTATTTCTTCAGGAGCAGGACTGGTCCCGGGTCCTAGAACCAGACACCACAGGGGCCCGGCCGCGGCCCTATACCTATAATGTGCAGGAGGATGGGAGTACGTTTCATCCTCTGTGCCTGGTGACTCTAGGACATCCAGGATGGGTCAGGTCATGCTGGGAGTTGTAGTCTGAGGTGTAGGACGACTCTAGGGTGTTGTATAATTAGGTTATGGAACATTCCCAGGGGGCGCTCTATGTACACGCCAAAAATGGCGCCTTTCGGGGACTGATTGACACTGGGGCGTGAGGAACGTTGCGGCGCCCCCTCTGTATCACGCCTGGAGGACTGATCGGGAGGCTGGAGGTCAGACTTTTCCCACAGACCATGACTCATACTCTCCGATGCACCGTCCAGCGTTACGTTATCAGTTTCTCGAGAACGTGACGCACTTCTCTCCGAGTCGTATGGTGGGGAGATTCCGGGTGACTGGACACAACCCTCATCCTCCACTTTACCACATCTCCTAGACGTTCAGCGCTATCGGTGTCTTCATCGCTTCCATATGTCTTCCCGGATTATTCTCCTTACTCAGAAGTTCAGGCAACGCTCCAAAAATAATCAACCCCTCCTCCTGAAGGAAGAAAGCTCTGGAGAAGTTCCATGGACACCAGGCATGGTCCGGTAGACGTCACCCGACCCCTGCTCTACACTGACGAGACCCAGCTGTCCACAGGTGGGACCTTCTGTCACCAGCCATGTTCTCAGGATCTGACACCGGCCTCGAAGTTTGCACTTTCCAAGTTTCAGAGCTTCGAGAACAATGTCTGTCTTCTTCTAATGGACGGAGGTTTCCTAGTTGCCGGATCATCGGTCATGACGTACACACCGCACTTTACGTGTCCACCTGGTACTCAGAGTGGTATCTACGCGGGGTGAAGAGGCCACACCCTACTACATAAGAAGACACCAGTATCATAGGTGGCAGATGGAGCCCGTTACACATTGGGGCCCCAGAGCTCCGTTGGTATCCCGCTCTGTGTCCTCACATCTCGGGTTAACTTAGTTCTTCTCCTCATCGGGGCGGTACACCGACATGCAGGTGGTCTGCTAATGTCTAGGGCTGTTTGACCGCTTTACATTTAGGGTTCTCACCCTGGAAGGTTTGCACCATCTCCATCCATTTCTAGTTACGTGGTGGTAACACCTCTGTACAGAAGTCTTCTCCTCCATCATCTCTCGTAGACGACACATATTAGGAGAGTTACCTGAGGCAGAGAGGTCTACAGCACCGAGCAGTGACGCTGAGGACTGACACAGACCGTGCCGCGGACACACACATGGTCTGTACGTGACACGCTGGTATCCGGACCTCAGTGTGAATGGACCCATAGTCTTCTACTGTCACATGGGAGGCTGCTGCCCCCTAGTGCTGCCTGTAGGAAGTCTTCAGCATGTGTCATAGTCTCAGGGTCTGGCACAAGGTACGTAAGACTTCTGTCCCGAGTAAAGGGGCTGAAAACTTATGTCCTGAGTAAAGGGGCTGAAGTCTTATGTCCCGAGTAAAGGGGCTGAAGACTTATGTCCCGAGTAAAGGGGCTGAAGACTTATGTCCCGAGTAAAGGGGCTGAAGACTTATCTCCCAAGCCATGGCAGACGAGTCACTCCCCCCATGGTCCTGCTCTCCATTATGTTTTGCTCCTGGTTTTCTCCTACGACTACTGACAGAACAGGGGCGTGCCGGCTACCGGCCTCTTACATGGGGCTGTTTTCCATTTCCATCCTCCTCTTGGTGAAAATTTACAACCATACAAAACGTAACTGACTAATAAAGTGCTCAGTGACTGTCAGTGAATAGCCCCGGGAGTAGAGGGTTCTCTAGACTGGGACCTCCTTCTAAAGTGGTGGAAAACTCAACTTTTACTATAACAATTAAAATCTTCAAATAGAGTCATATTTTGTGCTGGCAGATCATGAAGGGTTAAGTGTCAGGTCTCAGTACAGACACCATCAGCTGGTCGGGGGTCAATATTAACCCCTTACTGACCACCCATACGTGTTTTTACGGAGGTCACTAAGGGGCCTTAGGCTGGGCCGCCGCTTTTTTTTACGGAGGCCCAGTCTAAGCGCTGCACGGGTCACCCATGCAGCGGGGACCTGGCTCTCACATGAGAGCCGCGGCCCTTCTCTAACTGCCCTGACCGGCAAGAGTGCCGATACGGGCTGTTTAACACTTTACACGCCGCGGGTGCAACGCAGCAGCAACGGCCAGGGCGCCTTTTCTAATTGGTGGTGGTACCCAAGTGTAGAAATGGCCGAGTGGTATAGGGGGCCTAACATGTCCCTTTATATGACGTGTGAGTGTCACGATGCTCCTACCTGGATACGGCTGGACCCCAGGCTTTGGCTCCGAAGCAGCAGGCTTCAGAATTAAAACTCTGGCAGGCAAACTCAACCCTGCTACATCTGTTGCTCTCTGGCTCTGCTGTACTGATAGGCTGGCTGTATAACAGCTTCTTCATTATGTTGCAAATTCAGTTTTTATGGTCTGTCTCTTAATCATGCCAGGGAACTCTCCTCCTGGCTCCTGAGGCTCCAAGTTGTGGCCTCCACATCCAGCAGAGCTGAAGGTGTTCTGGCTGGCTTGGCCTGGGCACGTGCAGCAGAGACGTGCCCAGCAGGGGGTAAGCTAGAATGCTCCTAGAAACTGGTCCCCACCCTTCCTGCAGGAAGTGGGACTCCCCCAATCCTCCACAGAGGGGGGGTTATAATGGAATGGAAAGCTTCATTCTACCTAACTGTAGCTCTGCGGTGTTTGCTGCCACCTGCTGGTGAACCAGGCACATTACATTTGAACATAACAGTTACATAGAAATAGGAATGCACATTGTGAAGGACTTGGAATAAATGCACAAGATGACATGACGTTAACCAATAAAGACAGTAGCAGGGTGTAGAAGTGGGTATGCCACTCTGGGGTGTTACACGGGCAATGGTGCCCGTTGCATGTAAAGTGCTGACAGAGGGAGCGGATTCCCTCTGTCTCCCATCGGCACCCCGCAAATGCGATCGCGGGGTGCCGTGTGTGTGAAAGCTACCTGAGGTCTCATGTAGGCCCCATACCAGCCTTCAGTAATTTCCAGCAAGCTTCGCCTCTCTGGCGCAGCCTGCTGGTCAATGTCAGAATAGCATTGCCATTAAAATGCAATACACTATAAGGATAGTGCATTGCATTTTAAAAGCAATCAAAAAGCTGTCTGTTATAGTCCCCTTGTAGGACTATTAAGTGGTAAAAAAAAGTAAAAAAATAACAACTCAAAAAATCCCATTAAAAATACGCTTTTCAATGAAAAAAATTGCAAAGAAAATCTCCCCCATATGTTTGGTATTGCCGCGTCAGTAACGACCCGGACTACATAAATATCATGTAAATTATACCCTATGGAGAATGCCGTAAATAAATAAATAAAAAAAAGACAGAATTGCTCATTTATTCTTAGTTGCCACCGAAAAAAACGTAATAACAAGCGATCAAAAAGCACCATTTACTCCAAAATGATACCAACGAAAAATACAAGTCGTCCCGTAAAAATCAAGCCCTCACACAACTCTATAGAAAGAAAAATAAAAAAGTTATGGTTCTTGGGATGCGGCAATGCAAAAACATATTTTTTCTTTTAAAAAAAGGGGGTTTTATTGCAAAAAAGTTATAAAATGTAAAAAAACAACTTTATGTATTTGGTATGACTGTAATCGTACGGACCCAGAGAATAAAGATATTATGCTATTTATACCGAAAAATGAACGCCGTAAAATTTATAACGTAAAGACGCAGTGGCAATATTGCTGTTTTTCCCATCTCCCGCCCAGAACGAGTTAATAAAAGTTAATCATAAAGTTGTGTGTACCCCAAAATGGCGCAGTTAAAACTACAACTTGCCCCGCAAAAAAACAAGCCCTCATAAAGCTATATAGACGGAAAAATAAAAAAGTTATAGCTTTTGGAACGCGACAATGAAAAAAGGAAGAAAAATGCTTGGTCAGCGAGGCCCAAACTAAGAGGTTAAGCCCTAGTCTTGCAAGGGGGAGCACCTCAAATTGGCTGTAGTCGGAGCACTGAGAAGACCGACCCCCAGCCAGCTGGAACTTCCGACCTATTTAGAAAACCCTCATAGAGTGTAAGCCCTAATTCCTCCAACGCGTTTCGCTGGGTAAAACCGGCTCTTCAGGGAGCAGCGTGGCGGGCAGTCAATGTACAGAGTGGCGGTGGCCATTACCCTGAATGTGATCAGGGAGGTCGGGAGAGGAAGAAACCATAGAATGAAGATGACAGAGAGGCGGGAGGGGTGAAAAGAGGTCCCGACCAGGTTCCTCTAGGGTCCATGATAAGAAGAAATGAAAGTTTATCTCCATCATGTAGAATAGACTCTACAGATAGAAGAGGCGTAGCGATCGCTATATGTGGTTCATCAAGTGGTGGTGGCATTAAAGTACTCTTGGGTCTCAAATTGGTGAATGGTCCCTCGGATCTATCTCTTTCTCCTTCAGTTAGAAGCTCAGAGAGGGTCTTCGTTGCCAAAAGCTAGATTCAAAAGAACTCGAACACCTATCACCCCTGAATGGAGGGCCAAGTAACCTCAGTAGGGAGGAACATATCTCTCAGAGGAAACTTGAAAAGAATGATAACTTGATCGTAAAACCCTCCGACAAGGTTGGGAACGTGGTCATTTTAGATAGCTCCACATATAAAGAAATGCGTCTACCCATCCTCATTAACTGGATAAGAATCCAGGTCCCATCTTTGCAGCTGAACTAAAAGAAATACTTAAGAAGGGATTAACACATAAACTCATCAAACATGAAGCCGACTTCCTTTTTCCCCAATCACCCAACGACCGCCACCTTCTTCTCCCTACCAAAAATCCACAAAGGGCTCATGCCCCCCAAGGGAAGACCAATAGTCTCTGGGGTAGGGAGCCGAGCACAAAACGTTGGTGTCCATATCGACAGAATCATAAGACCCTTTGACGAGGCACTACCATCTTACATACGGGACACATCAGATCATGAGGGAATTACTCTCGATAACGAAATGCTCCTTGCGTCAATTGACGTGGAAGCACTTTACAGTTCTATTCACCATCACCATTTAGGACTTAAGGCAGTTGGGAGCTTTCTGGCGACTAGAGATGTAGCCCTCTCAACCCATAATGAGTTTGTTTTGGAACTCTTTGAATTTAATCTAACCAAGAACTATTTTCTATTCAATGGCCGCTTTTACCACCAGCTCAGGGCTGTACGGCTATGGGGAGCCCATGTGCACTGTCCTGGGCTGATGGGAGCTAATGTCATCTGCTTCGATGATCTCAGCTACTGGCATGACAACATCAGCAGATGGCTGAGATTCATCAACGGCATTTTTATTCTATGGAAAGGAACTAAGGAACCCTTCACTAAATTTGTGGAGACTATCAACATACAGCCAGGTCCATAAATATTGGGACATCGACACAATTCTAACATTTTTGGCTCTATACACCACCACAATGGATTTGAAATGACACGAACAAGATGTGCTTTACCTGCAGACTGTCAGCTTTAATTTGAGGGAATTTACATCCATATCAGGTGAACGGAGCAGGAATTACAACAGTTTGCATATGTGCCCCCCACTTGTTAAGGGACCAAAAGTAATGGGATAGACTAATAATCATAAATCAAACTTTCACTTTTTAATACTTGGTTGCAAATCCTTTGCAGTCAATTACAGCCTGAAGTCTGGAACGCATAGACATCACCAGATGCTGGGTTTCATCCCTGGTGATGCTCTGCCAGGCCTCTACTGCAACTGTCTTCAGCTCCTGCTTGTTCTTGGGGCATTTTCCCTTCAGTTTTGTCTTCAGCAAGTGAAATGCAGCTCAATCGGATTCAGGTCCGGTGATTGACTCGGCCATTGCATAACATTCCACTTCTTTCCCTTAAAAAACTCTTTGGTTGCTTTTGCAGTATGCTTTGGGTCATTGTCCATCTGCACTGCGAAGCGCCGTCCAATGAGTTCTGAAGCATTTGGATGAATATGAGCAGATAATATTGCCCGAAACACTTCAGAATTCATCCTGCTGCTTTTGTCAGCAGTCACATCATCAATAAATACAAGAGAACCAGTTCCATTGGCAGCCATACATGCCCACGCCATGACACTACCACCACCATGCTTCACTGATGAGGTGGTATGCTTAGGATCATGAGCAGTTCCTTTCCTTCTCCATACTCTTCTCTTCCCATCACTCTGGTACAAGTTGATCTTGGTCTCATCTGTCCATAGGATGTTGTTCCAGAACTGTGAAGGCTTTTTTAGATGTCGTTTGGCAAACTCTAATCTGGCCTTCCTGTTTTTGAGGCTCACCAATGGCTTACATCTTGTGGTGAACCCTCTGTACTCACTCTGGTGAAGTCTTCTCTTGATTGTTGACTTTGACACACATACACCTACCTCCTGGAGAGTGTTCTTGATCTGGCCAACTGTTGTGAAGGGTGTTTTCTTCATCAGGGAAATAATTCTTCGGTCATCCACCACAGTTGTTTTCCGTGGTCTTCCGGGTCTTTTGGTGTTGCTGAGCTCACCGGTGCGTTCCTTCTTTTTAAGAATGTTGCAAACAGTTGTTTTGGCCACATGTTTTTGCTATCTCTCTGATGGGTTTGTTGTGTTTTTTCAGCCTAATGATGGCTTCACTGATAGTGACAGCTCTTTGGATCTCATCTTGAGAGTTGACAGCAACAGATTCCAAATGCAAATAGCAGACTGGAAATGACCTCTCGACCTTTTATCTGCTCATTGTATTTGGGATAATAAGGGAATAACACACACCTGGCCATGGAACAGCTGAGAAGCCAATTGTCCCATTACTTTTGGCCCCTTAACAAGTGGGAGGCACATATGCAAACTGTTGTAATTCCTGCACAGTTCACCTGATTTGGTGTCCATATCGACAGAATCATAAGACCCTTTGACGAGGCACTACCATCTTACATACGGGACACATCAGATCATGAGGGAATTACTCTCGATAACGAAATGCTCCTTGCGTCAATTGACGTGGAAGCACTTTACAGTTCTATTCACCATCACCATTTAGGACTTAAGGCAGTTGGGAGCTTTCTGGCGACTAGAGATGTAGCCCTCTCAACCCATAATGAGTTTGTTTTGGAACTCTTTGAATTTAATCTAACCAAGAACTATTTTCTATTCAATGGCCGCTTTTACCACCAGCTCAGGGCTGTACGGCTATGGGGAGCCCATGTGCACTGTCCTGGGCTGATGGGAGCTAATGTCATCTGCTTCGATGATCTCAGCTACTGGCATGACAACATCAGCAGATGGCTGAGATTCATCAACGGCATTTTTATTCTATGGAAAGGAACTAAGGAACCCTTCACTAAATTTGTGGAGACTATCAACATACAGCCAGGTCCATAAATATTGGGACATCGACACAATTCTAACATTTTTGGCTCTATACACCACCACAATGGATTTGAAATGACACGAACAAGATGTGCTTTACCTGCAGACTGTCAGCTTTAATTTGAGGGAATTTACATCCATATCAGGTGAACGGAGCAGGAATTACAACAGTTTGCATATGTGCCCCCCACTTGTTAAGGGACCAAAAGTAATGGGACAGAATAATAATCATAAATCAAACTTTCACTTTTTAATACTTGGTTGCAAATCCTTTGCAGTCAATTACAGCCTGAAGTCTGGAACGCATAGACATCACCAGATGCTGGGTTTCATCCCTGGTGATGCTCTGCCAGGCCTCTACTGCAACTGTCTTCAGCTCCTGCTTGTTCTTGGGGCATTTTCCCTTCAGTTTTGTCTTCAGCAAGTGAAATGCAGCTCAATCGGATTCAGGTCCGGTGATTGACTCGGCCATTGCATAACATTCCACTTCTTTCCCTTAAAAAACTCTTTGGTTGCTTTTGCAGTATGCTTTGGGTCATTGTCCATCTGCACTGCGAAGCGCCGTCCAATGAGTTCTGAAGCATTTGGATGAATATGAGCAGATAATATTGCCCGAAACACTTCAGAATTCATCCTGCTGCTTTTGTCAGCAGTCACATCATCAATAAATACAAGAGAACCAGTTCCATTGGCAGCCATACATGCCCACGCCATGACACTACCACCACCATGCTTCACTGATGAGGTGGTATGCTTAGGATCATGAGCAGTTCCTTTCCTTCTCCATACTCTTCTCTTCCCATCACTCTGGTACAAGTTGATCTTGGTCTCATCTGTCCATAGGATGTTGTTCCAGAACTGTGAAGGCTTTTTTAGATGTCGTTTGGCAAACTCTAATCTGGCCTTCCTGTTTTTGAGGCTCACCAATGGCTTACATCTTGTGGTGAACCCTCTGTACTCACTCTGGTGAAGTCTTCTCTTGATTGTTGACTTTGACACACATACACCTACCTCCTGGAGAGTGTTCTTGATCTGGCCAACTGTTGTGAAGGGTGTTTTCTTCATCAGGGAAATAATTCTTCGGTCATCCACCACAGTTGTTTTCCATGGTCTTCCGGGTCTTTTGGTGTTGCTGAGCTCACCGGTGCGTTCCTTCTTTTTAAGAATGTTGCAAACAGTTGTTTTGGCCACATGTTTTTGCTATCTCTCTGATGGGTTTGTTGTGTTTTTTCAGCCTAATGATGGCTTCACTGATAGTGACAGCTCTTTGGATCTCATCTTGAGAGTTGACAGCAACAGATTCCAAATGCAAATAGCAGACTGGAAATGACCTCTCGACCTTTTATCTGCTCATTGTAATTGGGATAATAAGGGAATAACACACACCTGGCCATGGAACAGCTGAGAAGCCAATTGTCCCATTACTTTTGGCCCCTTAACAAGTGGGAGGCACATATGCAAACTGTTGTAATTCCTGCACAGTTCACCTGATTTGGATGTAAATACCCTCAAATTAAAGCTGACAGTCTGCAGGTAAAGCACATCTTGTTCGTTTCATTTCAAATCCATTGTGGTTGTGTATAGAGCCAAAAATGTTAGAATTGTGTCGATGTCTTGGACTTCAACCTGTGACACTGATCACATCTCGTTCCTAGATGGGCTGATAGAGAGAGGGCCGAACAATACTATTGCAACCAAGGTATTCCGTAAGGCTACTGCCTCCAATTGCCTCCTCAGATGGGAGAGTGCTCATCCATACCCACCGAGGAGAGGAATACCGAAAGGTCAATACCTAAGGTTGCGAAAAGCTTGCTCCAATGTGGGCGCCTTCAGACAGCAGGCCGATGATTTGCGTAGTAGATCACGTCGCCCTAAAGCAGGCATGCTCAACCTGCGGCCCTCCAGCTGTTTCAAAACTACAACTCCCAGGATGCCCGAACAGCTTACAGCTATCAGCCTACAGCAGGGCATTTTGGGAGTTGTAGTTTTATAACAGCTGGAGGGCCGCAGGTTGAGCATGCCTGCCCTTAAGGAATGTTTAGATGTGGAAACTGCGCCGCATGTGATCAAGTCCTAGTCACAAAAAGCTTCAGATCTGCCCACACAAAGCAAGAAGTTGTCTATCTTGCCAAGTGTAGTTGCCCCCTTGACTACATTGGCAAGACGAAGAGAGAATTTAGAAGAATTAGGGACCACTACAATGACATCTTAACAAAAGATGCATCCATAGCCAGACACGTAAACGAGACACATGATGGCCATCTGGCATGCATCTGCTTCATAGGGATTCAGCACATACCCCAGAACCCACGTGTCGGTGACTGGGATAATGTCCTCCTAAGGCCGGAGTCACCATGGAATTTTAGGATTAAAAGTGTTGCCCTGTGTGGTCTCAATGACGTGCTCTCTTTCAAACCCTTCATATAACATATGGACTCTCTGGCTAGAATACATGATTCCAGGCTCCTTAGAGTCTATTCTACATGATGGAGATAAACTTTCATTACTTCTTATCATGGACCCTAGAGGAACCTGGTCGGGACCTCTTTTCACCCCGCCTGCCTCCCTGTCATCTTCATACTATGGTTTCTTCCTCTCCCGACCTCCCCGATAACGTTCAGGGAAACGGCCACGTCTCTCTAGAAGTGTTTTCACCGCTCAGGTTTTGACGTGTCAGGTGTGTCAGTCCAGACACGTATGATGTCCCTATGCCTCCTTAGATCTCCTTGTCTGTCGCTACGTGTGATTATTTTGGTTATTCCTGTATATTCAGCACCCGGGTCCATTAGGCATCATGACACGATTTTGGATATATGGTTACTATGACAATTTGCGCTGGCCATGTTCTTTTGCTCAGTAGATGTAAACGATCCAGGACCTGCGATGCCTGCAATGCCCGGGTCTATCACTGACGGCCCCGCTGAGAATCGCATATAGGGCCGGGCCAAGGCTTAATAGAACTACTCGACCAACGTCACAACGTCAATAGGATGAGACATATATATATAACGAGGTTACTAAAATACGAGACAGAGTCCCTGTTAAAGAAAAGTCCACGGATTCCCTACAAAATGAAGTGAAAGTATTAAAATCTGACATTTCCACCCTGACCTACGAATTATAGTTATCTACAAAAAAACTAGTCGATGTAGAAGATAGGTCGAGACGCTCCAATGTGAGAATTTTGGGGCTCCCGGAGGTTGCCGAGGGAATAGACCCTGTTGGAAAGCTACAATCTCTCATTTTGGAGAATTTTGGGAAGGAATATTTTTCTTCTATGTTCTTAGTGGAGAGGGCTCATCGGATCGCTGGGGGAAAACCAACTGCTGGAATGTATCCTCGAGCACGACAGAGACATGAGAGAGCCCTTTGTGTATGATGGTGGCAAACCCGGATTTCTCTAAAGAGACACAAGAAAAAAGGGCTACAGGCCAAGGACATTAAAGGGAACCTGTCACCTAAAAAACGTCTCCCGAACCACCAGCATTACCTGAGAGTAGCCAGCAGTATGTTCCTGAAGATCCTTTTCTTCCTCCGGCCGGACTGTCTTCCCCTAATAAGTGGGGGTTTTACCTGTGGACCGGATTTCTATGGGTAGAGACGTCCCTGCTCCTGCACTTAAGCTGGGATCCCCCTCGGGCTTTATCGATGTTTGGGGTGTTTTGGGAGGAGAGCCTATTCCTGCTCCTCAAGGTCTGGGAACTGTATTTCCAGGATTGATCCGGCTTCAATAGAGACATGAAGCCCGGTCACTCTCGGATCATGTCCCAGTGCAAGTCAGGAATAGTCAGATTTTCTTCATAAAAAAAGCTCAACAGAGGCTCTTTTTTAAAGGGTTTCTGTCACCTGAAAAATGGGTATTGTGCTGGATGTCAGCTGAACATAACTATATTAGCGCCATCTCACTGCGTGCCGCCGTTATTGAGAAAAACAAACTTTTATAATAGGCTAATCACCCTCTAGGAGCGGAGGGGGGGGGGGGACGTTGTCCCTGCTCCTAGAGGCTCCGTTCTCCCACCTCTGGCCGCGCCCTGCTACACTAGATGGACAGGGGCAGGCGGAGCTGCTCTCCTACCTCCGGCCCCGTCTGCAGTGTAAATCTCACACCGTTCAGTATTCGGCGCAGGCGCAGTGAGGAAGCCAGCGAGCGCCATTCACTCACTGCACTATATTCATTGGTGGCAGCTTCCGATTAGACCCTCAGCAGTGTAATCGCGGGGCTCCGATCGGTTACCAAGGCAGCCAGGACGCTACTGAAGCCGTCCATGGTCAGAGTGCGAGGTCCTAGTCACCCTAATAGAGATCTATCAGGGTGAATAGGAGAAGGGATAAAAGATCCCAGGTTCTGGCCTCTAAGGGGGAAATTGTTATAAAAAATAAAGTTTAAAAAAAGTTTAAAAAAACACCCACTGTACTGCACAGCAGGGCAACCACTGACCCACTGTACTGCACAGCAGGGCAACCACTGACCCACTGTACTGCACAGCAGGGCAACCACTGACCCACCGTACTGCACAGCAGTGCTAACCACTGACCCACTGTACTGCACAGCAGGGCAACCACTGACCCACTGTACTGCACAGCAGGGCAACCACTGACCCACTGTACTGCACAGCAGGGCAACCACTGACCCACCGTACTGCACAGCAGGGCTAACCACTGACCCACTGTACTGCACAGCAGGGCAACCACTGACCCACCGTACTGCACAGCAGGGCTAACCACTGAGCCACTGTACTGCACAGCAGGGCAACCACTGACCCACCGTACTGCACAGCAGGGCTAACCACTGACCCACTGTACTGCACAGCAGGGCAACCACTGACCCACTGTACTGCACAACACTGCTAACCACTGACCCACTGTACTGCACAGCAGTGCTAACCACTGACCCACTGTACTGCACAGCAGTGCTAACCACTGACCCACCGTACTGCACAGCAGGGCAACCACTGAGCCACTGTACTGCACAGCAGTGCTAACCACTGACCCACTGTACTGCACAGCAGGGCTAACCACTGAGCCACCGTGCTGCCCACCAGTGCAGTCCTCACACAGGTCCTCCGGCAGACAAATCTAAAAGTTTGAATTTTTTCTAGCAAACATTAGAATTTTTTAAAAGTAATCAAATATAAAGATGAGGCGCCTCCGTAACCGAAGAGATGACATCACGACCGCGCCCTAACCGTAAAAACTAACAAGTAGTAGAAGTTGTACAACCCCCTGAGGTACGTGGCTGGGACGCCGTCCTGAGGGAAGCAAGTCCTGAAAAACATAAAAAAAATAATATTACTGTGGCTCTTCAATAACGTCTTAAGAACCAACCAAGATGGAGTCCTTAAAGGGTTAATCCACCGCACACCGCGCTGAGCCGCCACATCAGCACTGGATCTACTGAGGGACAAAGGAGGAGCAAAGACAAGTACAGAGGAGAGAACTACAACTCCCAGCATGTCCATCGCTCCGCTGCCTCATGTCACATGGCGGTGATGTCATCAAAGGTCTCATCCTCGCCTCTCCTGCACTGATAACATCATCACAGGTCCTACTCCACCATGTCTTCTCTCCACTACTGAGCTCCTGGTCACATGACAGTGACATCATCACAGGTCCTTCCCCACCACCTCGCTCTACTGTTAAGCTCCGCCCCTCCTGATCACATGACAGTGACATCATCCCAGGTCCTTCTCTACCACTTCTCTCCACTGCTGAGCTCCGCCCCTGCACTGATCACATGACGGTGACATCATCCCAGGTCCTTCAGCTCCTGCAGTGCAGCAGATACAGAGCAGGTCCTGGTCGGTAGTCACTGCTGTGGTGTCTGGAGCCTCTTCTTCTCTCTGGTATCAGCCATTTCTCCAGAATCCCCCTTTATCCCCGGTGCTGGGGGCTCTGAGAAGCGGGGCCCCTCCAGGCTCAGGAAGTGCGGTTCTGGAGGTGACATCTGGTCTTGTCCCCTGGATGATTTCCTCTCCTCTTCTCATAAAGCCGCCTGCAGTACTAGAAGCCTCCAGCTCCTCCAGTTCTCTCCTCTTCTCCTGAATGACCACCAAGGATGGACAGGAAGGAGATCAGCAGAAGAATATTAGACCTCACCTTGGAGATCATCTCCCTGCTGAGCGGAGAGGTAAACCTTTCTAGATTTCTCTCCTCTTTATTGTATTCTGTAACAAGTCAGACATCGGGAAGGAGAATCCATCATAGGAAGTGATAGGAAGAGTCCAGGGTCCTGGAGAACGGCCTCCAGACCTTCCAAGTGATGGAGAACCTGAAGATCAGCCACCAGTATGGTCAGTGATGGATCATGGAGACCAATAGTCATGTTGTAGGAGCCATGAGAAGGTAAGTAGGCACGTTGTACCCAGGAGGAGAGGAAGCAGAGGAGGAGATGGCCGGAGTGTGGCCTGGAGGGAGGATTTCTACCACTAGTCTGACATCTAGATGATACTGGACTATAACAAGGAGGCCTCCACTACATCTAGAGGAAAGAAGGTTTCTCCACCAACATAGAAGAGGAGTCTTTACTGTAAGAGCAGTGAGACTATGGAGCTCTCTGCCAGAGGAAGGAGTCATGGGGGATTCTCTAGAAGAGTCCAGAAGGGGCCTGGAGGTCTGGAGGGTAATAATATTCCAGCTTCTAGTGACTAGATTACTGGAGATGGGGCCATGATCCAGGGAGGGATTCTGAGTGTAGATCTGGAGTCAGGAAGGAATTTCTTTCCCTAAGTGTCTCTCTCCATCCACAGGATTACACCATAGTGAAGAAGACATCGGGGGGGACTCCCATCATCCATGAGTCAGGAGGGTGGAGCAGGACCCCCATCACAGAGCCTCCCCTCCTGATACATGAGCAGAAGATCCTAGAACTCACCCACAAGATGATGGAGCTGCTGACTGGAGAGGTGACACTGCTGGGAATGCTGGGAAATTCTCCAGTAACAGCACTGGAGGGGTCTGGGTGATGACGGTGTCATTGTGTTGTCAGGTTCCTGTAAGGTGTCAGGACGTGGCGGTCTATTTCTCCATGGAAGAGTGGGAGTATGTAGAAGGACACCAGGATCTGTACAAGGAGGCCATGATGGAGGATCCCCGGCCTCTGACATCACCAGGTAAGAAGAGACGAGGTGAGAAGAGGCCGTGTTAGAGCCTCAGTCCGGTCATGTGCAGTGTGTACACGCATGTAATGACATGTAATGTAGGAGCTCCACATGTTATTCTCCGGTCACATCACGTTAGAGCCTACATTTCCCATATACATCACACTTCTCCATAGGCTCCATCCCCCTGACAGATATAGTGTCCTCTTGGCCTCCATCGGCCGGTACAGTAGATGACACTATTCTATACAGAGGATCCTGCAGGAGAACTTGCGCCGTGCCGTATACATGGGGCTTATGGGTGACGTCTGCCCCTGTGTGACTATATAGAATGATAGGACTGTACAGGGGAGACGTCACCTCCTTCTATCAGAGATCTACGTTAGGAAACCCTCCTGATATCTACCTCTGATGGAAGGCTCAGACCTGGTGTAAACACATCCTTATTTGGCTTCCTGCACACAAACGTTTTTTTTTTCCGTTTACGTTCTGTTTTTTTGCGTTCCGTATACTGACCATATATGAAACTATTAATTTCAATGGATCAGCAAAAAAAAACGGAAGGTACTCCGTTTCCGTACTTCCATAACTTGCATAATGGACAAGGATAGTACCGTTATATTAGGAGCCAGATGTTCCGTTCCGCAAAAAACGGAATGCACACGGATGTCATCCATTTTTTTTGCGGACCGCAAAATACATACAGTCGTGTGCAAGAGGCCTTTAATAGTCACTTTCCAGTAGTTCTCCTCCCTTCATGTCTGGGATCCTCTAGTCACTCCACAAGCAGAGAGGACACAAGGTGCTATGTGTGACTGGAGGAGAAGGTGGGATCACCGGGCTCTTCTCTCTCCTCCTCCAGTCTGTGGTCCTGTCAGAGCGGACATGTGTCTTCTAGCAGTAGATGTACGGCCCGGAGTGTTCAGGCTGCGGAGGCTCCACAATATGTCATGGGCTCCGTTTTCTCTTACTGTGAGGATCTGCTCCAGGATACATAGGAGTGGGGTGACATGGGGGGTGCAGATGAATCGGGCAGCCTGAGGGGGTGACAGACGTCCCTGATCAGCGGCCGATGCCTGAGCTCCACACACACGTTCCTCGCTTTGCTGTAATGCTGCATTAGGATGTGGAAGATGTACAAATGTGTGCACCTGAAGATGGTAGAGAGTGGTACAATAATGAGGGTCTGCGGGAAGTAGTTAAGATGGTGGAGTGTTGAGCAATAATAAGCGTCTGCAGGCAGCAGTGAAGATGGTGGATAATGGTACAATAATGGGGGTGTCACTATAGGTAGGTAAGCGGGGAAATAACTAAACACAGGAAAACAAACAGAACAAACGACTAGGTCGAAAAGCTAGGGAGAAAAGGGTCACCTCCTAGCGATCCCTAAAAGTTTTCCCTAAACTGCTGTGCCCATGTGCATACCCTAATGGTGGATATGCACATGCCCTCGTGTCTAAACCTATACACCCTGGGCAAACCCTAAGCTGTAGGGAAGAGGCAACCTGCTTCTTCAAACCCGGAGGAAGCAAGCGTCTCCCTAGAGGCCTATATAAAAGACACAATGGGAAATAACGGAGAGGACTTATCTAGAGCAGAGCTGGAGCAGACGATCCACCACACATCCAGAGCTCCCAGGAAAGAACTATAACCCGCACAGGACACTGGGGGAAAGAGGGATAAATAGCCTCACTGACAATCAAACCCAGTACACCTGAGGGAAGGTGGATCCAGCTCAAACCAAAACAAACAGAGAAGTCAGACATGTGCAGCCAGTCTGAATGACCTCCGCACATTCACAGGGCAAGGCGTGACAGGGGGTCTGCAGGGAACAGTGAAGATAGTAGAGATCCGTACAATTATGAGCATCTGCAGGCAGCAGTGAAGATGGTGGAGAGCTGTACAATAATGAGGGTCTGCAGGCAGCAGTGAAGATTGTGGAGAGCGGTACAATAATGGGGGTCTGCAGGCAGCAGTGAAGGTTGTGGAGAGCGGTACAATAATGGGGGTCTGCAGGCAGCAGTGAAAGTTGTGGAGAGTTGTACAATAATGAATGTCTGTAGGCAGCAGTGAAGATGGTGGAGAGCAGTACAATAATGGGGGTCTGCAGGCAGCAGTGAAAGTTGTGGAGAGTTGTACAATAATGAGTGTCTGTAGGCAGCAGTGATGATGGTGGTGATTCATTGCAATTGGGGCTGACTATATAGAATGATAGGACTGTACAGGGGAGACGTCACCTCTATCAGAGATCTACATTAGGAAACCCTCCTGATATCTACCTCTGATGGAAGGCTCAGACGTGGTGTGAACACATCCTTATTCCATAGTGACTTTCTAGTAGTTCTCCTCCCTTCATGTCTGGGGTCCTCTAGAGGACTCTTCTCTCGGTGAGGTTCCATGGATGCAGATGAGTGGGACCTTCAATCTTTACATTGTTGTTGTCCTTTGTTTGGACGCATAGAGAAGACGAGATACAGCAGAAATGAGTTGTTGTAAATCCAGCCTTAGGATGCGGTAATAAAACCTTTACTGGAACCAGCGGCAGCCTCTGTGATACTCTTTCTCTGTTCCTCTTACAGCTTCCCTTTATACAGACTTCTATAGGCTACAACTATAACCTGACTTCTCAGCAAGCTGATAATCCCTCTTCATCTCTGCCTCCTTGCTCTCACAACATGATGAAAAAGAATACGTTACTTGGTTATTAAAGCCCAAATGCCTGTGTTTCCAGGCTGATAGGAAGGTTATAGCTTTATCTACATTATGGTTTTGAAAAATCACAATTTTTTTTATTCCTAACAGAAAATCCCTGTAAGAATTCCAAGGAAAACTTCACATTGTCAATAAATTATAAAGAAGATGAAGATATCAAGAAGCGCTCTCCAGAAGAAAACCTCATCGTCTACAATGTCCAGCCAGGACATCACAGTACAGATCTATCATATAATCCTCCTGATCCTGAGGAACCTTCTCCTGACCAAATACAGATTGTTACCACAAATACCGGGCAGAAAGGCCATAAAATATTTCAGTGTGAGGAATGTGGAAAACCGTTTAGAAGAAGCTCAAATCTATATACACACAGAAAAATGCATACAGGAGAGAAGCCATATTCATGTAGAGAATGTGGGAGACACTTTAAATTTAAATCACATCTTGTGAGGCATCAGAGAATTCACACAGGAGAGAAGCTGTATTCATGTTCCGAATGTGGAAAAAGTTTTATTACTAAAGACAACCTCAGAATTCATCAGAGAATTCACACAGGAGAAAAGCCGTATTCATGTAGAGAATGTGGGAAAGGTTTTACAGATGGATCACACTTTGTTAAACATAAGAGAAGTCACACAGGAGAGAAGCCATATTCATGTAGAGAATGTGGGAAATATTTTGCAGATAAATCTAACCTTGTTGTACATGAGAAAAGTCACACAGGAGAAAAGCCTTATTCATGTAGGGAATGTGATAAATGTTTTATTACTAAAGACAAGCTCAAGGTTCATCAGAGAAGTCACACAGGAGAGAAACCGTTTACTTGTTCGGAATGTGGGAAGTGTTTTAGAGATACCTCGAGTCTTGTGAAACATCAACGACATCACACAGGAGAGAAGCCGTATTCATGTTCAAAGTGTGGGAAGTGTTTTGCACAAAATTCAAGTCTTAATAGACATGAGAGACTTCACACAGGAGAGAAGACAGTTTAGTCTTTTATGTTGAAAATGTTTTACAAGGAAATCACATTTTGAAACTCATTTGAAAATTCATAAAGAGAAGAATCCATGTCCTTGTTTGAAATGTTGTAAGCGATGTAAGAGCAAAAAAAAAACAACCTTGGCCTAGACGCATAGTGATATTCTGGAGTGATAAACCAAGGCCTCTCACGTCAAGGATTGGGAGGTTGCTTGAGAAATAGGTTGTCTAGTTTGCTAGTTTCCGGGGAAGATGTGCTGTATTTATTCTCTGCCCATGTACCAATCTCTGACTGCCCTGACCTCAGACCATTTACCATATTGCTCATTCTCTGCCCTGGCCTTGGCCTGTCCTGGAGTAGGATTTTGTCTGATCCCTTGACACCATGCATTGGTGTATCTGACCACTGTACAGGGGTTATAGGGTGAATACCAGGGCACTGCCAGGATAATGCCCTTAGGATTAGCCCAAAGTCAAATCTGTTGGTTGTCACCACGGTTCCACACCCACCACTGTATCAGTTCGTTCGTGCCATGAAACCCACTTTCCCATCCAAAATGGTCCTGTCCGAAGTTTATAAAGAACTATCCACTCAGCGTGGGTGCCAAGAGTAACTCCTGCAGTATCTGCAATCCATTTCTACCCACCACTACTTTTCCAGTACTATCACCTCAATCCACAGAGTCTGCATCGTCACTACTGGCTGTTGTGGCCATATGTCGCTTCCCCCACGCTATGGAGCTGCACATCATCCGCCACAAGTGGTCCTTCCAAATGAACCGCTGCTCGTCATGACTGCATTTTTGCCACAATAGTAATAAAGGTTTATGGGTTTCATTTTTACGGAGTTCCCAATCAGATAAAACTGACCTGTTCTCTTCATTCCCTGGGTCAGTACGATTACAACGATACCACATTTACCGTATATAGTTTTATGGGTTTTGTTTTACAGCGGTACCTATGAGATAAAACTGACCTGTTCCCTTCATTCTCCTGGTCAGTACGATTACAGAGATACCACATTTATATAGTTTTATGGGTTTTGTTTTACAGCGTTCCCTATGAGATAAAACTGACCTGTTCTCTTCATTCTCCGGGTCAGTACGATTACAGAGATACCACATTTATATAGTTTTATGCGTTTTGTTTACGGCTTTTCCTATGAGATAAAACTGACCTGTTCCCTTCATTCTCCTGGTCAGTATGATTACAGTGATACCACATTTATATAGTTTTATGCGTTTTGTTTACGGCTTTTCCTATGAGATAAAACTGACCTGTTCCCTTCATTCTCCGGGTCAGTACGATTACAGTGATACCACATTTATATAGTTTTATGGGTTTTGTGCTTACGCCGTTCCTTATGAGATAAAACTGACCTGTTCCCTTCATTCTCTGGGTCAGTACGATTACAGTGATACTACATTTATTTTTGTTCTTGTGTTTTAGTATTAAAAAAATAAGAACTTTGGAATTTTTTCTTTCCATATCATCACCACGACGGCCATACAAGGAGATTGACCCCTGACCTCTGTAGGGGCAGGAAGCAGAGAAAGGTTTAAATACTCCCCTCCCACCACCAAACACCAGTGTTTCCTGTCCCTACAGAGGACAGGGGCGGAGAAAGGTCTCCGCAGGCAGCTTCCGTGGAGATGGAGGTCCAGAAGTGGATGGAGTCACGTACCTGCTTTAGCGGGACCCCCCTGTCAGCCCGCGGTCTCGTACTAACGCCGGGGAAGGGAGAGACTCGCCTCCGGTTCATCTGGGGCCTGCTCCCGGTGCATGGAACGCCCGCTGGTTCACTGAAACCATGCCGGCTTGTGCTCCCAGCGTCATGCGGCGCTATACAAATTCGTCACTTCCGGGTAGCCGTGACGTTTCCGGAAGTGACGCGGACGGGGGGGGGGCGGCTTCAGGAGGCGGGAGAATTCAAATGGATCCTCCTGCTGCAGAGTCCTGCGGTGAGTACTTACCTTACTCTGGCTGTACTTCAGGATGTCTGCATCTGAGCATACCGAGGCCTCTACTCTGCCGTCCGTAAGTTCCCCATAGGGGAGAGTTTTTTTCTTCCTCTCTCACCTGGGCACATTATTGATGAGGTTTTTATCTTGGCTTTTCCAGACTGCTAAGGATCCTCTGAGAAAACCCAAGAAGTCATTAAAGTGTATTTCATGCCTTAATCGACTTCCTGATGACCACCCTAAGAAATTGTGCAGGGATTGCATTTCTAAGATTGTCCGGGAGGAACAACCATCCCTCATGGACGAAATTAAGTCCATGATGCAGGAAGAGATTAGATCCTCCTTTGCAGCTTTTTCCTCTCTTCAAACAGAGAAACCTGTTGTTTCGGAGCCCCCGCTAAACGCCACAAATCAGACGATTATGTTTCATCCGACTCTGAGGTTTATGGGGGTTCGGCTTCCTCCTCTAGACATATGGAGGATGAAGATAAGCTCTCTGAACGAGATTTTTCAGAAAACAGAAGGAAATTTTATTTTTCCTCTGAGGATATGCCCGAGCTTTTAAAAGCCGTCAGAGCTACTATGGGAGTAGAGGAGGTCCCTTCTACTCCATCAGTACAAGATGAAATGTTTGGAGGTCTCAGGGTGAAGAAATCCAGAGTCTTCCCTATTAACGATAATATCAAGGGGATGATTTTGGATGAATGGGCAGATCCGGAGAAACGGCTAGGTGTTGCCAGATCCTTCCAAAACCGGCTTCTCTTTGATCAGGAAGAAGCTAAGACCTTTAATACTATCCCTAAAATTGACGCCCAGGTAGCTAGGGTCAATAAAAAAAACAGCCTACCATTTGAGGATGCCTCTCAGCTCAAAGATCCACTGGATAGAAAGGCTGACGGCCTACTGAGAAGATCCTGGGAGGCGGCCATGTTCACGCTTAAGTCGAACATAGCAGCCACATCAGTTGCCAGATCCATGTTCATCTGGCTCTCTGAGTTAGAGAATAGGGCCTCCAACGATTCCTCAACAGATGAGATTGTGAGTGCCATTCCCCTGTTAAAATCTGCTACAGCTTTTTTAGCGGACGCCTCCGCGGAGTCGGTACGTTTTTCAGCAAAAGATGCGGGTCTGTCCAATGCAGCTCGCCGTGCCTTGTGGGTGAAATGCTGGTCGGGGGACAAAGTGTCAAAATCCAGATTATGTGGCATCCCCTTTTCTGGAGAGTATGTCTTCGGACCAGAACTAGAGAAGATCCTAGAGAGGGCCTCCGATAAAAAGAAGGGTTTTTCGGAGGAAAAAGTCTATAAAAGGAAGTATCCCTTTCGTGCCCCTTCCAACCAAAGTAGTCAGTACACTGGTAAGGGCAAGTCGGCCGTTTCAGTTACCCCAAAGGGGGGAGAGGTAGGGCTCCAGCTTCTGCCCCCCAAAAAGGAAATGGAAACCAGTGACATCAGGGTGGGGGGGAGATTGAGGATGTTTTTTCCCCGCTGGGAGGAGATATCCTCAAACTCCTGGGCTCTGAGGATTGTAAAGTCAGGTTACAAAATACAATTCTCGGATTCTCCCCCAAGGAGTTTTCTAGTCACCAAAGTTGCGATCCCAGACTTCAATCATCCCATTTACGTGGGCATTCGGGAATTACTCGCAAAAGGGGTAGTGGTGAAAGTACCACGATCCGAACAAGGAAAGGGGTTCTATTCGAACCTCTTCCTAGTGAAGAAGAAGGAGGGATCCTACCGCACAATAATAAACTTAAAGCGCCTGAACAGATACATTACCTGTAAAAAATTCAGGATGGAGACCCTAACATCTATAGTCCCTCTGCTCCAGAACAATTCAGTAATGTGTTCGGTCGATCTGACCGACGCCTACTATCATGTACCGATACATCCCAGCTCTCAACGGTTCTTAAGGTTCGCGGTCAGAGACCATCTGGGCAGAATCCTTTATTACCAATTCACCTCTCTCCCCTTCGGCATATCATCAGCCCCTCGAGTTTTTAGAAAGCTAATGATCGAGGTAGTGGCTTATCTAAGAAAGGAAGGTCTGACAGTTTTTCCGTACTTAGACGATTTTCTGATCTCAAACAGTTCCGCTCTTCTTCTGCTGAGAGATCTAAGTTTTTTCCGTCAAACCCTAGAGAGTCTGGGTTGGTTGATCAACATAAAAAAATCTCAGTTAGATCCGACAACAATGATCCAGTTCCTGGGGGTTATTCTGGATTCCCAGAAACAGATAACCTGCTTACCTCAGAGCAAGATACAGGACATCCAAAAGAAAATCTCCATCTTCAACTCAAAGAATTTCTGCTCCATCAGAGACTCAATGAGTCTCCTGGGGATCCTCACATCCTGCATACCGTCCGTTCAGTGGTGTCAGATCCATTTCCGAACCCTGCAGATGTGGATCCTCAGGGTTTGGGACAGAAGGGAATCTTCCCTAGACCAAAAGGTGATCATCCCTCAGAGGATAAAAACCTCCCTTCTTTAGTGGAAGGACAGGCTAAAAAATCTCCAGGGGGGTACAGTGGTCAAAGAATCCCTATGCCCAGATCACCACCGATGCAAGCCAGTACAGTTGGGGAGCAAAGGTCGGAGATGTTTATTACCAGGGAGTCTGGCCCAAATCTTTCAGCCTCCAGTCATCAAATCTTCGAGAATTGATGGCAGTCTGGGAAACTCTAAGGCAAGCAAAGATTCATCTTCAAGGCCATCACGTAAGAGTCCTTTCAGACAATACGACAGTAATAAGGTATTTAAACCATCAGGGACGCACAGGTTCGAGCAGCCTTCTGGAATTGTCGGCAAAGATATTCGCCTGGGCCAAAGCGAACGTCCGGTCAGTGTCTGCAGTCCACCTGAAGGGGTCCCTAAATGTGGAAGCAGACTACCTAAGCCGGGCAAGAATAGATCACTCAAAATGGTCCTTAAACGAGGAAGTCTTCCTGATGATAGTGGACAAGTGGGGGAGACCTACATTAGATCTCTTTGCCACTTGACTAAACTCAAAGTTAACAGTTTTCTGTTCCCTACATCCCAGAGACAGCCCAAGATTTCTGGACGCCTTCTCTTTCAGATGGAACCGAGGTCTCCATTACGCTTTCCCTCCTCTTCCATTAATACCGAGGGTGGTACAGAAAATCATACAGGACAGTACTTCAGTCATACTGGTGACACCCTACTGGCCAAAGAGGAGCTGGTTCCCAATCTTGTGGAACCTTGCCAGCGAAGATCCTTGGATTCTGCCAAAAAGACGAGACATCCTTCACCAAGGTCCGATCCTACACCCGGACCCGGACTTCCTCAACCTAGCAGCCTGGATCCTGAGACCCAGATCCTAAAGCGTCAGGGACTATCAGATGCGGTAATTTCAACCCTAAAGGCTTCCAAAAAGAAGGTGACCTTTTCAATTTACCTGAAGATCTGGAAGCGTTTCTGCTCGTGGTCAGGTTCGCCTTCACCGAATACCTCAGCTCCAAACATCCAAATGATTCTGGACTTTCTACAAAAAGGTTTCGACATGGGATTAAGACCATCCACACTCAAGGTACAGGTATAAGCCCTTAGTTGCTTTTACGACACCGAGCTGGCAAGCCATAAGTGGATAAAGCGTTTCATGAAGGCAACAACGAGGCTACGTCAGACTCTAAGGTCTCAAGTACCTTCCTGGGATCTAGACATCGTCCTTAGGGGACTATCACATCCTCCATTTGAACCTCTGAGTGACTGCTCTTTGAAGCATAAATCCTACAAGACTGCATTCCTGGTTGCCATCACCTCAGCCAGAAGAATAAGTGAACTACAGGCCCTTTCAATTAGCGAGCCTTACCTAAGGGTCCTGGATGACAGGATAGTTCTAAAACTAGACCCGTGTTTTCTACCGAAGGTAGTCTCGAAGTTTCATAAGGACCAGGAGATCACTCTCCCTTCCTTGTTTAACAACCCATCTAATGATTGGGAATCTACCCTTCATTCACTTGATGTCAGACGGGCAGTACTGGATTATTTAGAGACCACTAAAGACTTTAGGAAGTCAGACTGCCTCTTTATCCAGTTTGGAGGAAGAAACAAGGGTCAGAAAGTTTCCAAGTCCTCCATTGCCAGATGGATCAAAGCTACCATCGCTTCTTGTTATTCCTTACAGAATCTTTCCTGCCCTGGCAATATCAGAGCCCACTCTACCAGGGCAATGTCATCTTCTCAAGCAGAAAGAGCGGGTGTCTCCCTAGAGGAGATCTGTAAGGCAGCCACTTGGTCCAGTATCCATACTTTTGCCAAACATTATAGGTTGGACCTTTTCAAAAAGACTGATATGGCCTTCGGACAAAAAGTCCTTCAGTCTGTGTCCCACCCGTAGATTCATATTTGATATACCTCCTTGTATGGCCGTCGTGGTGATGATATGGAAAGCCGGAATTAGTACTTACCGGTAATTCATTTTCCATGAGATCACCACGACGGCCCGTATTTCCCTCCCTGTTGATTACCTGGGGGTTGATATGATGAAATATCTTCTCCTGTTTATTTATTTTTTTCACGTGTGTGTATCCACCACCCTTTACTCTGGTATTTTGGAAGCACTGGTGTTTGGTGGTGGGAGGGAAGTATTTAACCCTTTCTCTGCTTCCTGCCCCTACAGAGGTCAGGGGTCAATCTCCTTGTATGGCCGTCGTGGTGATCTCATGGAAAATGAATTACCGGTAAGTACTAATTCTGGCTTTCTGCATGGTCATATTCTGACCCTCATAACTTTTTTATAATTACATCCACAGAGCTGTGCGGGGGCTCATTTTTTTTCAGGGCAATCTGCAGTCTTCATTGATTTGGAGTGTGTGACTTTTTTATATCACTTTTTATTCCTTCTACCTCTGCTGTCTGTGTGTCCTCTTCCTCCTCCTCCAAACTCTTCTGTCTGTGTCCCCTTACTCATCTTTCTACCTCTGCTATTTGTGTGTCTGCTTCCTCCTCCTCCTACCTCTGCTGCCTGTGTGTCCCCTCCCTCCTCCTTCTACCTCTGCTGTCTGTGTGTCCTCTTACTCCTATCTCTGCTGTCTGTGTGTCCCCTTTCTTCTCCATCTACCTCTACTGTCTGCGTGTCCACTTCCTCCTCCTCCTTCCTACCTCTGCTGTCTGTATGTCTCCTTCCTCTGCTGTCTGTCTGCTTCCTCCTCCTACCTCTGCTGTCTGTGTGTCTCCCTCCTCCACACTACCTCTGCGATCAGTCTGGACACAGTATTATTTATAAGATCTTTTCTTCTCTTGTGGTTTCTATTACATCATGAGGAGCTGTTCCAGCAGATTGGTTTCTTGAAGCTCTTAAAGGGGTTGTCCACCTTCAGGGTCCTTTTGATCAGACCCTTCCATGATGTAGGACCTGCAGAGTGGAGAATACTGACCTGCTCCTTGTCGCTGGGTTTTGGCTCCTTCAGTCCAATGTTGCTGCGCTCTGGTCCTCCTATATAGACTTCTCCTTTGCTTCTATCCTGAGAGATCCAGATGTTGGGCTGCAGTTTATTGTTGTGGTGGAGCGTGTGATGTGGGAGCATGGGCCGTACCTTCACAAGAGAACCTTTTAGAACCACAAGTGGCACTGTGTACTTTTCTTTCCCTGAGGTTTACTACTGAAGAATTACACTATGATGTGGGGAATCGGGAGTTGTTGGCAAGAAAATGGCCTTTGAAGAGTGAAGGCACTGGTTGGGGGTGTAGGACCCTCACTGATGTGATATTGATGGTCGGTCCTGAGGTTGCAGAAGTTTCCAGTTGTTTATACAGATCATAACAACCTCTTGTACATAGAAACTGATGAGACTTAAAGGGGTCCTCCTATTAGATCAATGGAGGTACAACACCCAGCACCTCCACCAGCTAGCTGTTTCAGGCCACCGTAATGCTGGAAAACAGTGTATGAAGCTGATGAATGGGAGCTGAGCTGCATTACCCAGCACGGCCTCTACACAGTATACAGAGCTGTCTGCCTCCAATTCCAAACATCTGATCGGTGGAGGTGCTGAGTGTCCAGGTTCCAAAAATCTAAAACTGGACGCCCCATCTTGTAGTGTTCTACAACAATGTGAAGAGTCCCGTATCTTCTACTACAAACCGGATTCCCAAAAAGTTGGGACACTAAACAAATTGTGAATAAAAACTGAATGCAATGATGTGGAGATGGCAAATGTCAATATTTTATTTGTAATAGAACGTAGATGACAGATCAAACGTTTAATCCGAGTAAATGCATCATTTTAAAGGAAAAATACGTTGATTCAAAATTTCACGGTGTCAACAAATCCCCAAAAAGTTGGGACAAGTAGCAATAAGAGGCTGGAAAAAGTAAATTTGAGCATAACGAAGAGCTGGAAGACCAATTAACACTAATTAGGTCAATTGGCAACATGATTGGGTATAAAAAGAGCTTCCCTTTCGTCCTAACCAGCAGCACAAGTGGGGTATTCGCCCCTGTGAAGCTGGTCAGGACAGGCGGAATTTTTGCTGAATAAAATTCTGCATCATTAGTAATTAATTCGTTTATTAATTCCCCCCTCCTTATATAGGCTGCCCTCCATAGGGCTAGTTGCTTTTTTTCTGTCCTGTGGGTTTGGTCAGACAGGCATGGCTCTACCCAGAGTCTCCCCCCTGTAGTTTTGGGGAGAAATTGCTAATTTCTGCATTTATTCTTATATTTATAAATCTTCTCTTATAGGTCCAGGCAGAGGACGGCTGTCTCCTGCCTGTCAGCCGGGCGTAAGTATGAGAACATCCTGGCTATATGTAGCCGGTAAGTTAGACAGGGGCGCGCACGTGTCCAAGATACGTGCGGAGCTCCCTTCCCCCTGTCCTTTCTCCGCTTCTGTCCGTCCCCACCCCTCCCTTCCCTCTGTACCTTCGGTCCGGCCTGTGAGATCGCGTGTCAGCTCCGGTGAGTCGGACGCGAAACCGGAAGTGCGTCACTGGGCACTTCCGGTCCGCAAGCTCAATTCAGGGCCGCGGCAAATTACAGCCGATAATCAGTATTATTCTTGCGGGGCGGGACGGGGGGGAAGGGTAATACCTAGGTCTTAGGTGGGAACTTACTATATTCCATAAGTTAGTTCCACAGTGGGGAGCCTGGGGATTGTTGGAGGAGGAGCTGTTGCTCCCTCCTCCCCCCTCCCTCCCCTTCCTGCTATATAAGGCCAGGCTGCTTGCTAGGTCAGTGTTGCACTCAGTTTCTGTGTGCAGCTGACCTTGACTGTTGGCTGATCCGGTGTTCTTCTTTACTCTGATCAGAGGGCTCAAGATTGTGCTCAAATTCTTAAGGTCATGACGTCCCCTTCTCACGGTAAGATTGACGTCTGGGGTAGACCCTTTTTTTGGGTTGGAACTATTTAATAGTGCTTATTTATTTTCTTAGGAAAAGCTGCCCACAAGCAAAAACACCTGACTTGTTCCGGTTGTGGCACCCCGTTACCTGATGCCTACGAGTTCCATCGGTGTCCAGGCTGTCGCCCTAGGCCGGCCAATCCTGAGCCTACGGTCGTAGAAATGTTCTCGTGGATGAAGGAGTTCATGGACACGTCCATCGCGGAGATCAAGGGGGCGGTTTCCAATAAGAGACCTAGGCAGGCCTCTCCTGGGCCTGTTCCAATGTCCGAAGACGTGATCTCGCTTGGCGAGAATTCCTCCTCTGAGGAAGAGGAGTCGGTCTTTTCTTTTCCAGCCGAAAAGACACAGAGATTACTGCGCTCCATCAGGTCAAGGGACCAGGATGTTGAGCATGGGGAAGCTCCACACTCCACCGCTAGGGGGCCAAGGGCCTTCAAAGTGGACGAGTCGCTTAAAAAATGAATGGCGACAGAATGGAAACATCCAGAGAAAGGCGCGGTCTTAACCAAGAGGTTCAAACTGATGTTCCCCCTACAGGACGGGGACTCCCTGGATTGGGTCCCACCACCTAAGGTGGATATGGCAATAGCCAAGCTTTCCAGGAGAACCTTGGTGCCTTCCGATGACGGGAGTAATCTGAAGGATCCCCTGGACAGACGCGCAGAATGTTCGCTTAGGCGTAATTATGCTGCGGCGTCCGCCTCTGCCTCTGTGCCCATAGCCTGTACCGAAGTGTCTGACTTCATTCGCGCCTGCACGCTTAAGATCCAATCAGACATAGATTCGGGAGTCGCCAGAGATGACATCCTGGACCAATTTAAGACTCTATTATTGGGCATAGATTTTATGGCGGATGCGTCTCAGCAGCAACTAAGGCTAGCTGCTAAGTCAATGGCTTTGTCTGCTGCCAGCAGACGGCCTTTATGGCTGAAGCCCTGGGTAGCGGACAATATATCCAAATTTAATCTGTGCACTCTCCCTTACGAGCCTGGCAGGTTGTTCGGCTCCGAACTAGACCGCCTCATGGAAAATCTAGCAGACAAGAAGGTAAAATCACTCCCTCAGCAATCCTTTTGAGGACGTGGAAGAGGCAGAGGTGGAAGATTCCAGGGAAGAGAGAGGAACCAGAGACGTTCCGAAGGTAACAGGAGAGGTAGAGGTCGCGGGAACCGCAGGGCTGATCAATGACTCTCGGCAGCCCACCACCTCCCCATCCCCACCCCCCACGCTTCCACACGAATCTCCTTGCCTGAATCCTCCAGTAGAAGGTCGTTTATTTTTGTTCAAAGATTTTTGGAAGCAAATAATTCCAGATCTTTGGGTGCTGCAGGTCATCATGACCGGTTACAGGATCGATTTCATTTCCCAACCTCAAGAGAGGTTCGTCCTTACAGGACGTCTAACACCAGCAGACAGCTGGTCCTGGAGGACTCTGTACTCCAGTACATTGTCAAGGGGGCCTTAGAGGAGGTTCCTCCTCGCGAGTTCGGTCAGGGAGTGTATTCTCCCATTTTTCTTGTTCCAAAGCCGTCAGGAGACTGGCGCATGATTATCGATCTGCGTTACCTAAATCGGTTCATCAGAAAGAAGCGTTTCCGGATGGAAACCATTCGCTCAGTCCTAAACATCCTGAACCCGGCAGATGTGATGGTAACGATAGATCTGAAGGATGCTTTCCTTCATGTTCCTATCTGTCCGGCCCACAGGAAATATCTCAGAGTTGCTGTCTTCATAAAAGAGGTAGTGAAGCACTACCAGTTTGCTGTGCTGCTGTCACGGCTGTTTGTGAGCAACGAGAGTATACACAGTAAAAAGAGCTACTGACCGGACCCAAACTAGGGAGGATAAAGGGTGACCCCTGTCAGACCCTCAAAGCTCTCCCTATGCTGCTAAAGCACATGCCCGGATCCAAATGGCGGAACGAGGCATGCCCGCGTACCTAAGACTGATGACCACTGTAACCACTACAATAGTGGAAGGGGCACGGCCACCAGTGCCCTGCTCAGTATATGGAGGGAACCGTGGCCACCTCAGATCCAGTCAGAAAATAACCAGGTACACAACAATGTCTGCACACTTAGCTGAAGGAGCTGCAGCCGCAGAGAAGACGGATCCAAGGACAGCTGGCAATATCCGGAGTGCTTGCTGCAGCAGAACACAGGTCCAGTGAACTGATAGCTACAAGTGAAGATACTCAAGCAAGAGCTACAACTGAAATAAGAAATATAATCCACGCCCTACAATAGGAGGAGGGGTGATTTAAAGGCAGGGAAATCAACCGCAGGAGGAACAGCTGGGAGGAAGGAAATCGAAAGTAAAGACTTCATCACAGGGGCGGAGAAACAGAGCAGTGAGAACTCCTCCAAGCTCTAGTAGTGACATCATCACAGGGGTGGAGAAACAGAGCTGTGAGAACGTCTCAAAGCTCTGGTAGTGACAGCTGCCCTTTGGCATCTCCTCTGCGCCACACACCTTCACAAAGGTTGTGGCTCCTGTGGTCACCCACTTAAGGCTCCTCGGCTTAGAAGTCGTCCCTTATTTAGACGACTGGCTTTTAAAAGCCGCGTCCGCAGACATCTTACAAGTCCAGCTTCAACAAGCTCTCCACACTCTGCAGACCCTGGGATGGCTCGTAAATTGGGACAAATCAGAATTGGTCCCCTCTACCACAAGGCGGTTTCTGGGGTTTGTGATAGATTCACAACTAATGACCCTATATCTGTCTCCACAGAGGAGAGACAAAGTAATAAAAGCTGCAGAGTTTCTCCTATCCCCCAGACGGGTGTCTATTCGGGTTCTCATGAGGATGTTAGGCCACATGTCAGCGTCTGCAGAGGCAGTGCCTTGGGCCTTGTGGCATCTTCGGCCACTACAAGAGGAAGTCTTAGCGGTTTGGAATCGCAAACCCAGAGACCTAGATCGGAATCACTCCCTGTCTGTAAAAGTCCGTTCCCCCCTCAGGTGGTGGAAGAACTTAGTGGATGGAATGCCTTTAGCCCAACCTACTTGGGTGATCCTGACCACGGACGCCTCCCTTCTAGGCTGGGGAGCCCATCTGGGACACAATACAGTTCAGAATACCTGGAATCCTCAGGAGAGACTCCTATCGTCCAATCTGAGGGAGCTAAGGGCGGTCAGGCTAGCCCTCAATCACTTCTCACCTCTCATCCAAGGTCAAGCCGTGAGAGTACGGACCGACAACACGACTGTGGTGGCTTATCTAAACAGACAGGGAGGAACGAGATCCCGGACCCTCCTGAGGGAGGTGGGATTAATTTTATCTTGGGCAGAGAGCAATCTATCTCATCTAGTGGCAGTCCACATCAGAGGGGATCTCAATATAGTAGCAGATCGTCTAAGTCGGGGCCATCATTCATTCATCAGTCATAGCCATCATTCCATTCTGGCCAAAGAGGTCTTGGTTCACCCAGCTCATGCAGATGAGTCAGGGCAATTATTGGAGACTTCCCCTAATACAGAACCTAGTGTACCAGAACACAGGTCCCTGTCTAGATCTGAGGAGGCTCAGTCTGACAGCCTGGAGACTGACCGGTCCCTTCTAGAAGCTAGAGGGTTTTCGGCGGAGGTCCTGAGAACAATCTCTCACTCCAGAGCGGATTCTACAAATCAGAAATATTCCCGCATATTCAAAATATTTATGCGATGGTGCACGAATAGAGAGGTAGTTTCCTCAGCTCCTCCTCTCTCTGATATTCTTCAATTCCTGCAGGATGGTCTAGACAAGGGTCTAAGCCCATCTACACTGAGAACTCACGTTGCTGCCTTGTCAGCATGCCTTGGTAAACCAATTTCTCAGGTCCCCCTAATCAAGAGGTTCCTTAAAGGTGCTCAGAGGCTTAGGCCCAGCATCCAGAGACCAATCCCTGAGTGGGAACTGCCAGTGGTCTTAAGGGGGTTGTGCTCTTTCCCCCTTCGAGCCTTTGGAACAGGTAGACTTAAAATACCTTTCCCTCAAGGTTACCTTTCTCTTGGCCATAACCTCAGCCAAGAGGGTTGGGGAGCTCCAGGCCCTGGGGGCAGCGGAACCATATTTAAAGTTTCTGCAGGACAAGGTCCTGTTAAGATTTCTGCCTACCTTTCTACCAAAGGTTCCTTCGTTTGTGAATACCAATCAGACGATAACACTGCCTATGTTCTCTCCTACTTCTAACACTCCTGAGGAGGAGAGATTACTTTCCTTGGACATTCCAAGGGTCCTCAGAATATACTTGAACAGAACTGAAGAGTTCAGGAGATCAGAAAATCTGCTGATCGCTTATTCGGGGAACAACAGAGGGCTCAAGGTTTCCAAGCCCACCTTGAGCAGATGGTTTAAAGAGGCTATTAAGCTGGCATTTACGTCCCAAGACTTACCACCGCCATCCTTCTTATCTGCCCATTCTACAAGGGCAGTTTCTACATCATATGCGGAAAGGAGACTAGTCCCTTTAGAGCAAATTTGTGCTGCTGCCTCGTGGAGTACGCGAAACACTTTTATTTCCCATTACCGCCTAGAGAGTAGGCGTTCAGAGGGAACAGCCTTTGGACGGTCTGTGTTAAATGCTGCTCGTCCTTAGGTCAGCTCTCTAACTCCTGTGGGATAGTTTAACTACGTAGTAGAAAGTCCTTTAGCCCTCCCAAAATTTGTGTGAGGTTCCTTGCTACTTCCCCACTTAAGCTGCTGGTTAGGACGAAAGGGAAGCGTCAATTTTGACGTAAATTTGTTTTCCCTTAGTCCTAACAGCAGCACACAAATATCCATCCCTCTATGCTGTTATGATTACTTGTTAAAAAAGAAACTAGCCCTATGGAGGGCAGCCTATATAAGGAGGGGGGGATTAATTAACTAATTAATTACTAATGATGCAGAATTTTATTCAGCAAAAATTCCGCCTGTCCTGACCAGCTTGACAGGGGCGAATACCCCACTTGTGCTGCTGTTAGGACTAAGGGAAAACAAATTTACATCAAAATTGACGCTTCTCAGAGTGGCAGTGTCTCTCAGAAGCCAAGATGGGTAGAGGATCACCAATTCCCACAATGTTGCGCAGAAAGATAGTGAAGCAATATCAGAAAGGTGTTACCCAGCGAAAAATTGCAAAGACTTTGCATCTATCATCATCAACTGTGCATAACATCATCCGAAGATTCAGAGAATCTGGAACAATCTCTGTGCGTAAGGGTCAAGGCCGTAAAACCATACTGGATGCCCGTGATCTCCAGGCCCTTAAACGACACTGCACCACAAACAGGAATGCTACTGTAAAGGAAATCACAGAATGGGCTCAGGAATACTTCCAGAAACCATTGTCAGTGAACACAATCCACCGTGCCATCCGCCGTTGCCAGCTGAAACTCTACAGTGCAAAGAAGAAGCCATTTCTAAGCAAGATCCACAAGCTCAGGCGTTTTCACTGGGCCAGGGATCATTTAAAATGGAGTGTGGCAAAATGGAAGACTGTTCTGTGGTCAGACGAGTCACGATTCGAAGTTCTTTTTGGAAATCTGGGACGCCCTGTCATCCGGACCAAAGAGGACAAGGACAACCCAAGTTGTTATCAACACTCAGTTCAGAAGCCTGCATCTCTGATGGTATGGGGTTGCATGAGTGCGTGTGGCATGGGCAGCTTGCATGTCTGGAAAGGCACCATCAATGCAGAAAAATATATTCAGGTTCTAGAACAACATCTGCTCCCATCCAGACGTCATCTCTTTCAGGGAAGACCCTGCATTTTTCAACAAGATAATGCCAGACCACATTCTGCATCAACCACAACATCATGGCTGCGTAGGAGAAGGATCCGGGTACTGAAATGGCCAGTCTGCCGTCCAGATCTTTCACCTATAGAGAACATTTGGTGCATCATAAAGAGGAAGGTGCAACAAAGAAGGCCCAAGACGATTGAACAGTTAGAGGCCTGTATTAGACAAGAATGGGAGAGCATTCCTATTTCTAAACTTGAGAAACTGGTCTCCTCGGTCCCCAGACGTCTGTTGAGTGTTGTAAGAAGAAGGGGAGATGCCACACAGTGGTGAAAATGGCCTTGTCCCAACTTTTTGGGGATTTGTTGACACCATGAAATTCTGATTCAACATATTTTTCCCTTAAAATGGTACATTTTCTCAGTTTAAACTTTTGTTCCGTGATTTATGTTCTATTCTGAATAAAATATTAGAAGTCGGCACCTCCACATCATTGCATTCAGTTTTTTGGAATCCGGTTTGTATGTAAATTACTGTTTTCCCTTGCTTAGGGGAGGTAATATGCTCACAGCGTACCAGACGCCCCACGTGCTGGGAAACGAGCGGCTTCCTCTGTGATCCACCAGACTTGATAAAGGGGTCATGCACCCCGAAACGCGTTGTCTCTGATTAAATCGAATTCTTTCTGACCATTGGTTGTGGACTTGCGCCCTTCACTTTGTCCGTTCTTCTTGGACTTACTTGGTCCAGCAAACCCATAGCTTCCACTGTACTGCACAGCAGTGCTAACCACTGAGCCACTAGTGTACTGCACAGCAGTGCTAACCACTGAGCCACTGTACTGCACAGCAGGGCAACCACTGACCCACTGTACTGCACAACACTGCTAACCACTGAGCCACTGTACTGCACAGCAGTGCTAACCACTGAGCCATTGTACTGCACAGCAGTGCTAACCACTGAGCCACTGTACTGCACAGCAGTGCTAACCACTGAGCCACTGTACTGCACAGCAGTGCTAACCACTGAGCCATTGTACTGCACAGCAGTGCTAACAACTGAGCCATTGTACTGCACAGCAGTGCTAACCACTGAGCCATTGTACTGCACAGCAGTGCTAACCACTAAGCCACTGTACTGCACAGCAGTGCTAACCACTGAGCCACTGTACTGCACAACACTGCTAACCACTGAGCCACCGTACTGCAAAGCAGTGCTAACCAATGACCCACTGTACTGCATAGCAGTTCTAACCACTGACCCACTGTACTGCACAACACTGCTAACCACTGAGCCACCGTGTTATGGACTATTGATACAAAATGGATACTTGCTTGTTGAGGACTATGTTTAGCTAAGATGGCGGCCAGGCATTCAGCCAACACCTATAAACTAGAATCTTATTTTGTGTTTTATCATGTGTTTCTTTGTGGTTTCCGTTCAGCTCAAGCAAGCAGTTACAAAGAGGTTTCCGTTCAGCTCAAGCAAGCAGTTACAAAGAAAGAAGTAACGGTATCTCCCACGAGCCAGGGGGGAGGGTGGAGGAATTTCTTCTTCTGGCCGTCAAGGTTACAGAGAAGCATAGAGTGTTTGTAGCCAATAGAAAAGATATACTTTATCTTTCACCCCCCCTCCCTGTCGTAAAACCTATGTATTGTGTGTTGTTTTCAGGAAATAAACTAGAGATCCTGTTTAACTCCTTGCAGTGGGTTGTTCAGTTTTGATCTCTCCGTGCACGTACATTAATTAATTAATTTGGAGCAGTACATCAACCGAACTGGCAGCTTGGCCAGAACCAGAACAATTTTGGTGCCCAAACGTGGGGCTCGAGGATTGGACCCTCTGTTCCCGTACCCCCGGAGACCAGACGAGGAGAGGCGCACTAACGGACACCGGGATCGCAACCCGTGATATGAGGTGAGAAAATTGAGTCATCTTGCCTATAAAGTGTCCCCTGGTGTAGCCTCTTGGAGTTCGTCTGAGGGAGGGGTGCGGAAGCAGTCTGGGACGTCCTCGAGGGCATGAAAGTAAGAACCCCATATGTTTTTTAAAGTCTTGTTGTACTGTGTTGTGCCTATGAGTTGTGAAGACCCTGTTGACAAGTATCACTGACTGAGACACGGAGTTCTCCTGTGTGCCTGTATCGGAGTTCAGCCCGGCGTCTGACTCAAATCTCCATAAAGGGGACGATCACAGATGGGTGGAGAGCGGTTCGGGGTAGCCCAGAGTGTGCTGCCGGGACTCAAAGGTCTTCACGTCCAGTGATTACTTTATACAGAGGTCTTTAGGAGTCTCCAGTAGGTGCGAGAGACGATTAGACAGTACGCAAGGGTTCTTCCTTGATGTATTGTGGTTTATTGTTTTTAATGTGCGACCCTTTGTAACGGAAGCACAGACTGATAGAAACCCAAAGGTCTCCTAAAGTGCCTGTGTCAATCGGTCACCCTGGTGTTGTGACCGAGAGGCGACAGAAGGGAGGAGACCGGCCAGTGTCTACCCAGAGTGTGTGGGACATTAGGCTCAACGTGTTATATCGGGTTTCTGTGTTGTCCAGAACAAGGTGAAGGATCCAGAAGATGGGAAATGAGGAAAGTGTCCCGAAGGGTTACTGTTCTCCTGAACAGTACGTGGCGGACAGGAGAGGCAAATGTTTCATAAAAGGATTAACTAAGTTGGAGAAGAGTTATAGTGTCTGTAAAGGAGGCATCCTTTGTAGTGACACCTGGCAAGTGTTGTTAAACGAGAAAAGAGAGAAGTTAGAAGATGATAAATTGACAGACATGGTCCGTGTGTGGTTGGACTGTAGTAAAGAATTTGAACAGACGGGGGGGAGAACAAAATTTTGATGAGAAAAGACAGAGATATTTCTGTAAACCTGGTGTTGCATGGATACATGACTTGCCAACACCCTATAATGGCGCCGGGAAGAAAGCAGGTGGGTGGACCTGCAAAACATGTGGTCAACAGAATCCCTCCTCCCGAAATACGTGCCTTGCCTGTGGGGCTCCCCACCCACAAAACCACACCTTGGTAACTACTCCCCGGCACGTCCCATCACTTCCCGTGTTAGCTACAGCGCCATCTTGTCCCCAGGCAACGCCCATGAACGGACCTTTAATATCATTCGGTCTGGACCCCCCCCCCGTCACTCCTATGTCACCCTTGCCCCTTCCTACTACCTTGTACCCCATGGTTAACCCGGACGGTACATTCATGCTACCACACTCACCTGCCACCCTTACTCCTATAATGGTAGGGGGGCAACCTGATGAAGCAGAACAGGGGGATGCAGACGGTGCTGCAGAAACCACAATGGGCATACAAAATGCACCGGGTGATATGCAGACTCCTTCGCGGGGTACCCCGACAGACTACGGTGATCCGCCAACTTTATCCCTGGCACCACAGTGGACTGTGCCCATGGTCGTGCGCCCATCACGACGTTCACAAGATCAAATACTGCAGGGTCAGATTACAGAGTTACAAAAGAACTTACAGAAAATTGAGCAGGGAAACCTTGAGACACTGAAAGAAGCCCTAGCACTTAACCGGCCACAGGGACCACCAAAATATGTGTCTTTCACCCCACAACAGTTATTCACCATAGTGAATTTACTGCCTGACCCTGAGACCCATCCCATGCCCTTTTTCAGGAAACTGTCCCAAGTGCATCAAACCTATGGGTTCACATGGTCGGACCTGCAAAGTATAGTGGAAAGCAAGACAGGTGAATACTCCACACTGATAATGGATCAAATCCACATCCCTGAACTTAAAGGTGCTAACTTTGACCCCCGGGATCATGAGTCTGGAGAATTCTTTATAGAACAACTGCAGAAATGGGCGAAAGCAAGATTAGCAGATCATTCCACCACATTGCAGGACAGCTACGGGGGATCAGTTGACCCCCACCTTTTTTCTTTTCACAGAAATGTTAGTTTCTTCTGTGTTAGTTTAAGATCCTCTTTCTGATAAGAAACTGTCTTGCTTCTTGGACTTTGTGGTTTTCGCTCAAATTATGTGACACCCACAGCTGCCGGATGTCTGACAATAAAATTCTGCACTGATTCATATGAACAAGGGGATTCGCTGCAAACCATTTTGCACCTCATTCCCGATACTCTCTGGACCAAAGGACCCCATGATATCGGACGCCTCAATGTCCCACCGGTCACTGTGACCCTGAAGGATCCCAAGGTTCTGCCATACAAAGCGCAATATCCGCTTTCTATCTCACAACAGGATGCTATTACCCTCCAGGTGCAGGCCCTCCTGCAGAATGGGGCAATCAAGATCACTACTTCTCCCTGTAACTCACCCCTTTACCCAGTTCGGAAGAAAAGGGAGAAAGGACAGCCTCCAACGTACCGCATGGTGCAGGACCTCCGAGCTGTCAATGAGGCTACTGTTCTTGAGACACCTATTGTCCCCAATCCGCACACACTCCTTGCTGGCATTCCACCCACTGCCACTACTTTCACTGTCATTGATCTGGCCAATGCATTCTTTTCTGTTCCCTTACATGAGAAATGTCAGTTTCTTTTTGCTTTCACACATGCAGGCAAACAGTACACCTGGACTGTTATGCCTCAAGGGGCTCAAAACAGCCCTTCCTGCTTCAGCAAGGCTATGTCCTCTGTTCTGCAACCCTGGCAAGCAGATCACCCGGATGTGGAACTCCTCCAGTATGTGGATGACCTTCTCCTCTGTGCGGTCTCTCCCCAAATCTGCATGACAAAATCTGTCTCACTTCTCCAGTTTTTAGCCTCTGCTGGATGTCGAGTCTCACAAGCCAAACTACAACTGTGTCTCCCCAAAGTTGTCTTCCTAGGTCATTGCATCTCTCAAGGTCACAAGCACCTAACTGAGGCGAGGAAGAAGGCTATCTCTGACATCCGACTCCCGGACACTCCTCATCAGCTGCAAACCTTTCTGGGACTCATCTCCTACTGCAGGCCTTGGATATCTGATGCTTCTGTCCTCATGCAGCCCTTATATGACTGTATACCTTGTAATGCTGCTACTCCTTTCCAGATGACAATGGAGGCCGGAGAAGCTTTTCAGTCATTGAAGGCCGCCATTGCATCTGCCCCTGCGCTTGGCATCCCCAACTACAACCTTCCTTTCCGGCTGTATGTCATGGAACGCCAAGGTCACGCCACTGGAGTCCTCACTCAAACTCATGGTGGCCGCAATCGACCCTTGGGTTACTATTCTAAGCGTCTTGACCCGGTAGCCAGAGCTGCCCCTTCCTGTGTCAGAGCTATCCATGCTGCCAGCTCTCTTCTAAACGTCACATCTGACGTTGTGCTGGGTCATCCCCTCACTATTCTGGCTCCCCATGACATTTCTGCCATCCTCCAGCAGACTCAACCTAAACACCTCACTGCACAGCGCCACCTCCGGCTTCAGTGTAGTTTGCTTCTGACAGATAATGTCACCATTCAGAGGTGCCACATCCTCAATCCTGCTGCACTCCTTCCTCTTCCAAGGGGGGGGTATAATGGGTATAATCCATAATACTATGGGCCTCAACCGACTCTCTTTACAAGGAACAAGAACATGATTGCATCACAATGATGGAAGCTGAAGTAGGGACACCACCATCAGTCCAAGACACTCCTCTGACAAACCCTCATTGGATTCTCTTTGTGGACGGCTCAAGGTACGCCGATGACAAGGGGAAGTTCCATACAGGCATGGCAGTCACAAGTGAACATGAAGTGCTGTGTGCAAGACAATTGCGCCCAGACCAGTCAGCACAAGAAGCTGAACTCATTGCCCTCACTGAAGCCTGCCTCATGGCAAAAGACTCTACCGCCAATATCTACACAGATTCTAGATATGCCTTTGGAGTGGTTCATGACTTTGGACTAATATGGAAGGCCCGGGATTACATCACAGCTGCAGGAACCCCGATTAAGAATGCTGCAGCAGTAGCAGCCCTAATGGCAGCAGTACTCCTGCCCAACCAAGTGGCAGTGATCAAAGTAAAGGCCCATACTCGAGCTGACACCCCTGAGGCCAGAGGAAACGCCCTAGCTGACCAAGCGGCCAAGGAAGCAGCAGTGAAAGAGGAAAGAGTCCAGTCAGACCAGATTATGATAACACAGGAGGACCTGGAACAAGAAGAAATCACATGGGACCTACTGAAACAAATGCAGAAACAGGCCACTCCCAGGGAAAAGGAAATCTGGCTGAAAGAATCAGCCCTCGAAGAAGAATCTGGACTCTGGACACAAGGAAAGAGAGTCTGCCTACCCAGAGCTCTTTATCCCCTAATAGCCCATGGGCCCACCCACCAATCCAAAACCATCATGAAAGAACTAATTGACAAAATATGGGTGGCCCCAGGGATAACCCCTGTCCTGGTGAGACATACCCAAGCGTGTCTCATCTGTGCAGAGTGTAACCCCGGCAGAACCGAGCCCACTCCCAGAAAATGTCTCCCGAAAGCCTTATATCCCTTTCAGAGGATACAAATCGATCATATCCAGATGCCAATGTGCCAAGGGTTTCAATATGTGCTAGTAGTGATAGACTTGTTCTCTGGGTGGCCAGAAGCCTACCCCGTCCGAAACCAGACAGCAACCACTACTGCAAAAAAACTGATGCAGGAGCTTGTCTGTAGGTTCGGAGTACCTGAGGTCATTGAGAGTGATCAGGGCCCAGCATTCACTGCTAGTCTAACCCAAGAGGTCTGGAAGATGGTAGGGTCACACCTGGCGTATCATACCCCATACAGGCCCCAAAGCAGCGGCAAAGTCGAAAGATTGAACGGGGTGTTAAAATCTAAAATGCTGAAGATGACCAGGGAGACAGGGCTTAATTGGGTTCAGTGTTTGCCTATAACCCTCTTTTCAGTTAGGCATACACCAAGGCCCCCACACAAACTAACCCCATATGAGATCTTATTTGGAACAGGGCCAAGAATGGGACAGTATTTCCCACAACAGTTACAAATGCATTATGAATCTGTTGCAAAATATGTGATAGCCTTGAGCAAGCAATTGTCTAATATACATGCACAAGTTTTCTCTTCCATTCCAGATCCTAACTCCCTGGAGGGAAGCCACACTCTCAAACCTGGAGAGTGGGTGGTGGTCAAGTAACACGTCAGAAGCACCCTCGAACCACGATACGAGGGACCTTACCAGGTGTTGCTGACCACCCCAACCTCTGTGAAACTCGAAGGGAGACCCACCTGGATCCACGCTTCACATTGTAAAAGAGTGAAGGCTGTCCCACCGTCCCAGGAACCATAAGCCATGAGGATTCACATACTGATCATGACTTTGACAGTGGGCATATCTGCAGTATTCACGCCACTGGGTGATGAATGGGACAATTCACTGATACGGCACCATCAAATTTTAGTCCAGGGGTTGAAGGAGACTGAAACTCTGAGAGATTGTTGGATCTGTACCCACAGTCCCGTGAGTTCAACCAGTATGCCTTATTTTGAAATACCCCTGGACCTTTCTGAACTGATTGACCTGTCTAATTCTACCATCTTTCTCACTAGTATACACCAAGTTAAATCCAGTACAAACAAGGACAGGGAAGTAGCCTTACCTGTTGCAGGGTGGGCAGATGCCCCATGGCTCATGATAAACAGATCAGGACCCGCGGTAGATCATAGCTCTACTCCTTGGCAAGAGGGACACTGGGCTAATGTCACATGTTTTCCTAGCTGGACACACTGTTATTGTCTCCAAGTACAAACCAAAGGTATGACATTTAGTCCACACATACACTCAGGTTGCAATGATTCAAAAACAGACAGCCACGTGCAGTGTATTGGTGTAGATGCTGTGAACGGAAAGGATCTGCCCTGTAACAACCGTACTGTACAGGATCTCCGGACAGGTATATTAGCTAACGACACCGAAAGTCAGTCAAAAGGATATGAGTTGGCGAAAGGGACACAATTAGCCAAACTAATTACCCGATTATTCAATGGCACAGCAGTAGCAGTTCCAGACGACATATACTTAGTTTGTGGACACAAAGCATACAAATGGTCATCCGAGAATGTCACAGGACTGTGCACCATCGCCAGGCTTACTCCTGCTACCTTTATAGTACCACACTCTGAAATTGACATAAATGCAGTACCTAAACACACCTTGTATCGTAGGGCCAAAGATAACACACCCAGACCAAATGGCAAGCCACATGTAGTAGAGATGAGCATTACCAACAAAATTGTTAGTTCCATCTTCATATATCCCATGATAATGCAGATGTGGGATCATCTGGTAGTAGCAACAGACTACCTGGATGACCAAATATGGGAGGTGATGAGACTTATGAATACCTCAAACATTGTGCAAAACCAGTTAATCATCGTCACCAACCAACACACATTAGTTCTAGATTATGTTACAGCTAAAGATGGAGGTATGTGCCAGGTTGTGGGACCCTCTTGTTGCCATTACATAGACCCGCAGGGTAATTTGCAAGTTAAGGTGGATATAGAGAAGATGGCGGATTTAAGAGATAAATGGCTGGATGCACATAAAGTTGATAAAGATACATGGTGGTCTGATACCTTCTCTTCCCTTAACCCCAATAACTGGTTCAAAGGTATTGGGGGTTGGTTCATGGGAATTGTCCAAGTAATATTGCAGGTAGCCCTAATAATATTGGTGATATATGTAGTGATTAAGCTCGTTCTTATTTGTGTGACCCGCTTTTCAAAAAGAATGAAGAAAACTGATGAACGACCTATTATGCTCCTCTACGATGAGGAAGGACAGAAGGAAACATCGTTCAACACAGTTCCCCCTCCTCACAATGATGCCTGGCTGAGATAGGGTGAGATGAATCCCAGGGTATTACCACAAGTCCGAGCAACCGGGAGCCTACCTATAAGGGGTAGGTTGTCGCCACTGCGGGTGAAGAGGATACGAATGGTATGCCCAGGGGATTCGCTAGGCGAAGGGAAAGTCTACAATCAAGTTTCCAAGGGGGGACTGTTATGGACTATTGATACAAAATGGATACTTGCTTGTTGAGGACTATGTTTAGCTAAGATGGCGGCCAGGCATTCAGCCAACACCTATAAACTAGAATCTTATTTTGTGTTTTATCATGTGTTTCTTTGTGGTTTCCGTTCAGCTCAAGCAAGCAGTTACAAAGAGGTTTCCGTTCAGCTCAAGCAAGCAGTTACAAAGAAAGAAGTAACGGTATCTCCCACGAGCCAGGGGGGAGGGTGGAGGAATTTCTTCTTCTGGCCGTCAAGGTTACAGAGAAGCATAGAGTGTTTGTAGCCAATAGAAAAGATATACTTTATCTTTCACCCCCCCCTCCCTGTCGTAAAACCTATGTATTGTGTGTTGTTTTCAGGAAATAAACTAGAGATCCTGTTTAACTCCTTGCAGTGGGTTGTTCAGTTTTGATCTCTCCGTGCACGTACATTAATTAATTTGGAGCAGTACATCAACCGAACTGGCAGCTTGGCCAGAACCAGAAAAACCGTACTGCACAGCAGTGCTAACCAATGACCCACTGTACTGCACAGCAGTGCTAACCACTGAGCCACCGCACACCGCGCTGAGCCACCACATCAGCACTGGATCTACTGAGGGACAAAGGAGGAGCAAAGACAAGTACAGAGGAGAGAACTACAACTCCCAGCATGTCCATCGCTCCGCTGCCTCATGTCACATGGCGGTGATGTCATCACAGGTCTCATCCTCGCCTCTCCTGCACTGATAACATCATCACAGGTCCTACTCCACCATGTCTTCTCTCCACTACTGAGCTCCTGTTCACATGACAGTGACATCATCACAGGTCCTACTCCACCATGTCTTCTCTCCACTACTGAGCTCCTGGTCACATGACAGGGACATCATCACAGGCCCTTCCCCACCACCTCGCTCTACTGTTAAGCTCCACCCCTCTTAGTCACATGACAGTAACATCATCCCAGGTCCTTCATCACCACATCACTGCTGCTGAGCTCCGCCCCTCCTGATCACATGACAGTGACATCATCCCAGGTCCTTCAGCACTACTTCTCTCCACTGCTGAGCTCCGCCCCTTGCACTGATCACATGACAGTGACATCATCCCAGGTCCTTCAGCTCTTGCAGTGCAGCAGATACAGAGCAGGTCCTGGTCGGTAGTCACTGCTGTGGTGTCTGGAGCCTCTTCTTCTCTCTGGTATCAGCCATTTCTCCAGAATCCCCCTTTATCCCCGGTGCTGGGGGCTCTGAGAAGCGGGGTCTCTCCAGGAGCAGTAAGTGCGGTTCTGGGTCTCACTAATGCTCTTGTCCCTGGAGGATTTCCAGTAGGGGTGGGCGATATGGCCTAAATTATAAGCATATGCGATATGCGATATATTGTTTTCTATATTGGGGGGGGGGGGGGTGTGTTTAAACTTTGTTTTCTTTTTTTACTTTTTATTTAATAACTATTAGCCTCCTTAAGGGCTAGAACCCTTGTCATATTCACCCTGATAGAGCTCTATTAGGGTGAATAGGACTTTACACTCTCCCTGCTGCCCTGTGCTTTGTGCACACAACAGCAGGGAGCTGACCATGGCAGCCAGCCTCTCGTGTGCCCCCCAGCCTCTGATCCGCCCCCCAGCCTCTGATCAGCCTCTCTCTCTTATCAGCCCCCTCTGGTAACTCAAACCCCCCCCCCCTCCCTCCCCAGTATTAATCATTGGTGGCAGTGGCCACAGGGTCCCTCCCCCCCCAATCATTGGTGGCAGTGGGCAGTTCCGATCGGAGTCCCAGCAGTGTAATGCTGGGGCTCCGATCGGTTACCATGGCAGCCAGGACGCTACTGAAGTCCTGGCTGCCATGGTATGTTAGTGAGCAGCATTATACTCAGGTGCGCTATGGCCGCCGGCCGCTCCTTCTTCTCATAGGTCTGTGTGGCGCATTGCTAATGCTATAAGCATTAGCAATGCGCCGCACAGACAGAAGGAGGAGCGACCGGCGGCTACGGCGCACACGAGTATAATGCTGCTCACTAACATACCATGGCAGCCAGGACTTCAGTAGCGTCCTGGCTGCCATGGTAACCGATCGGAGCCCCAGCATTACACTGCTGGGACTCCGATCGGAACTGCCCACTGCCACCAATGCAGAGACTGAAGAACATTCCCGGCACCCGCCCTCTGACAGGACGCTGTGATCCGCGCGATTTACCCCTCAACTGAGGGGTTAATTGCGGCGGATCGCAGCGTGCAGTCATAGGGGCCGGGATATGGCCGGCACATGAACGCTACGTATTCAGGCATTCATTTGTGGCGCAATGGCCACAGTCCCTCCCCTCCTCCTCCTACTCTGTTCTTATTGGTGGCCAGCGGCAGCCGCGCACAGTGGTGAGGGAGGGACTTCCTCCTTCTCCACTGTGCCGGCTCAGGAGAACATGGTGAGTGCCGAGAGCGCGATCATTCACTACCGGTCATATCGCGGTCCGGCGATATGCACAAAATCCATATCGTGGCACAAATTTATATTGCATATCGCCTATATCGCCCACCCCTAATTTCCAGCCTCTCCTCATAAAGGCGCCTGCAGGACTAGAAGCCTCCAGCTCATCCAGTTCTCTCCTCTTCTCCTGAATGACCACCAAGGATGGACAGGAAGGAGATCAGCAGAAGAATATTAGACCTCACCTTGGAGATCATCTCCCTGCTGAGCGGAGAGGTAAACTTTTCTAGATTTCTCTCCTCTTTATTGTATTCTGTAACAAGTCAGACATCGGGAAGGAGAATCCATCATAGGAAGTGATAGGAAGAGTCCAGGGTCCTGAAGAACGGCCTCCAGACCTTCCAAGTTATGGAGAACCTGAAGATCAGCCACCAGTATGGTCAGTGATGTATCATGGAGACAAATAGTCATGTTGTAGGAGCCATGAGAAGGTAAGTAGGCACGTTGTACCCAGGAGGAGAGGAAGCAGAGGAGGAGATGGCCGGAGTGTGGCCTGGAGGAGGATTTCTACCACTAGTCTGACATCTAGATGATACTGGACTATAACAAGGAGGCCTCCACTACGTCTAGAGGAAAGAAGGTTTCTCCACCAACATAGAGGAGGAGTATTTACTGTAAGAGCAGTGAGACTATGGAGCTCTCTGCCAGAGGAAGGGGTCATGGGGGATTCTCAAGAAGAGTCCAGAAGGGGTCTGGAGGTCTGGAGGGTAATAATATTCCAGCTTCTAGTGACTAGATTACTGGAGATGGGGCCATGATCCAGGGAGGGATTCTTAGTGTAGATCTGGAGTCAGGAAGGCATTTCTTTCCCTACGTGTCTATCTCCATCCACAGGATTACATCATAGTAAAGAAGACATCGGGGGGGACTCCCATCATCCATGAGTCAGGAGGGTGGAGCAGGACCCCCATCACAGAGCCTCCCCCTCTGATACATGAGCAGAAGATCCTAGAACTCATCCACAAGATGATTGAGCTGCTGACTGGAGAGGTGACACTGCTGGGAATGCTGGGAAATTCTCCAGTAACAGCACTGGAGGGGTCTGGGTGATGACGGTGTCATTGTGTTGTCAGGTTCCTGTAAGGTGTCAGGATGTGGCGGTCTATTTCTCCATGGAGGAGTGGGAGTATGTAGAAGGACACCAGGATCTGTACAAGGAGGCCATGATGGAGGCTCCCCGGCCTCTGACATCACCAGGTAAGAAGAGACGAGGTGTGAAGAGGCCGTGTTAGAGCCTCAGTCCGGTCATGTGCAGTGTGTACACGCGTGTAATGACATGTAATGTAGGAGCTCCACATGTTATTCTCCGGTCACATCACGTTAGAGCCTACATTTCCCATATACATCACACTTCTCCATAGGCTCCATCCTCCTGACAGATATAGTGTCCTCTTGGCCTCCATCGGCCGGTACAGTAGATGACACTATTCTATACAGAGGATCCTGCAGGAAAACCTGCGCCGTGCCGTATACATGGGGCTTATGGGTGACGTCTGCCCCTGTGTGACTATATAGAATGATAGGACTGTACAGGGGAGACGTCACCTCCTTCTATCAGAGATCTACTTTAGGAAACCCTCCTGATATCTACCTCTGATGGAAGGCTCAGACCTGGTGTGAACACATCCTTATTTGGCTTCCTGCACACAAACGTTTTTTTTTCCGTTTACGTTCTGTTTTTTTGCGTTCCGTATACTTACCATATACGGAACTATTAATTTCAATGGATCCGCAAAAAAAACTGAAGGTACTCCGTGTGCATTCCGTTTCAGTACTTCCATTCCACTAAAAGATAGAACATGTCCTATTATTGTCCGCATAACGTACAAGGATAGTACTGTTCTATTAGGGGCCAGATGTTCCATTCCGCAAAAAAAGGAATGCACACGGATGTCATCCGTATTTTTTGCTGATCCGTTTTTTGCAGACCGCAAAATACATAAGGTCGTGTGCAAGAGGCCTTTCATAGTCACTTTCCAGTAGTTCTCCCTTCATGTCTGGGATCCTCTAGTCACTCCACAAGCAGAGAAGACACAAGGTGCTATGTGTGACTGGAGGAAAAGGTGGGATCACCGGGCTCTTCTCTTTCCTCCTCCAGTCTGTGGTCCTGTCAGAGCGGACATGTGTCTTCTAGTAGTAGATGTACGGCCTGAAGTGTTCTAGCTGCGGAGGCTCCACAATATGTCATGGACTCCGTTTCTCTTCATCCGAGGATCTGCTCCAGGACCCATAGGAGTGGGGTGACATGGGGGGTGCAGATGAATCGGGCAGCCTGAGGGGGTGACAGACGTCTCTGATCAGCGGCCGATGACTAAGCTCCACACACATGTTCCTCGCTTTGCTGTACTGCTGCATTAGGATGTGGAAGATGTACAAATGTGTGCACCTGAAGATGGTAGAGAGTGGTACAATAATGAGGGTCTGCGGGATGTAGTTAAGATGGTGGAGTGCCGAGCAATAATGGGGGTCTGCAGGCAGCAGTGAATATGGTGTAGAGCTGTACAATAATGAGGGTCTGCAGGCAGCAGTGAAGATTGTGGAGAGCAGTACAATAATGGGGGTCTGCAGGCAGCAGTGAAGATGGTGGAGAGCGGTACAATAATGAGGGTCTGCAGGCAGCAGCCAAGATGGTAGAGAGTGGTACAATAATGGGGGTCTGCAGGCAGCAGTGAAGATGGTGGAGAGCGGTACAATAATGGGGGTCTGCAGGCAGCAGTGAAGATGGTGGAGAGCGGTACAATAATGGGGGTCTGCAGGCAGCAGTGACGATGGTAGAGAACAGGTACAATAATGAGGGTCTGCAGGGAGCAGTGAAGATGGTAGAGAACAGGTACAATAATGGAGGTCTGCAGGGAGCAGTGAAGATGGTGGAGAGCGGTACAATAATGGGGGTCTGCAGGCAGCAGTGACGATGGTAGAGAACAGGTACAATAATGAGGGTCTGCAGGGAGCAGTGAAGATGGTAGAGAACAGGTACAATAATGGAGGTCTGCAGGGAGCAGTGAAGATGGTGGAGAGCGGTACAATAATGGGGGTCTGCAGGCAGCAGTGAAGATGGTAGAGAACAGGTACAATAATGAGGGTCTGCAGGGAGCAGTGAAGATGGTAGAGAACAGGTACAATAATGAGGGTCTGCAGGCAGCAGCGAAGATGGTGGAGAATGGTACAATAATGGGGGTGTCACGATAGCTAGGAAGCGGGGAAATAACCAAACACAGGAAAACAAACAAAACAAATGACTAGGCCCAAAAGCTTGGGAGAAAAGGGTCACCTCCTAGCGATCCCTAAAAGTTTTCCCTAAACTGCTGTGCCCATGTGCATAGCCTAATGGTGGATATGCACATGCCCTCGTGCCAAACCCTAAGCTGTAGGGAAAAGGGAAGATGCAACCTGCTTTTTCAAACCCGGAGGAAGCAAGCGTCTCCCTAGAGGCCTATATAAAAGACACAATGGGAAATAACGGAGAGGACTTATCTAGAGCAGAGCTGGAGCAGACGATCCACCACACATCCAGAGCTCCCAGGAAAGAACTATAAACCCGCACAGGACACTGGGGAAAGGAGGGATAAATAGCCTCACTAACAATCAAACCCAGTACACCTGAGGGAAGGTGGATCCAGCTCAAACCAAAACCAAAACAAACAGAGAAGTCAGACATGTGCAGCCAGTCTGACAGATCTCCCACATTCACAGGGCAACGCGTGACAGTATCCCCCCTTCTACGGGTGACCTCCGGACCAACTTTATTCGGGTGTGCACTGTGAAAGACCCTCGCCAGTCGGCTAGCACTAACATCAGTAGCCGGAACCCACATTCTTTCCTCAGGACCGTATCCCTTCCAGTGCACCAGGTACTGGAGGGAACCCCGAAGAACACGTGAGTCGAGAATCCTAGAGATCTCAAACTCTAAATTGCCATCCACCAGGACAGGAGGAGGTGGCAATGGAGATGGTTCCACATATTTCTTCAATAAAGACCTGTGAAACACATTATGGATCTTCCAAATCTGCGAAAGATCCAGACGAAACGCCACCGAGTTGACCACAGCAGAGATTCTGTAAGGGCCAATAAATCTTGGACCCAATTTCCAAGATGGTACCTTCAGCTTAATGTTTTTAGTGGACAACCACATCGAATCACCCACACACAGGTCAGGACTAGTCATACGTCTCCTGTCAGCCATCCATTTATATCTTTCACCCATCTTTTCCAAATTAACTTGGATCTTCCGCCAGATAGATGACAAGGCGGAAGAGAATCTCTCCTCTTCTGGTATCCCAGAAGATCCAGTCCCAGAAAAAGTACCAAACTGTGGGTGAAAACCATATGCGCCAAAAAATGGCGACTTAGGCCTCTTTCACACTTGCGTTGTCCGGATCCGGCGTGTACTCCACTTGCCGGAATTACACTCCGGATCCGGAAAAACGCAAGTGTACTGAAAGCATTTGAAGACGGAACCGTCTTCCAAATGCTTTCAGTGTTACTATGGCACCCAGGACGCTATTAAAGTCCTGGTTGCCATAGTAGGAGCGGGGAGCGGGGGAGCGGTATACTTACAGTCCGTGCGGCTCCCGGGGCGCTCCAGAATGACGTCAGAGCGCCCCATGCGCATGGATGACGTGATCCATGCGATCACGTGATCCATGCGCTTGGGGCGCCCTGACGTCACTCTGGAGCGCCCGGGGAGCCGCACGGACGGTAAGTACACTGCTCCCCCGCTCCCCGCTACACTTACCATGGCTGTCAGGACTTTAGCGTCCCGGCAGCCATGGTAACCACTCTGAAAAAGCTAAATGTCGGCTCCGGCAATGCGCCGAAACGACGTTTAGCTTAAGGCCGGATCCGGATCAATGCCTTCCAATGGGCATTAATTCCGGATCCGGCCTTGCGGCAAGTGTTCCGGATTTTTGGCCGGAGCAAAAAGCGCAGCATGCTGCGGTATTTTCTCCGGCCAACAAACGTTCCGTACCGGAACTGAAGACATCCTGATGCATCCTGAACGGATTACTCTCCATTCAGAATGCATTAGGATAATCCTGATCAGGATTCTTCCGGCATAGAGCCCCGACGACGGAACTCTATGCCGGAAGACAATAACGCAGGTGTGAAAGAGCCCTTATCAGTGGACTCCTGCGAACAGTTATTTAAGGCAAATTCGGCTAGAGACAAGAATGAGGACAAGTCATCCTGGTTCTCGGCAGCAAAACACCTCAAATAGGTCTCCAGGTTTTGGTTAGTGTGCTCTGTCTGACCTTTCGACTGGGGATGAAAAGCAGAAGAGAAAGACAGTTGAATTCCCAGACAAGAGCAGAACGCCCTCCAAAACCTGGAAACAAATTGTGTCCTCCTATCAGACACCACATCAGAGGGAATGCCATGTAGTTTCACAATGTTATCGATAAAAACCTGAGCGAGAGTTTTGGCATTGGGCAAGCTAGGTAACGGTATAAAGTGGGCCATCTTACTGAAGCCGTCCACTACCACCAAAATCACAGTTTTCCCAGAGGAACTCGGTAAATCGGTAATAAAGTCCATGGACAAATGCGTCCAAGGATGAGACAGGATGGACAGAGGAAGAAGGGATCCTGAAGTCCGAGTATGAGCCACCTTCGCATGTGCACAGGTCTCACAAGCTGCCACATAACCCTCCACACCCTTGCGCAACCCTGGCCACCAGAATCTCTGGGAAATAAGATCTATGGTGGATTTGCTTCCAGGATGTCCCGCAAGGACCATATGATGATGTTCCTTGAACACCTTGAATCGCAGTTCAGCAGGAACAAACAACTTGCCTGGAGGACAAGAATCAGGAGCCTCCTCCTGGGCCCCTAACACCTCCATCTCCAACTCGGGGTACAGAGCGGAAACCAAATCGGACCGGGATCCTCCGAATCACTCCCCCCAGGAAAATTACGTGACAACGCATCTGCCTTGACGTTTTTAACCCCAGGGTGAAAGGTGACCACAAAATTGAACCTAGTAAAAAACAGTGACTATCTAGCCTGTCTAGGATTCATGCGCTTAGCAGACTGCAGGTAAGCCAAATTGTTGTGGTCAGTATAGACCGTAATAGGATGAGTAGCCCCTTCCAAACAATGATGCCATTCCTCTAAGGCCAATTTAATGGCCAGTAATTCTCTATCTCCTACATCATAATTTATTTTAGCGGCCGAGAGTTTCTTGGATAAGCACACGAACGCCATTTGCTAGGGGACCCTGCAACAGAACTGCTCGGACCCCCACTTCTGATGCATCAACCTCCACGACGAATGGTTGAGACACATCAGGTTGCATCAGAATGGAAGCAGACGCAAAACATTTCTTAATAGCAGAAAAGGCCTGTAATGCCTCATCCGACCAGACAGAGAGGTCGGTGCCTTTTTTTAGTCATATCTGTCAAAGGTTTTACAATAATTAAAGATGAATTTTCTGTAGTAATTGGTAAAACCCAAAAACCGCCTCAGAGCTTTCTGATTCTCAGGCTGGTCCCATTCCAGTACCGCCCGGACCTTTTCGGGGTCCATACGAAAACCAGAGTCAGAAAGCAGATATCCCAAAAACGGTATCTCCTGGACAGCAAATACACATTTTTCCAATTTTGCATACAATTTATTCTCCCGAAGGTTCGACAACACCCGTCTCACGTGATCCTGATGGGTCTCCAAATCCGGTGAGTAAATTAGTATGTCATCAAGGTAAATAACAATGAACCTTCCCACTAAATGATGGAAAATATCATTGATAAATCGCTGAAAGACCCCTGTCGCATTAGTTAAACCAAAGGGCATGACAAGATTCTCAAAATGACCTTCGGGTGTATTGAATGCCGTTTTCCACTCATCTCCTTCCTTAATTCTGATCAGATTATAAGCTCCTCTCAAATCCAACTTGGAGAACACCTTGGCTCTGACAATTTGATCAAATAGATCAGAAATCAAAGGAAGGGGATACGGATCACGGACCGTAATGAGATTCAATTCCCGGAAATCTAAACACGGTCTAAGTGATCCGTCTTTCTTTTTTACGAAAAAGAAGCCGGCGGCCACAGGGGACTTAGATGGCCTAATATGTCCCTTTGCCAAACTCTCGGCAAGATACTTCCACATAGCGTCTCTTTCGGGTTGGGAAAGATTGTATAGCCGAGATTTTGGCAGTTTAGCTCCAGGGATGAGATTGACCGGACAATCATTTTTTCGATGGGGGAGGGGGGGGGGCAACTCCTGAGCTCCACCCTCCAAGAATACGTCTGCAAAATCTGAGAGAAACTGAGGTAGGACCATAGTTGACACCCCTGAGATAGAAGCACAAAGACAGTTGTCCGTACAAAATTCACTCCAGCTACTGATTTGTATTGTTTGCCAGTCAATAGTAGGGTTATGCTTTATCAACCACGGTAAACATAGAACCATCGGAGCAGGCAAGCCCCTCATAACAAAACAAGAAATGGACTCAACATGTGAATCACCCATCCTTAACTGAATGTCATGAACAATATGAGTAAGACTCATTTTTTGAGAGAGGGGAGGAATCAATAGCAAAGACTGGTATTACCTTTTCTAATGCGATAGTTCTAAAACCAAGATTTTGGAGGAAATGAAAATCAATAAGGTTTACCCCCGCACCACTGTCAACAAATAACTCAAAATTTCCTGAGTCTAGCGCCACCATGGCAGGCAGGAGGAAACGGGTATTGCAGGGAGAATGCATATTTGCTTGCTCAGACTCCCCATTCACACTACCAAGAGTCAGGGAAGTTATTTCTTTCTCTTTATGTGAATACCTCCGTAGTTTTTCATTACCGCTTTGAGGTTTAACAAAAGGACACACACAAACAAAACGACCTTCTTTGCCACAGAAGTAACATATCTTATTCAGCTTCCTAAAATCCCTATCACCTGAGCGAAAGGAAACCTGGCCCAACTGCATAGGCTCCTCTCCTGTCCCAGATTCAAATGTCATATTACCCCAGGAACTAGGTCAGACGGATCCACTTTCAGATGGGACCCCCCCGCTCCAGAGGAATCTTATACCTCTCTCTAAGATGTCTATCAAGCCCCACTGCCAAAGACATGGCCGTCTCCAATGAATCGGGATACTCATGAAAAGCAAGCAACCTCTCAGATAGCCCCTGACAAAACTGACTCCGGAGTGCAGGATCATTCCACCACGAGTCAGTTGCCCATCTTCTAAATTCTGCACAATACGACTCTGCAGTACGTTCTCCCTGTAACAAACTGCGCAACTTAGATTCAGCCATAGAGACCTGGGCTGGGTCATCATAAATCAAGCCCAAGGCTCTGAAAAATTCATCCACCGACCGGAGGGATGGTGAACCAGTCGGCAGAGAAAAAGCCCAGGACTTCGCGTCCCCTTTGAGCAGAGCTATAAGGATCCCCACTCTTTGATTCTCATCACCAGATGAACCGAGAACCGAATAAAGTCGTCATCACCACCCCCTGAGAGCGAGGGAGAGCGACTTTAGGCGCTAAGCGGACCTGATTTCCTCCAACGGCGCGAGACACCAGAGCATTCTGACACCGTGCAACAGAACTGCGGAGGTCAGCAACCTCCAGCGATAATCCCTGCATGCAATCAACCAAAGCATCCATAGCCTCCATTTCGCAAACAGCAGGGAAATGACAGGTTTTTGGCGGGTTATAATGTCACGATAGGTAGGTAAGCGAGGAAATAACTAAACACAGGAAAAAAACAAAACAAATGACCCAGGCCCAAAAGCTAGGGAGAAAAGGGTCACCTCCTAGCGATCCCTAAAAGTTTTCCCTAAACTGCTGTGCCCATGTGCATACCCTAATGGTGGATATGCACATGCCTTTGTGCCTAATCCTATACACCCTGGGCAAACCCTAAGCTGTAGGGAAAAGGGAAGATGCAACCTGCTTCTTAAAACCCGGAGGAAGCAAGCATCTCCCTAGACGCCTATATAAAAGACACAATGGGAAATAACGGAGAGGACTTATCTAGAGCAGAGCTGGAGAAGACTATCCACCACACATCCAGAGCTCCCAGGAAAGAACTATAACCCGCACAGGACACTGGGGGGGAAGGAGGGATAAATAGCCTCACTAACAATCAAACCCAGTACACCTGAGGGAAGGTGGATCCAGCTCAAACCAAAACAAATAAAGAAGTCAGACATGTGCAGCCAGTCTGAATGACCTCCGCACATTCACAGGGCAAGGCGTGACAGGGGGTCTGCAGGGAACAGTGAAGATAGTAGAGATCGGTACAATAATGAGCGTCTGCAGTCAGCAGTGAAGATGGTGGAGAGCTGTACAATAATGGGGTCTGCAGGCAGTAGTGAAAATGGTGGAGAGTTATACAATAATGAGGGTCTGCAGGCAGCAGTGAATATGGTGGAGTGTGGTACAATAATGGGGGTCTGCAGGCAGCAGTGAAGATGGTGGAGAGTTATACAATAATGAGGGTCTACAGCCAGCAGTGAATATGGTGGAGAGTGGTACAATAATGGGGGTCTGCAGGCAGCAGTGATGATGGTGGAGAATGGTACAATAATGGGGGTCTGCAGGGAGCAGTGATGATGGTGGAGAATGGTACAATAATGAGGGTCTGCAGGCAGCAGTGATGATGGTGGATAATGGTACAATAATGGGGGTCTGCAGGCAGCAGTAATGATGGTGGATAATGGTACAATAATGGGGGTCTTCAGGCAGCAGTGATGATGGTGGAGTGTGGAACAATAATGAGGGTTTGCAGGCAGCAGTGAAGATGGTGGAGAACGGGTACAATAATGGGGGTTCAGGGGCAGCAGTGAAGATGGTGGAAAGCGGTACAATAATGGGGGTCTGCAGGCAGCAGTGAAGGTTGTGGAGAGTTGTACAATAATGAGTGTCTGTAGGCAGCAGTGAAGATGGTGGTGATTCATTGCAATTGGGGCAGACTATATAGAATGATAGGACTGTACAGGGGAGACGTCACCTCTATCAGAGATCTACGTTAGGAAACCCTCCTGATATCTACCTCTGATGGAAGGCTCAGACGTGGTGTGAACACATCCTTATTCCATAGTCACTTTCTAGTAGTTCTCCTCCCTTCATGTCTGGGGTCCTCTAGAGGACTCTTCTCTCGGTGAGGTTCCATGGATGCAGATGAGTGGGACCTTTAATCTTTACATTGTTGTTGTCCTTTGTTTGGACGCATAGAGAAGACGAGATACATTAGAAATGAGTTGTTGTAAATCCAGCCTTAGGATGCGGTGATAAAACCATTACTGGAACCAGCGGCAGCCTCTGTGATACTCTGTCTCTGTTCCTCTTACAGCTTCCCTTTATACAGACTTCTATAGGCTACAACTGTAACCTGACTTCTCAGCAAGCTGATATTCCCTCTTCGTCTCTACCTCCCTGCTCTCACAACATGATCAAAAAAAATACGTTACTTGGTTATTAAAGCCCAAATGCCTGTGTTTCCAGGCTGATAGGAAGGTTATAGCTTTATCTACATTATGGTTTTGAAAAATATTTTTTTTTTTATTCCTAACAGAAAATCCCTGTAAGAATTCCAAGGAAAACTTCACATTGTCAATAAATTATAAAGAAGAAGATGAAGATATCAAGAAGCGCTCTCCAGAAGAAAACCTCATCGTCTACAATGTCCAGCCAGGACATCACAGTACAGATCTATCATATAATCCTCCTGATCCTGAGGAACCTTCTCCAGACCAAATACAGATTGTTACCACAAATACCGGGCAGAAAGGCCTATTTCAGTGTGAAGAATGTGGAAAACAGTTTAGAAGAAGCTCAAATCTATATACACACAGAAAAATGCATACAGGAGAGAAGCCATATTCATGTAGAGAATGTGGGAGACACTTTATATTTAAATCACATCTTGTGAGGCATCAGAGAATTCACACAGGAGAGAAGCTGTATTTATGTTCCGAATGTGGAAAAAGTTTTATTACTAAAGACAACCTCAGAATTCATCAGAGAATTCACACAGGAGAGAAGCCGTATTCATGTAGAGAATGTGGGAAAGGTTTTACAGATAGATCACACCTTATTGTACATGAGAGACTTCACACAGGAGAAAAGCCGTATTCATGTTCAGAATGTGGGAAAGGTTTTACAGATAAATCACACCTTGTTATACATAAGAGAAGTCACACAGGAGAGAAGCCATATTCATGTAGAGAATGTGGGAAATATTTTGCAGATAAATCTAACCTTGTTGTACATGAAAAAAGTCACACAGGAGAAAAGCCTTATTCATGTAGGGAATGTGATAAATGTTTTATTACTAAAGACAAGCTCAAGGTTCATCAGAGAAGTCACACAGGAGAGAAACCGTTTACTTGTACGGAATGTGGGAAGTGTTTTAGAGATACCTCGAGTCTTGTGAAACATCAACGACATCACACAGGAGAGAAGCCGTATTCATGTTCAGACTGTGGGAAATGTTTTATAGATAACTCAGGTCTCGTGAAACATCTGCGACATCACACAGGAGAGAAGCCATATTCATGTTCAAAGTGTGGGAAGTGTTTTGCACAAAAATCAAGTCTTAATAGACATGAGAGACTTCATACAGGAGAGAAGACAGTTTAGTCTTTTATGTTGAAAATGTTTTACAAGGAAATCACATTTTGAAACTCATTTGAAAATTCATAAAGATAAGAATCCATGTCCTTGTTTGAAATGTTGTAAGCGATGTAAGAGCAAAAACCTTGGCCTAGACGCATAGTGTTCTTCTGGAGTGATAAACCAAGGCCTCTCACGTCAAGGATTGGGAGGTTGCTTGAGAAATAGGTTGTCTAGTTTCCGGGGAAGATGTGCTGTATTTATTCTCTGCCCATGTACCAATCTATGACTCTTGGATGACTGCCCTGACCTCAGACCATTTACCATATTGCTCATTCTCTGCCCTGGCCTTGTCCTGTCCTGGAGTAGGATTTTGTCTGATCCCTTGACACCATGCATTGGTGTATCTGACCACTGTACAGGGGTTATAGGGTGAATACCAGGGCACTGCCAGGATAATGACCTTAGGATTAGCCCAAAGTCAAATCTGTTGGTTGTCACCACGGTTCCACACCCACCACTGTATCAGTTCGCTCGTGCCATGAAACACACTTTCCCATCCAAAATGGTCCTGTCCGAAGTTTATAAAGAACTATCCACTCAGCGTGGGTGCCAAGAGTAACTCCTGCAGTATCTGCAATCCATTTCTACCAACCACTACTTTTCCAGTACTATCACCTCAATCCACAGAGTCTGCATCGTCACTACCGGCTGTTGTGGCCATATGTCGCTTCCCCCACGCTATGGAGCTGCACATCATCCGCCACAAGTGGTCCTTCCAAATGAACCGCTGCTCGTCATGACTGCATTTTTTCCACAATAGTAATAAAGGTTTATGGGTTTTATTTTTACGGAGTTCCCAATCAGATAAAACTGACCTGTTCTCTTCATTCCCTGGGTCAGTACGATTACAACGATACCACATTTACCGTATATAGTTTTATGGGTTTTGTTTTACGACATTCCCTATGAGATAAAACTGACCTGTTCTCTTCATTCTCCAGATCAGTACGATTACAGCGATACCACATTTATATAGTTTTATGGGTTTTATTTTACAGTGCTCCCTATGAGATAAATCTGACCTGTTCCCTTCATTCTCCTGGTCAGTATGATTACAGTGATACCACATTTATATAGTTTTTACGCGTTCCCTATGAGATAAAACTGACCTGTTCTCTTTATTTTCCAGATCAGTATGATTACAGTGATACCACATTTATATAGTTTTATGGGTTTTGTTTTAGTGTTCCCTATGCGATAAATCTGACCTGTTCCCTTCATTCTCCTGGTCAGTACGATTACATTGATACCACATTTATATAGTTGTATGCGTTTTGTTTACGGCTTTTCCTATGAGATAAAACTGACTTGTTCTCTTCATTCTCCATGTCAGTACAGTTACCGAGATACCACATTTATATAGTTTTATGGGTTTTGTTTTTACAGTGTTCCTTATGACATAAAACTGACCTGTTCTCTTCATTCTCCGGGTCAGTACAATTACAGTGATACCATATTTATATAGTTTTATGGGTTTTGTTTTACAGCATTCCCTATGAGATAAAACTGATCTGTTCTCTTCATTCTCCGGGTCAGTACGATTACAGTGATACCACATTTATATCGTTTTATGGGTTTTGTTTTACAGCGTTCCCTATGAGATAAAACTGATCTGTTCTCTTCATTCTCCGGGTCAGTACGATTACAGAGATACCACATATATATAGTTTTATGGGTTTTGTTTTTACAGCGTTCCTTATGAGATAAAACTGACCTGTTCCCTTTATTCTCTGGGTCAGTACAAATACAGTGATACCACATTTATATAGTTTTATGGGTTTTGTTTTAGTGTTCCCTATGAGATAAAACTGATCTGTTCTCTTCATTCTCTGGGTCAGTACGATTACAGTGATACCACATTTATATAGTTTTATGGGTTTTGTTTTTACGGCGTTCCCTATGAGAAAAAACTGACTGACCTTTATTCTCTGGGTCAGTACGATTACAGTGATACCACATTTATATAGTTTTATGGGTTTTGTTTTTACAGTGTTCCTTATGACATAAAACTGACCTGTTCTCTTTATTCTCTGGGTCAGTACGAATACAGTGATACCACATTTATATAGTTTTATGGGTTTTGTTTTAGTGTTCCCTATGAGATAAAACTGATCTGTTCTCTTCATTCTCCGGGTCAGTACGATTACAGAGATACCACATTTATATAGTTTTATAGGTTTTGTTTTACGGTGTTCCGTATGAGATAAATCTGACCTGTTCCCTTCATTCTCCTGGTCAGTACGATTACAGAGATACCACATATATATAGTTTTATGGGTTTTGTTTTTACAGGGTTCCTTTATGACATAAAACTGACCTGTTCTCTTCATTCTCCGGGTCAGTACGATTACAGTGATACCACATTTATATAGTTTTATGGGTTTTGTTTTACAGCGTTCCCTATGAGATAAAACTGATCTGTTCTCTTCATTCTCCGGGTCAGTACGATTACAGAGATACCACATATATATATATAGTTTTATGGGTTTTGTTTTTACGGCGTTCCTTATGAGATAAATCTGACCTGTTCCCTTCATTCTCCTGGTCAGTACGATTACAGTGATACCACATTTATATAGTTTTATGCGTTTTGTTTACGGCTTTTCCTATGAGATAAAACTGACTTGTTCTCTTCATTCTTCGGGTCAGTACGATTACAGAGATACCACATTTATATAGTTTTATAGGTTTTGTTTTACAGTGTTCCGTATGAGATAAATCTGACCTGTTCCCTTCATTCTCCTGGTCAGTACGATTACAGTGATACCACATTTATATAGTTTTATGCGTTTTGTTTACGGCTTTTCCTATGAGATAAAACTGACTTGTTCTCTTCATTCTTCGGGTCAGTACGATTACAGAGATACCACATTTATATAGTTTTATAGGTTTTGTTTTACAGTGTTCCGTATGAGATAAATCTGACCTGTTCCCTTCATTCTCCTGGTCAGTACGATTACAGAGATACCACATATATATAGTTTTATGGGTTTTGTTTTTACAGGGTTCCTTTATGACATAAAACTGACCTGTTCTCTTCATTCTCCGGGTCAGTACGATTACAGTGATACCACATTTATATAGTTTTATGGGTTTTGTTTTACAGCGTTCCCTATGAGATAAAACTGATCTGTTCTCTTCATTCTCCGGGTCAGTACGATTACAGAGATACCACATATATATATAGTTTTATGGGTTTTGTTTTTACGGCGTTCCTTATGAGATAAATCTGACCTGTTCCCTTCATTCTCCTGGTCAGTACGATTACAGTGATACCACATTTATATAGTTTTATGCGTTTTGTTTACGGCTTTTCCTATGAGATAAAACTGACTTGTTCTCTTCATTCTTCGGGTCAGTACGATTACAGTGATACCACATTTATATAGTTTTATGGGTTTTGTTTTACAGCGTTCCCTATGAGATAAAACTGATCTGTTCTCTTCATTCTCCGGGTCAGTACGATTACAGAGATACCACATATATATATAGTTTTATGGGTTTTGTTTTTACGGCGTTTCTTATGAGATAAAACTGACCTGTTCTCTTCATTCTCCGGGTCAGTACGATTACAGAGATACCACATTTATATAGTTTTATAGGTTTTGTTTTACAGTGTTCCGTATGAGATAAATCTGACCTGTTCCCTTCATTCTCCTGGTCAGTACGATTACAGTGATACCACATTTATATAGTTTTATGCGTTTTGTTTACGGCTTTTCCTATGAGATAAAACTGACTTGTTCTCTTCATTCTTCGGGTCAGTACAGTTACCGAGATACCACATTTATATAGTTTTATGGGTTTTGTTTTTACAGTGTTCCTTATGAGATAAAACTGACCTGTTCCCTTCATTCTCTGGGTCAGTACAATTACAGCGATACTACATTTATTTTTGTTCTTGTGTTTTAGTATTAAAAAAATAAGAATTTTTCTTTCTGCATGGTCATATTCGGACCCTCATAACTTTTTTTATAGTTACATCCACAGAGCTGTGCGGGGGCTAATTTTTTTTTTTCAGAGCAATCTGCAGTCTTCATTGATTTGGAGTGTGTGACTTTTATATAACTTTTTATTGCTTCTACCTCTGCTGTCTGTGTGTCCCCTTCCTCCTCCTCCAAACTCTTCTGTTTGTGTCCCCTTACTCATCTTCCTACCTCTGCTGTTTGTGTGTCTGCTTCCTCCTTCTCCTACCTCTGCTGCCTGTGTGTCCCCTCCCTCCTCTTCCTACCTCTGCTGTCTGTGTCCTCTTACTCCTATCTCTGCTGTCTGTGTGTCCCCTTTCTCCTCCATCTACCTCTACTGTCTGCGTGTCCACTTCCTCCTCCTCCCTACCTCTGCTGTCTGTATGTCTCCTTCCTCTGCTGTCTGTCTGCTTCCTCCTCCTACCTCTGCTGTCTGTGTGTCTCCCTCCTCCACACTACCTCTGCGATCAGTCTGGACACAGTATTATTTATAAGATCTTTTCTTCTCTTGTGGTTTCTATTACATCATGAGGAGCTGTTCCAGCAGATTGGTTTCTTGAAGCTCTTAAAGGGGTTGTCCACCTTCAGGGTCCTTTTGATCAGACCCTTCCATGATGTAGGACCTGCAGAGTGGAGAATACTGACCTGCTCCTTGTCGCTGGGTTTTGGCTCCTTCAGTCCAATGTTGCTGCGCTCTGGTCCTCCTATATAGACTTCTCCTTTGCTTCTATCCTGAGAGATCCAGATGTTGGGCTGCAGTTTATTGTTGTGGTATAGCCTGTGATGTGGGAGCATGGGCCGTACCTTCACAAGAGAACCTTTTAGAACCACAAGTGGCACTGTGTACTTTTCTTTCCCTGAGGTTTACTACTGAAGAATTACACTATGATGTGGGGAATCGGGAGTTGTTGGCAAGAAAATGGCCTTTGAAGAGTGAAGGCACTGGTTGGGGGTGTAGGACCCTCACTGATGTGATATTGATGGTCGGTCCTGAGGTTGCAGAAGTTTCCAGTTGTTTATACAGATCATAACAACCTCTTGTACATAGAAACTGATGAGACTTAAAGGGGTCCTCCTATTAGATCAATGGAGGTACAACACCCAGCACCTCCACCAGCTAGCTGTTTCAGGCCGCCGTAATGCTGGAAAACAGTGTATGAAGCTGATGAATGGGAGCTGAGCTGCATTACCCGGCACGGCCGCTACACAGTATACAGAGCTGTCTGCCTCCAATTCCAAATATCTGATCGGTGGAGGTGCTGAGTGTCCAGGTTCCAAAAATCTAAAACTGGACGCCCCATCTTGTAGTGTTCTACAACAATGTGAAGAGTCCCGTATCTTCTACTATTATTCCTCCTGATTATGGCAGAAGTAACGCAGGACATTTCTGATTCACTCTTGAGGCTTGATCTCAGCTGCCTCCAGAGAAACCTGCTCAACTGTTGTGTGCTCCTAGAAGTCTCAGGCCTGCTGTTCTTTCAGTGTCATGGTATAAGATGATCGTTCATCTGGGAAGAAGATGTGTAAGACCTTGTCTCGATCTGTCTGGTGATCTGCTACGAGGAAAGATGTGGAGAGGGTCATTGGGGAATGTGACATCTGTGTCTACAATAAGACACCTTTGGAATTACCCTTTGGTTAGATAAGACCTTTACTCACCCCTTAGAGACCATGGACACATATATCCATGGACTTTATTGCTGAGTTGCCCAGATCAGTGTGGTGGGATCCCATGTGGGTGGTTGTGAACAGGTTCAGTAAAATGTGGCATTTTAGTTGATAATTTCATAAATCAAGAAGCCAGACAGAAATAGATACAAAATCAAAAACACCAGATGTTTTGGTCTGAAGGACCTTCCTGTCAGGAGTTCTTTCGGTCAAAATCTTGTGTATGGCTGTGTTAGAAGGGTTGCCATGCTGACCAGTCATGTCCCGGCTGGTCGACCTATCGGTAGCTGTTTGAACCTCTCACTTCAGTAAATGGCATTTATCACCGTGTAATCCAGCAGCGGTGGCCGTGCTTACACACTATAGGTAGAGGTGTTGGCCTATGAGCACTTCCAGCCTTTCCCTATAGTGTGTAGGCACGGCCACCGCTGCTGGATTACACAGTGGTAATAACCCCGGATACGTGCTGTGTATAATGTGATGGAAAGGAGGCAATATGGACAATCACAATACATTAGTAAGTGCCTTGTATTACCTGCATGATAAATGCCATTTACTGAAGTGAGACAAACCCTTTAACCCCTTTAAGCATAAATGTCTGGCATGAAATTTACCAAATCTTAACCTCCTCATATTGTACATAATCTACATTATAATTATAAGGGTTGTCCGACCATAATGACCTCTCGCCTATCTACAGGATCGGTGAGAAGTATCAGATTGCTGGGGTCTGACTGCTGGAACACCCACTGATCAGGAAAAAAGGGGTCTTGAGACATTCAATAGCATTACCACCAATCTTAAGACCACGTTCCCTTGATCATGGGGGTCCCAGCAGTCAGACCCCCAGCAATCAGACACTTGTCACCTGTCGTGTCATAGCTGTTGGACCTTTTCACATTCCCTTTCCTTAAAGGTTTTCTTTGGGTGTAAATTTTTTTTTAATTCTGGCCCAAAATATGTGTCAAACTAAAAATAGAAATGCTCGCCTGTTAAAGGGCCAGTGTCCACTTTTCTAGTTATCCTCTATCCACAGGATCGGGGGTCTGAACGCTGGAGCCCCCACTGATCCCCCTTCTTGACTGAGTGGCAGGTGGAGCATATGCCCTGCCTCTCCATCCATTCTCTATGGGGTCGCCGGAGATGGTGGAGTACAGCGCTGGCTATTTCCAGTGGTCCCAAAGAGAATGAATGGAGCATCAGGGCGTATGTGTGGCCGGCCACACCATCAAAAAGGGGGAACGGAACAGGACCTGTTCTTGGGATCAGTGAGGGTTATAACAGTCTGGATAATTATTAGAGACCACCTGAGTCAAACAGAAATTATAGAGTAAGTGATCAATTATTAAAACTTAACATTTAATATGATAAACATAGAAAATTGGGGTAATTTATCAAACTGGTGTAAAGTAGAACTGGCTTAGTCACCCATAGCAGCCACTCAGATTCCACCATTCATATTTGACAGCTCCTTTGGAAATCCAGTTGTACTTTACACCTGTTTGATAAATGACCCCAATTATGTCTACTGGGGTCACTATTTTTTCAGCAGTATAGTACCTGGGGCGTTGGGGAGCACAGTGGGCACAGTATTGGGGGTGGCAGCAGGATGACACTGTGGGGGCAGCAGGATGACGGGGGGGTTGATGGAAAAATTGAGAAAATCTAACGTGTCTGTGTAACAAGCTCTGTAGAGACGAGATACGGCTGAAATAATTTGTCATGCCGGTCTAAAGGAGGAGAAGAGGAAAGAGAAGGTCTACATGACAGGAGATGTCCTGGATGTAAGCTGTATGTGGTGCTGTATTCTCCTCCATGTCTTTTTTATTATAATTATATGTATTTTAAATTTGGGGACCTAATTTTTCAATTTAGGACCCAATTTGGGGTATTTTTGTTTGTCTGAAGATGTCATATGGCCTAGGAAGAGACTGTGGCGCTCACAAAGCACCGCAGCCTCTTCATAGAAAAAATAAACTAAACTGAAATGTAGGGAGGGGCCCAAGTTGGGTAGACAGCCCCGGGCCTATCATGCACTTAATCCGCCCATGACCCCACTATTCATATAGTTATGCCCTATTGTGTGGAGAGGATAACTTGAAAACCTGGACAACCCCTTTAATTCCTCCACTCCACCGCCAGTATCTCTTTACATGGCAGCAGTAATGCCTGTAAATATGGAATATCATCACTGCCGCCATGTAAACCATACGTGTCAATACTCTTACGCACTCTGCAGACTTTTTCGGGCATAAGTCCAACCCCCTTTGCAGGTCACAACCTTTAACAAAGCCCAAGCAAAGCTGCTAGAGGAGCAACGTGAGCAAAGGGCACAAACGGAGGGTCATAACTGAAACAGAGGCATTAGGGTCACCTGAGGCAGGGTAAAAGTGGGGATCCCGGAGCAGGGGCAACGGGAGAAGAGGCAATATTAGCGGTGCATTTAGAGTGGTGGCATCTGGAGCTGGGGCACTAGTGGGGTGCACCTAAATCAGAGGCATTAGGGTCACCTGAGGCAGGGTAATGGTGGTGATCCTGGAGCAGAGGTATTGGGGGGAAACTGGAGAAGAGGCAATATTTGGGGTGCATTTAGAGTGTGGGCATTGGGGGGCATCTGGAGCTGTGGCACTTATGAGGGTGCACCTAAAGCAGAGGCATTGGGGGGACCTAGGGCAGAGTCCCCCCAATGCCACTCTGAACTCTGCAGAGAGCAGCACACATACACAGATCTGAGTCTACTATAAACAAATCCCCTATTTCCCCCTTACAGTCTCCTACAGCTCACTACTGTCACACACCCGAGAAATCAGCCCAGCACCGCAGAGGAGTCCTTCTCTCCAGCAGCCACAGTTTTATGACAGCAGGGAGGGCAGGCCATACCTGTCATAATCCAGGCTCAAGCTTGACAAAGGGTACCGTATGTTGGGCATTTTCATACGTATACAATATTATCTAATGACATTATAATCAAAATGAATGCTCATCTCATTGCCTTTAAGAATAAGATTCAGCCTGAACCAAAGTTCTGTTATGTGGCTGAAAAAGCCAAGATGAGTTCATGGCAAGTTCAGTCTATATAAAAAAATATATATATAATTGGGAACATAAATGGACATTGTATTTAAAAAGTTAGTGCTACAGATATGAGACCATCTGTTAAGGAGTAAGCCAACTCCCTGACAACATGTCTGTCTGGAGGGGACGTGGTTACTTGATAAGGACTCATGTCCTTGGAGCACACCTGCTGTATGAGGATTATATATTCATAATTATATTATATATATATCTCTGTATGGTATATTTAGTTTACAACATATGTTAATCAATAATTCATATAATGTGTTATCTATGTGTAACAATGTATCGATTTATATATACAGTGGGGGAAATAATTATTTGACCCCTCACTGATTTTGTAAGTTTGTCCAATGACAAAGAAATGAAAAGTCTCAGAACAGTATCATTTCAATGGTAGGTTTATTGTAACAGTGGCAGATAGCACATCAAAAGGAAAATCGAAAAAATAACTTTAAATAAAAGATAGCAACTGATTTCCATTTCATTGAGTGAAATAAGTATTTGAACCCCTACCAACCATTAAGAGTTCTGGCTCCCACAGAGTGGTTAGACACTTCTACTCAATTAGTCACCCTCATTAAGGACACCTGTCTTAACTAGTCACCTTTATAAAAGACACCTGTCCACAGAATCAATCAATCAAGCAGACTCCAAACTCTCCAACATGGGAAAGACCAAAGAGCTGTCCAAGGATGTCAGAGACAAAATTGTAGACCTGCACAAGGCTGGAATGGGCTACAAAACCATTAGCAAGAAGCTGGGAGAGAAGGTGACAACTGTTGGTGCGATTGTTCGAAAATGGAAGGAGCACAAAATGACCATCAATCGACCTCGCTCTGGGGCTCCACGCAAGATCTCACCTCGTGGGGTGTCAATGGTTCTGAGAAAGGTGAAAAAGCATCCTAGAACTACACGGGAGGAGTTAGTTAATGACCTCAAATTAGCAGGGACCACAGTCACCAAGAAAACCATTGGAAACACATTACACCGCAATGGATTAAAATCCTGCAGGGCTCGCAAGGTCCCCCTGCTCAGGAAGGCACATGTGCAGGCCCGTCTGAAGTTTGCCAATGAACACCTGAATGATTCAGAGAGTGACTGGGAGAAGGTGCTGTGGTCTGATGAGACCAAAATAGAGCTCTTTGGCATTAACTCAACTCGCTGTGTTTGGAGGAAGAAAAATGCTGCCTATGACCCCCAAAACACCGTCCCCACCGTCAAGCATGGGGGTGGAAACATTTTGCTTTGGGGGTGTTTTTCTGCTAAGGGCACAGGACAACTTATTCGCATAAACGGGAAAATGGACGGAGCCATGTATCGTGAAATCCTGAGCGACAACCTCCTTCCCTCTGCCAGGAAACTGAAAATGGGTCGTGGATGGGTGTTCCAGCACGACAATGACCCAAAACATACAGCAAAGGCAACAAAGGAGTGGCTCAAGAAGAAGCACATTAAGGTCATGGAGTGGCCTAGTCAGTCTCCGGACCTTAATCCAATCGAAAACCTATGGAGGGAGCTCAAGCTCAGAGTTGCACAGAGACAGCCTCGAAACCTTAGGGATTTAGAGATGATCTGCAAAGAGGAGTGGACCAACATTCCTCCTAAAATGTGCGCAAACTTGGTCATCAATTACAAGAAACGTTTGACCTCTGTGCTTGCAAACAAGGGTTTTTCCACCAAGTATTAAGTCTTTTTTTGTTAGAGGGTTCAAATACTTATTTCACTCAATGAAATGCAAATCAGTTGCTATCTTTTATTTAAAGTTATTTTTTCGATTTTCCTTTTGATGTGCTATCTGCCACTGTTACAATAAACCTACCATTGAAATGATACTGTTCTGAGACTTTTCATTTCTTTGTCATTGGACAAACTTACAAAATCAGTGAGGGGTCAAATAATTATTTCCCCCACTGTATATGTTATACCATGTATTTACCATTTAGAAGAAACAACTACAAAAACAAGTAAGTTTAAGTTAATTGGATTCCAAAACAATAGTTATTCATGGGAGTACATAAATGAAATCTACAAGTTCTGATGCCCAGCATCAAAGCCGCTACATAAAAATTTTCATCAAGTCAACCCATATTTCAAAAGATAAGAGAAGACAGTCAACTCCAACTAGTCCAGGATATAGGTAATTAAAAGTGTAAGGAAAAGACCTTCCTCAGTGATTTATGGTAGAAAGGTCAAAGAGGTCCTGAAAACATATTATTAGATATTTAATTTTAATGCTTAAAAGTTGGGATGTTCACCTACAGTACCGCAGTGCCATCTGGAGGCAGATGGGCAACATTATATTATTTCATTATTTATTCCATTCCATATTAGGAATTGATGTGACATCATGATGTTATTAGCATGCGAATACACCCACCCTACCTGATTGGGAATCCATAATCTAAAGGGGATGATTCTTAGATAAGGGGGGAAATAATTACTCGTGTGCGGAGTAGCAGAAGGAGAGCGATCAAGAGAAAAGAAAGCTAGCTAGGAGAGGAGAAGTTGAGGTCTATCAAGATGGAAGCCATAATGAGATGCGCTATGATGGACCACCCAGCTTTCCTAGGAGCAGAAGTGAGATTCCTGCTAGGACTTGGTAAGAGACACAGAAAATGATATTTCATTTTATTAAGACTAATTTGATAGTGTGGGTGAAATTATACCATCTAGATTGGCGAATAAATAAATGATTAAATTAATTGATCATCTCCATATTGAGATGTAGTCTTAGGATATTGTGAGGCTTCATTCTACCTGCAGAAGAATCTAGACTCATAATCTTGCAAAGCATTAAATGATTGCTTATATATATATATTGATAGAACATTCTTCGCCAAGCTAAGTGATGGATTCCCACAAGGAAGATTTGTTTCAAATCCTTCCCATTTAAGATCCTAGATCCCTGTTATTTGTCTTAATAGTCTCTTCTAAGTTATATCCTTGGATGGATTTGCCCATCTTGAAGCCATATGATGTGTAGTTGGTTAGGGGGGGCAGAATGTATTTAGCATTCTATAATGATGTCTAGGATTAGACATGCCCATCCTGACATCATGAGATTTTCTCTGAACAGAAGTAATGTATATAACTTATGTTCATATTTTGATATCCTAACCTAATAATAGCTTGGTTATAATGTGACGAGTTATTTCCACTCACATGTATTGTTAAGCTTATAATGCTTTATATTAACGCTATATATATTCATTTGCATATATCATTGTGTTTATTTACTTATATATGTTTATAACCTTGTAACCAATAAATCTGCATATTTTTATAATACCTGTGTATCACTGTATAATGCAGAACTACATTTTATCATTAACGTCATCTCACGTCAAAAAGAACTTATTTATCTGAGGAAATAGTCGGACTCAGATGTGAATTGTATCAATTAGGTTGTCTACAATTCACCAGGTCATGATTTTAAGAATTTATGACAATTTTTATAAAAACAATTTTTTTTATGGTTAATTATTTTTATGACCATAATTAATAATTCTTAATTGAATTATTACCCCCCGACATAAAATGGAGGTTCCACCGAGATGTGATTGATGAGATGACATGTTAATGATAAATTGTCATGTATATTGTTGCTGGTATTAGAATGCTACAGCCAGATCACGTTTACAACCCTTAGAAGGGCGTGGTATATACATAGTCAAAATTACTGTCCTGGTACTAAAGGGGTTAAGCCCATACCAGAACCGCAGATGATTTGTTGCAGTAAAGTATTATTACACGGATGCAACCAGTGCATGACATGTAAATCAACTCAGGAGTTGTTTGTCTATGCTAAACACAATTGATGTTTTTGTATCGCCAGAAATTAATAGTAAATTGTCCCAAGATAGGGAACAGATGTAGGTCTCATTAGCCTAGGCGGTACAGGGTCCGGTTCTAGTCCTTTGTTTGACTCAGGAACCTTCCTATTAATTCCTGGCCAGTTAACTCCCATAGTTGGAGATTTACCCCCAGATACAGGGAGGTTGAGTTTAGTAGCTCAGGGCGTTACAGGATAATAGAGGAACTTTATACATAAAGTCTGACCCAATGTTATTGATAAATAGAATCTATAAGAGAACAGTTTTAAACAGGTTAATTGCTATGTATGCTAATGTAACCATGCTTTCTTATAGGATCCTAATGTACAATCTGCAATTGCCGCAGATATGATAATCCCCTAAGGGGGGAATTGTTTTTATTATATCTCTGATTAATCGTTTGAGATTTTTTATTTGTTTGTGAATTATTTTTTTTTTAAGCAGAATACCTAGAACCTGCTAATCTGTTTTGTAGTGAAAAGCGCAAAACTGTATTCAAATAGCTCTGTTAACTAACCCTAATTGCCTTAAAAAGTCTCCTAAGGGAGGGGTGAGGAGCACATTCCTTAAGCTAAATACATGTCAGTGAAAAGGTCAGAGGTCGCAGAGCTGCGCTGCGAGCTGATTTCTTAAGTCAGCCTAATGGAAAGGAAGAGTAAGATTCTCCCAACTTCATTGAATGTAAATTCTTTATCTCATAAAGTGAATAAAGAGTAAAAGAAAAGTTATTTAATACTTTGCTGAGATATAAATGTCCAGTAAACGAAACAAACTGCTTCATTAAATTAATAATTATAGCAAGTCAATAAATGATTAATGATATTGATTACTAATCAATTTTTTCCACAGGATCATTAACATAATGTTTGTGTAGAGTTTTTTATTTCAGGGCTAAAAACGCCAAGAGCTGAACTAAGATTGAAAAATCCAAAATTTGAAGATGGAGACACATCATAAATTTCATATGATTGGTGGTGGTATCGTATGACTGAAAAGAGACTGAACAGTTATACTAACCATATTGTTTGTCTATCAATTGTGACTAACTTGTCGTCACTGTATTCCATATAGATACATGGACGCATATATATTACTCTGTTTTGAGGTAGTCTCAAAGTATTGATTGGGTTATTATCCTAAATAGGCACAACACCTAAGGCTATATTAGCCTAGCAGAGGAAGAATAGTTATATCTATTCATGGTACCCTGTAGTTTGTTTTTCTTTGGAAAAAAAATAACAACAGTCCTCAACTTGCTGCTGGCTAAAGTATGGCATAAGTCAAAGGCCTAAAATAGGCAGGTATATGTCTGATAAAGTTTATGCTGCGTTGTTTCTCATACTGTCTGTTGTTTTCTTAAGCTTAGATGATGACCCAAGATGGGATCACGTGTTGATGGAAGGACAGATGGCGGAATCCTAAAAGTCTTTATATCCGGAACCAAGAGAACCTGAGGTCAAGGCTATCCGTGACGCAAGAGACGTCCAATCGGAGCCAACCCAGATGTATCCAAGATGTATCCAGGAGGGACAAGTGGGCAGAGCCCCAGGAGATTCGACAGCCGCTGCAAAAGTACATCACACCAGTGCAACATGACAAAGTATTCGAGATCGCAGACATGAAGATATGATGCCAAGCACCGCTCGCTAAATCGAGTTGCCAAGTTGCTGACAAGCCAGGAAGCTATTACTTCGAGGACCAAAGAAAGATCTTAACTAGAGACACGTTTCCAGAAAGTCCAGAAAATGACCGAAACGTTTTTCTCTCTACAGTGGTCATAAAAAAAAAAGAAAAGAACGAAACAATTGTATAATATGCGTTCTATACGTTTATCACTAATACAAGGAACGTAACACACTTGTAGTTAAACTAATCATAAAGTTTGTGCGTTAGACTTGTGTCGTAAAAGTACACACAAAGTTGTGATAAATTTATTCCAAGGTAAAACTTGCGTTCCCCAATCCATAATGATTTGAAGCATTTAGCCCTTTATTGCATTTCAGCCTATTCAACCTTCTAATAACGAAATTGAATACGCTGAAAAGGGGGGATTTGTTGGGCATTTTCATACGTATACAATATTATCTAATGACATTATAATCAAAATAAATGCTCATCTCATTGCCTTTAAGAATAAGATTCAGCCTGAACCAAAGTTCTGTTATGTGGCTGAAAAAGCCAAGATGAGTTCATGGCAAGTTCAGTCTATATAAAAAAATATATATATAATTGGGAACATAAATGGACATTGTATTTAAAAAGTTAGTGCTACAGATATGAGACCATCTGTTAAGGAGTAAGCCAACTCCCTGACAACATGTCTGTCTGGAGGGGACGTGGTTACTTGATAAGGACTCATGTCCTTGGAGCACACCTGCTGTATGAGGATTATATATTCATAATTATATTATATATATATATCTCTGTATGGTATATTTAGTTTACAACATATGTTAATCAATAATTCATATAATGTGTTATCTATGTGTAACAATGTATCGATTTATATATATATGTTATACCATGTATTTACCATTTAGAAGAAACAACTACAAAAACAAGTAAGTTTAAGTTAATTGGATTCCAAAACAATAGTTATTCATGGGAGTACATAAATGAAATCTACAAGTTCCGATGCCCAGCATCAAAGCCGCTACATAAAAATTTTCATCAAGTCAACCCATATTTCAAAAGATAAGAGAAGACAGTCAACTCCAACTAGTCCAGGATATAGGTAATTAAAAGTGTAAGGAAAAGACCTTCCTCAGTGATTTATGGTAGAAAGGTCAAAGAGGTCCTGAAAACATATTATTAGATATTTAATTTTAATGCTTAAAAGTTGGGATGTTCACCTACAGTACCGCAGTGCCATCTGGAGGCAGATGGACAATATTATATTATTTCATTATTTATTCCATTCCATATTAGGAATTGATGTGACATCATGATGTTATTAGCATGCGAATACACCCACCTTACCTGATTGGGAATCCATAATCTAAAGGGGATGATTCTTAGATAAGGGGGGAAATAATTACTCGTGTGCGGAGTAGCAGAAGGAGAGCGATCAAGAGAAAAGAAAGCTAGCTAGGAGAGGAGAAGTTGAGGTCTATCAAGATGGAAGCCATAATGAGATGCGCTATGATGGACCACCCAGCTTTCCTAGGAGCAGAAGTGAGATTCCTGCTAGGACTTGGTAAGAGACACAGAAAATGATATTTCATTTTATTAAGACTAATTTGATAGTGTGGGTGAAATTATACCATATAGATTGGCGAATAAATAAATGATTAAATTAATTGATCATCTCCATATTGAGATGTAGTATTAGGATATTGTGAGGCTTCATTCTACCTGCAGAAGAATCTAGACTCATAATCTTGCAAAGCATTAAATGATTGCTTATATATATATATTGATAGAACATTCTTCGCCAAGCTAAGTGATGGATTCCCACAGGAAAGATTTATTTCAAGTCCTTCCCATTTAAGATCCTAGATCCCTGTTATTTGTCTTAATAGTCTCTTCTAAGTTATATCCTTGGATGGATTTGCCCATCTTGAAGTCATGTGATGTGTAGTTGGTTAGGGGGGGGGCAGAATGTATTTAGCATTCTATAATGATGTCTAGGATTAGACATGCCCATCCTGATATCATGAGGTTTTCTCTGAACAGAAGTAATGTATATAACTTATGTTCCTACTTTGATATCCTAACCTAATAATAGCTTGATTATAATGTGACAAGTTATTTCCACTCACATGTATTGTTAAGCTTATAATGCTTTATATTAACGCTATATATATTCATTTGCATGTATCATTGTGTTTATTTACTTATATATGTTTATAACCTTGTAACCAATAAATCTGCATATTTTTATAATACCTGTGTATCACTGTATAATGCAGAACTACATTTTATCATTAACGTCATCTCACGTCAAAAAGAGCTTATTTATCTGAGGAAATAGTCGGACTCAGATGTGAATTGTATCAATTCGGTTGTCTACAATTCACCAGGTCATGATTTTAAGAATTTATGACAATTTTTATAAATTTTATTTTTTTATGGTTAATTTTTTTTATGACCATAATTAATAATTCTTAATTGAATTATTACCACCCGACACGTATTAGGACCCGAAACGTTGCATTAGCCGTAAATGTAATCGTGTGTACTACTGTACGAATAAAACTCAAATAGCAACTTCATTTGGTGTGCTGTCTCCGCCATCTTTTGTGGAAAATAGCAGGGAGGGCAGCCAGACATGTTCTCTCCTCCTTCACTGCCAGCAGCCGGGAAGTTTAGAAGATACTGCGGGGCCTCCTGTACAATGTACACCAGTAGGAGGCTGCATCACTGTGTGATACTGCCACCTAGTGGCTACAATAATTATCTCTCCTGAGAAAGGATAAATAATTACTCCTCCATCTTATCTCGGGCGCAGCAGACTGGGGGCCCACCGAGGAATCCCCCGCCTCCCCGGTGGGCCAGTCCAAGCCTGACTGTAGTTGTTGGCTCTAGGCATTCAGAACTCATTTCCTGTTGCCCACAGATCTGAATGTGGAGTTCCCTTGGCTACAGTCTCACAATCTGTCTTTTACTAGGAGAAAGAGGACCTGGTCAAGTAGAGCTCCAGGTGTGTGGAATTTTGCATCTTTATCTATCTCTAGTGTCTCTTCTTTTACCACCATTTATTCAGGATCTTGTTGATGTTTTTCCGAGTCTTGTACTGCGGCTCATTCGCTCTCCCTCCCCATAGACCATATGACTGTGCCATTGAGCTTCGTCCATAGGCTTAATTCCACAAGGGGCGGATTTATAAGTTTTCTGGTTCTGAACGACAGGCCATGAAGGATTATATCCAGTATAGCCTTCGTAAGGGTCCACTTAGACCTTCTGTTTCTTTGGTGGGTGCTGGATTTTAATTTGTTGAAATCAAGACAGTGGTGGTTCAAGACCATGAATTGATTATGGAATAAAATCAGGATTAAGAATCAATCAAATCTATTTAAATAATCTGATCTCTGAAACCAAATGATTCTCTAAGCTGGATCTGCGGGGAGCTCATAGGTTTGTTCACATTTGTGAAGGGGATGAGTCGAAGACAGCAATTAACACCTCTGAGGGACAGTATGAATATCTGGTTATGCCTCTTTGTGTAATGCCCCTTGCAGTTTTTAAAAAAAGGACTGGTTCATCCTAAGCAGAGGTCGGCCAGCAGGGTGAGGGACTGCTTAACTCTTCATATCTTGGGCTGTGTAGCGGCTTTAAAACAAAATTGGGGTCACAGAATTAGCCCCTGTATATCTGGAGATATAGCCTTTAGAAATCAGGTTGGGAGGGTTGGCAGCTGAAAGCAGGTTTCAGCAGATTTCACTCCCATTAAGTAGGCTATATCTCCCTACCTATAGCAGCTAATGCTTTGATCCTGGTCCTGTTTTAAAGCTTAGAGATAGCCTAAGATATCAATGGTTAAAGTCTTTCCCTGCTCAGAGGGATTATGATATTTCGGCATTGTTTTAATGCTGTATGGAGACCCGTCTCCGTACAGCATTATAATGTATGCGCTCCGGCGTGGCGAAGTGAGTTATAACCGAAGAATCGCTGGACTTTTGGCGAATTTCGGGATTTGATTTTTACACTTGAAAACCATTTTAAAACTTGGTTCCGAGGTTGGTTTGGATACTTGCTTTAACATGGTTTTCAAGTTTAATAATCAAACACCGAAGTTATTCACTCCGCCTCACTGGAGAGCATACATTTTAATGCTGTACGGAGACGGATCTTTGGAGTGAAGCGACTTCGGATCTTGGATACGAAGCTCACTTCGCTCATCACTTATGATATTGGCAACGGAGAGTCACTGGCCATCAAGTGGGCATTTCAGAAGTGGCGACGATTTTTGAAGGGGGCTCGGCCCCAAGTTACGTGACAGATCACAAAAATTCAGTGTTCCTGGAATATTTTTAAGAGACTTAATCCCAGACAGGAGACTTTTTTTTTTTTACCAGGTTTACTTTTCTCATGATATATAGACCCAGGTCTAAGAATATTAAGGTTGACGCCTTGTACCAAAGTTCCTGCTCATCTCAGCCAATGACACCAGTGGATGCCAGCAATCAGTTCTGGGGTCCATACACCCCAGTAAACTATTTGTGCCTCCTCAATTTCACGAAGATTACTAAATAAATTGCATGATTAATCTTTCATAAATCTCAGGGGAAAAATATGGTAGGGAGAGAAGAGGTAGGCTGAGAAGCCTCTGTGATGCATAGCTATGCCCTGATTATAGTACAGGCTGAAGACGGGCTCTGCTTCGTAATTATAAGTTAGAGGGTCACTAAGGAGATGCTTCACAGTCTGTTTTGTAATATAAACACATTTCTCTAATTACCTGTTATGGTGGCTCTGATGCTGTGTAATAGCGCTCTTACAGAATGTCCACGCCATCATATTAGCCGCTGAAAACTTAGGCATAAAATACACAAAATTCCAGGAATTTTTATTGCTCTTTCTTGTTATGGAGTTTTGCTTTTGAAGCAGTTTTTGGTGGGAATTTTTATGTGGTTTTTAGGTCTTCCATTGATTTCAGTGGGAATATGTCACTGTTTCAGCGACATGGATTATCAATCAAAGCTAAGAAATCTCTCTGGATGAACTATGGTGCAGGTTTCCTACTGAAAACAATGAGAGGCAGATTGAGAGCAGATTCTGCATGGGTTTTGGTGTGGAATTCTGTAAACGGATGTAGTTAAATATTGTTTACGTGCCATGTTGGGTTCATACAGTATAATCCTGAAGTTATTCCTAACAAAAGATATCCTTCTGGTAATTCAGCACCTAGATACAATATATGGTTAATATTTAAGAAGTTAACTCGGATCACTCAGGTAACCCGGCCAGTGGTCATGAATGATCTGACCTTAAACTTTATGGCCAATGTAAAGTACAGGGTGGCCCATGAAAAAGTCACCCGTCTACAGTAATAGTATGACAAGATGAGCGAGCAAGTGGATTGTATTTTTTTTAATTACCCACAAGTCACAAAAGATGCAGAAAGTGGTTCCCGTTCAGGTCTCTGCCTCTTTGGGTCGGATTATGTTGGCTGATACTGCTTACAGATAGGGAAACATGCCGCACCTCACTGGATGGGTTCATGAACTGTGAGCAAGGGGTTATGGACACCACGTTCTCCAGACTCGTCCACATGTGATTTTTATCTCTGGGGAAATTTAAACCAGAAAGTGTCCACTAACAATCCTCATCCCCTGGAGGAACTCAAGGAGAACATCACAAACACTGCATGTAGTCAGGACTCCAGCTGACGTGTTGGTTTGTATGTTGTATGTTAAGCCTTCATGGTTAATTTTGTGTTTTGTTTGATCTAATCCGTATTCTTTATGAGAATCCTACAATAAATTAACCATTGTTATTTTTTACTATTATTATCTGTTGTGTTGTGTCCTTTTCTTCTGGTTATCCTCCAACATCCACATGGAAAGTCCACCATGTGAACATGGCCTTCGGGTTTACGCACACTTCATAGCTGAAAATCTTTTCTATATATCTGAATGAGGTGTGAATGTGGATCTTGCAAACCCCACCAAGATGAAGGAGACATTTCTGCAACAAAACTGACGTGTGGATGTTCCCATAGTGTTTTATCTAATCTTGGTTTGCTCTTTCTTGTGCTATTACCATGCCTAGATCCAGAGAGCTCTCAGCTTTGGGGCAGCACCAGGTATCCAAGCCAAAGAAGAAAAAGGCAGGTTTCGTTTGTTTAACAGATTGTGAAATCAATCGGTATACTGTATGAATGAGCATCAGGTATCGATATGTTCACGTTACATAAGTCTACATGCGGTGTCCTTCTTTTTTCACTATGTCCCTCTGGAATCTCCTCCAGCGTCGGTGGAGGCATGAAAACAGATTTACACCGCTGATTATGGGCAACAAGTGTTCAAACACAATAATCTGCCAGTGTAAAGGTGCCGTCGATCTCCCGATGAATGAGCAAAACGCCCGTTCATTGGGCGAATTCATTGTTTATGTGGACACCTAAATCATTGTTTTGGGGCAGCAGATTGTCCTGTGTGAACATCAATCGACTGATGTATAACAAATGTGTGTTAGAGGATGAGAATTACAGTGGAAGTGACTGCTGCATGTGAATGCAGCTCTTACCTCTACTGACGAGCAGGCTGTTATCGGGAGGGAATGGTTCCTTCCCCATAATTGCCTACTAAGTCGGTGTGCGTAAATACACCTTGAGAAGATGCAATGTCCATGGGGACAATTCTGTTTCAAGTAAATATCATTTGGATGTTTGTGAGTTCCAGGCTAATTCGACAAAAAAATAAACACGTTTATCTCCTATTTAATATCAGTATTTAATAACCTGATGGGTTAAATAATCTTTTTTTGTTCTTATAACATGTCCCACATTCCAAACAAGAATATGGTCTCCTCTGTGAGAATAGTCTGGCGAGTTTCAAAATTATATTTTCCACATAAGAAGCATTAAAATGGCTTCTCCCCTGTGTGAAATCCGTCATGTGTAACAAGACTTGACTTTTGTGTAAAACGTTCACCACCCTCTAAGCATAAAAATGGCTTCTGTCCCGTGTGACTTTTCTCATGTCTAATAAGATGTGACTTATCTATAAAACATTTCCCACATTCTGAACATGAATATGGCTTCTCTCCTGTGTGAATTCGCTCATGCTTCACAAGCTGTGAATTATATGCAAAACATTTCTCACATATTGAACAGGAATATGGCTTCTTCCCTGTGTGATATCTCTGATGAAGGTTGAGGTTGTCTTTAGAAATAAAACATTTACCACATTCTGAACATGAATATGGTTTCTCTCCTGTGTGACGTCTCTGATGAACCTGGAGTTTGTTTTTAGTAATAAAACTTTTTCCACATTCTGGACATGAAAATGGCTTCTCTCCTGTGTGAATCCTCTCATGCTTCACAACTTGCGATTCATACATAAAACATTTCCCACATTCTGAACATGAATACGGCTTCTCTCCTGTGTGAGTTCTCTCATGTCGAAGAAGACTTGCTTTGTATGTAAAACGTTTCCCACATTCAGAACATGAATACGGCTTCTCTCCTGTGTGATGTCGCTGATGCACAACAAGACCTGATTTATCTGTAAAACATTTCCCACACTCTGAACATGAATATGGTTTCTCTCCTGTGTGAATTCTCTGATGGACCTTGAGCATGTTATTAGTAATAAAACTTTTCCCACATTCTGAACATGGATACGGCCTCTCTCCAGTGTGACTTTTCCTGTGTTTATGTAGATTTGAGCTGTTTGTATACTCTTTTCCACATTCCCCACATTGAAACCTTTTACCAGCCTTCTGCCCGGTACTTGTGGTAACAATCTGTGATCGGTCAGGCTCATGATTAGGGAGATTATAGTATAGATCTGTACTGTAATGTCCTGGATGTACATTATGGGTAATGAGGTCTTCTCCTTTAGAGTGCCGCCCGATATCTTCATCTTCTACTTTAAAATCTATTGATAACATGAAGTTTCCCTCAGAGATATTACTGGGATTTTCTGTTAGATAAAAAAAAGATTATTATTATTTTTTCATTCAAATCACAGCATAGACACTTTTATAACCTTCCTATTAGTCTGGAAACACACAGGCAGTTTTAGAGCCAAATCAGAAGTGAATCCATCAGGAAGAAGTAGTACTTCATTTATATTTCCCATTCCATTTGAATCCACTCCTGGTTTTGATTAAAAAAAAAAAACCCAGGGAGGCAGAGATGATAAATCAGGTTATAGCTGAACTTTATACAAAGCAGGGGTGGGGGAACCTCAAGGCAGAGGCAGGGAGAGTGAAAGCTGGGTGAACCCCTCTCTGGACCCCTCTGGGATGAGCTTGGCTGCCATTAATGCCAAATAAAGAACTAAATATATAAAATATTCTCAATTTAAAAATTTGACTGCTTTATGTTGTCAAAATTATGCCTGCACTAATATAATAAATACAGTGCAGGCACCATTTTGTGCTTCAAGAATACTGCACTCTGGATTTTTTTTAACTGAAGCGCAATTTCTGACCCCAAGTCAATGATATGTTTGACCAAATATAGCAATCAAATCTTTACGTTGAGAATTTTGTATGGCCCCCGACCGATGTTACAAATACCCAAATGGTCCTCGGCAGCTATAAGGTTCCACATCCCTGATACAGAGGGAAAAAGCAGCATCTACAGAAAGAAAGAGGCAAAGACCCAGACACAGAGGCTGCTGCTGGTTCTAGTAAGTGTCTTACTACCTCCCACTATGGCTGGATTTACAAATACACTGCTGCGTACTACTTTATCTTCTGTCTCCATCATAACAAAGGGCACAAGCACAAAAAAGATGAAAGGCATATCTTCCTCTTTATTATAAATCCTTGTTACAGTCAATGATGATACAATAGTGAAAAAGATGAAACACCCAGAGCTGAGTCAGCGTGAGAGGAGCGCCCTCTGGTTTATGCGTTTAGAGGCCTGATAGACCTTATTGGCCGGTTAGGCCATGGCTCCGGCGGCAGGCATGCACATCTTTGTTAGGCCTTTGGCTAGAATATGGTTATTGTTGGGATGACAAAGGCATTTATTTAAAAAAATGTTTGTTTTATATTTTTAAAAGTGTTATTAAAGAGTAACGCTAGTAGCTCTACTAGCTGCCGTCATCTGAGGAGCAGACAGGCTCCTTATCTCTGACATTATAAACACTTATTATAGCTCAGTTCTTATCTTACTGATGAGAATGTGGCCTAAATAAGTGTTTATGACCCTCAGTAGTTTAGAGATAAGGGTTATTAGATGACCGGCACAAAGTAAAAGTACCAGTCACACAGCTAGAAAAACAGTTAACCCTTTGTGACCGAATGGCTTAATATTTTTAATAATAGCCAATTGAAAAAATTATTTTTAGCCAAAAATTTGTAAAATGCAATCATAAACAAAAATTGCCTCCAAATAACTGTAACATCATTTATTACCAGCAGCCAATTACTTGGTATAGGAGATGGAGAGGTACCGTAAATAGGGAAGAAGCCAAATGTTACCAAGGGAGACTCCTCTTCAGGTCATAGCACCTGGAGCCCAAATCCTGTTTCAGAATAGGGTCCCCATTACATAATGGCAGATACCTGTAATAGTCCTTGTGCTCTCGGTGTATTCTGAGGAGTCCTGTGTGGATATAAGGAACTATATTCTTATTTTTCCTTCTGAAGGAACCCTACCATTTCCTTTGAATCTCGTCTGTCAAATAATTTTCTTTTTAGCTTTTAACAATAAAATGGTGGAGTGACCTCTACCCTCCAACCTGCTGTCATTGTATTTTTCTTCTTCCATATAATCACCAGGAACAGAGCACGCCCCGGGTACATTCACCCACTGCTATACTTTAAACAGAGTGTCCTGGGTGACCACTAGCAGCATAAAGTATGACGTTCTCTGCTGCAGGTGCCCGAGAGAGTTCAGTAATAACTGCATTATTTTGGGGGTCACCTACAAGTTTTAAATTCAAGAAAGTAATCTGACAGGGGTAACAAGAAAAATTAAAATACAAATGGGGAGAAATAAAAAATTAAAAATCATCTATAATGAGAGCTACATCCCCAGTTCAAAAGAGAAAAAGCTCATGGATGTAGCGACCGCACCACACCACACCACACCACATTGTATAAAAGGGTTACTAGCAGCAAAAATATGGGACTCCCCTCACCAGGCCATACAGAACATGGCCAAAGTGGCGGGTGGGAAAAATCTTACTCCCAATGGACATCCACAAGTTTGCAAATAAAATATACGATGAAAATCTGTACATTATCTGTGCAGCGGGGATATCCGGAGACCAAGGAAAATCTTGTTACTACGTTGCTGGCTAGATTCCCGCTCACCTCCCCTACCGTACTAACTGTTGGCTCCCTAATATATTTAGTTGTCGTAAAAGTATCTGCCATTATTTAATGGGGACCTCATTCTGAAGCAGGGATTGGACTCCAGGTGCCGTTACCTGAAGAGGAGTCTCCCTTGGTGATATTTGCTCCTTCCCTATTTACCTCTCTATCTCCTACACCAAGTAATTGGCAAAAAGCTACTGGTCTCTTTAAAGGAAATGTGTCACAAAAAAACACCTTTCTGCCAGTTAAAACCAGATAGTGACACGTCTCCTCTTTATCTAATCTGTTCTTATTTTCTGATTACAGATTTTATTTTTATTTTTTCTGAACATGATTATGGGGGCGGCCATCTTGCCTGAGCTGTTCTTAGCAGCATTTACACAGCATTAAGAAAATTGCTTTACGGCAGCCCCATGAGCCATAATCACAGTGGTCATTGATTTCTATGGGGAGAGTTTTCTAGGCATGCTCTGTAACCCGTGCAGAGGTCATTGTGCAGGGAGGTAGAGTAGATAAGCTCTGACAATTACCTATTGTGGATGGTGGATCCTGTCTTAACTGTACACAGCAGTGATATCATTATAGACAGGATTAGAACAATAAGATAAGTAGATAACTGCATGAAGTGATCTGTACAGAGCAGAAAGTGGCGCCTATTATTAGGCTTAGTGGCCAGTGCGAAAACTGCAGGAATTTATCGGTTTTGTTTGCATACAAATAGTGAAACAAAAAATTCATAACATCATCAAAAGTTCTTTAAAAATATGTTAAACACAAAAACGTGACATTTTCTGATGAAAAATTCCTTTTAAGGACTGGGCAATTTTTCCTCTCTTTTTTCCCCCCATGCTTCCCCAGAGCCATGACGTTTTATTTTTCCCTTGTTTTTTTACAGAACAAGTTGTACTTTGTACCTTCTTGGAAACAACAATCCACAAAGTAAAAATCTCTTGGGAGCCTCAAACCATTTCTTCCTTGTCCACCAAGGTGACCCTGCCCATAAATAGCCTCCCTCCATTTCCAGAATGTCCATGTACACACCCTTCCTGCAACGTTTTAGATAAAGGGAGGCTACTTCCTCAAAACGCGCGCAACAGCGGCTGCTGTACGCCGCTGTTCCCCTGCTTACCACCGCGGTCCCGGGCGTCGTGTTCAGAGTGATCTGCAGCCGGTGCTTCCCATTCACCGTTGCAGTTCTGGGCTCTGGCTGTGTAGGTACTGTTGTTCTGGGATCTGCTCTGACCACAGCATGCTTGCTGCTTCTTTCCTGCAGCACTACCTTAAGGGTCGGCACGCATCACTTCCTGGGCTTTATGGGTTAGGTCATGTGACCTCGCTGACCAATCCTGGCCCTCCTGCGCATATACAAGTGGCTCAGCCCCCTTTCCCAGCTGCCTCAGTGTCAAGGTCCTTGTGTCCTGCTAAGGTCCCTGATTTCTGCTTGTGCGCCTGACTCATATCTGTATTCCTGGATTCTGCTTACTGTCTGATCCCTGCCTGCTTGCCTTGAGTCTCCTGTTGCTGACCCGGATTGCCTGACCTATACCTGTGTCGCCTGCCCTGACTTTTGCCTGTCCGACTTCGCCTCTGCCTCATCCTTCGGTCCTGCACTGTTGCTCCTGCACCTCTAGTACCTTTCTCAGGTACCTCCTGGTCCGCCTGGACCAGCTGCTTCGTGTGCCTATCCTCCTCATAAGGTAGCGACCTGCTGTTCACCTCGGGAAAGTCTATCCTCACCATCAGGGGTACTATGAAGAACTAGGGGTTCACTTAGACAACGCCCTTAGAGGAGGTAGGACACGTGGCACAGTGGGTTCACACTCACTGGTTCGTGACAACGCATAAGTGATTTCTCATATTTTACATTTATAAAGTGCTGGATACTGTGTCTTCTGTGGATCTCACAAGGCCTCACAGGACTCACGCAGCTGAATGTAATGACATCCGTTGTGTCAGTCTGGAGATAATGAAGATTTCATCTATATGAGAATGAGCGGTTCAGTGCACTGAGGGTGGTCCATGGCACTCTGTGCACCTCCTGCTTCCTCTGCCGGCCCCTCCCTCTCCTTCTTGATTGACAGGGCCTCTCCAGATGACTATGCAGCAGTCAGGACCTGTCAACCTCTCGGCTCCACATGATCTCATGATGGGGTGAGAGACGCAGCTTCCTCCCTCATTCTAACCATTTTGATGCTGTGATCAGCACTGACAGCAGCATCTAAGAGGCTAAACTCTGATCCCAGCAGTGACAGCAGAGTGCTAGCTGTGTGATAGTATAGGATGGTGTGATCAGCACTGACAGCAGCATCTAAGAGGCTAAACTCTGATCCCAGCAGTGACAGCAGAGTGCTAGCTGTATGATAGTATAGGATGGTGTGATCAGCACTGACAGCAGCATCTAAGAGGCTAAACTCTGATCCCAGCAGTGACAGCAGAGTGCTAGCTGTATGATAGTATAGGATGGTGTGATCAGCACTGACAGCAGCATCTAAGAGGCTAAACTCTGATCCCAGCAGTGCCAGCTGTATGATAGTATAGGATGGTGTGGACACTGCCTACTTCAGTGCTGCCCATGTCCGGTGCAGAGCATTACCTGACAATAACCTGGTGACAAACTCCATATAATAAACCTTATAGTGATCTATATAAACGCCTCCTCCTCTTATCAGACTCTTCTCCCTCCTCCTCTCACTAAGGCCTCCTGCTGCCCGTTGCCGTATTGCGGATCCGCAATACACGGGCCCCGTTCCGTGGGCATTCCACATCACAGATGCGGACACATTCACTTCAATGGGTCTGCAAATCCGTAGATGCGGAATGGTGCGGAGCGGAACCCTACCAAATCACTACGGAGTGCTTCCGTGGTGTTTCGTCCCGTACTTCCGTTCCGCAAAAAGATAGAACATGGGTCCGCGATCTGCTGCGGCTGCCCCACGGTCGGTGTGCAGAAGGCCTGATTCTGAACCCACTGCTCAAATCCATCACTTAGGGATCAGATTACATATAAGTCTATAGAGAAGGGAGGGGAAGGAGGTGCTGGAGACAGAGGCTGAGAGACAGACACAGAGACAGCTGCTGATCTGGAAATGATTCCTATACAGGCAGCAATCACCCTCTGTATGGGGAACAGTCATGGCTGCTGGGAGCGCTCGTCTCCACACAGAGTCATGGTGTCTGGGCAGTAGACTCCTGTTCACACTGGACAATCTGCTGCCCGGGAACAATTATTGTGGTTACTAGATTTACAGCACTTTTACCCAACTAACGAGTATATTACAGAGACAGCCGAGAATTACAGAGACAGCCGAGAATCAGAGACAGCCGATAATCAGAGACAGTCGAGAATTACAGAGACAGCAGAGAATTACAGACAGAGACAGCTGAGAATTACAGAAAGAGACAGCCGAGAATTACAGACAGAGACAGCCGAGATCTACAGAGACAGCCAAGAATTACAGAGACAGCAGAGAATTACAGAGACAGCTGATAATTACAGAGACTGCTGAGAATTACAGACAGAGACAGCCGAGAATTACAGAGACAGCTGAGAATTACAGAGACAGCCGAGAATTACAGAGACAGCCGAGAATCAGAGACAGCCGATAATCAGAGACAGTCGAGAATTACAGAGACAGCCGAGAATCAGAGACAGCCGATAATCAGAGACAGTCGAGAATTACAGAGACAGCAGAGAATTACAGACAGAGACAGCTGAGAATTACAGAAAGAGACAGCCGAGAATTACAGACAGAGACAGCCGAGATCTACAGAGACAGCCAAGAATTACAGAGACAGCAGAGAATTACAGAGACAGCTGATAATTACAGAGACTGCTGAGAATTACAGACAGAGACAGCCGAGAATTACAGAGACAGCTGAGAATTACAGAGACAGCCGAGAATTACAGAGACAGCTGAGATCTACAGAGACTGCCGAGAATTACAGACAGAGACAGCTGAGATCTACAGAGACTGCCGAGAATTACAGACAGAGACTGCCGAGAATTGCAGACAGAGACAGCTGAGAATTACAGACAGAGACAGCCGAGAATTACAGACAGAGACAGCAGAGAATTACAGACAGAGACAGCCGAGAATTACAGACAGAGACAGCCGAGAATTACAGAAGAGACAGCTGAGAATTACAGACAGAGACAGCCGAGAATTACAGACAGAGACAGCTGAGAATTATAGATACAGACAGCTGAGAATTACAGACAGAGACAGCTGAGAATTACAGACAGACAGCCGAGAATTACAGAAGAGACAGCAGAGGGAAAACTTAAAAATCCTATAAGTCCTATAATATCCAGAAGCAGAGTTATTCCTTATGTCCACACAGCGGTGGACTCTGGATTCTTACCTGTGACCAGTGTGACACTTCAGGCCATGTTACTACTGTGACCCCCGCCCCCTCCTCCCAGGAGACGTAAACCTGTCATCCCTTGTACTATACACTGCAATACTGATCTACAGTGATGTTACCGACATCCTTCTACACCCTGCCAGAGAAATAGGGACTATAAGGCTTCAGAGGCCGGGGATCCTTCAGTCGGCCCCATAGACACCCAGTAATTGCACGAGGCGAGGATCACAGGAAGGAAGGAGCTGTTTCTCTCTGTACAATTGCTTAGATACCGCAATCATTACTGACCACAGCATCTGAGGAGCAGAACAGCCGGGATCAGAGTTATGTCCAATCCCAACCCCTGCAGGTAGATGGCAGCCGTGTAACACATCCGGAACCTGCCGTGTATGGACAACAAGGTGTGTAATGCCGTCCAGCACATCCATACGTCAGGCCTATATAAGTGCAGAAAATCCATCCATCCCCTGCTGCAGGAACATCCACATTCTGATACACAGGACGGACTTCAGGAGCGGAAACCTCTACAACAAACCTGCCGTGTGTGAACACACCCTAATGCAGCAGTACAGTAAAGCGAGGAACGTGTGTGTGGAGCTCAGGCATCGGCCGCTGATCAGGGACGTCTGTCACCCCCCCAGGCTGCCCGATTCATCTGCACCCCCCATGTCACCCCAGTCCTATGTATCCTGGAGCAGATCCTCACAGTAAGAGAAAGCGGAGCCCATGACATATTGTGGAGCCTCCACAGCTAGAACACTCCGGGCCGTACATCTACTGCTAGAAGTCATATGTCCGCTCTGACAGGACCACAGACTGGAGGAGGAGAGAGAAGAGCCCGGTGATCCCACCTTCTCCTCCGGTCACACATAGCACCTTGTGTCTTCTCTGCTTGTGGAGTGACTAGAGGATCCCAGACATGAAGGGAGGAGAACTACTGGAATAAGATGTGTTCACACCACGTCTGAGCCTTCCATCAGAGGTAGATATCAGGAGGGTTTCCTAACGTAGATCTCTGATAGAAGGAGGTGACGTCTCCCCTGTACAGTCCTATCATTCTATATAGTCACACAGGGGCAGACGTCACCCATAAGCCCCATGTATACGGCACGGCGCAGGTTTTCCTGCAGGATCCTCTGTATAGAATAGTGTCATCTACTGTACCGGCCGATGGAGGCCAAAAGGACACTATATCTGTCAGGGGGATGGAGCCTATGGAGAAGTGTGATGTATATGGGAAATGTAGGCTCTAACGTGATGTGACCGGAGAATAACATGTGGAGCTCCTACATTACATGTCATTACACGCGTGTACACACTGCACATGACCGGACTGAGGCTCTAACACGGCCTCTTCTCACCTCGTCTCCTCTTACCTGGTGATGTCAGAGGCCGGGGAGCCTCCATCATGGCCTCCTTGTACAGATCCTTGTGTCCTTCTATATACTCCCACTCCTCCATGGAGAAATAGACCGCCACATCCTGACACCTTACAGGAACCTGACAACACAATGACACCGTCATCACCCAGACCCCTCCAGTGCTGTTACTGGAGAATTTCCCAGCATTCCCAGCAGTGTCACCTCTCCAGTCAGCAGCTCCATCATCTTGTGGGTGAGTTCTAGGATCTTCTGCTCATGTATCATGGTGGGAAGCATTGTGATGGGGGTCCTGCTCCACCCTCCTGACTCATGGATGATGGGAGTCCCCCCCGATGTCTTCTTCACTATGGTGTAATCCTGTGGATGGAGAGAGACACTTAAAGGGTTGTCCGAGTTATGAAAAACAAAAATATAGCACTGAAAATCTGATGGGCAGCAATATATAACTAAGCTAAGCAAGTTTTATGCAAAAATATATATATTTCCTAATTTCAATGGTTCTTTTCTGGCCCTTTGTTTACATGCAATAAAAACTATCTCTGCCCCTCCCCCGCTCTGCTAAGGGAGTGAATACAAGAGCTGCCCTGAGTGACATGTCTGCCTGCTGGGAGAATCAGCAGCATGTTGTATGTGTAGGACTACAAGTCCCACCTGTATTATGACACTGCTAATACACGCAGGATCTTCCCCCTACCTTCTTGTGCAATGCTCTCTCTAGTCCTTCAGCTCCTGTGCCCAGAATTGTCACTGCTGCAGATACCCAGTGTGTGCAGCTGAAGGGGTTAAGAATCCTAGGAGAGAGCAGACGGCAGTGAAGGGGGCGTGGCCAGCACAGTGACTCTCGTTTTGTAAACAAACATTATCAGAGCAGGGAGAGAAGCTGACATCACAGGTCATGTGACCCTCAGTGAAATCTGAGAAACCAGCCACTGGAGATAAAGTGAGTTAATTGGAAAGCTGTTATATTTGCCCAGTTAGGAACATAGAAAGAACAAAAAAATAACTCGGACAACCCCTTTAAGGAAAGAAATTCCTTCCTGACTCCAGATCTACACTCAGAATCCCTCCCTGGATCATGGCCCCATCTCCAGTAATCTAGTCACTAGAAGCTGGAATATTATTACCCTCCAGACCTCCAGGCCCCTTCTGGACTCTTCTAGAGAATCCCCCATGATCCCTTCCTCTGGCAGAGAGCTCCATAGTCTCACTGCTCTTACAGTAAAGACTCCTCTTCTATGTTGGTGGAGAAACCTTCTTTCCACTAGACGTAGTGGAGGCCTCATTGTTATAGTCCAGTATCATCTAGATGTCAGACTAGGGGTAGAAATCCTCCCTCCAGGCCACACTCCGGCCATCTCCTCCTCTGCTTCCTCTCCTCCTGGGTACAACGTGCCAACTTACCTTCTCATGGCTCCTACAACATGACTATTGGTCTCCATGATCCATCACTGACCATACTGGTGGCTGATCTTCAGGTTCTCCATCACTTGGAAGGTCTGGAGGCCGTTCTCCAGGACCCTGGACTCTTCCTATCACTTCCTATGATGGATTCTCCTTCCCGATGTCTGACTTGTTACAGAATACAATAAAGAGGAGAGAAATCTAGAAAAGTTTACCTCTCCGCTCAGCAGGGAGATGATCTCCAAGGTGAAGTCTAATATTCTTCTGCTGATCTCCTTCCTGTCCATCCTTGGTGGTCATTCAGGAGAAGAGGAGAGACCTGGAGGAGCTGGAGGCTTCTAGTACTGCAGGCGCCTTTATGAGGAGAGGAGAGGCTGGAAATCCTCCAGGGACAAGAGCATTAGTGAGATCCAGAACCGCACTTACTGCTCCTGGAGAGACCCCGCTTCTCAGAGCCCCCAGCACCGGGGATAAAGGGGGATTCTGGAGAAATGGCTCCAGACAACACAGCAGTGACTACCGACCAGGACCTGCTCTGTATCTGCTGCACTGCAAGAGCTGAAGGACCTGGGATGATGTCACTGTCATGTGATCAGGAGGGGGCGGAGCTCAGCAGTGGAGAGAAGTGGTAGAGAAGGACCTGTGATGATGTCACCATCATGTGAACAGTGGAGAAGGGGGCAGAGCTCAGCAATGGAGAGAAGTGGTGGTAGTGAGGGGCCTGTGATGATGTCACTGTCATGTGACCAGACTTCTGTGAGGGAGGAGATATTTAACTCTTAGATACCTGCACACGGGTGCAGATAAACTTGCAGAAGATCTCCGTCATGTCCAGTCTTCACAGTAATAGGTAAATGTGCGGTTCTGCTTTACACTGATGTGATGAATGTACATTTGTGGCCAAAAGTTTTGAGAATTACATAAATATTGGAAATTGGAAAAGTTGCTGCTTAAGTTTTTATAATAGCAATTTGCATATACTCCAGAATGTTATGAAGAGTGATCAGATGAATTGCATAGTCCTTTTTTGCCATGAAAATTAACTTAATCCCCAAAAAAACTTTCCACTGCATTTCATTGCTGTCATTAAAGGACCTGCTGAGATCATTTCAGTAATAGTCTTGTTAACTCAGGTGAGAATGTTGACGAGCACAAGGCTGGAGATCATTATGTCAGGCTGATTGGGTTAATATGACAGACTTGACATGTTAAAAGGAGGGTGATGCTTGAAATCATTCTTCTTCCATTGTTAACCATGGTGACCTGCAAAGAAACACGTGCAGCCATCATTGCGTTGCATAAAAATGGCTTCACAGGCAAGGATATTGTGGCTACTAAGATTGCACCTCAATCAACAATTTATAGGATCATCAAGAACTTCAAGGAAAGAGGTTCAATTCTTGTTAAGAAGGCTTCAGGGCGTCCAAGAAAGTCCAGCAAGCGCCAGGATAGTCTCCTAAAGAGGATTCAGCTGCGGGATCGGAGTGCCACCAGTGCAGAGCTTGCTCAGGAATGGCAGCAGGCAGGTGTGAGCGCATCTGCACGCACAGTGAGGCGAAGACTTTTGGAAGATGGCCTGGTGTCAAGAAGGGCAGCAAAGAAGCCACTTCTCTCCAAAAAAAACATCAGGGACAGATTGATCTTCTGCAGAAAGTATGGTGAATGGACTGCTGAGGACTGGGGCAAAGTCATATTCTCCGATGAAGCCTCTTTCCGATTGTTTGGGGCATCTGGAAAAAGGCTTGTCCGGAGAAGAAAAGGTGAGCGCTACCATCAGTCCTGTGTCATGCCAACAGTAAAGCATCCTGAGACCATTCATTTGTGGGGTTGCTTCTCATACAAGGGAGTGGGCTCACTCACAATTTTGCCCAAAAACACAGCCATGAATAAAGAATAGTACCAAAACACCCTCCAACAGCAACTTCTTCCAACAATCCAACAACAGTTTGGTGAAGAACAATGCATTTTCCAGCACGATGGAGCACCGTGCCATAAGGCAAAAGTGATAACTAAGTGGCTTGGGGACCAAAACGTTGACATTTTGGGTCCATGGCCTGGAAACTCCCCAGATCTTAATCCCATTGAGAACTTGTGGTCAATCCTCAAGAGGCGGGTGGACAAACAAAAACCCACTAATTCTGACAAACTCCAAGAAGTGATTATGAAAGAATGGGTTGCTATCAGTCAGGAATTGGCCCAGAAGTTGATTGAGAGCATGCCCAGTCGGATTGCAGAGGTCCTGAAAAAGAAGGGCCAACACTGCAAATACTGACTCTTTGCATAAATGTCATGTAATTGTCGATAAAAGCTTTTGAAACGTATGAAGTGCGTGTAATTATATTTCACTACATCACAGAGACAACTGAAACAAAGATCTAAAAGCAGTTTAGCAGCAAACTTTGTGAAAACTAATATGTGTGTCATTCTCAAAACTTTTGGCCACGACTGTAATCCGCCTGATTATGTCTGCTGATAATAAATTACTCTGCAGGACATTGTTCACCAGAGAAAGACACCTGGAGACATTGGGTCTCATTTACTAAGTTGAAATATGCCTAAATTAGGCGTATTTCAGGTGCAGATGCTAACTACGCCGCACTCACGCCAGGTCTAACATTCTCATTCCTTTCTCCGCTCCACAGCCCCTACGCCTCCTGCAGACACCATGCTGTAGTGTGCTGCTGGTTCTAACAGCCACGATGATTTTGGTGTGCACCCACAACTGCCCCCCCCCCCCCCCAGCATCTCATTCACAGACATTGGTCACTGACCAGGCAATCATCACACCTGGCCTCAACTCTTCTTCCCCACCAGATGATCTTCACACGTGGCCTCAACACATCCCCCCAACCAGGAGATCTTTATACATGGCCTCAATACATCTCCCTGACCAGGCAATCATCACACTTGGCCTCAACATATCTACCTGACCAGGTGATCATCACAAATGACATTGACACATTCCCCTTACCAGGCAATCATCACACATGGGCTCAAGATCAGTTCCTGATTCTTCCATTTTTTCTGGTGTTCTGACTTCTGGCTTGTTTTCGGATTTACCCTGTGACTGTTGTTTCTGTTTATATCTGCTGTTCAGGTGAATGGACTCTGGCTTGTTTCTGGAATAACCTCTCGTGTACTGCATTCATTGTGTCTGTCTCTCCTGGTTTTTGACCCTGCTTGTTTACTCCTCTTTGCACCTCCCTGGTCATTATGGAAGGTCTACTACTAGTGAGCCTGCACCAGTATTCTGTTATCAGCACCACAGACGTATCCAAGGTCCCTAGCAGAAAAGTCCATCCCACCTTGCAGTAGACTTTGGTGAATACCTAGAGGTTGCCCCAGTTTTATACTACCCGGAGTGGTTTTGGATGGCTGGTAGCAGGTTGGGGTTCACTGGCTGTCGTCCAGGTGATGACTAGTAGTCCCTAAGATAAGATAACTCGAATCTTGGATGTTTAATCTCCTAGATGTAACAGTCAATAGCACTCGTGGCATCTAAGCAGTTAGAGGTAGAGGTCTATCTCGGTCCCCATGACTGCAATCACATACAATGTGATTTCCTGGAATTTTTTTTAGATTCTGTCTCTCACAGTTGAAGTGTACCTACGATAAAAATTACAGACCTCTCCATTGTTTGTAGGCGGGAAAACGTGCAAAATCATCAGTGTATCAAATACTTATTTTCCCCACTGTATAGGGGCGGGGGGCGTTTATCATTGTAGGTGTATTTGAGTCAAGTTTTTATATTAGAGTCCTGCACCTGCACCAAACTTTTAAAAACGTCACCTAGTAATAATGAATGTGGAGCAGACAGGGACATGCAACAATTCCCTGAACCAACAAAAAAACACACTCCAAGCTCCCAGAACACGTCAGTAGCAATGGCCCAATCTGCAGTAATCCAGACCACATGGCTGCAGTGCTTATCGAATGCGTACAGTCTAAGGGCTCATGCACATGACCGTATGTATTTTGTGGTCCGCAAAAAAACGGATCCGCAAAAAATACGAATGACGTCCGTGTGCATTCCATATTTTGCAGAATAGAACAGCTGGCCCCTAATAGAACAGTCCTATCCTTGTCCATAATGTGGACAATACTAGGACATGTTCTATTTTGTTGTGGAACGGACATATGGAAACGGAATGCACACGGACTAACTTCCGTTGTTTTTTGCGGACCCATTGAAAAGAATAGTTCCGCACACGGTCCGGAAAAAACGAAATGGGAACAGAAATGAAATACATTAGTGTACATGAGCCCTAAGGGGGGAATTTATCATGAGGGTAATATCTAAAGTCTGGGTTGGAGTACTTTGTATAGAAATACTACTCCAGTTTTTCTAGTTGCAAATTATGAACCTACCTTAAAAGTGGTGTAAGCAGGAAACATAACCTCTTTTGTACTCCAAAACCAGAAGTCGGGCCAAAAAGGGCCGAGGTCAAAATGTCAAGGGTAAAGCATGCAACATCATGTCAACATTTTATCATCAAAATACTGGTCTCCAGATCTGATAGATGAAAAATATACAGTCCTGATCAAAAGTTTAAGACCACTTGAAAAATGGCAAACAATCCTATGTATCATGGCTGGATCTTAACAAGGTTCCAAGTAGAGCTTCAACATGCAACAAGTAGAAATGGGAGTGAGACAAAACATTTTTTGAGCATTCAATTTAATGAAAACAACGATTAAACTGAAACAGGCTGTTTTTCAGCTGATCAAAAGTTTAGGACCACACCTCCAAAAAAAAACTAAACCCCCCCAAAACAGAAATCCAACCTCCAATCATGACCTCAGTAATGAGTAGCTCCGCCGTTATTGTTTCGGCATGCTTGATGCAAGCGTTTCCATGAGGTGAGTGGGAACATTTCTCCAAGTGGTGAAGACGGCCGCCCGAAGGCCATCTACTGTCTGGAACTGCTGTCCATTTTTGTAAACTTCCCTTGCCATCCATCCCCAAAGGTTCTCAATTGTATTTAGATCAGGGGAACACGCAGGATGGGCCAAAAGAGTGATGTTATTCTCCTGGAAGAAGTCCCTTGTCCTGCGGGCATTGTGTACTGTAGCGTTGTCCTGTTACCACACAGACGAGGACCCTCAGTCATGAGGAATGCTCTCTGCAACATCTGGACATAGCCAGCGTCCGTTTGACGCCCCTGCACTTCCTGAAGCTCCATTGTTCCACTGAAGGAAAAAGCCCCCCAGACCATTATGGCGCCCGCTCCACTGTGGCGCGTAGAAAACATCTCAGGTGGGATCTGCTTGTTATGCCAGTAACGTTGGAAACCATCAGGACCATCAAGGTAAAAAAAATTCTCATCAGAGAATAAAACTTTCTTCCACCTTTGAATGTCCCATGTTTGTTGCTCTCTAGCAAAGTCCAAACGAGCAGTTCTGTGGCGTTCAAGGAGACGAGGTCTTTGAAGACGTTTTTTGTTTTTGAAGCCCTTCAGTCTCAGATGCGTCTGATGGTTATGGGGCTGCAGTCAGCACCAGTAAGGGCCTTAATTTGGGTCGAGGATCGTCCAGTGTCTTGACGGACAGCCGATTGGATCCTCCGGCTCAGTGCTGATGACATTTTTTTTGGGTCTTCCACTTGACTTTTTGGTTCCATAACCCTCAGGATCATTTAAGAAATTCCAAATGACTGTCTTACTGCGTCCCACCTCAGCAGCGATGGCGGCTGTGAAAGACCCTGCTTATGCAGTTCAACAACCCGACCACGTTCAAAAAGGGAGAGTTTTTTTGCCTTTGCCATCACAACGTGTGACTACCTGACAGAGAATGACAATGAATCCACATCTTTGCACAGATTTGGCCTTTTAAAGGCATGTGGTCCTAAACTTTGGATCAGCTGAAAAACAGCCTGTTTCAGTTTAATCGTTATTTTCAATTAATTGAATGCTCAAAAAATGTTTTGTCTCACTCCCATTTCTTATTGTTGCATGTTGAAGCTCTACTTGGAACCTTGTTAAGATCCAACAATGTAAAATATGATTTTTTGCCATTTTTCAAGTGGGCTAAGGCCTCTTTCAGACGGGCGTTGCGGGAAAATGTGCGAGTGCGTTGCGGGAACATGCGCGATTTTTCTGCGCGAGTGCAAAACATTGTAATGCATTTTGCACGTGCGTGAGAAAAATCGCGCATGTTTGGTACCCAAACCCGAACTTCTTCACAGAAGTTCGGGCTTGGGATCGGTGTTCTGTAGATTGTATTATTTTCCCTTATAACATGGTTATAAGGGAAAATCATAGCATTCTGAATACAGACTGCATAGTACAATAGCGCTGGAGGGGTTAAAAAAAATAATAATAATAATTTAACTCACCTTAATCCAATTGATCGAGCAGCCGGCATCTGCTTCTGTATTCTTTCTTTGCTGTGTGCAGTAACAGGACCTGTGGTGACGTCACTCCGGTCATCACATGGTCCATCACCATGGTAAAAGATCATGTGATGGATCATGTGATGACCGGAGTGACGTCACCACAGGTCCTGTTACTGAACACAGCAAAGAAAGGAGACAGAAGGAGATGCCGGCTGCGCGATCAAGTGTGAGTTAAATTTTATTTTTTATTTTTTTAACCCCTCCAGCGCTATTGTACTACCGTAAGCATTCTGTATTCAGAATGCTATTATTTTCCCTTATAACCATGTTATAAGGGAAAATAATAATGATCGGGTCTCCATCCCGATCGTCTCCTAGCAACCGTGCGTGAAAATCGCACCGCATTCGCACTTGCTTGCAGATGCTTGCGATTTTCATGCAACCCCATTCATTTCTATGGGGCCTGCATTAAGTGAAAAACGCACAAAATAGAGCATGCTGCGATTTTCACGCAACGCACAAGTGATGCGTGAAAATCACCGCTCATGTGCACAGCCCCATAGAAATGAATGGGTCGGGATTCAGTGCGGGTGCAATGTGTTCACCTCACGCATCGCATCCGCGCGGAATACTCGTCCGTGTGAAAGGGGCCTAAAACTTTTGATCAGGACTGTACATAAAGAAAACGCTACACCTCACTAGAATTCACTATTACAAAAAAATACCCTTAATAGGAGCTAAATATTATCATCCCAGGAAACCCCAAGGTCATTTTATAGCTAGACCTTTATGATCTTAGTCTCTTTCCCCTTCCCATCATATTTAGGGAGTCTAATGTTACAGTTTCCCCCTTGCTAAGTCTCCGACCAGAACAGACCAAGGAGATCCAAAAGTTCAACACTTATATCCATTTTGCTAGACGTTATTCCCAACTCTACAGAATCTTTCTTCCAGTGTAAACACACATGTAGCCCCTTTATTACCCGAGGGCTTGTTCCACAGGACACTTTCTATTCCCTATATTAGTGACCAATTTCTGCAGCCTGCAGTGGAGCCTCAGTCTTCCCACCCTCAATCTAGGGAAGGTGACACTACACATAAAACAGATACCCCACCAATTTTCAAAGCTTCTTTTTTTTTTCTTCAAGGGAAAACATGTTTCTTAATAAGCATGTCCTGACTGCGCACACGTGCAACATGACCGGCCATGAGGGGCACTCTGGCATTAACAGCACCCGTGACCTTGGATGTGACTGTTAGGAGGAACTCCACTTTCCTAAAGCATTAGACTAGTGAGGACTGAAGCGACCCCCAAATATGTCCGTACACAACGCTTCCCGCATCCATCCAGTAAGGCTGAAGGAACGCCCCGGTTACAGATGCGCAGCACTCCAATGAAGATGTTGCTTTCTAGCATAAGGCCTCATGCACACGACCGTATTTTTTTGCGGTCCGCAAAAACGGGTTCCGTTTTGCCGTGATCCGTGACCGTTTTTTCGTCCGTGGGTCTTCCTTGATTTTTGGAGGATCCACGGACATGAAAAAAAAGTCGTTTTGGTGTCCGCCTGGCCGTGCGGAGCCAAACGGATCCGTCCTGAATTACAATGCAAGTCAATGGGGACGGATCCGTTTGACATTGACACAATATGGTGCAATTTCAAACGGATCCGTCCCCATTGACTTTCAATGTAAAGTCAGGAGTTAATATACCATAGGATCGGAGTTTTCTCCAATCCGATGGTATATTTTAACTTGAAGCGTCCCCATCACCATGGGAACGCCTCTATGTTAGAATATACCGTCGGATTTGAGTTAGATCGTGAAACTCAGATCCGACAGTATATTCTAACACAGAGGCGTTCCCATGGTGATGGGGACGCTTCAGGTTAGAATATACTAAAAGAACTGTGTACATGACTGCCCCCTGCTGCCTGGCAGGTTCTGCCAGGCAGCAGCCCCCCCCTGTAGTTAACACATTGGTGGCCAGTGCGGCCGGCCCCCCCCTCCCTCCCCTGTAGTTAACTCATTGGTGGCCAGTGGGCCCCCCTCCCTCCCCTGTAGTTAACTCATTGGTGGCCAGTGCGGCCGGCCCCCCTCCCTCCCCTGTAGTTAACTCGTTGGTGGCCAGTGGGCCCCTCCTCCCTCCCCTGTAGTTAACTCGTTGGTGGCCAGTGGGCCTTCTCCCCTCCCTCCCCCTCCTAATTAAAATCTCCCCTCTATCATTGGTGGCAGCAGAGTGTACCGATCGGAGTCCCAGTTTAATCGCTGGGGCTCCGATCGGTAACCATGGCAACCAGGACGCTACTGCAGTCCCGGTTGCCATGGTTACTTAGCAATTTGTAGAACCATTATACTTACCTGTGAGCTGCGATGTCTGCGTCCGGCCGGGAGCTCCTCCTACTGGTAAGTGACGTCCGGCCGGGAGCTCCTCCTACTGGTAAGTGACATGACCTGTCACTTACCAGTAGGAGGAGCTCCCGGCCGGACGCAGACATCGCAGCTCACAGGTAAGTATAATGGTTCTACAAATTGCTAAGTAACCATGGCAACCGGGACTGCAGTAGCGTCCTGGTTGCCATGGTTACCGATCTGAGCCCCAGCGATTAAACTGGGACTCCGATCGGTACACTCCGCTGCCACCAATGATAGGGGGGAGATTTTAATTAGGAGGGGGAGGGAGGGGAGAAGGCCCACTGGCCACCAACGAGTTAACTACAGGGGAGGGAGGAGGGGCCCACTGGCCACCAATGAGTTAACTACAGGGGAGGGAGGGGGCCCACTGGCCACCAATGAGTTAACTACAGGGGAGGGGGGGGGGGCCGCACTGGCCACCAATGTGTTAACTACAGGGGAGGGGGGCCCACTGGCCACCAATGAGTTAACTACAGGGGAGGGAGGGTGGGGGGGCCGGCCGCACTGGCCACCAATGTGTTAACTACAGGGGGGGGGCTGCCCCCTGCTGCCTGGCAGAACCTGCCAGGCAGCAGGGGGCAGTCATGTACACAGTTCTTTTAGTATATTCTAACCTGAAGCGTCCCCATCACCATGGGAACGCCTCTGTGTTAGAATATACTGTCGGTTTTGAGTTTTCACGAAGTGAAATCTCAGCTATGAAAAAGCTTTTATGCAGACGGATCTTCGGATCCGTCTGTATAAAAACTAACCTACGGACTCGGATCACGGACAAGGATGCCAATCTTGTGTGCATCCGTGTTCTTTCACGGACCCATTGACTTGAATGGGTCCGTGAACCGTTGTCCGTCAAAAAAATAGGACAGGTCATATTTATTTGACGGACAGGATACACGGATCACAGTCTCGGCTGCAAAACGGTGCATTTTCCGATTTTTCCACGGACCCATTGAAAGTCAATGGGTCCGCGAAAAAAAAACGGAAAACGGCACAACGGCCACGGATGCACACAACGGTCGTGTGCATGAGGCCTAAGATAGGATAACCTCTAGCACACTGTTCTTCAATGGTCACACAGCAGAGCGGTACTTAGAGGGTGTGGGTACGTTTAGAGTAGCAAGGAACAGATTATTACATTTAAGATTTAATATAACGGTACAGTGCTAAAAGTTACAAAAAGATGACAAAAAGGGACATACTGATAATCAAACAGTACAGAAATAGAATGAGGATGAAATAATGGATGGCATACCAGTTAGATCGGTGAGGGATCTACACTGGGATAACAGTGGAAAGATGGCCAGACTTACACTAGGTGTATCCCCAGGAATCTGAACCAGGTGTGGTTTACAGTAGACTTAGACAGCCTCCTTCACCCTCCTTTTTGTCATTGACAGGAGGCTGGCCAATTTGAATGCAAAAAGTGGAAGGTTGTATGGCATAATTCTAATTTGAGCAAAAACATCTTGTAGGTGTCCCCGAGTAGGATAATGGGACCACCAAGGTTTACACAACATTTTTACCAACCCAGGCATACCAAACACAAATATGAAATATTAATCAGGCCAACCAATATATAATTTGGTAGGTTTCCTAAGGCTAAAAATCCTGGTGCGTGTGCTTGGAACACGCTGACTTACAGTGATGACATCAATTGACCATGGGACTTCCATTCCAATATTATAATCACTCACATTTATCATCATTACATTTACACAGAGAAAGCTTCATTCCAACAACTCCTTTTTGGTGTGTTATTTCTGTGTCAGAGTGTATAAAGTTATTTCCAAGTTTACTTGGTGATCCCTGAGCGCTACTTGTATTTTCCTCTCTTTGTGAGAAACCCATCAAGGAATGTCAGTAGTATTAAGTCAGAGCAACTGGACTGGTATTCCACAAGTCATCCGACTGTCTTTGTAAATTACAATACCTTATATGAGAAATCTCCATGGTTCAGCCATGGAGGTAAGGTGTTGATTGCATTTGCATTACTGATGTTATTAGGTGTAATTGTACTGCATCAGGAGAGGTGTTAGGACAGCATTGTAAGTGGCAGTGTATATTGCCGGAGATTTCTTGTACAAGTCATTCTATGTGAGAAAGGAATTCAGATGACCAGAGAAAAGTCTTCGAGAAAAAAAAATACATGTTCAGTTGGTCTGATTTATTACTACTGATATATCATGACCTAGATGAATGAAGACCTCCACAGACCGCCAAGGAAGATATGAGATGTATAACTGGCTGTGCAGGATCTCTATGGGAGAGTAGGCAATAAAAGCTCCATTGGAAGATTCCAATAGACAGTAAGGCCTCATTCACACTTTTGTATTTCGGTCGGTATCTTGTATCAGTATCTGTAAGCCGTAACAGGGAACGGAATAAAACAGAGAAAAGTATAATGGAAAGTCTTCCATGTTCGGGAGCTACTCCTATTTATATCCTACAAATACTGGTGTAAGATACTGACCAGAATACACAAGTGTGAATGAGGCAAAGAGAAGGAAATGGAAGGAAATAGAAGATCATTTTTTATTTTTTTACTAATTATTGTCAACGCAATTAGTTATTTCCCCATCACCTTTATCTTGATATATTGTATTAATGAAGAGCAAATACCCATTCCATATGTCCACATAGGTTACATAAAAGTCTACAGGAGGTGTCCTTCCGTTTCTCACTGTGTCCCCCTGGATTCTCCTGCAGTGCTGGCGGAGGTATGAATACGGTAAGAAGCAAGGTCCATGGGGACAATCATCTTCACAGCTCTGACAGTAAACAACGCTCTTCTTCTTTTTCCTCATATCCACAATACTTTTCCTCCATGGATCCTGGTCACTGTTGACCTCAGGAAATATAATTTGGCTCTTTGGCAGACCCAGGGTAATTCCACAGAAAAATATACTCTCATATAGGCTGTTTAATGCATGTAAACACTTCCCACATTCCAAACAAGAATTTCGTTTCTTCTATGTGTGAATTCTCTGATGAGTTTCAAATTCTGATTTTCTTTTTCACATGAAGAAAATCAAAATGTCGTCTCTCCTGTGTGAACTTTCTCATGTGCAACAAGACTACACTTTTGTGTAAAACAGTCACCACATTTGGAGCATATAAATGTTTTTTCTTCTGTGTGCATTTTCTGATGAACTTTGAGGTTCTCTTCAGTAGTAAAACGTATCCCACATTCAGTACATGAATACGGTTTCTCTCCTTTGTGAATTCTCTGATGTGAAACAACATGTGCTTCTCTGATAAAACACTTTCCACATTCTGAACATGAATACGGTTTCTCTCCTGTGTGACTTCCCTGGTGAATCTTGAGGTTTTCTTTAGTGATAAAACATTTGCCACATTCTGAACATAAAAATGGCTTCTCCCCTGTGTGATATTTCTCATGAGAAACAAGATATGACTTTTGTGTAAAACCTTTCCCACACTCTGAACATACATATAGCTTCTCTCCTGTGTGAGATTTATGATGTTCAGCAAGATCTGATTTATTTATAAAACAATTCCCACCTTCGGAAAGTGAAACTGGTTTCTCCCCTGTGTGAATTCTCTGATGTGTAACAAGATATATCTTTTGTGTAAAACATTTGCCGCATTCTGAACATGAATATGGTCTCTCTTTTGTGTGACTTCTCTGATGTCTAACAAAATTTGGTTCATCTGTAAAACATATCCTACATTCTGAACATGAATACGACTTCTCTCCTGTGTGAACTGTCTGATGTTTAGCAAGTAGTGACTTTTTTGGAAAACATTTTTCGCATTCTGAACATGAAAATATTTTCTCTGTGTGAATTCTCTGATGTCTAACAAGTATTGACTTTTTTGTAAAACATTTGCCGCATTCTGAACATGAATACGACGTCTCTACTGCGTGAATTCTTTTGTGTCCATTTAGAGCTGAGATGTTTTTGAACTTTTTTCCACATTCCTCACACTGAAAACTTGTAACTTCTTCTGGGCCGGTACTTGTGATAGCAATCTGTGATTGGTCATGAGAAGGTTCCTTATGATTAGGAGCATTATATGACAGATCTGTTCTGTGAAGTCCTGGATGGACATTACAGGTAATGAGGTTTTCTCCTGAAGAGCCATGCCCGATATCTTCATCTTCTCCTTCATAATTTAGCGATAAGATGAAGTTTCCCTCAGAGTTCTTACTGGGATTTTCTGTTAGGATTAAAAAGAGATTTTATGTTTTTTTTCCAAACAGTAAAAAAGACAATTCTATAAGCTTCCTATCAGGCTGAGTGCAGTTTTTGATGTCAAAAGGAAGGAGAAGAACAAGTCCTTCCTTTATACACTGCTCAAAAAAATAAAGGGAACACAAAAATAACACATCCTAGATCTGAATTAATTAAATATTCTTCTGAAATACTTTGTTCTTCACATAGCTGAATGTGCTGACAACAAAAGTACACAAAAATAAAAAAATGGAAATCAAATTTTTCAACCCATGGAGGTCTGGATTTGGAGTCACACTCAAAATTAAAGTGGAAAAACACACTTCAGGCTGATCCAACTTTGATGTAATGTCCTTAAAACAAGTTAAAATGAGGCTCAGTAGTGTGTGTGGCCTCCACGTGCCTGTATGACCTCCCTACAACACCTGTGCATGCTCCTGATGAGTTGGCGGACGGTCTCCTGAGGGATCTCCTCCCAGACCTGGACTAAAGCATCTGCCAACTCCTGGACAGTCTGTGGTGCAACGTGACGTTGGTGGATAGAGCGAGACATGATGTCCCAGATGTGCTCAATTGGATTCAGGTCTGGGGAACGGGAGGGCCAGTCCATAGCATCAATGCCTTCGTCTTGCAGGAACTGCTGACACACTCCAGCCACATGAGGTCTAGCATTGTCTTGTATTAGGAGGAACCCAGGGCCAACCGCACCAGCATATGGTCTCACAAGGGGTCTGAGGATCTCATCTCGGTACCTAATGGCAGTCAGGCTACCTCTGGCAAGCACATGGAGGGCTGTGCAGCCCTCCAAAGAAATGCCACCCACACCATTACTGACCCAATGCCAAACCGGTCATGCTGGAGGATGTTGCAGGCAGCAGAACGTTCTCCACGGCGTCTCCAGACTCTGCCACGTCTGTCACATGTGCTCAGTGTGAACCTGCTTTCATCTGTGAAGAGCACAGGGCGCCAGTAGAGAATTTGCCAATCATGGTGTTCTCTGGCAAATGCCAAACGTCCTGCACGGTGTTGGGCTGTAAGCACAACCCCCACCTGTGGACGTTGGGCCCTCATATCACCCTCATGGAGTCTGTTTCTGACCGTTTGAGCAGACACATGCACATTTGAGGCCTGCTGGAGGTCATTTTGCAGGGCTCTGGCAGTGCTCCTCCTGTTCCTCCTTGCACAAAGGCGGAGGTAGCGGTCCTGCTGCTGGTTTGTTGCCCTCCTACGGCCTCCTCCACGTCTCCTGATGTACTGGTCTGTCTCCTGGTAGTGCCTCCATGCTCTGGACACTACGCTGACAGACACAGCAAACCTTCTTGCCACAGCTCGCATTGAAGTGCCATCCTGGATAAGCTGCACTACCTGAGCCACTTGTGTGGGTTGTAGACTCCGTCTCATGCTACCACTAGAGTGAAAGCACCGCCAGCATTCAAAAGTGACCAAAACATCAGCCAGGAAGCATAGGAACTGAGAAGTGGTCTGTGGTCACCACCTGCAGAACCACTCCTTTATTGGGGGTGTCTTGCTAATTGCCTATAATTTCCACCTGTTGTCTATCCCATTTGCACAACAGCATGTGAAATTGATTGTCACTCAGTGTTGCTTCCTAAGTGGACAGTTTGATTTCACAGAAGTGCGATTGACTTGGAGTTACATAGTGTTGTTTAAGTGTTCCCTTTATTTTTTGGAGCAGTGTATTTCCCATTTATATGAATCCTTTCTTGACTTTGGCACAAAATACTGAATCAAAAACTGAACTAAAAGAAAATCATTTGTGGTCGTGTCCTTATAATTATAATGGATGGGTGATAAAATCCAGGACTCTGCTCTACACTCACCGATCACTTCTATTACATAAACCCAGACCTGAAAACATTCAGAAATCTGAGAATCCCACCCTTCTCTGACAATCAGGCCTGTCCTCTGCCCGCACAGTTGGTCCTTAGATATCAAGTGGAGATGATTTTATTACAATAACCTAAACTCTTCGTGAACGGCCTATTTTAGACCTTACAGGGGTTGTCCACTCCTTTATGATTAATAGCCTATCCTCAGGCTAGGCCTCCAGTATCTGATTGTCAGGGGTCCCACACACCTCTGATTAGGTCCATCCATTGTGCTTTGGACAGAGCTGGTTCCTGTAGTGCAGCTACTACTGAGATGAATGGAAGCAGCACTGCAGTAACCGGCTTCGTCCACAGACTGAGCAGTGTAGTTCCAGCGCTGACTTCCTGCACCGGAACTACTGCAGAACAGCTGATCAGCAGGGGACAAGGTGTTGGATCCCCACCAATCAGATAGTGAAGGTCTATCCTGAGGACAGGTCATCACTTGTAAAGGAATAGACAATCCCCTTATTTGTTGTAATTGTTTATTTTATTTATTTTTCAGAAAATAGCAATAGATAAAAACTGTCAATCCATGAAAGTAATACAATTCATATACATCTATAAACATTCTCAAAGCACAAGTCACTGAAATGTAATGTCATTTTCTCATACAAACCAGTCGGACTAAGTCAGATAACTAGCAAAAGGTCTTCCAGTTCTTCTGACCTATCACTACTGATATACCATGACCAAGATGAATGAGAACCTTCACAGAAAGCTCAGTAAGGGTTGTGGCTGTACCAGGTTACTACAGCACAGCTGCCCCTAACTTTAATGGCAGCTGAGCTGCAGTAACCCAGCAGGGCCACTGCACTTTGAACGGCGCTGTGTTTCCTATTTCATTAACGCTGGGTTCACACCTGAGCGTACCTTGTTGCGCTCTGTATGCACAATTTTATCAGGCGTCTCACATACGCGGCTCCGGAAACAAGCAAAAACCCATTGTCGCGCGTTCCCGAAAGTCTATGTACGGGAACGCGCGACCATACGCCCCAAAGAAGCTCCTGTACTTCTTGGGGCGTAGGGCTTTTACAGCGCGTTCGTACGCGCTGTAAAACGCTCAGGTGAGAACCATTCCCATAGGGAATCATTGGTTCTTGCCTGTTGAGCGTTTTACAGCGCGTAGGAACGCGCTGTAAAGCGCTCAGGTGTGAACCCAGCCTAAAGGTGCTAGATCCTTCAAGGAACAGCTGACCGTGAAGGAGTGGCAATCAGACCTTTACCGATCAGATAATAATGCCATATGCTGAGGATAACCCATCAATATCAAGAGCCTGGAAAACCCCTTAAGGCTACTTTCACACTTGCGGCAGTGTGATCCGGCGGGCAGTTCTGTCGTCGGAACTGCCCGCCGGATCCGCCGATCTGGATGTGACTGAAAGCATTTGCGAGACGGATCCGGATGCGGATCCGTCTCACAAATGCATTGCAAGGACGGATCCATCTCTCCGCTTGTCATGCGGACCGACGGATCCGTCTTGCATCTTTTTTCACATTTTTACCGGTCTGCGCATGCGCAGGCCGGATCCGGTATTTTGAATGCCGGATCCGGCGCTAATACATTCCTATGGGGAAAAATTCAGGCAAGTCTTCAGTTTTTTTGGCCGGAGATAAAACCGTAGCATGCTGCAGTTTTATCTTTTGCCTGATCAGTCAAAACGACTGAACTGAAGACCTCCTGATGCATCCTGAACGGATTACTCTCCATTCACAATGCATGGGGATATACCTGATCAGTTCTTTTGCGGTATAGAGCCCCTGCGACGGAACTCAGTGCCGGAAAAGAAAAACGCTAGTGTGAAAGTACCCTTAGGTGGTTAAACTGAGTTTCCTCAGACCCTGACCATCACTGCAGCCGTTCATCGCAGCCGGCGTGCCTCCAAAACCTGATGCTAAGCCGAGTGTCCAGCCTGGAGCATGAGAGGATGGAGAGAAGAGCTGGGAGAAGATTTCTCCTGCACTGTACATAACACAGGGGTCACTGCCCGGAGTGCTACTTTACTGCAGCTGTAAGGTGGAGCCTCACCTGAAGAAACCTCCCAATTCCCTTCCTCCATTCATGATTCCATACCTGTGGTCACATGGACTGGAATGTCCTCCTCCATCTCACTCTTACACAGGGGATCGCCCATCATCCGCTCTTCTTCATCCTCCACTTTAATATCAGTCAGATCTTCCCCCTGATTTGTCATCTGTAACAATTCAGTACAATACAGCAGACAGGTGGGAAATCTAACAGATCCACATAAGAGACCCCCACTATCTATGACCCCTCTATGACTGCAGGACCCCCCTATATAGATGTGTATAGGGCTCAGCTCAATGTACCTGATGGTTCTCTGGGAGCTTCTCTTCTTCATCTTTAACCTCAGCCTTAATATCCATCAGATTTTTATCCTGAAGAAGAGAAATATAAAATAATCTTTGGTTCAATCCCTTTCTGGTCAGATTCTGGTGAGACTTCAGCTCCATCTACCTGATGGTTCTCTGGGAGCTTCTCCTCTGGACAGTCCTGGGAATACAGAGGACGGGGACATCTCTCGGGGGGATTTCTCTCTATGAGTCCATCTGTAGGAAACACACAGGGACAGGAGAGATTATTACATGTGATGATGAGATGATGGGAGTAGTATACATGTGACTTATGGCAGCCTCCCCCCTCCTTACACTGCTGATCGCCACATAAATCCATCTCATCTTCTTCATCTTTAACCTCCGCCTTAATATCCATCAGATTTTCATCCTGAAGAAGAGAAATGTAAAATAATCTTTTGTTCAATCCCTTTCTGGTCAGATTCTGGTGAGACATCAGCTCCATCTACCTGATAGTTCTCTGGGAGCTTCTCCTCTGGACAGTCCTGGGAATACAGAGGACGGGGACATCTCTCGGGGGGATTTCTTTCTACGAGTCCATCTGTAGGAAACACATCGTGAACGGATAGATTAATTACATGTGATGATGAGATGATGGGAGTAGTATCTATGTGATCTTTACACTTTTCTAATCAGGACGATTACCTGGTGATGTCAGAGGCTGGGGAGCCTCCATCATGGCCTCCTTGTACAGATCCTGGTGTCCTTCTACATACTCCCACTCCTCCATGGAGAAATAGACCGCCACATCCTGACACCTTACAGGAACCTGACAACACAATGACACCGTCATCACCCAGACCCCTCCAGTGCTGTTACTGGAGAATTTCCCAGCATTCCCAGCAGTGTCACCTCTCCAGTCAGCAGCTCCATCATCTTGTGGGTGAGCTCTAGGATCTTCTGCTCATGTATCAGGGGGGGAGGCTCTGTGATGGGGGTCCTGCTCCACCCTCCTGACTCATGGATGATGGGAGTCACCACCGATTTCTTCTTCACTATGGTGTAATCCTGTGAATGGAGAGAGACACTTAGGGAAAGAAATTCCTTCCTGACTCCAGATCTACACTCAGAATCCCTCCCTGGATCATGGCCCCATCTCCAGTAATCTAGTCACTAGAAGCTGGAATATTATTACCCTCCAGACCTCCAGGCCCCTTCTGGACTCTTCTAGAGAATCCCCCATGACTCCTTCCTCTGGCAGAGAGCTCCATAGTCTCACTGCTCTTACAGTAAAGACTTCTCTTCTATGTTGGTGGAGAAACCTTCTTTCCTCTAGATGTAGTGGAGGCCTCCTTGCTATAGTCCAGTATCATCTAGATGTCAGACTAGTGGTAGAAATCCTCCCTCCAGGCCACACTCCGGCCATCTCCTCCTCTGCTTCCTCTCCTCCTGGGTACAACATGCCTACTTACCTTCTCATGGCTCCTACAACATGACTATTGGTCTCCATGATCCATCACTGACCATACTGGTGGCTGATCTTCAGGTTCTCCATCACTTGGAAGGTCTGGAGGCGGTTCTCCAGGACCCTGGACTCTTCCTATCACTTCCTATGATGGATTCTCCTTCCCGATGTCTGACTTGTGACAGAATACAATAAAGAGGAGAGAAATCTAGAAAAGTTTACCTCTCCGCTCAGCAGGGAGATGATCTCCAAGGTGAAGTCTAATATTCTTCTGCTGATCTCCTTCCTGTCCATCCTTGGTGGTCATTCAGGAGAAGAGGAGAGACCTGGAGGCTTCTAGTACTGCAGGCGCCTTTATGAGGAGAGGAGAGACTGGAAATCCTCCAGGGACAAGAGCATTAGTGAGATCCAGAACCGCACTTACTGCTCCTGGAGAGACCCCGCTTCTCAGAGCCCCCAGCACCGGGGATAAAGGGGGATTCTGGAGAAATGGCTGATACCAGAGAGAAGAAGAGGCTCCAGACACCACAGCAGTGACTACCGACCAGGACCTGCTCTGTATCTGCTGCACTGCAAGAGCTGAAGGACCTGCTCTGTATCTGCTGCACTGCCGGTAGATGCTAGAGTGGAGTTGTTAGAAGGAGGTCTGTGATGTCACTGGTCACATGCGCCTTCATGGTCACATGACCAAATGTGGGAAGTGCTGACAAACCCGGACTGTAGCAGCTTGTGGAAGGAGGAGGAGGGGCTGTGTAGCTGCCCAGTGAGGGGGGAGGGGCTGCAGTCCTGGAGGACACTACACAGAGCTTCACTGGGAGCGGGTGAGGGGCAGCGTGTGGAGCTCATATATGAGGGGGCAGGTGGAGCACTCAGGGGCAGCGGGGTTCAAGTGGAGTGGAATCTGGTGCAATTACGGGGTTTATAGTACAAATCCGGGTGTATTCTGGGGCCATGAGGGTGCAGATCTGGGGAGGGGGCTTTATGGGGTGTAAATCTGTGAGGGGGGCATGTGGTGTATTCTGGGGGACATGAGGGCGCAGATCTGGGGAGGGGGCTTTATGGGGTGTAAATCTGTAAGGGGGCATGTGGTGTATTCTGGAGACATGAGGGTGCAGATCTGGGGAGGGGGGCTTTATGGGGTGTAAATCTGTAAGGGGGCATGTGGTGTATTCTGGGGGACACGAGGGTGCAGATCTGGGGAGGGGGCTTTATGGGGTGTAAATCTGTGAGGGGGCATGTGGTGTATTCTGGGGGACATGAGGGTGTAGATCTGGGGAGGGGGGCTTTATGGGGTGTAAATCTGTGAGGGGGGCATGTGGTGTCATTGGGGGACATGAGGGTGCAGATCTGGGGAGGGGGGCTTTATGGGGTGTAAATCTGTGAGGGGGCATGTGGTGTATTCTGGGGGACATGAGGGCGCAGATCTGGGGGGGGGCTTTATGGGGTGTAAATCTGTAAGGGGGCATGTGGTGTATTCTGGGGGACATGAGGGTGCAGATCTGGGGAGGGGGGCTTTATGGGGTGTAAATCTGTAAGGGGGCATGTGGTGTATTCTGGGGGACATGAGGGTGCAGATCTGGGGAGGGGGGCTTTATGGGGTGTAAATCTGTAAGGGGGCATGTGGTGTATTCTGGGGGACATGAGGGTGTAGATCTGGGGAGGGGGGCTTTATGGGGTGTAAATCTGTGAGGGGGGCATGTGGTGTCATTGGGGGACATGAGGGTGCAGATCTGGGGAGGGGGGCTTTATGGGGTGTAAATCTGTGAGGGGGGCATGTGGTGTATTCTGGGGGACACGAGGGTGCAGATCTGGGGGGGCTTTATGGGGTGTAAATCTGTGAGGGGGGCATGTGGTGTATTCTGGGGGACATGAGGGTGCAGATCTGGGGAGGGGGCTTTATGGTGTGTAAATCTGTGAGGGGGCATGTGGTGTATTCTGGGGGACATGAGGGTGCAGATCTGGGGAGGGGGGCTTTATGGGGTGTAAATCTGTGAGGGGGGCATGTGGTGTATTCTGGGGGACATGAGGGTGCAGATCTGTGGAGGGGGCTTTATGGGGTGTAAATCTGTGAGGAGGGGGCATGTGGTGTATTCTGGGGGACATGAGGGCGCAGATCTGGGGGGGGGCTTTATGGCGTGTAAATCTGTGAGGGGGCATGTGGTGTATTCTGGGGACATGAGGGCGCAGATCTGGGGAGGGGGCTTTATGGGGTGTAAATCTGTGAGGAGGGGGCATGTGGTGTATTCTGGGGGACACGAGGGTGCAGATCTGGGGAGGGGGCTTTATGGGGTGTAAATCTGTGAGGGGGCATGTGGTGTATTCTGGGGACATGAGGGTGCAGATCTGGGGAGGGGGCTTTATGGGGTGTAAATCTGTGAGGGGGGCATGTGGTGTATTCTGGGGGACACGAGGGTGCAGATCTGGGGAGGGGGGCTTTATGGGGTGTAAATCTGTGAGGGGGGCCATGAAGGTGCAGATCTGGGGAGGGGGCTTTATGGGGTGTAAATCTGTGAGGGGGCATGTGGTGTATTCTGGGAGACATGAGGGCGTAGATCTGGGGAGGGGGGCTTTATGGGGTGTAAATCTGTGAGGGGGGCATGTGGTGTATTCTGGGGGACACGAGGGTGCAGATCTGGGGAGGGGGCTTTATGGGGTGTAAATCTGTGAGGGGGGCATGTGGTGTATTCTGGGGGACACGAGGGTGCAGATCTGGGGAGGGGGCTTTATGGGGTGTAAATCTGTGAGGGGGGCATGTGGTGTATTCTGGGGGACACGAGGGTGCAGATCTGGGGAGGGGGCTTTATGGGGTGTAAATCTGTGAAGGGGGCATGTGGTGTATTCTGGGGGACACGAGGGTGCAGATCTGGGGAGGGGGCTTTATGGGGTGTAAATCTGTAAGGGGGCATGTGGTGTATTCTAGGGGACATGAGGGTGCAGATCTGGGGAGGGGGGCTTTATGGGGTGTAAATCTGTGACGGGGCATGTGGTGTATTCTGGGGGACATGAGGGTGCAGATCTGGGGAGGGGGCTTTATGGGGTGTAAATCTGTGAGGGGGCATGTGGTGTATTCTGGGGGACATGAGGGTGCAGATCTGGGGAGGGGGGCTTTATGGGGTGTAAATCTGTGAGGGGGGCATGTGGTGTATTCTGGAGACATGAGGGCGCAGATCTGGGGGGGCTTTATGGGGTGTAAATCTGTGAGGGGGGGCATGTGGTGTATTCTGGAGACATGAGGGTGCAGATCTGGGGAGGGGGGCTTTATGGGGTGTAAATCTGTGACGGGGCATGTGGTGTATTCTGGAGACATGAGGGTGCAGATCTGGGGAGGGGGGCTTTATGGGGTGTAAATCTGTGACGGGGCATGTGGTGTATTCTGGGGGACATGAGGGTGCAGATCTGGGGAGGGGGGCTTTATGGTGTGTAAATCTCTGACGGGGCATGTTGTGTATTCTGGGGGACATGAGGGTGCACATCTGGGGGGGGCTTTATGGGGTGTAAATCTGTGACGGGGCATGTGGTGTATTCTGGGGCCATGAGGGTGCAGATCTGGGGAGGGGGCTTTATGGGGTGTAAATCTGTAAGGGGGCATGTGGTGTATTCTGGAGACATGAGGGTGCAGATCTGGGGAGGGGGGCTTTATGGGGTGTAAATCTGTAAGGGGGCATGTGGTGTATTCTGGGGGACACGAGGGTGCAGATCTGGGGAGGGGGCTTTATGGGGTGTAAATCTGTGAGGGGGCATGTGGTGTATTCTGGGGGACATGAGGGTGTAGATCTGGGGAGGGGGGCTTTATGGGGTGTAAATCTGTGAGGGGGGCATGTGGTGTCATTGGGGGACATGAGGGTGCAGATCTGGGGAGGGGGGCTTTATGGGGTGTAAATCTGTGAGGGGGCATGTGGTGTATTCTGGGGGACATGAGGGCGCAGATCTGGGGGGGGCTTTATGGGGTGTAAATCTGTAAGGGGGCATGTGGTGTATTCTGGAGACATGAGGGTGCAGATCTGGGGAGGGGGGCTTTATGGGGTGTAAATCTGTAAGGGGGCATGTGGTGTATTCTGGGGGACATGAGGGTGTAGATCTGGGGAGGGGGGCTTTATGGGGTGTAAATCTGTGAGGGGGGCATGTGGTGTCATTGGGGGACATGAGGGTGCAGATCTGGGGAGGGGGGCTTTATGGGGTGTAAATCTGTGAGGGGGCATGTGGTGTATTCTGGGGGACATGAGGGTGCAGATCTGGGGAGGGGGGCTTTATGGGGTGTAAATCTGTGAGGAGGGGGCATGTGGTGTATTCTGGGGGACATGAGGGCGCAGATCTGGGGGGGGGCTTTATGGCGTGTAAATCTGTGAGGGGGCATGTGGTGTATTCTGGGGACATGAGGGTGCAGATCTGGGGAGGGGGCTTTATGGGGTGTAAATCTGTGAGGAGGGGGCATGTGGTGTATTCTGGGGGACACGAGGGTGCAGATCTGGGGAGGGGGCTTTATGGGGTGTAAATCTGTGAGGGGGCATGTGGTGTATTCTGGGGACATGAGGGTGCAGATCTGGGGAGGGGGCTTTATGGGGTGTAAATCTGTGAGGGGGGCATGTGGTGTATTCTGGGGGACACGAGGGTGCAGATCTGGGGAGGGGGGCTTTATGGGGTGTAAATCTGTGAGGGGGGCCATGAAGGTGCAGATCTGGGGAGGGGGCTTTATGGGGTGTAAATCTGTGAGGGGGCATGTGGTGTATTCTGGGGGACATGAGGGTGCAGATCTGGGGAGGGGGGCTTTATGGGGTGTAAATCTGTGAGGGGGGCCATGAAGGTGCAGATCTGGGGAGGGGGCTTTATGGGGTGTAAATCTGTGAGGGGGCATGTGGTGTATTCTGGGAGACATGAGGGCGTAGATCTGGGGAGGGGGGCTTTATGGGGTGTAAATCTGTGAGGGGGGCATGTGGTGTATTCTGGGGGACACGAGGGTGCAGATCTGGGGAGGGGGCTTTATGGGGTGTAAATCTGTGATGGGGGCATGTGGTGTATTCTGGGGGACACGAGGGTGCAGATCTGGGGAGGGGGCTTTATGGGGCTTAAATCTGTGAGGGGGGCATGTGGTGTATTCTGGGGGACACGAGGGTGCAGATCTGGGGAGGGGGCTTTATGGGGTGTAAATCTGTGAAGGGGGCATGTGGTGTATTCTGGGGGACACGAGGGTGCAGATCTGGGGAGGGGGCTTTATGGGGTGTAAATCTGTGAGGGGGGCATGTGGTGTATTCTGGGGGACACGAGGGTGCAGATCTGGGGAGGGGGCTTTATGGGGTGTAAATCTGTAAGGGGGCATGTGGTGTATTCTAGGGGACATGAGGGTGCAGATCTGGGGAGGGGGGCTTTATGGGGTGTAAATCTGTGACGGGGCATGTGGTGTATTCTGGGGGACATGAGGGTGCAGATCTGGGGAGGGGGCTTTATGGGGTGTAAATCTGTGAGGGGGCATGTGGTGTATTCTGGGGGACATGAGGGTGCAGATCTGGGGAGGGGGGCTTTATGGGGTGTAAATCTGTGAGGGGGGCATGTGGTGTATTCTGGAGACATGAGGGCGCAGATCTGGGGGGGCTTTATGGGGTGTAAATCTGTGAGGGGGGGCATGTGGTGTATTCTGGAGACATGAGGGTGCAGATCTGGGGAGGGGGGCTTTATGGGGTGTAAATCTGTGACGGGGCATGTGGTGTATTCTGGGGGACATGAGGGTGCAGATCTGGGGGGGGGCTTTATGGGGTGTAAATCTGTGAGGGGGGCATGTGGTGTATTCTGGGGGACATGAGGGTGCAGATCTGGGGAGGGGGGCTTTATCGTGTGTAAATCTCTGACGGGGCATGTTGTGTATTCTGGGGGACATGAGGGTGCACATCTGGGGGGGGGCTTTATGGGGTGTAAATCTGTGACGGGGCATGTGGTGTATTCTGGGGCCATGAGGGTGCAGATCTGGGGAGGCGGCTTTATGGGGTGTAAATCTGTAAGGGGGCATGTGGTGTATTCTGGAGACATGAGGGTGCAGATCTGGGGAGGGGGGCTTTATGGGGTGTAAATCTGTAAGGGGGCATGTGGTGTATTCTGGGGGACACGAGGGTGCAGATCTGGGGAGGGGGCTTTATGGGGTGTAAATCTGTGAGGGGGCATGTGGTGTATTCTGGGGGACATGAGGGTGTAGATCTGGGGAGGGGGGCTTTATGGGGTGTAAATCTGTGAGGGGGCATGTGGTGTCATTGGGGGACATGAGGGTGCAGATCTGGGGAGGGGGGCTTTATGGGGTGTAAATCTGTGAGGGGGCATGTGGTGTATTCTGGGGGACATGAGGGCGCAGATCTGGGGGGGGGGGCTTTATGGGGTGTAAATCTGTAAGGGGGCATGTGGTGTATTCTGGAGACATGAGGGTGCAGATCTGGGGAGGGGGGCTTTATGGGGTGTAAATCTGTAAGGGGGCATGTGGTGTATTCTGGGGGACATGAGGGTGTAGATCTGGGGAGGGGGGCTTTATGGGGTGTAAATCTGTGAGGGGGGCACGTGGTGTCATTGGGGGACATGAGGGTGCAGATCTGGGGAGGGGGGCTTTATGGGGTGTAAATCTGTGAGGGGGCATGTGGTGTATTCTGGGGGACATGAGGGTGCAGATCTGGTGAGGGGGGCTTTATGGGGTGTAAATCTGTGAGGAGGGGGCATGTGGTGTATTCTGGGGGACACGAGGGTGCAGATCTGGGGAGGGGGCTTTATGGGGTGTAAATCTGTGAGGGGGCATGTGGTGTATTCTGGGGACATGAGGGTGCAGATCTGGGGAGGGGGCTTTATGGGGTGTAAATCTGTGAGGGGGGCATGTGGTGTATTCTGGGGGACACGAGGGTGCAGATCTGGGGAGGGGGGCTTTATGGGGTGTAAATCTGTGAGGGGGGCCATGAAGGTGCAGATCTGGGGAGGGGGCTTTATGGGGTGTAAATCTGTGAGGGGGCATGTGGTGTATTCTGGGGGACATGAGGGTGCAGATCTGGGGAGGGGGGCTTTATGGGGTGTAAATCTGTGAGGGGGGCTATGAAGGTGCAGATCTGGGGGACACGAGGGTGCAGATCTGGGGAGGGGGCTTTATGGGGTGTAAATCTGTGAGGGGGCATGTGGTGTATTCTGGGGACATGAGGGTGCAGATCTGGGGAGGGGGCTTTATGGGGTGTAAATCTGTGAGGGGGGCATGTGGTGTATTCTGGGGGACACGAGGGTGCAGATCTGGGGAGGGGGGCTTTATGGGGTGTAAATCTGTGAGGGGGGCCATGAAGGTGCAGATCTGGGGAGGGGGCTTTATGGGGTGTAAATCTGTGAGGGGGCATGTGGTGTATTCTGGGGGACATGAGGGTGCAGATCTGGGGAGGGGGGCTTTATGGGGTGTAAATCTGTGAGGGGGGCTATGAAGGTGCAGATCTGGGGAGGGGGCTTTATGGGGTGTAAATCTGTGAGGGGGCATGTGGTGTATTCTGGGAGACATGAGGGCGTAGATCTGGGGAGGGGGGCTTTATGGGGTGTAAATCTGTGAGGGGGGCTATGAAGGTGCAGATCTGGGGAGGGGGCTTTATGGGGTGTAAATCTGTGAGGGGGCATGTGGTGTATTCTGGGAGACATGAGGGCGTAGATCTGGGGAGGGGGGCTTTATGGGGTGTAAATCTGTGAGGGGGGCATGTGGTGTATTCTGGGGGACACGAGGGTGCAGATCTGGGGAGGGGGCTTTATGGGGTGTAAATCTGTGAGGGGGGCATGTGGTGTATTCTGGGGGACACGAGGGTGCAGATCTGGGGAGGGGGCTTTATGGGGTGTAAATCTGTGAGGGGGGCATGTGGTGTATTCTGGGGGACACGAGGGTGCAGATCTGGGGAGGGGGCTTTATGGGGTGTAAATCTGTGAAGGGGGCATGTGGTGTATTCTGGGGGACACGAGGGTGCAGATCTGGGGAGGGGGCTTTATGGGGTGTAAATCTGTGAGGGGGGGCATGTGGTGTATTCTGGGGGACACGAGGGTGCAGATCTGGGGAGGGGGCTTTATGGGGTGTAAATCTGTAAGGGGGCATGTGGTGTATTCTAGGGGACATGAGGGTGCAGATCTGGGGAGGGGGGCTTTATGGGGTGTAAATCTGTGACGGGGCATGTGGTGTATTCTGGGGGACATGAGGGTGCAGATCTGGGGAGGGGGCTTTATGGGGTGTAAATCTGTGAGGGGGCATGTGGTGTATTCTGGGGGACATGAGGGTGCAGATCTGGGGAGGGGGGCTTTATGGGGTGTAAATCTGTGAGGGGGGCATGTGGTGTATTCTGGAGACATGAGGGCGCAGATCTGGGGGGGCTTTATGGGGTGTAAATCTGTGAGGGGGGGCATGTGGTGTATTCTGGAGACATGAGGGTGCAGATCTGGGGAGGGGGGCTTTATGGGGTGTAAATCTGTGACGGGGCATGTGGTGTATTCTGGGGGACATGAGGGTGCAGAGCTGGGGGGGGGCTTTATGGGGTGTAAATCTGTGAGGGGGGCATGTGGTGTATTCTGGGGGACATGAGGGTGCAGATCTGGGGAGGGGGGCTTTATGGTGTGTAAATCTCTGACGGGGCATGTTGTGTATTCTGGGGGACATGAGGGTGCACATCTGGGGGGGGCTTTATGGGGTGTAAATCTGTGACGGGGCATGTGGTGTATTCTGGGGGACATGAGGGTGTAGATCTGGGGAGGGGGGCTTTATGGGGTGTAAATCTGTGAGGGGGGCATGTGGTGTCATTGGGGGACATGAGGGTGCAGATCTGGGGAGGGGGGCTTTATGGGGTGTAAATCTGTGAGGGGGCATGTGGTGTATTCTGGGGGACATGAGGGCGCAGATCTGGGGGGGGGGCTTTATGGGGTGTAAATCTGTAAGGGGGCATGTGGTGTATTCTGGAGACATGAGGGTGCAGATCTGGGGAGGGGGGCTTTATGGGGTGTAAATCTGTAAGGGGGCATGTGGTGTATTCTGGGGGACATGAGGGTGTAGATCTGGGGAGGGGGGCTTTATGGGGTGTAAATCTGTGAGGGGGGCATGTGGTGTCATTGGGGGACATGAGGGTGCAGATCTGGGGAGGGGGGCTTTATGGGGTGTAAATCTGTGAGGGGGCATGTGGTGTATTCTGGGGGACATGAGGGTGCAGATCTGGGGAGGGGGGCTTTATGGGGTGTAAATCTGTGAGGAGGGGGCATGTGGTGTATTCTGGGGGACACGAGGGTGCAGATCTGGGGAGGGGGCTTTATGGGGTGTAAATCTGTGAGGGGGCATGTGGTGTATTCTGGGGACATGAGGGTGCAGATCTGGGGAGGGGGCTTTATGGGGTGTAAATCTGTGAGGGGGGCATGTGGTGTATTCTGGGGGACACGAGGGTGCAGATCTGGGGAGGGGGGCTTTATGGGGTGTAAATCTGTGAGGGGGGCCATGAAGGTGCAGATCTGGGGAGGGGGCTTTATGGGGTGTAAATCTGTGAGGGGGCATGTGGTGTATTCTGGGGGACATGAGGGTGCAGATCTGGGGAGGGGGGCTTTATGGGGTGTAAATCTGTGAGGGGGGCCATGAAGGTGCAGATCTGGGGAGGGGGCTTTATGGGGTGTAAATCTGTGAGGGGGCATGTGGTGTATTCTGGGAGACATGAGGGCGTAGATCTGGGGAGGGGGGCTTTATGGGGTGTAAATCTGTGAGGGGGGCATGTGGTGTATTCTGGGGGACACGAGGGTGCAGATCTGGGGAGGGGGCTTTATGGGGTGTAAATCTGTGAGGGGGGCATGTGGTGTATTCTGGGGGACACGAGGGTGCAGATCTGGGGAGGGGGCTTTATGGGGTGTAAATCTGTGAGGGGGGCATGTGGTGTATTCTGGGGGACACGAGGGTGCAGATCTGGGGAGGGGGCTTTATGGGGTGTAAATCTGTGAAGGGGGCATGTGGTGTATTCTGGGGGACACGAGGGTGCAGATCTGGGGAGGGGGCTTTATGGGGTGTAAATCTGTGAGGGGGGCATGTGGTGTATTCTGGGGGACACGAGGGTGCAGATCTGGGGAGGGGGCTTTATGGGGTGTAAATCTGTAAGGGGGCATGTGGTGTATTCTAGGGGACATGAGGGTGCAGATCTGGGGAGGGGGGCTTTATGGGGTGTAAATCTGTGACGGGGCATGTGGTGTATTCTGGGGGACATGAGGGTGCAGATCTGGGGAGGGGGCTTTATGGGGTGTAAATCTGTGAGGGGGCATGTGGTGTATTCTGGGGGACATGAGGGTGCAGATCTGGGGAGGGGGGCTTTATGGGGTGTAAATCTGTGAGGGGGGCATGTGGTGTATTCTGGAGACATGAGGGCGCAGATCTGGGGGGGCTTTATGGGGTGTAAATCTGTGAGGGGGGGCATGTGGTGTATTCTGGAGACATGAGGGTGCAGATCTGGGGAGGGGGGCTTTATGGGGTGTAAATCTGTGAGGGGGGCATGTGGTGTATTCTGGAGACATGAGGGTGCAGATCTGGGGAGGGGGGCTTTATGGGGTGTAAATCTGTGAGGGGGGCCATGAAGGTGCAGATCTGGGGAGGGGGGCTTTATGGGGTGTAAATCTGTGAGGGGGGCATGTGGTCTATTCTAGGGGACATGAGGGTGCAGATCTGGGGAGGGGGGCTTTATGGGGTGTAAATCTGTGAGGGGGGCATGTGGTGTATTCTGGGAGACATGAGGGTGCAGATCTGGGGAGGGGGCTTTATGGGGTGTAAATCTGTGAGGGGGGCATGTGGTGTATTCTGGGGGACACGAGGGTGCAGATCTGGGGAGGGGGCTTTATGGGGTGTAAATCTGTGAGGGGGCATGTGGTGTATTCTGGGGGACATGAGGGTGCAGATCTGGGGAGGGGGCTTTATGGGGTGTAAATCTGTGAGGGGGCATGTGGTGTATTCTGGGGGACATGAGGGTGCAGATCTGTGGAGGGGGCTTTATGGGGTGTAAATCTGTGACGGGGGCATGTGGTGTATTCTGGGGGACATGAGGGCGCAGATCTGGGGGGGGCTTTATGGGGTGTAAATCTGTGAGGGGGGCATGTGGTGTATTCTGGAGACATGAGGGTGCAGATCTGGGGAGGGTGGCTTTATGGGGTGTAAATCTGTGACGGGGCATGTGGTGTATTCTGGGGGACATGAGGGTGCAGATCTGGGGAGGGGGCTTTATGGGGTGTAAATCTGTGACGGGGGCATGTGGTGTATTCTGGAGACATGAGGGTGCAGATCTGGGGGGGACTTTATGGGGTGTAAATCTGTGAGGGGGGCATGTGGTGTATTCTGGAGACATGAGGGTGCAGATCTGGGGAGGGGGGCTTTATGGGGTGTAAATCTGTGAGGGGGGCATGTGGTGTATTCTAGGGGACATGAGGGTGCAGATCTGGGGGGGGGGCTTTATGGGGTGTAAATCTGTGAGGGGGGCATGTGGTGTATTCTGGGGGACACGAGGGTGCAGATCTGGGGAGGGGGGCTTTATGGGGTGTAAATCTGTGAGGAGGGGGCATGTGGTGTATTCTGGGGGACATGAGGGTGCAGATCTGGGGAGGGGGCTTTATGGGGTGTAAATCTGTGAGGAGGGGGCATGTGGTGTGTCGGACCCATGCAGATCAAACCAGGGGCCCTCGTGCTGCTGTCTGTGGGAGAGGGGTGACATGACGAGTGGCTCTGGCAATGTGGGGGTCAGTGGGGTATGTGTGGGTATATGTGACCCATGCAGAAGTACTTGTCCTGCTGTCTGCTAGAGTGGGGTGGCATGAGGAGTGGTCCTAGGACTTTTTAGTGTAGTCTCTAAAGTCAGGAGGCCGTCAGATGTAGTATGTTTATGGGGTATAGGAACTACACCGTCTGGAGTAGGGGGTGTTGCTCTGAATTAGGTCAAGGCAGTTACAGGGAATTGTACGGCAGGTCTGTCTGGAATGTGGCTCCTAGGTTTGGGCTTCATGTAGTGGTTTGGAGTTTAATGCCTCATCTAAAATTTTCTACTTATGTGGCTGTGGTGACATTTTTGTGTTTTTGCACCCCATAAATCTTATTCCTAGTAGCTTAATGGCACAAGAGAGGGGTGTCCAGTCACTAAAGCCAGTGGTGAGGAGCGCTCCAGTGCTGGATCCTGTACAGACAAAGAGGAGCGCTCCAGGGCCGGACCCTGTACAGACGCAGAGGAGCGCTCCAGTGCTGGATCCTGTGCAGACGGAGAGGAGCGCTCCAGGTCCGGACCCTGTACAGACGCAGAGGAGCTCTCCAGGGCCGGACCCTGTACAGACGCAGAGGAGCGCTCCAGGGCCGGACCCTGTCCAGACGCAGAGGAGCGCTCCAGGGCCGGACCCTGTCCAGACGCAGAGGAGCGCTCCAGGGCCGGACCCTGTCCAGACGCAGAGGAGCGCTCCAGGGCCGGACCCTGTACAGACGCAGAGGAGCGCTCCAGGGCCGGAGCCTGTACAGACGCAGAGGAGCGCTCCAGGGCCGGATCCTGTACAGACGGAGAGGAGCGCTCCAGGGCCGGATCCTGTACGGACGGAGAGGAGCGCTCCAGGGCCGGACCCTGTCCGGACGCAGTGGAGCGCTCCAGGGCCGGACCCTGTCCGGACGCAGAGGAGCGCTCCAGGGCCGGACCCTGTCCGGACGCAGAGGAGCGCTCCAGGGCCGGACCCTGTCCGGACGCAGAGGAGCGCTCCAGGGCCGGACCCTGTCCGGACGCAGAGGAGCGCTCCAGGGCCGGACCCTGTCCGGACGCAGAGGAGCGCTCCAGGGCCGGACCCTGTCCGGACGCAGAGGAGCGCTCCAGGGCCGGACCCTGTCCGGACGCAGAGGAGCGCTCCAGGGCCGGACCCTGTCCGGACGCAGAGGAGCGCTCCAGGGCCGGACCCTGTCCGGACGCAGAGGAGCGCTCCAGGGCCGGACCCTGTCCGGACGCAGAGGAGCGCTCCAGGGCCGGACCCTGTCCGGACGCAGAGGAGCGCTCCAGGGCCGGACCCTGTCCGGACGCAGAGGAGCGCTCCAGGGCCGGACCCTGTCCGGACGCAGAGGAGCGCTCCAGGGCCGGACCCTGTCCGGACGCAGAGGAGCGCTCCAGGGCCGGACCCTGTCCGGACGCAGAGGAGCGCTCCAGGGCCGGACCCTGTCCGGACGCAGAGGAGCGCTCCAGGGCCGGACCCTGTCCGGACGCAGAGGAGCGCTCCAGGGCCGGACCCTGTCCGGACGCAGAGGAGCGCTCCAGGGCCGGACCCTGTCCGGACGCAGAGGAGCGCTCCAGGGCCGGACCCTGTCCGGACGCAGAGGAGCGCTCCAGGGCCGGACCCTGTCCGGACGCAGAGGAGCGCTCCAGGGCCGGACCCTGTCCGGACGCAGAGGAGCGCTCCAGGGCCGGACCCTGTCCGGACGCAGAGGAGCGCTCCAGGGCCGGACCCTGTCCGGACGCAGAGGAGCGCTCCAGGGCCGGACCCTGTCCGGACGCAGAGGAGCGCTCCAGGGCCGGACCCTGTCCGGACGCAGAGGAGCGCTCCAGGGCCGGACCCTGTCCGGACGCAGAGGAGCGCTCCAGGGCCGGACCCTGTCCGGACGCAGAGGAGCGCTCCAGGGCCGGACCCTGTCCGGACGCAGAGGAGCGCTCCAGGGCCGGACCCTGTCCGGACGCAGAGGAGCGCTCCAGGGCCGGACCCTGTCCGGACGCAGAGGAGCGCTCCACTGAGTGTGATAACAGGATGTATAGGGCTGTGTGGTTGAGTCTCTGAGCCGGATATGTCATTTTCAGAGCCTTTGGATTATAGTTTTATAGAGTGCAAACATTAGTGGAGGGGGCAGTTTGTGAGGGGGTGAGCGGAATGCAGAGCAGTAAGGAGGCTGTGTGTGCGTGGTCATGGAGGTCTATTCTGTGTGAGGCAAGGACACTCTATAGACAGCTGTTCAGGATCACTTTGTTGTCAGGTGGCATCTTTGTATAATGAGAGAGTTGTGGAAAAGTGTGGGATATAAACTTCTAGCTGCTTTTAGCTCTTCTAAATCAGAAAAAACAGAGCCATTTTATTTTGGGCATCGGTTTGTCCAGGGACGCACCGCGAATTAGACGAGGTGAGGCGATCGCCTCAGGCGGCGCGGCCCTGGTGACAAGTAGGGGGCGGCAGGTGACATTGTGGAAGTGTTCATCTCTATACTCATCTGTATCGCCATCCTCAGGACAGTAATACGGATGGCTGTGCTGTGGGGCAGGCGAGAGGCGTCTCCCTTCCCCGATCCTCTGATAGAGGCCTGTGCAGGCGGTGCAGTGATGTCATCGCGCCGCCTCAGCCGTACAGAGCAGGACACGGGCCTGAAGAATATTGTGAAAAGGTTGAATATTCTCGGCTCAAAGTGTCACCCTCTAGTCCGCTAATTAATCCGTACCCCCTGAGCAAAGGGGACCTGAGATTGTGACTTTGGGGTTTCATAAGCTATAATCATCCGAATGATTACAAACCAGCAGAAGGACCCGGCGTCACACGGGATAGTCATCTATGTAATGTCATCCTTCTGTGTGTCGTAAAAGATATCAATAGTAACCCCCATAACAGTGACATCTACAGCCCCCCACTGTCTGCTGTGTATCTAATCCTATCCTGTGTGATACTGTCTGCTGTGTATCTAATCCTATCCTGTGCGATACTGTCTGCTGTGTATCTAATCCTGTCCTGTGTGATACTGTCTGCTGAGCTGTGTATCTAATCCTATCCTGTGTGATACTGTCTGCTGTGTATCTAATCCTATACTGTGTGATACTGCCTGCTGTGTATCTAATCCTATCCTGTGTGATACTGTCTGCTGTGTATCTAATCCTATCCTGTGTGATACTGTCTGCTGAGCGATGTATCTAATCCTATCCTGTGTGATACTGCCTGCTGAGCTGTGTATCTAATCATATCCTGTGTGATACTGTCTGCTGAGCTGTGTATCTAATCCTGTCCTGTGTGATACTGTCTGCTGTGTATCTAATCCCATCCTGTGTGATACGGTTTGCTGAGCTGTGTATCTAATCATATCCTGTGTGATACTGTCTGCTGAGCTGTGTATCTAATCATATCCTGTGTGATACTGTCTGCTGTGTATCTAATCCTATACTGTGTGATACTGTCTGCTGTGTATCTAATCCTATACTGTGTGATACTGTCTGCTGTGTATCTAATCCTATCCTGTGTGATACTGTCTGCTGAGCGATGTATCTAATCCTATCCTGTGTGATACTGTCTGCTGAGCTGTGTATCTAATCCTATCCTGTGTGATACTGCCTGCTGAGCTGTGTATCTAATCATATCCTGTGTGATACTGTCTGCTGAGCTGTGTATCTAATCCTATCCTGTGTGATACTGTTTGCTGAGCTGTGTATCTAATCCTATCCTGTGTGATACTGTTTGCTGAGCTGTGTATCTAATCCTATCCTGTGTGATACTGTCTGCTGAGTTGTGTATCTCATCCTATCCTGTGTGATACTGTCTGCTGAGCTGTGTATCTAATCCTATCCTGTGTGATACTGTCTGCTGAGCGGTGTATCTAATCCTGTCCTGTGTGATACTGTCTGCTGAGCTGTGTATCTAATCCTATCCTGTGTGATACTGACTGCTGAGCTGTGTATCTAATCCTATCCTGTGTGATACTGTCTGCTGAGCTGTGTATCTAATCCTATCCTGTGTGATACTGTTTGCTGAGCTGTGTATCTAATCCTATCCTGTGTGATACTGTCTGCTGAGCGGTGTATCTAATCCTGTCCTGTGTGATACTGTCTGCTGAGCTGTGTATCTAATCCTATCCTGTGTGATACTGTCTGCTGAGCTGTGTATCTAATCCTATCCTGTGTGATACTGCCTGCTGAGCTGTGTATCTAATCCTATCCTGTGTGATACAGTCTGATGAGCTGTGTATCTAATCCTATCCTGTGGGATACAGTCTGCTGAGCTGTGTATCTAATCCTATCCTGTCTGATACTGTCTGCTGAGCTGTGTATCTAATCCTATCCTTTGTGATACTGCCTGCTGAGCTGTGTATCTAATCCTATCCTGTGTGATACTGTCTGCTGAGCTGTGTATCTAATCCTATCCTGTGTGATACTGTCTGCTGAGCTGTGTATCTAATCCTGTCCTCTGTGATACAGTCTGCTGAGCTGTGTATCTAATCATATCCTGTGTGATACTGTCTGCTGAGCTGTGTATCTAATCCTATCCTGTGTGATACTGTCTGCTGAGCTGTGTATCTAATCATATCCTGTGTGATACTGTCTGCTGAGCTGTGTATCTAATCCTATCCTGTGTGATACTGTCTGCTGAGCTGTGTATCTAATCCTAACATGTGTGATACTGTCTGCTGAGCTGTGTATCTAATCCTATCCTGTGTGATACTCCCTGCTGAGCTGTGTATCTAATCCTATCCTGTGTGATACAGTCTGCTGAGCTGTGTATCTAATCCTATCCTGTGTGATACTGTCTGCTGAGCTGTGTATCTAATCATATCCTGTGTGATACTGCCTGCTGAGCTGTGTATCTAATCCTATCCTGTGTGATACTGTCTGCTGAGCTGTGTATCTAATCATATCCTGTGAGATACTGCCAGCTGAGCTGTGTATCTAATCCTATCCTGTGTGATACTGCCTGCTGAGCTGTGTATCTAATCCTATCCTGTGTGATACTGCCTGCTGAGCTGTGTATCTAATCTATCCTGTGTGATACTGCCTGCTGAGCGGTGTATCTAATCCTATCCTGTGTGATACTGTCTGCTGAGCTGTGTATCTAATCCTATCCTGTGTGATACTGTCTGCTGAGCGGTGTATCTAATCCTATCCTGTGTGATACTGTCTGCTGAGCTGTGTATCTAATCCTATCCTGTGTGATACTGTCTGCTGAGCTGTGTATCTAATGCTATCCTGTGTGATACTGTCTGCTGTGTATCTAATCCTATCCTGTGTGATACTGTCTGCTGTGTATCTAATCCTATCCTGTGTGATACTGTCTGCTGAGCGATGTATCTAATCCTATCCTGTGTGATACTGTCTGCTGAGCTGTGTATCTAATCCTATCCTGTGTGATACTGCCTGCTGAGCTGTGTATCTAATCATATCCTGTGTGATACTGTCTGCTGAGCTGTGTATCTAATCCTATCCTGTGTGATACTGTTTGCTGAGCTGTGTATCTAATCCTATCCTGTGTGATACTGTCTGCTGAGCGGTGTATCTAATCCTATCCTGTGTGATACTGCCTGCTGAGCTGTGTATCTAATCCTATCCTATGTGATACTGTCTGCTGAGCTGTGTATCTAATCATATCCTGTGTGATACTGCCTGCTGTGTATCTAATCCTATCCTGTGTGATACTGTCTGCTGAGCTGTGTATCTAATCCTATCCTGTGTGATACTGTCTGCTGAGCTGTGTATCTAATCCTATCCTGTGTGATACTGTCTGCTGAGCTGTGTATCTAATCCTATCCTGTGTGATACTGTCTGCTGAGCTGTGTATCTAATCCTATCCTGTGTGATACTGTCTGCTGAGCTGTGTATCTAATCATATCCTGTGTGATACTGCCTGCTGAGCTGTGTATCTAATCCTATCCTGTGTGATACTGCCTGCTGAGCTGTGTATCTAATCCTATGTGATACTGCCTGCTGAGCTGTGTATCTAATCCTATCCTGTGTGATACTGTCTGCTGAGCTGTGTATCTAATCATATCCTGTGTGATACTGCCAGCTGAGCTGTGTATCTAATCCTATCCTGTGTGATACTGCCTGCTGAGCTGTGTATCTAATCCTATCCTGTGTAATACTGTCTGCTGAGCTGTGTATCTAATCCTATCCTGTGTGATACTGCCTGCTGAGCTGTGTATCTAATCATATCCTGTGTGATACTGCCTGCTGAGCTGTGTATCTAATCATATCCTGTGTGATACTGTCTGCTGAGCTATGTATCTAATCCTATCCTGTGTGATACTGTCTGCTGAGTTACTATTATCAGTAATATAAGCTGCAGAGATGTTAGAAGGAGGTCCTCCTCTATTATCAGTAATATAAGCTGCAGAGATGTTAGAAGGAGGTCCTCCTCTATTATCAGTAATATAACCTACAGAGATGTTAGAAGGAGGTCCTCCTCTATTATCAGTAATATAACCTGCAGAGATTTCAGAAGGAGGTCCTCCTCTATTATCAGTAATATAACCTACAGAGATGTTAGAAGGAGGTCCTCCTCTATTATCAGTAATATAACCTGCAGAGATGTTAGAAGGAGGTCCTCCTCTATTATCAGTAATATAACCTGCAGAGATGTTAGAAGGAGGTCCTCCTCTATTATCAATAATATAAGCTGTAGAGATGTTAGAAGGAGGTCCTCCTCTATTATCAGTAATATAACCTGCAGAGATGTTAGAAGGAGGTCCTCCTCTATTATCAGTAATATAACCTGCAGAGATGTTAGAAGGAGGTCTTCCTCTTTTATCAGTAATATAAACTGCAGAGATGTTAGAAGGAGGACCTCCTCTATTATCAGTAATATAACCTGCAGAGATGTTAGAAGAAGGTCCTCCTCTATTATTAGTAATATAAGCTGTAGAGATGTTAGAAGGAGGACCTCCTCTATTATCAGTAATATAACCTGCAGAGATGTTAGAAGGAGGTCTTCCTCTTTTATCAGTAATATAAACTGCAGAGATGTTAGAAAGAGGTCCTCCTCTATTATCAGTAATATAAGCTGCAGAGATGTTAGAAGGAGGACCTCCTCTATTATCAGTAATATAACCTGCGGAGATGTTAGGAGGAGGTCCTCCTCTATTATTAGTAATATAATCTGTAGAGCTGTTAGAAGGAGGTCGTCCTCTATCACCAGTAATATAAACTGCAGAGATGTTAGAAGGAGGTCCTCCTCTATTATCAGTAATATAAGCTGCAGAGATGTTAGAAGGAGGTCCTCCTCTATTATCAGTAATATAACCTGCAGATATGTTAGAAGGAGGTCCTCCTCTATTATCAGTTATATAAACTGCAGAGATGTTAGAAGGAGGTCCTCCTCTATTATCAGTAATATAAGCTGCAGAGATGTTAGAAGGAGGTCCTCCTCTATTATCAGTAATATAACCTGCAGATATGTTAGAAGGAGGTCCTCCTCTATTATCAGTTATATAAACTGCAGAGATGTTAGAAGGAGGTCCTCCTCTATTATCAGTAATATAAGCTGCAGAGATGTTAGAAGGAGGTCCTCTATTATCAGTAATATAACCTGTAGAACTGTTAGAAGGAGGTCCTCCTCTATTATCAGTAATATAAGCTGTAGAGATGTTAGAAGGAGGTCCTCCTCTATTATCAATAATATAAGCTGTAGAGATGTTAAGAGGAGGTCCTCCTCTATTATCAGTAATATAAGCTGCAGAGATGTTAGAAGGAGGTCCTCCTTTATTATCAGTAATATAACCTGCAGAGATGTTAGAAGGAGGTCCCCCCCTATTATCAGTAATATAAGTTGTAGAGATGTTAGAAGGAAGTCCTCCTCTATTATCAGTAATATAAACTGAAGAGATGTTAGAAGGAGGTCCTCCTATTATCAGTAATATAAGTTGTAGAGATGTTAGAAGGAGGTCCTCCTCTATTATCAGTAATATAACCTGTAGAGCTGTTAGAAGAAGGTCCTCCTCTATTATCAGTAATATAAGCTGCAGAGATGTTAGAAGGAGGTCCTCCTCTATTATCAGTAATATAAGCTGTAGAGATGATAGGAGGAGGTCCTCCTCTATTATCAATAATATAAGCTGCAGAGATGATAGGAGGAGGTCCTTCTCTATTACAGTAATATAAGCTGCAGAGATGTTAGGAGGAGGTCCTCCTCTATTATCAGTAATATAACCTGCAGAGATGTTAGAAGGAGGTCCTCCTCTTTTATCAGTAATATAAACTGCAGAGATGTTAGAAAGAGGTCCTCCTCTTTTATCAGCAATATAAGCTGCAGAGATGTTAGAAGGAGGTCCTCCTCTATTATCAGTAATATAAGCTGCAGAGATGTTAGGAGGAGGTCCTCCTCTATTGTCAGTAAAATAACCTGTAGAGCTGTTAGAAGGAGGTCCTCCTCTATTATCAGTAATATAACCTGCAGAGATGTTAGAAGGAGAACCTCCTCTATTATCAGTAATATAAGCTGTAGAGATGTTAGAAGGAGTTCTTCCTCTATTATCAGTAATATAACCTGTAGAGATGTTAGAAGGAGGTCCTCCTCTATTATCAGTAATATAACCTGCAGAGATGTTAGAAGGAGGTCCTCCTCTATTATCAGTAATATAAGCTGCAGAGATGTTAGAAGGAGGTCCTCCTCTATTATCAGTAATATAAACTGTAGAGATGTTAGAAGGAGGTCCTCCTCTATTATCAGTAATATAAACTGAAGAAATGTTAGAAGGAGGTCCTCCTATTATCAGTAATATAAGTTGTAGAGATGTTAGAAGGAGGTCCTCCTCTATTATCAGTAATATAACCTGTAGAGCTGTTAGAAGAAGGTCCTCCTCTATTATCAGTAATATAATCTGCAGAGATGTTAGAAGGAGGTCCTCCTCTATTATCAGTAATATAAGCTGTAGAGATGATAGGAGGAGGTCCTCCTCTATTATCAATAATATAAGCTGCAGAGATGATAGGAGGAGGTCCTTCTCTATTACAGTAATATAAGCTGCAGAGATGTTAGGAGGAGGTCCTCCTCTATTATCAATAATATAACCTGCAGAGATGTTAGAAGGAGGTCCTCCTCTTTTATCAGTAATATAAACTGCAGAGATGTTAGAAAGAGGTCCTTCTCTTTTATCAGCAATATAAGCTGCAGAGATGTTAGAAGGAGGTCCTCCTCTATTATCAGTAATATAAGCTGCAGAGATGTTAGGAGGAGGTCCTCCTCTATTGTCAGTAAAATAACCTGCAGAGATGTTAGAAGGAGGTCCTCCTCTATTATCAGTAATATAAGCTGCAGAGATGTTAGAAGGAGGTCCTCCTCTATTATCAGTAATATAAACTGCAGAGATGTTAGAAGGAGGTCCTCCTCTATTGTCAGTAATATAAGCTGTAGAGATGTTAGGAGGAGGTCCTCCTCTATTATCAGTAATATAAACTGCAGAGATTTCAGAAGGAGGTCCTCCTCTATTATCAATAATATAAGCTGTAGAGATGTTAGGAGGAGGTCCTCCTCTATTATCAGTAATATAAACTGCAGAGATGTTAGAAGGAGGTCTTCCTCTTTTATCAGTAATATAAACTGCAGAGATGTTAGAAGGAGGTCCTCCTCTATTACCAGTAATATAAACTGCAGAGATGTTAGAAGGAGGTCCTCCTCTATTATCAGTAATATAAGCTGCAGAGATGTTAGAAGAAGGTCCTCCTCTATTATCAGTAATATAAGCTGCAGAGATGTTAGAAGGAGGTCCTCCTCTATTATCAGTAATATAAGCTGCAGAGATGTTAGAAGGAAGACCTCCTCTATTATCAGTAATATAACCTGCAGAGATGTTAGAAAGAGGTCCTCCTCTATTATTAGTAATATAAGCTGTAGAGATGTTAGAAGGAGGTCCTCCTCTATTATCAGTAATATAACCTGCAGAGATGTTAGAAGGAGGTCCTCCTCTATTATCAGTAATATAACCTGCAGAGATGTTAGAAGGAGGTCTTCCTCTTTTATCAGTAATATAAACTGCAGAGATGTTAGAAAGAGGTCCTCCTCTATTATCAGTAATATAAGCTGCAGAGATGTTAGAAGGAGGACCTCCTCTATTATCAGTAATATAACCTGCGGAGATGTTAGGAGGAGGTCCTCCTCTATTATTAGTAATATAATCTGTAGAGCTGTTAGAAGGAGGTCCTCCTCTATTATCAGTAATATAAGCTGTAGAGATGTTAGAAGGAGGTCCTCCTCTATTATCAGTAATATAAGCTGCAGAGGTGTTAGAAGGAGGTCCTCCTCTATTATCAGTAATATAACCTGCAGAGATGTTAGAAGGAGGTCCTCCTCTTTTATCAGTAATATAACCTGCAGAGATGTTAGAAGGAGGTCCTCCTCTATTATCAGTAATATAAGCTGCAGAGATGTTAGAAGGAGGACCTCCTCTATTATCAGTAATATAACCTGCGGAGATGTTAGGAGGAGGTCCTCCTCTATTATTAGTAATATAATCTGTAGAGCTGTTAGAAGGAGGTCCTCCTCCATCATCAGTAATATAACCTGCAGAGATGATAGGAGGAGGTCCTTCTCTATCACCAGTAATATAAACTGCAGAGATGTTAGATGGAGGTCCTCCTCTATTATCAGTAATATAAACTGCAGAGTTGTTAGAAGGAGGTCCTCCTCTATTATCAGTAATATAAGCTGCAGAGATGATAGAAGGAGGTCCTCCTCTATTATCAGTAATATAAGCTGCAGAGATGTTAGGAGGTCCTCCTGTATTTGCTGTGGCTTATTGAATTCATATTGGTCCTCTCTGTGGAGTCCTTTATCTAGTCGGCTGTGGCAGATTAAACTGTGAAGTTACCATATTTTTCGCCCTATAAGACGCACTGGCCCATAAGACGCACCTAGGTTTTTGAGGAGGAAAATAAGAAAAAAAATATTTTGAACCAAAAGGTGTGCTTTTGGTAGGTTTTAAACTAATTGTGGTCTGTGGATGGCACTGTTATGGGGGATCTGTGGGTGACACTTATGGGGGATCTGTGGGTGACACTTATGGGGGATCTGTGGGTAGCTCTTATTGGGCTCTCTGGATGGCACTGTTATGGGGGATCTGTGTATGACAGTTATGGGGGGGATCTGTGGATGACACATATATAGCATCTTATGCTATGTGTCATCCACAGATCCCCTCCATAAGTGTCCCTGTAGTGAATGACCCTCAATACACGGGCTGGGGGCCGGCATCTGCTTTTATAATGACAGCGGGGCCCGTGCAGTGACTGTATTCTACTACACGGGCCCCGCTCACTGTATAATCCTATGTCTAATATTTAATTGTAATTGTATGTAATCACATAAGGAGCGCTGTGTATTACCGGTACTTATAACTACAAGCGCTCGCCGCTCGGTAGGTAGCAGAGAGGAGGGAGGAGGCAGGCCGGGAGGACGGACGCTGGCAGCGTGAGTCATACGTCATGCGCCTGCTTCATTCATAAAGTGGGCGGCGCAGGCGCATGACGTAGTGACTCACGCTGCCAGCGTCCGTCCTGCCGGCCGGCCTCCTCCCTCCTCTCTGCTACCTACCGAGCGGCGAGCGCTTGTAGTTGTAAGTACCGTAATACACAGCGCTCCTTATGCGATTACATACAATTAAATATTAGACATAGGATTATACAGTGAGCGGGGCCCGTGTAGTAGAATACAGTCACTGCACGGGCCCCGCTGTCATTATAAAAGCAGATGCGACCCCCAGCCCCTCCTCCCTCACAGCTGATACACCCGCTGCACGGCATCGCGGCGGGTGTATCATTGAAAACTCAGCAAAATCAGCAGCATTCACCGTATAAGACGCACTGCTATTTTCCCCCCACTTTTGGGGGGGGGAAAAGTGCGTCTTATACGGCGAAAAATACGGTAAATACATGAAGGGTGTGTTCACGTGGTGGATGTGGCTTTAGAAGAGGCATTTTGATTGACTACGTGTCTTGGTGGTGTTTTATTGGCAAAACCACACAGCTATAAGAGGGTTAGCGGCTGCGCATTTTTGCCACAAAATGGCCGTGCTGTGTGAACACAACCGTAAAACTCTGAATTTGATCATGTATTGAAAAATGTATGGGGTCATTTATTAAGACTAGAGTTTTAGACGCCAATAGTAACCCTGCGCGGGCGCTTGATGCGCCTCAACCGGCGTACAACAGCCTGAAATCTACACCGGCTCCGTTACTGCCTTAGACTTAGACCATTTTCTAATGATAAATGAGACGGCCGGGCCACCCCTCCCCCGCCCACCGCACTTACTTACTTTTATACTAGTGTGAGGGACTTAGAAGGGGAAGAAGTCTCAGATTTTGCCGCAAATCACCTTTGTGAAAAAATCTGCGCCAAATATACACCAAAAAGTGGTATATATTCGGTCATAAATGACCCCCTTAGTTCTATTTTTATTTATGTTTGAAAACAAGCAGAATGGAGATTTTTTCTATTGCATCAATAAAAATACATGTGAAAAAATAATGATATAGGAAATACATAAATCTAGTGAAACAGTTTCCTGAATTAAGAACAGGAGAACCTCCTCCTGACAACTCCACTCTAGTCTCAACCCACAGCAGTGACTACCGACCAGGACCTGCTCTGGATCTGCTGCACTGCAAGAGCTGAAGGACCTGGGATTACGTCACTGTCATGTGATCAGGAGGGGCGGAGCTCAGCAGTAGAAAAGGACCTGGGATGATGTCACCGTCATGTGATCAGTGCAGGGGGCGGAGCTCAGCAGTAGAGAAGGACCTGGGATGACGTCAGCGTCATGTGATCAGTGCAGGAGGCGGAGCTCAGCAGTGGAGAGACGAGAACAGAATTCTGTGAAGGAAATTTTAACTCTTAGTGTACCGTCATGTGATGCTTTGCAGAGACTAGATATACTGGGGTGTAATGCTCTGCAGAAACTGGATATCCTGGGGTGTAATGCTCTTTAGGGACTGGATATACTGGGGTGTAATGCTCTGCAGAAACTGGTTATACTGGGGTGTAATACTCTGCAGAAACTGGATATACTGGGGTGTAATGCTCTGCAGGGATTGGATATACTGGGATGTAATGCTCTGCAGGGACTGGATATACTGGGGTGTAATGCTCTGCGGGGACTGGACATACTGAGTGATGCTCTGCGGGGACTGGATATACTGGGATGTAATGCTCTGCGGAGACTGGATATACTGGCGTGTAATGCTCTGGGCGGGACTGGATCTACTGGGATGTAATGCTCTGCGGAGACTGGATATACTGGCGTGTAATGCTCTGGGCGGGACTGGATATACTGGGATGTAATGCTCTGCAGGGACTGGATATACTGGGGTGTAATGCTCTGCAAGGACTGGATATACTGGGGTGTAATGCTCTGCAAGGACTGGATATACTGGAGTTTAATGCTCTGCAGGGACTGGATATACTGGGGTGTAATGCTCTGCAGGGACTGGATATACTGGCATGTAATGCTCTGCAGGGACAGGATATCCTGGGATGTAATGCTCTGCAGGGACTGGATATACTGGGTGTAATGCTCTGCGGGGACTGGATATACTGGGGTGTAATGCTCTGCGGGGACTGGATATACTGGGGTGCAATGCTCTGCGGAGGACTGGATATACTGGGTGCAATGCTCTGCATGGACTGGATATGCTGGGGTGTAATGCTCTGCGGGGACTGGATATACTGGGGTGTAATGCTCTGCAGGGACTGGATATACTGGGATGTAATGCTCTGCAGGAACTGGATATACTGGGATGTAATGCTCTGCGGAGACTGAATATCCTGGGATGTAATGCTCTGCAGGGACTGTATATACTGGGGTGTAATGCTCTGCAGTCACAGTCCGTCAGTTTCTTTTCACTGTATTGTGTTTATTCTCTTTTCTTGTGCATGGCGGATCGGGCGGACAGGGGGGAGGGGCTGGAGAAGGTCCAGCGGTCACGGTCCATATCGGAACCAATGACAAGGTTAGCGGTAGGTGGAGCCTCCTAAATAATTTTAGGGATTTAGGTCACAAGCTCAGGGCCCCGGCAGGGGACAGATGGGAGAACCGTGTTACCGGCTGGGTCCCGATCCGGAGCGATTCCTCTCTATATCCATGGAAAAGGAGGAAAGTAAGATGTCAGACTGCAGAGACTCTGGTCGGAAAGAGAAGAACATCTACATCAGAGGAGACGTCACTGGATGTAGGGGGCGCCGTATTCTCCTGTATGTTTGATAGCACCAAATATAGTGTGTCTGTAAACCTCAGTGCTCGGTACAAATGTGTATAATATGTAAGTGGAGGAGGTAAGTCTACCGTAAGTGCACCTCTGTGTAATGTATAGACTGTATGATGTATATTGTAGACCAACCTCACATCTAATGTGTAGATGACACCGGGGTCCAGCAGAATATACTGAGCCAACGCAAGAACAGAACCAATAACCCCAAAGGAAGATGGGAGAGACGCACATATAAAACATACAGTACAGACCAAAAGTTTGGACACACCTTCTCATTCAAAGAGTTTTCTTTATTTTCATGACTATGAAGGCATCAAAACTATGAATTAACACATGTGGAATTATATACATAACAAACAAGTGTGAAACAACTGAAAATATGTCATATTCTAGGTTCTTCAAAGTAGCCACCTTTTGCTTTGATTACTGCTTTGCACACTCTTGGCATTCTCTTGATGAGCTTCAAGAGGTAGTCCCCTGAAATGGTCTTCCAACAGTCTTGAAGGAGTTCCCAGAGATGCTTAGCACTTGTTGGCCCTTTTGCCTTCACTCTGCGGTCCAGCTCACCCCAAACCATCTCGATTGGGTTCAGGTCCTGTGACTGTGGAGGCCAGGTCATCTGGCGCAGCACCCCATCACTCTCCTTCATGGTCAAATAGCCCTTACTTTCAAAGTTTTCCCAATTTTTCGGCTGACTGACTGACCTTCATTTCTTAAAGTAATGATGGCCACTCGTTTTTCTTTACTTAGCTGCTTTTTTCTTGCCATAATACAAATTCTAAGGCCTCTTTCACACTTGCGTTGTCCGGATCCGGCGTGTACTCCACTTGCCGGAATTACACGCCGGATCCGGAAAAACGCAAGTGTACTGAAAGCATTTGAAGACGGAACCGTCTTCCAAATGCTTTCAGTGTTACTATGGCACCCAGGACGCTATTAAAGTCCTGGTTGCCATAGTAGGAGCGGGGAGCGGGGGAGCGGTATACTTACAGTCCGTGCGGCTCCCGGGGCGGTCCAGAATGACGTCAGAGCGCCCCATGCGCATGGATGACGTGATCCATGTGATCACGTCACCCATGCGCGTGGGGCGCCCTGACGTCACTCTGGAGCGCCCGGGGAGCCGCACGGAAGGTAAGTACACTGCTCCCCGCTCCCCGCTACACTTTACCATGGCTGCCAGGACTTTAGCGTCTTGGCAGCCATGGAAACCATTCAGAAAAAGCTAAATGTCGGCTCCGGCAATGCGCCGAAACGACGTTTAGCTTAAGGCCGGATCCGGATCAATGCCTTTCAATGGGCATTAATTCCGGATCCGGCCTTGCGGCAAGTGTTCCGGATTTTTGGCCGGAGCAAAAAGCGCAGCATGCTGCGGTATTTTCTCCGGCCAAAAAACGTTCCGTTCCGGAACTGAAGACATCCTGATGCATCCTGAACGGATTTCTCTCCATTCAGAATGCATGGGGATAATCCTGATCAGGATTCTTCCGGCATAGAGCCCCGACGACGGAACTCTATGCCGGAAGACAATAACACAGGTGTGAAAGAGCCCTAACAGTCTATTCAGTAGGACTATCAGCTGTGTATCCACCTGACTTCTCCTCAACACCACTGATGATCCCAACCCCATTTATAAGGCAAGAAATCCCACTTATTAAACCTGACAGGGCACACCTGTGAAGTGAAAACCATTTCAGGTGACTACCTCTTGAAGCTCATCAAGAGAATGCCAAGAGTGTGCAAAGCAGTAATCAAAGCCAAAGGTGGCTACTTTGAAGAACCTAGAATATGACATATTTTCAGTTGTTTCACACTTGTTTGTTATGTATATAATTCCACATGTGTTAATTCATAGTTTTGATGCCTTCATAGTCATGAAAATAAAGAAAACTCTTTGAATGAGAAGGTGTGTCCAAACTTTTGGTCTGTACTGTATGTCATTCATTAAGACATGATCAAAAAACAGACCATATATAAGACATAAGGCACAGGGGTACAGGAGAGGGGGGGACCTCATGTGAGGAGGTCATGTACAACCTCCCTCCCAAACACCCAGCTGGCAGGGAGAAAGAGGTCACAGTCCTGGGTATACACCAGCATGGAGTATGTGAGAACTGGAGGTTCACTCAACGTAACAAGAAAAAGTAAATAAACAAAATGCACGAAAAGACCACACATGGCAGACAAGCCCACCCAGGGGCCAAGGATAGCCGCATGAAATATGCAAATAGCCTGTGAGCTGTAAATACAAGCAGAGGCAAGTGTGGACAGTGATAAAAAGTGACAGGTAACTGAGCATAGCAACATAACATATATTACCCATGATGTGCTGGACCCAGGGTGTGTGTGACCAAGAGCTGCACCTCGACGTACGTTTCACCTGGAGAGGCTTCGTCAGGAGGTATATTGTATACATGATATATGTGAGTGTAGTGACTATATAGTCTATATGTGCAAACCTCCTAACCGCCCCGGGTCCAGTATAACTACTGTGTGTGGAGACTAAGCAGCGGTGGGACATGGACGGACACCGGGTGGAGTTAGAGCTCTGGGTCAGCAACGCTGATAGTTTGGCTCCTTAGGCTTGTTAAAAGTTGGGTGGTATGTGTGTAGTGTATATATGGTGTGTGTAGTGTATATATGGTGTGTGTAGTGTATATATGGTGTGTAGTGTATATATGGTGTGTGTAGTGTATATATGGTGTGTGTAGTGTATATATGGTGTATTACTGTATATGTAGTGTATACTGTATATGGTGTGTGTGTGTAGTGTATACTGTATATGGTGTGTGTAGTGTATACTGTATATGGTGTGTGTGTATACAGTATATGGCGTGTGTGTAGTGTATACTGTATATGGTGTGTGTAGTGTATACTGTATATGGTGTGTGTGTAGTGTATACTGTATATGGTGTGTGTAGTGTATACTGTATATGGTGTGTGTATAGTGTATACTGTATATGGTGTGTGTGTAGTGTATACTGTATATGGTGTGTGTAGTGTATACTGTATATGGTGTGTGTATACTGTATATGGTGTGTGTGTATACTGTATATGGCGTGTGTGTAGTGTATACAGTATATGGCGTGTGTGTAGTGTATACAGTATATGGTGTGTGTGTAGTGTATACAGTATATGATGTGTATGTAGTGTATACTGTATATGGTGTGTGTAGTGTATACTGTATATGGTGTGTGTGTAGTGTATACTGTATATGGTGTGTGTGTGTAGTGTATATAGTATATGGTGTGTGTGTGTGTAGTGTATACAGTATATGGTGTGTGTAGTGTATACTGTATATGTGTGTGTGTGTGTGTAGTATATACTGTATATGGTGTGTGTGTAGTGTATACAGTATATGATGTGTGTGTAGTGTATACTGTATATGGTGTGTGTGTAGTGTATACTGTATATGATGTGTGTGTGTAGTGTATACAGTATATGGTGTGTGTAGTGTATACTGTATATGGTGTGTGTGTAGTGTATATAGTATATGGTGTGTGTGTGTAGTGTATACTGTATATGGTGTGTGTGTGTAGTGTATACTGTATATGGTGTGTGTGTGTAGTGTATACTGTATATGGTGTGTGTGTAGTGTATACAGTATATGATGTGTGTGTAGTGTATACTGTATATGGTGTGTGTAGTATATACTGTATATGATGTGTGTGTAGTGTATACAGTATATGGTGTGTGTAGTGTATACAGTATATGGTGTGTGTGTAGTGTATACTGTATATGGTGTGTGTAGTATATACTGTATATGATGTGTGTATAGTGTATACTGTATATGGTATGTGTATAGTGTATACTGTATATGGTGTGTAGTGTATACAGTATATGATGTGTGTGTAGTGTATACTGTATATAGTGTGTGTAGTATATACTGTATATGGTGTGTGTGTGTAGTGTATACTGTATATGGTGTGTGTGTAGTGTATACTGTATATGGTGTGTGTGTAGTGTATACTGTATATGGTGTGTGTGTAGTGTATACTGTATATGGTATGTGTATAGTGTATACTGTATATGGTGTGTAGTGTATACAGTATATGATGTGTGTGTAGTGTATACTGTATATAGTGTGTGTAGTATATACTGTATATGGTGTGTGTGTGTAGTGTATACTGTATATGGTGTGTGTGTAGTGTATACTGTATATGGTGTGTGTGTAGTGTATACTGTATATGGTGTGTAGTGTATACTGTATATGGTGTGTGTGTAGTGTATACTGTATATGGTGTGTAGTGTATACTGTATATGGTATGTGTGTAGTGTATATGGTGTGTAGTGTATACTGTATATGGTGTGTGTGTAGTGTATACTGTATATGGTATGTGTATAGTGTATACTGTATATGGTGTGTGTGTAGTGTATACTGTATATGATGTGTGTATAGTGTATACTGTATATGGTGTGTGTGTGTGTATACTGTATATGGTGTGTAGTGTATACTGTATATGGTGTGTGTAGTGTATACTGTATATGGTATGTGTATAGTGTATACTGTATATGGTGTGTGTGTAGTGTATACTGTATATGATGTGTGTATAGTGTATATGGTGTGTGTATAGTGTATATGGTGTGTGTATACAGTATATGGTGTGTATGTAGTGTATACTGTATATGGTGTGTAGTGTATACTGTATATGGTGTGTGTGTGTAGTATATACTGTATATGATGTGTGTGTAGTATATACTGTATATGATGTGTGTGTAGTGTATACAGTATATGGTGTGTGTAGTGTATACAGTATATGGTGTGTGTGTAGTGTATACTGTATATGGTGTGTGTAGTATATACTGTATATGATGTGTGTATAGTGTATACTGTATATGGTATGTGTATAGTGTATACTGTATATGGTGTGTAGTGTATACAGTATATGATGTGTGTGTAGTGTATACTGTATATAGTGTGTGTAGTATATACTGTATATGGTGTGTGTGTGTAGTGTATACAGTATATGGTGTGTGTGTGTAGTGTATACTGTATATGGTGTGTGTGTAGTGTATACTGTATATGGTGTGTGTGTAGTGTATACTGTATATGGTGTGTGTGTAGTGTATACTGTATATGGTGTGTAGTGTATACTGTATATGGTGTGTGTGTAGTGTATACTGTATATGGTGTGTGTGTAGTGTATACTGTATATGGTATGTGTGTAGTGTATATGGTGTGTAGTGTATACTGTATATGGTGTGTGTGTAGTGTATACTGTATATGGTATGTGTATAGTGTATACTGTATATGGTGTGTGTGTAGTGTATACTGTATATGATGTGTGTATAGTGTATACTGTATATGGTGTGTGTGTGTATACTGTATATGGTGTGTAGTGTATACTGTATATGGTGTGTGTAGTGTATACTGTATATGGTATGTGTATAGTGTATACTGTATATGGTGTGTGTGTAGTGTATACTGTATATGATGTGTGTATAGTGTATATGGTGTGTGTATAGTGTATATGGTGTGTGTATACAGTATATGGTGTGTATGTAGTGTATACTGTATATGGTGTGTAGTGTATACTGTATATGGTGTGTGTGTGTAGTATATACTGTATATGATGTGTGTGTAGTATATACTGTATATGATGTGTGTGTAGTGTATACAGTATATGGTGTGTGTAGTGTATACAGTATATGGTGTGTGTGTAGTGTATACTGTATATGGTGTGTGTAGTATATACTGTATATGATGTGTGTATAGTGTATACTGTATATGGTATGTGTATAGTGTATACTGTATATGGTGTGTAGTGTATACAGTATATGATGTGTGTGTAGTGTATACTGTATATAGTGTGTGTAGTATATACTGTATATGGTGTGTGTGTGTAGTGTATACAGTATATGGTGTGTGTGTGTAGTGTATACTGTATATGGTGTGTGTGTAGTGTATACTGTATATGGTGTGTGTGTAGTGTATACTGTATATGGTGTGTGTGTAGTGTATACTGTATATGGTGTGTAGTGTATACTGTATATGGTGTGTGTGTAGTGTATACTGTATATGGTGTGTGTGTAGTGTATACTGTATATGGTATGTGTGTAGTGTATATGGTGTGTAGTGTATACTGTATATGGTGTGTGTGTAGTGTATACTGTATATGGTATGTGTATAGTGTATACTGTATATGGTGTGTGTGTAGTGTATACTGTATATGATGTGTGTATAGTGTATACTGTATATGGTGTGTGTGTGTATACTGTATATGGTGTGTAGTGTATACTGTATATGGTGTGTGTAGTGTATACTGTATATGGTATGTGTATAGTGTATACTGTATATGGTGTGTGTGTAGTGTATACTGTATATGATGTGTGTATAGTGTATATGGTGTGTGTATAGTGTATATGGTGTGTGTATACAGTATATGGTGTGTATGTAGTGTATACTGTATATGGTGTGTGTGTAGTGTATACTGTATATGGTATGTGTATAGTGTATACTGTATATGGTGTGTAGTGTATACTGTATATGGTATGTGTGTAGTGTATACTGTATATGGTGTGTAGTGTATACTGTATATGGTGTGTGTGTGTAGTGTATACTGTATATGGTGTGTGTGTGTGTAGTGTATACTGTATATGGTGTGTGTGTGTAGTGTATATAGTATATGGTGTGTAGTGTATAGTGTATATGGTGTGTGTAGTGTATACTGTATATGGTGTGTGTGTGTAGTGTATATAGTATATGGTGTGTAGTGTATACTGTATATGGTGTGTAGTGTATACTGTATATGGTGTGTGTGTAGTGTATACTGTATATGGTATGTGTATAGTGTATACTGTATATGGTGTGTGTATAGTGTATACTGTATATGGTGTGTGTGTAGTGTATACTGTATATGGTATGTGTATAGTGTATACTGTATATGGTGTGTAGTGTATACTGTATATGGTATGTGTGTAGTGTATACTGTATATGGTGTGTAGTGTATACTGTATATGGTGTGTGTGTGTAGTGTATACTGTATATGGTGTGTGTGTGTGTAGTGTATACTGTATATGGTGTGTGTGTGTAGTGTATATAGTATATGGTGTGTAGTGTATAGTGTATATGGTGTGTGTAGTGTATACTGTATATGGTGTGTGTGTGTAGTGTATATAGTATATGGTGTGTAGTGTATACTGTATATGGTGTGTAGTGTATAGTGTATACTGTATATGGTGTGTGTAGTGTATACTGTATATGGTGTGTGTGTAGTGTATATAGTATATGGTGTGTAGTGTATACTGTATATGGTGTGTGTGTAGTGTATACTGTATGTGGTGTGTGTATAGTGTATACTGTATATGGTGTGTGTGTGTAGTGTATACTGTATATGGTGTGTGTGTAGTGTATACAGTATATGGTGTGGGTAGTGTATACTGTATATGGTGTGTGTGTAGTGTATACTGTATATGGTGTGTGTGTGTAGTGTATACTGTATATGATGTGTGTGTGTAGTGTATACTGTATATGATGTGTGTGTGTAGTGTATATAGTATATGGTGTGTGTGTGTAGTGTATATAGTATATGGTGTGTGTAGTGTATATAGTATATGGTGTGTGTGTAGTGTATACTGTATATGGTGTGTGTGTGTAGTGTATATAGTATATGGTGTGTGTGTAGTGTATACTGTATATGGTGTGTGTGTAGTGTATACTGTATATGGTGTGTGTATAGTGTATACTGTATATGGTGTGTGTGTGTGTATACTGTATATGGTGTGTGTGTAGTGTATACAGTATATGGTGTGGGTAGTGTATACTGTATATGGTGTGTGTGTAGTGTATACTGTATATGATGTGTGTGTGTAGTGTATACTGTATATGATGTGTGTGTGTAGTGTATATAGTATATGGTGTGTGTGTGTAGTGTATATAGTATATGGTGTGTGTAGTGTATATAGTATATGGTGTGTGTGTAGTGTATACTGTATATGGTGTGTGTGTGTGTAGTGTATATAGTATATGGTGTGTAGTGTATAGTGTATATGGTGTGTGTAGTGTATACTGTATATGGTGTGTGTGTGTAGTGTATATAGTATATGGTGTGTAGTGTATACTGTATATGGTGTAGTGTATAGTGTATACTGTATATGGTGTGTGTAGTGTATACTGTATATGGTGTGTGTGTAGTGTATATAGTATATGGTGTGTAGTGTATACTGTATATGGTGTGTGTGTAGTGTATACTGTATGTGGTGTGTGTATGTGTATACTGTATATGGTGTGTGTGTGTAGTGTATACTGTATATGGTGTGTGTGTAGTGTATACAGTATATGGTGTGGGTAGTGTATACTGTATATGGTGTGTGTGTAGTGTATACTGTATATGGTGTGTGTGTGTAGTGTATACTGTATATGGTGTGTGTGTAGTGTATACAGTATATGGTGTGGGTAGTGTATACAGTATATGATGTGTGTGTAGTGTATACTGTATATAGTGTGTGTAGTATATACTGTATATGGTGTGTGTGTGTAGTGTATACTGTATATGGTGTGTGTGTAGTGTATACTGTATATGGTGTGTGTGTAGTGTATACTGTATATGGTGTGTGTGTAGTGTATACTGTATATGGTATGTGTATAGTGTATACTGTATATGGTGTGTAGTGTATACAGTATATGATGTGTGTGTAGTGTATACTGTATATAGTGTGTGTAGTATATACTGTATATGGTGTGTGTGTGTAGTGTATACTGTATATGGTGTGTGTGTAGTGTATACTGTATATGGTGTGTGTGTAGTGTATACTGTATATGGTGTGTAGTGTATACTGTATATGGTGTGTGTGTAGTGTATACTGTATATGGTGTGTAGTGTATACTGTATATGGTATGTGTGTAGTGTATATGGTGTGTAGTGTATACTGTATATGGTGTGTGTGTAGTGTATACTGTATATGGTATGTGTATAGTGTATACTGTATATGGTGTGTGTGTAGTGTATACTGTATATGATGTGTGTATAGTGTATACTGTATATGGTGTGTGTGTGTGTATACTGTATATGGTGTGTAGTGTATACTGTATATGGTGTGTGTAGTGTATACTGTATATGGTATGTGTATAGTGTATACTGTATATGGTGTGTGTGTAGTGTATACTGTATATGATGTGTGTATAGTGTATATGGTGTGTGTATAGTGTATATGGTGTGTGTATACAGTATATGGTGTGTATGTAGTGTATACTGTATATGGTGTGTAGTGTATACTGTATATGGTGTGTGTGTGTAGTATATACTGTATATGATGTGTGTGTAGTATATACTGTATATGATGTGTGTGTAGTGTATACAGTATATGGTGTGTGTAGTGTATACAGTATATGGTGTGTGTGTAGTGTATACTGTATATGGTGTGTGTAGTATATACTGTATATGATGTGTGTATAGTGTATACTGTATATGGTATGTGTATAGTGTATACTGTATATGGTGTGTAGTGTATACAGTATATGATGTGTGTGTAGTGTATACTGTATATAGTGTGTGTAGTATATACTGTATATGGTGTGTGTGTGTAGTGTATACAGTATATGGTGTGTGTGTGTAGTGTATACTGTATATGGTGTGTGTGTAGTGTATACTGTATATGGTGTGTGTGTAGTGTATACTGTATATGGTGTGTGTGTAGTGTATACTGTATATGGTGTGTAGTGTATACTGTATATGGTGTGTGTGTAGTGTATACTGTATATGGTGTGTGTGTAGTGTATACTGTATATGGTATGTGTGTAGTGTATATGGTGTGTAGTGTATACTGTATATGGTGTGTGTGTAGTGTATACTGTATATGGTATGTGTATAGTGTATACTGTATATGGTGTGTGTGTAGTGTATACTGTATATGATGTGTGTATAGTGTATACTGTATATGGTGTGTGTGTGTATACTGTATATGGTGTGTAGTGTATACTGTATATGGTGTGTGTAGTGTATACTGTATATGGTATGTGTATAGTGTATACTGTATATGGTGTGTGTGTAGTGTATACTGTATATGATGTGTGTATAGTGTATATGGTGTGTGTATAGTGTATATGGTGTGTGTATACAGTATATGGTGTGTATGTAGTGTATACTGTATATGGTGTGTAGTGTATACTGTATATGGTGTGTGTGTGTAGTATATACTGTATATGATGTGTGTGTAGTATATACTGTATATGATGTGTGTGTAGTGTATACAGTATATGGTGTGTGTAGTGTATACAGTATATGGTGTGTGTGTAGTGTATACTGTATATGGTGTGTGTAGTATATACTGTATATGATGTGTGTATAGTGTATACTGTATATGGTATGTGTATAGTGTATACTGTATATGGTGTGTAGTGTATACAGTATATGATGTGTGTGTAGTGTATACTGTATAGTGTGTGTAGTATATACTGTATATGGTGTGTGTGTGTAGTGTATACAGTATATGGTGTGTGTGTGTAGTGTATACTGTATATGGTGTGTGTGTAGTGTATACTGTATATGGTGTGTGTGTAGTGTATACTGTATATGGTGTGTGTGTAGTGTATACTGTATATGGTGTGTAGTGTATACTGTATATGGTGTGTGTGTAGTGTATACTGTATATGGTGTGTGTGTAGTGTATACTGTATATGGTATGTGTGTAGTGTATATGGTGTGTAGTGTATACTGTATATGGTGTGTGTGTAGTGTATACTGTATATGGTATGTGTATAGTGTATACTGTATATGGTGTGTGTGTAGTGTATACTGTATATGATGTGTGTATAGTGTATACTGTATATGGTGTGTGTGTGTATACTGTATATGGTGTGTAGTGTATACTGTATATGGTGTGTGTAGTGTATACTGTATATGGTATGTGTATAGTGTATACTGTATATGGTGTGTGTGTAGTGTATACTGTATATGATGTGTGTATAGTGTATATGGTGTGTGTATAGTGTATATGGTGTGTGTATACAGTATATGGTGTGTATGTAGTGTATACTGTATATGGTGTGTGTGTAGTGTATACTGTATATGGTATGTGTATAGTGTATACTGTATATGGTGTGTAGTGTATACTGTATATGGTATGTGTGTAGTGTATACTGTATATGGTGTGTAGTGTATACTGTATATGGTGTGTGTGTGTAGTGTATACTGTATATGGTGTGTGTGTGTGTAGTGTATACTGTATATGGTGTGTGTGTGTAGTGTATATAGTATATGGTGTGTAGTGTATAGTGTATATGGTGTGTGTAGTGTATACTGTATATGGTGTGTGTGTGTAGTGTATATAGTATATGGTGTGTAGTGTATACTGTATATGGTGTGTAGTGTATACTGTATATGGTGTGTGTGTAGTGTATACTGTATATGGTGTGTGTATAGTGTATACTGTATATGGTGTGTGTATAGTGTATACTGTATATGGTGTGTGTGTAGTGTATACTGTATATGGTATGTGTATAGTGTATACTGTATATGGTGTGTAGTGTATACTGTATATGGTATGTGTGTAGTGTATACTGTATATGGTGTGTAGTGTATACTGTATATGGTGTGTGTGTGTAGTGTATACTGTATATGGTGTGTGTGTGTGTAGTGTATACTGTATATGGTGTGTGTGTGTAGTGTATATAGTATATGGTGTGTAGTGTATAGTGTATATGGTGTGTGTAGTGTATACTGTATATGGTGTGTGTGTGTAGTGTATATAGTATATGGTGTGTAGTGTATACTGTATATGGTGTGTAGTGTATAGTGTATACTGTATATGGTGTGTGTAGTGTATACTGTATATGGTGTGTGTGTAGTGTATATAGTATATGGTGTGTAGTGTATACTGTATATGGTGTGTGTGTAGTGTATACTGTATGTGGTGTGTGTATAGTGTATACTGTATATGGTGTGTGTGTGTAGTGTATACTGTATATGGTGTGTGTGTAGTGTATACAGTATATGGTGTGGGTAGTGTATACTGTATATGGTGTGTGTGTAGTGTATACTGTATATGGTGTGTGTGTGTAGTGTATACTGTATATGATGTGTGTGTGTAGTGTATACTGTATATGATGTGTGTGTGTAGTGTATATAGTATATGGTGTGTGTGTGTAGTGTATATAGTATATGGTGTGTGTAGTGTATATAGTATATGGTGTGTGTGTAGTGTATACTGTATATGGTGTGTGTGTGTAGTGTATATAGTATATGGTGTGTGTGTAGTGTATACTGTATATGGTGTGTGTGTAGTGTATACTGTATATGGTGTGTGTATAGTGTATACTGTATATGGTGTGTGTGTGTGTATACTGTATATGGTGTGTGTGTAGTGTATACAGTATATGGTGTGGGTAGTGTATACTGTATATGGTGTGTGTGTAGTGTATACTGTATATGGTGTGTGTGTGTGTAGTGTATAGTGTATATGATGTGTGTGTGTAGTGTATACTGTATATGATGTGTGTGTGTAGTGTATATAGTATATGGTGTGTGTGTGTAGTGTATATAGTATATGGTGTGTGTAGTGTATATAGTATATGGTGTGTGTGTAGTGTATACTGTATATGGTGTGTGTGTGTGTAGTGTATATAGTATATGGTGTGTAGTGTATAGTGTATATGGTGTGTGTAGTGTATACTGTATATGGTGTGTGTGTGTAGTGTATATAGTATATGGTGTGTAGTGTATACTGTATATGGTGTAGTGTATAGTGTATACTGTATATGGTGTGTGTAGTGTATACTGTATATGGTGTGTGTGTAGTGTATATAGTATATGGTGTGTAGTGTATACTGTATATGGTGTGTGTGTAGTGTATACTGTATGTGGTGTGTGTATGTGTATACTGTATATGGTGTGTGTGTGTAGTGTATACTGTATATGGTGTGGGTAGTGTATACTGTATATGGTGTGTGTGTAGTGTATACTGTATATGGTGTGTGTGTGTAGTGTATACTGTATATGATGTGTGTGTGTAGTGTATACTGTATATGATGTGTGTGTGTAGTGTATATAGTATATGGTGTGTGTGTGTAGTGTATATAGTATATGGTGTGTGTAGTGTATATAGTATATGGTGTGTGTGTAGTGTATACTGTATATGGTGTGTGTGTGTAGTGTATATAGTATATGGTGTGTGTGTAGTGTATACTGTATATGGTGTGTGTGTAGTGTATACTGTATATGGTGTGTAGTGTATACTGTATATGGTGTGTAGTGTATACTGTATATGGTGTGTGTAGTGTATACTGTATATGGTATGTGTGTAGTGTATACAGTATATGGTGTGTGTAGTGTATACTGTATATGGTGTGTGTGTAGTGTATACAGTATATGGTGTGGGTAGTGTATACTGTATATGGTGTGTGTGTAGTGTATACTGTATATGGTGTGTGTGTGTAGTGTATACTGTATATGATGTGTGTGTGTAGTGTATACTGTATATGATGTGTGTGTGTAGTGTATATAGTATATGGTGTGTGTGTGTAGTGTATATAGTATATGGTGTGTGTAGTGTATATAGTATATGGTGTGTGTAGTGTATATAGTATATGGTGTGTGTGTAGTGTATACTGTATATGGTGTGTGTGTGTGTGTAGTGTATACTGTATATGATGTGTGTGTGTAGTGTATACTGTATATGATGTGTGTGTGTGTAGTGTATACTGTATATGATGTGTGTGTGTGTAGTGTATACTGTATATGGTGTGTGTGTAGTGTATACTGTATATGGTGTGTGTGTGTAGTGTATACTGTATATGGTGTGTGTGTGTAGTGTATACTGTATATGGTGTGTGTGTGTAGTGTATACTGTATATGGTGTGTGTGTGTAGTGTATACTGTATATGGTGTGTGTGTGTGTAGTGTATACTGTATATGATGTGTGTGTGTAGTGTATACTGTATATGATGTGTGTGTGTAGTGTATACTGTATATGATGTGTGTGTGTGTGTGTGTGTAGTGTATACTGTATATGATGTGTGTGTGTAGTGTATACTGTATATGGTGTGTGTGTAGTGTATACTGTATATGGTGTGTGTGTGTGTGTAGTGTATATAGTATATGGTGTGTAGTGTATACAGTATATGGTGTGTAGTGTATACTGTATATGGTGTGTGTGTAGTGTATACTGTATATGGTGTGTGTGTGTGTAGTGTATATAGTATATGGTGTGTAGTGTATACAGTATATGGTGTGTAGTGTATACTGTATATGGTGTGTGTGTGTGTGTAGTGTATACTGTATATGGTGTGTGTGTAGTGTATACTGTATATGGTGTGTAGTGTATAGTGTATATGGTGTGTGTAGTGTAGTGTATACTGTATATGGTGTGTGTGTAGTGTATACTGTATATGGTGTGTGACACTGTTCAGAGAGGTGTACTGTTTTCCCTCCTTGTAAATCTCACATTTGATGATGGACCACAGGTTCTCAATGGGGTTCAGATCAGGTGAACAAGGAGGCCATGTCATTAGATTTTCTTCTTTTATACCCTTTCTTGCCAGCCACGCTGTGGAGTACTTGGACGCATGTGATGGAGCATTGTCCTGCATGAAAATCATGTTTTTCTTGAAGGATGCAGACTTCTTCCTGTACCACTGCTTGAAGAAGGTGTCTTCCAGAAACTGGCAGTAGGACTGGGAGTTGAGCTTGACTCCATCCTCAACCCGAAAAGGCCCCACAAGCTCATCTTTGATGATACCAGCCCAAACCAGTACTCCACCTCCACCTTGCTGGCGTCTGAGTCGGACTGGAGCTCTCTGCCCTTTACCAATCCAGCCACCGGCCCATCCATCTGGTCCATCAAGACTCACTCTCATTTCATCAGTCCATAAAACCTTAGAAAAATCAGTCTTGAGATATTTCTTGGCCCAGTCTTGACGTTTCAGCTTGTGTGTCTTGTTCAGTGGTGGTCGTCTTTCAGCCTTTCTTACCTTGGCCATGTCTCTGAGTATTGCACACCTTGTGCTTTTGGGCACTCCAGTGATGTTGCAGCTCTGAAATATGGCCAAACTGGTGGCAAGTGGCATCTTGGCAGCTGCACGCTTGACTTTTCTCAGTTCATGGGCAGTTATTTTGCGCCTTGGTTTTTCCACACGCTTCCTGCGACCCTGTTGACTATTTTGAATGAAACGTTTGATTGTTCGATGATCACGCTTCAGAAGCTTTGCAATTTTAAGAGTGCTGCATCCCTCTGCAAGATATCTCACTATTTTTGACTTTTCTGAGCCTGTCAAGTCCTTCTTTTGACCCATTTTGCCAAAGGAAAGGAAGTTGCCTAATAATTATGCACACCTAATATAGGGTGTTGATGTCATTAGACCACACCCCTTCTCATTACAGAGATGCACATCACCTAATATGCTTAATTGGTAGTAGGCTTTCGAGCCTATACAGCTTGGAGTAAGACAACATGCATAAAGAGGATGATGTGGTCAAAATACTCATTTGCCTAATAATTCTGCACGCAGTGTATACTGTATATGGTGTGTGTAGTGTATACTGTATATGATGTGTGTGTAGTGTATACTGTATATGGTGTGTGTGTAGTGTATACTGTATATGGTGTGTGTGTAGTGTATACTGTATATGGTGTGTGTGTGTAGTGTATATAGTATATGGTGTGTAGTGTATACTGTATATGGTGTGTAGTGTATACTGTATATGGTGTGTGTAGTGTATACTGTATATGGTGTGTGTGTAGTGTATACTGTATATGGTGTGTGTGTGTAGTGTATATAGTGTGTAGTGTATACAGTATATGGTGTGTGTGTAGTGTATATAGTATATGGTGTGTAGTGTATACAGTATATGGTGTGTAGTGTATACTGTATATGGTGTGTGTGTAGTGTATACAGTATATGGTGTGTGTAGTGTATACTGTATATGGTGTGTGTGTAGTGTATACTGTATATGGTGTGTGTGTAGTGTATACTGTATATGGTGTGTGTGTAGTGTATACTGTATATGGTGTGTGTAGTGTATACTGTATATGGTGTGTGTATAGTGTATACGGTGTGTGTAGTGTATACTGTATACGGTGTGTGTAGTGTATACCGTATATGGTGTGTGTAGTGTATACTGTATATGGTATGTGTATACTGTATATGGTGTGTAGTGTATACTGTATATGGTGTGTGTGTAGTGTATACTGTATATGGTGTGTGTGTGTGTAGTGTATATAGTGTGTAGTGTATACTGTATATGGTGTGTGTGTGTAGTGTATACTGTATATGGTGTGTAGTGTATACTGTATATGGTGTGTGTATAGTGTATACTGTATATGGTGTGTGTATAGTGTATACAGTATATGGTGTGTGTATAGTGTATACAGTATATGGTGTGTGTGTAGTGTATACAGTATATGGTGTGTGTGTAGTGTATACTGTATATGGTGTGTGTGTAGTGTATACTGTATATGGTGTGTGTATAGTGTATACAGTATATGGTGTGTGTGTAGTGTATACAGTATATGGTGTGTGTGTAGTGTATACAGTATATGGTGTGTGTGTAGTGTATACTGTATATGGTGTGTGTGTAGTGTATACTGTATATGGTGTGTGTAGTGTATACTGTATATGGTGTGTAGTGTATACTGTATATGATGTGTGTGTGTAGTGTATACTGTATATGATGTGTGTGTGTAGTGTATACTGTATATGATGTGTAGTGTATACTGTATATGATGTGTGTGTGTGTAGTGTATACTGTATATGATGTGTGTGTGTGTGTAGTGTATACAGTATATGGTGTGTGTGTAGTGTATACAGTATATGGTGTGTGTGTAGTGTATACAGTATATGGTGTGTGTGTAGTGTATACTGTATATGGTGTGTGTGTAGTGTATACTGTATATGGTGTGTGTATAGTGTATACTGTATATGGTGTGTAGTGTATACTGTATATGATGTGTGTGTGTAGTGTATACTGTATATGATGTGTGTGTGTAGTGTATACTGTATATGGTGTGTGTGTAGTGTATACTGTATATGGTGTGTAGTGTATACTGTATATGATGTGTGTGTGTGTAGTGTATACTGTATATGATGTGTGTGTGTGTGTGTAGTGTATACTGTATATGGTGTGTAGTGTATACTGTATATGATGTGTATGTGTGTAGTGTATACTGTATATGGTGTGTAGTGTATACTGTATATGATGTGTGTGTGTGTAGTGTATACTGTATATGATGTGTGTGTGTAGTGTATACTGTATATGATGTGTGTGTGTGTAGTGTATACTGTATATGGTGTGTAGTGTATACTGTATATGATGTGTATGTGTGTAGTGTATACTGTATATGGTGTGTAGTGTATACTGTATATGATGTGTGTGTGTGTAGTGTATACTGTATATGGTGTGTGTAGTGTATACTGTATATGATGTGTGTGTGTGTAGTGTATACTGTATATGATGTGTGTGTGTATAGTGCAAGTGTTTTTTTTTTCTTTTTTTACTACTGTTTTTCTTGTTTGGATCCTTCCCCTACCAGTTACAGGGATACGGAGTGATAGACTTTCATGTTGGCTCCTGCCTTAGGGCTCCTTGAGGTGGAGCTGGTTGTAAGGCCCTCGGCCCCTCTTCGTTTGGCCCATATCTTGTAGACTGCCAGGCTTGGCCTCTTTTCTCCACCTGGTTATGTGTGCTGACGAGCACCATGTTTGTGCTTCTCTTACGTTGTTCTGACACTGGTTTTTCTTTTGGTTTGTTGGTTACCGCTGGTCATTTGTGGGTTGTATTTGCTCGGAGGCTCCTGCAGATGGCGACGTTGGGTGCCTTCCCGGACCCATACAGCTTTCAGTGTTAGGGTCCATTCACACGTCCTTATGAATGGTCTGGATCCGTTCCGCAGATGTGGACCCATTCATTTTCAATGGGGTTGGAAAAGATGCGGACAGCACACAGTGTTCTGTCCGCATCCGCATTTCCGGTCCGCGGCTCCGCAAAAAAATAGAACATGTCCTATTCTTGTCCGCAGCTCCTCTATATAGTGCCGGTGATGTGTGGTGTCAGTGTTTTGCGGTCCGCGTCTGAATGGACCCTTACTCAATTAGGTGTACGATGGTAACTCACAATGTAAAGGGGTTTAACTCCCCGCAGAAACGCAAAATGGCGTTCTCCACCTCCCTAAAACACGCGCCCGATGTCGCCTGTCTGCAGGAGTCCCACTTCACCCCGACTTCTCATCTGAAATATCTCCACCGCCGAACACTAGATGTTTCTCTTCTACATACATGCCTTTGAATCCCTCTCCGTGGCGGACACGTGGAGAGAACATGATGGCCCCAGAGGAGTTATATTACTCTCCAGTCCATCAGCTACAGACCCGCATTGGTATGATCTTGGCCTCTACGTTGGGCACATTGTGTCCCCATGGTCTGATCATGATGTAGCCTTGATGGAGTTTGCCTTTTCGAGACCGGGCTCTATACCGTTCTCCTGGAGATTGAACAAGTCTCTTTTAATTCGTCCCATTTTACACGATCAGTTCCACTCTGAGCTGTTGACCTTTTTCACAGAGAATGCCACCCCTGAGGTAGACCCCATGTTAGTTTGGCTGACTCATAAAGATTTCATGCGGGGGAAAATTATAGGAATAGCATCCCAACACGAGAAGGAACAGGACTTTACTCAGAGTGGGTTGGAAGCTAAACTTTCTAGGTTGGTTCAGGCCCATCAAAGGACTCCATCGCTTTACCTCTATTCTGCCTCGACGACTTAACAGGTTCTTACCGGATCTAATTTATGAAGATCAAGTTGGCTTCATACCAGGTACGAAAGCTCCAGATAACATTCGAAAAATTTAGAACTTAGTTTATGCTGGTAATAAGTCCCTTGTCCACTAGCGGTTTTAGATCTTGATATTGAAAAGGTCTTCGACACCGTGTCATGGGACTATCTCTCGCACATTCTGGGTGCTATGGGCATCAGGGGATCTTGAAACTCATCTATCTGAAACTCCCTGCTACCCATTTCTCACCTATTCAGATCCAACATGGTGCTCCTCAGGGTTGTCCCCTGCTTTATTTGGCATTGCAATGGAGCCCCTTCTTATTTATAATGGATCTCACCCCAACATTGCTGGTCTTTCTGTGGGTAATACTGAGAAGTTGAACCTTTTTTCTGATGACCTCCTTCTCCCCCTCACTTAACCCATCATGTCACTTCCCGTCCTGTTAAAGGTGTTGGAATCTGTGATGGACTGAACCGTCACTGGGGCTGCTGGAGACCCTGAGGGCTAGCATCCTTCCTACAGACTATGGACCCAGAACTATGGAGACCCCCCTCAGAACTATTAACACTGATTTATGTGTGGAGTTTATAGGCCACCTCTTTCCTATTGCCCATTAAAGGTGCAGGGTGTGAATCCAGCAACACAAAAAGTGTTACCTCTGCACTGAGACTCCCAATGAATGTGTTAGTTTATTTGTCCCTTTGTTCTATTGTGTTAGTGATGGGATTAAGAAGTAGCCAACTCCGGTGTAGAGGAGTAGATCACCCTATGATACACTCAGGAGATAATCCCATCACGTGTCTCCTCTCTCCCTATTCTTTTATTAAGATACTGGGGAGGGGATGTCTGTTTGCATGCTGTTCATGTTTGATTGAGTTATGTTGTTAGACTTCTTGAACTGTATATATACTGAGTTGGTCTTCAATAAAGTCAGTTCTTGATTTACTCTTCAACATTGGTGTTGGCTGATTGAGGAGTTTAGCTTTCTGTCCTCATATATTGGCTCTGTCCAATTATTAGGCAGGTTTGGGCTTAGGACACTGGAATGCGGGTTCCAGCGGAGCTGTTTTCTGACGGAGGTACCCAGTCAGGGTACTAGGCGGTCCGTCACAGAATTTTTCTCCGCAGTCTCGAGGCAGTCTATCAACCACTCTAAATCAGAGCTTCTTTGCAATGTCACACATCAGACCAGATCCTTTCCCTCTCAAAAGTTCCCATTTCGCTCTCAAAAGTTCCTATTTCAAGTACACTTGAGCTGTCAGATCAGAGGTACACACGAGCGGTCAGAACAGAGGTACACACGAGCGGTCAGATCAGAGGTACACACGAGCGGTCAGATCAGAGGTACACATGAGCGGTCAGATCAGAGGTACACACGAGCAGTCAGATCAGAGGTACACACGAGCAGTCAGATCAGAGGTACACATGAGCTGTCAGCTGACGGAATTCAAAGAAAACAAATGTCACAGTTTGCAGACTCATTCTTGTTTCTCAGAAAGGGCTGATCATTTTTAATAAAGATCAATTGGAAAAAAGATTTTTAGCCCAAAATGATTAAAATGCAATCATAGCAAATGCCCCCAAAGGTGTCCATAGCCTTTGACTTATTACTTCTTAGTTAGACTACTGGGGAATGCATTAGATGGAGCGCTCCTCTAATAGTTTGCGTCGGATCATATATTTGTCTCCGTTACCTGCGGCCCGATTTTCGTATTCTCATTTAGATCTAGGAGTGATTTCATTTCCCGTTTGCTTAGGTTCCACTTTATAAAAAGGGGACTGAAGTTTCTATGTCCTTATCTGTGTCGTCAATAAGAATCAGGGACTTCGGGGGTTTCTAGGAGGGATGAGACGTGGGTTGTATAGTGAAATTGGCCATATCTAGATTACTGTTCTGTCCGTTACTAGTAGATGGTGTAGTAGGTCCAGGGGTGGAGTACAGATGCACATGCCTTTGGTATACTAGTGGATATCCCTAATTTAGCTGGAGTGCATGGTGCGCTGTGATCGAACCTGCCTTGTACTGCTGATGTTTGGCCTTTATAGCTTGATATCTTTCCAGAAAAGTGGTCAGAGATAGCTTGTACTGCGACCTTTGGTTGTGGATTCCATAGAGTATGTATCTTCCAGGCAACTAAAGCCTCCTGCCTGAAAAGCAGGTATGCTAGAGTAGGGGTGCACCACCGATGAGGCCAGGTGAGGCAATAGGGGGGCAGCGAAAGGGCCATCGGCAATGAGCGATTTCATTGTGGCAAAGGGGTTGGGTTAAGAAATTGGCATTGGCGGGGGGTGCCGTTTCAGTTTTCATATCAGGCAACAGAAAGTCTAGGTGCACCCCTGTGCTCGAGGTGTCAGGTGGGTTTCTAGGCTTGCGGTTTGAGTAAGTCAGAATGATTCAGATGGTTATCAAAATGCAGAGCCTCTGGGGATATGTGGCTTGTTGTTCTTCGCTAGGATTGTCTTAGCAATATAGTGTTAGAGTTGGTACTAAATGTCCAGCATTAGGATTGTATGGTTTATTAAACTGTTGGAAGATACATGTCGTGGATTCATGTTGGTTTCTCCCCTGTGTGACATCTCTGATGAACCTTGAGCTGGTTTTTAGTAATAAAATTTTCCCCACATTCTGAGCATGAATACGGCTTCTCTACTGTGTGGATTCTCTCATGCCTCACAACTTGTGATTCATACATAAAACATATTCCACATTCTGAGCATGAATACGGCTTTTCTCCTGTGTGAATTCTCTGATGTCTAAGAAGACTTGCTTTATCTGTAAAACATTTCCCACATTCAGAACAGGAATACGGCTTCTCTCCGGTGTGATGTCGCCGATGCTTGACAAGACCTGATTTATCTGTAAAACATTTCCCACATTCTGAACATGAATATGGCTTCTCTCCTGTGTGAATTCTCTGATGAATTCTGAGGTTGTCTTTAGTAATAAAACCTTTTCCACATTCGGAACATAAATATGGTTTTTCTCCTGTGTGACTTCTCTGATGGACCTCGAGCATGTTTTTAGTAATAAAACATTTCCCACATTCTGAGCATGAATATGGCCTCTCTCCTGTGTGAATTCTTCTGTGTTTATATAGATTTGAGAGGTTTGTATACAGTTTTCCACATTCCCCACACTGATGCCTTTTACCCCCCAGGGTATATGTGGTCATCTGTGATTGGTCAGGAAAAGGTTCCTCATTATTAGAATTATTTGATAGATATAGATTTGAGGTAATAATCTGTGCTTGGTCAGGAGAAGGTTCCTCGTGATTAGGGGAATCGTACGATAGGTCTGTACTGTGAAGTCCTAGATGTACATTACAAGTGATTAGGTTCTCTCCTGAAGAACGCTGCCTGATATCTTCATCTACTACTTCATAATCTAGTGATAAGTTTATGACATTCTCTTCTGAAGTGCACGGCCTGATATCTTCATCTTCTACTTCATAATTTAGTGATAAGGTTGGGAGGTTTTCTTCTGAAGTGCACGGCCTGATATCTTCATCTTCTACTTCAGAATTTAGTGATAAGTTTATGATGTTCTCTCCTGAAGAGCGCGGCCTGATATCGTCATCTGCTACTTTATAATCTAGTGATAAGGTTGGGAGGTTTTCTTCTGAAGAGCGCGGCCTGATATCGTCATCTTCTACTTTATAATCTAGTGATAAGGTTGGGAGGTTTTCTTCTGAAGAGCGCGGCCTGATATCGTCATCTTCTACTTTATAATCTAGTGATAAGGTTGGGAGGTTTTCTTCTGAAGAGCGCGGCCTGATATCGTCATCTTCTACTTTATAATCTGGAGATAACATGCCCTCAGAGTTCTTTCTAGGAATTTCTGTTAAGATAAAAAAAAAAAGTTTTTTTATCCAAACCACACACATTTATAACCTTTCTACTAAGCTGGAAGCACACATGCAGTTTTTGAATAAGACAAAAAGAAGTAGTACAAGTCCTTCCTTTATATTCCCTTTTCAATTTAAATCCACTCCTTGCTTTGGGTAAAAAAAAACAACTAAAAACTTGCCTGTGCGACTCCTCCCTTATAAATCTCTATATAACACTTTATAATGGATGGGTGATAAAGTCCAGGACTCTGCTCTACACTCACTGATCACTTCTATTACATAAACCGACCTGAGAACATTCAGAAATCTAAAAACCACAACCTTCTCTGACAATCAGGTCTGTCCTCTGCCAGCACATTAGGCCGTTCAATACCAATTGGGCATGACTTTAATACAATAACTTAACCCCTTAGAGTCCAGCCCATTTTGGGCCTGAAAGGGGTTCTTCAGTTTCATAATGACATTTTTTTTAATCTGCTTAGAATACCCTAAACATTGCAAATTTTTGCCCCATATACCTGTTTTTCATGTCAGAGATTTCCTTCCCCTGTCCTCCGTATCAGCTCATCTGGGCAGGATGTTTACATGCAGAACTTCCTGCTGAGTTTTTTAACCAAGTCCAGCATGCGTTTGATCTTTAATATTTCACAGGGCTTGCTCCACTTGGCTGACATGGAGAGGGGAGATGTAGGGGGTGTGATTACTGCAGATCGAAGAGTGCATCACGTAGAGCAAGTCCTATGAAACATTACAGAGCAAAGCATGCTGGGTTTGGTTCGGAAACCCAACAGGAAGCTGATGACAACAGGAAGTTCTGCATGTAAACATCCTGCCAAGATGCAGTGATACTAAAAAGAAAGGAGAGGGAAAATTCTGACATGAAAAACAGGCATATGTGCCAATAAGGTATTTGAGGTACTCTAGGCAGGTAAGAAATGTCATTACTAAAATGGAGAACCACTTTAATAACCAAATTGTCCCATTCTGAGAACAGGGAGGCAGAGGTGAAGGTGGATTATCAGCTCGCTCAGGTTATAGCTGAAGTTCATAGAACTTCAGGTAGAGGGGAGAAAGCAGCATGATAGAAAAGTGAAAAAGATGAAACACCCAGAGCGGAGTCAGCATGAGAGGAGCGTCCTCTGGTTCATTTATACTTTGTGGACTCTCAATACCAAGAAGGCGTCCCCTATTATATTTCTCACTGGACACAATCCTGAGGAATCCTGTGTGGATATAAGGGACTTTTCCTTCTGAAGGAACCATATCATTTCCTTTGAATCTCGTTTGCATCAAGTCTGTTAAATAACTTTCTTTGTAGCTTTTAGCAATAAAATGGTGGAGTGACCTCTACCCTCCAACCTGCTTTAAGTGCATTTTTCTTCTTCCATATAATTACCAGTATCAGAGCCCGCCCGCAGCGCCCGGGTACATTCACCCACCGCTATATTGGTATACTTTACCTCTTTGTGTATTAATACTACCTTTCTTGCTGGATTTGCGCTTCCCTATTCCACAGTACTAACTGTGGTTTTTTTGTTTTATATTTTTGGCGCATCATATATTGTTACCACACAGTGTTTTTTTGTTTATTTATTTTTAATATCGGGAAGGGTGCGATTTACATTTATCTTTTATTTATTTATTTTTAACGTCCCCATAGGGGACTTGAACATGTGATTGTCTGATCTCTTCTCCCATGGACTCCAAGAATTAACATTGCAGTCTATGGTAGATTAGCTATGTTCTTATCTGCCACAGGAACGGCTACGGCCACACAGAGTATTTTGGAAGAGGTTTTTAGGCAGATCTGCCCGCAGTTTTTCCAAAGTCAAAAGTGGATTTGAAAGGAATCAGAAATATGAAAGGAAGAATTTATACTTCTCTTTCCTGGTGAATCCACTTCTGGCTTTGGCCTACTTTGGCCTACCCAAAGGCTCCCTTGATCTCGACTGCTCAGATTCAATGGACTCAACTGACCACGGCATCTGAGGGGTTGAATGTCCATGATCGGTGATGCTGCCGATCATAGACATTGCCTAAGTAAGTGTTTTTAATCTTATTTGTTTCCATGAATTAAATAAAAATTTTACGAATTGCTAGATACTGTGTCTTCTGTGGATCTCACAAGGCCTCGCAGGACTTGCTCAGCTGAATGTAATGACACCGTTCACTTAGCGATCCGTTGTGTCAGTCTGGAGATAATGAAGATTTCATCTACATGCGAATGAGCGGTTCAGTGCACTGAGGGTGGTCCATGGCACTCTGTGCCTCCTCCTGCTTCCTCTGCCGGCCCCTCCCTCTCCTTTTAGATTGGCAGGGCCTCTTCAGATGACTATTGAGAAGTCAACTAACCTCTTGGCTCCACATGATCTCATGATGGGGTGAGAGACGCAGCTTCCTCCCTCATTCTAACCATTTCAATGCTGTGATCAGCACTGACAGCAGCATCTAAGAGGCTAAACTCTGATCCCAGCAGTATGATAGTATACGATGGTGTGATCAGCGCTGACAGCAGCATCTAAGAGGCTAAACTCGGATCCCAGCAGTGACAGCAGAGTGCCAGCTGTATGATAGTATAGGATGGTGTGATAAGCACTGACAGCAGCATCTAAGAGGCTAAACTCTGATCCCAGCAGAGTGCCAGCTGTATGATAGTATAGGATGCTGTGGACACTGCCACTGTGCGCCAACTACTTACTTCAGTGCTGCCCATGTCCGGTGCAGAGCATCACCTGACAATAACCTGGTGACAGAAACCCCCTGTCTGTGCTCCACACTGCAGGTCTGGGCAGGCGGCGGGCGGCCAGCAGCACAGTCTGGGGAACGAGGTGAGTATATGGAGTATATTATTTTTACTGCCCGTGAAGGGGGTCACAATCCTGGGCATATTACTGTGAGGGGGCACACATCTGGGCATATTACTGTGAGGGGGCACACATCTGGGCATAGCTACTGTGAGGGGGCACATATCTGGGCATAGCTACTGTGAGGGGGCACATATCTGGCCATAGCTACTGTGAGGGGGCACATATCTGGCCATAGCTACTGTGAGGGGGCACATATCTGGCCATAGCTACTGTGAGGGGGCACATATCTGGCCATAGCTACTGTGAGGGGCACATATCTGGGCATAGCTACTGTGAGGGGGCACATATCTGGGTATAGCTACTGTGAGGGGGCACATATCTGGGCATTGCTACTGTGAGGGGGCACATATCTGGGCATTGCTACTGTGAGGGGGCACATATCTGGGCATAGCTACTGTGAGGGGGCACATCTGGGCATTGCTACTGTGAGGGGGCACATCTGGGCATTGCTACTGTGAGGGGGCACATCTGGGCATTGCTACTGTGAGGGGGCACATATCTGGGCATTGCTACTGTGAGGGGGCACATATCTGGGCATTGCTACTGTGAGGGGGCACATATCTGGGCATTGCTACTGTGAGGGGGCACATATCTGGGCATTGCTACTGTGAGGGGGCACATATCTGAGCATAACTACTGTGAGTGGGCACATATATGGGCATAGCTACTGTGAGGGGGCACATATCTGGGCATAGCTACTGTGAGGGGGCACATATTTGGCAATAACTACTGTGAGGGGCACATATCTGGGCATAACTAGTATGAGGGGGCACATATCTGGGCATTGTTACTATGAGGGGCACATATCTGGGCATAACTACTAAGAAGGGCAAATATCTGGGTATAACTACCATGAGGGGCACATATCTAGTCATCGCTACTGTGAAGGGGCACATATCTGGGTATAACTACTGTAAGTGGGCACATATTTGGGCATATATACTGTGAGGGGGCACATATCTGGGCATAGCTACTAGGGATCGACCGATATAGATTTTTTAGGGCCGATACCGATAATTTGTGAACTTTCAGGCCGATAGCCGATAATTTATACCGATATTCTGGGAATTTTCATTTTTGAGAAAAAAAAAATTCCTACACAAATCTGCTGAAAATTAATATGTTTATTGTTAATGTGTATTTTTTTTTGTTTATTGTTAATGTGTATTTTTTTTTTATAAATCTTTTTCATTTATACTTAATATTTTTGTGTTTTTTTTTTTACTAACTTTTAACCCCCTTAGGGACTAGAACCCTTGTCCTATTCCCCCTGATAGATCTCTATCAGGGTGAATAGGATCTCACACTGTCCCTGCTGCTCTGTGCTCTGTGCACACAGCAGCATGGAGCTGAACATGGCAGCCAGGGCTTCAATAGCGTCCTGGCTGCCATGGTAACCGATCGGAGCCCCAGGCTTACACAGCTGGGGCTCCGATTGGAGGAGCAGGGAAGAGGGGATCCTGTGGCCACTGCCACCAATGATTAATACTGGGTGGGGGGGGGAGCACTGCGCCACCAATGTTTTTACTATTGGCCGGGATTGGGATGGGGGTGGGGGGCGCACTGCGCCACCAATGATTAATATTGGGGGGGCGCACTGCGCCACCAATGAAGATAAGTCTCTCGATCATTCATATACAGGAGGCGGGAGCTGGCTGCAGAATCACATAGCCGGCTCCCGACCTCTATCAGCGGTAGCTGCGATCCGCGGCACCTGAGGAGTTAACTACCGCGGACCGCAGCTATTGCTCATAGAGGTCGGGAGCCGGCTATGTGATTCTGCAGCCAGCTCCCGCCTCCTGTATATGAATGAATGAGAGGCTTATCTTCATTGGTGGCGCAGCGGCCACAGCCCCTCCCCTCCTCTTGTCCTCCCTCCTCTCATTGGCGGCAGCGGCAGCACAGGGGGAGGAGACACTGCTTCCTTCTCCCCTGTGCTGCGGAGGGAACACAGAGAGCGCTGAGAGCAGCGCGTTCTGTGTTCCCAATACGTTATCGGTATATCGGCAAAATAGATGCCGATACCGATAACGTTCAAAATCCTCAATATCGGCCGATAATATCGGCCAAACCGATAATCGGTCGATCCCTAATAGCTACTGTGAGGGGCACATATCTGGGCATAGCTACTGTGAGGGGCACATATCTGGGCATAGCTACTGTGAGGGGAACATATCTGGGCATAGCTACTGTGAGGGGCACATATCTGGGCATAGCTACTGTGAGGGGAACATATCTGGGCATAGCTACTGTGAGGGGCACATATCTGGGCATAGCTACTGTGAGGGGCACATATCTGGGCATTGTTACTATGAGGGGCACATATCTGGGCATAACTACTATGAAGGGCAAATATCTGTGTATAACTACCATGAGGGGCACATATCTGGGTATAACTACTGTGAATGGGGCACAATGCTGGCATAACTACTGTGTGGTGGCATAAAGGGGTAATGGGAGAATAATTACTATGTGGGTGGCATTTAGCGGACTGGGTGGGATCAGGTGCTTAGTTATGTTTTGGGCGAAGTTAGAGCCGTGGCCTCGAGCAGGAAACATTTGCTTCACGCGCTGCACATAATCCTCCTCTAACTTCTTCTCAAAAGCTGGGAGGTTTCCATTATTACTGCTGCCTATGAGCAGAAGCTCCTGTCTCCATGTGCAGTCTATGGGCAGACATGACAGCAGCTCCTCTCCACCCAGCACCTCAGAGACAGCTGAGAAGTACAGACAGAGACAGCCGAGAATTACAGACAGAGACAGCCGAGAATTACAGACAGAGACAGCCGAGAATTACAGACAGAGACAGCCGAGAATTACAGACAGAGACAGCTGAGAATTACAGACAGAGACAGCAGAGAATTACTGCGCAGCCCAGTATCACAGAACATGAGCGCGCTCCTGTCAGCGCGCCATGTTCCCTCCGCAGCACAGTGGAGGAGTCACTCTCTCCCTCCCCCTGTGCCACCGCTAACAATAAGAAGAGAGAGGGGCGGACGCACTGCGCCACCAATGATAATTAATGTCTAATACAGATACAGGAGACGGGTGCCAGCGGCAGAATCACATAGCCTGCACCCAACCGATGTGACAGGGAGCTAGGTGCAGCACCTGAAGGGTTAACTTCCGCGGATCGCAGCGCCCTGTCACAGAGGTCGGTGCAGGCTATGTGATTCTGCCGCCGGCACCCGCCTCCTGTATCTGTATTAGACGTTAATTATCATTGGTGGCGCAGTGCGCCCCCCTGCCTAGTATTAGAGTAATTAGTGGCGCAGTGCGCCCCCCCAGTATTAAAATCATTGGTGGCAGTGGCCACAGGGTCCCCTCCTCCTCATTGGTGGCAGTGGCAGCTTCTGATCGGAGCCCCAGCAGTGTAATCCTGGGGCTCCGATCGGTTACCATGGCAGCCAGGATGCTACTGAAGCCCTGGCTGCCATGGTAACCTCCCTGCTGCTGTGTGCACTATACACAGGGCAGCCGGGACAGTGTGAGGTCCGTCACCCTAACAGAGCTCTATCAGGGTGAATGGGACAAGGGATGAAAGATCCCAGGTTCTGGCCCCTAAGGGGGGAAATAGGTATTAAATAAACTGTAAAAAACAAACAAACAAACACCAAAATATTAAGTATAAATCACCCCCTTTTCCCAATTTTACATATAAAATATATAAACAGTAAATAAATAAACATATCGCCACGCCCGAAAAGTCCGTACTACTAAAATATAAAAAAAATCTCCTATGCGGTGAGCACCGTAACAGAAAAATAGTCACCATGTCCCCCCAAAAAATAGGATCGGACTGTTCTATTATGGGCCGGACGTTCCATAAAATGTAGAATACACGCGGCTTTTTTTGGTGTTTTATTTTTTCCGCGTGGTATCAAAATCGAATCAAAATTTTGGTATCGCAACAACCCTAGTGTGTGTAATGCCGTCCAGCACATCCATACGTCAGCGCTATATAAGTGCAGAAAATAAATCCATCCATCCCCTGCTGCAGGAACATCCACATTCTGATACACAGGACGGACTTCAGGTGCGGAAACCTCTACAACAAACCTGCCATGTGTGAACACACCCTAATGCAGCAGTACAGTAAAGCGAGAAACGTGTGTGTGTGGAGCTCAGGGATCGGCCGCTGATCGGGGACGTCTGTCACCCCCCTATGTATCCTGGAGCAGATACTTAGAGTAGGAGAAAGCGGAGCCCATGACATATTGTGGAGCCTCCGCAGCCTGAACACTCCGGGCCGTACATCTACTGCTAGAAGACACATGTCCGCTCTGACAGGACCATCAGACTGGAGGAGGAGAGAGAAGAGCCCGGTGATCCCACCTTCTCCTCCGGTCACACATAGCACCTTGTGTCTTCTCTGCTTGTGGAGTGACTAGAGGATCCCAGACATGAAGGGAGGAGAACTACTGGAATAAGGATGTGTTCACACCACGTCTGAGCCTTCCATCAGAGGTAGATAACATGTGGAGCTCCTACATCACATGTCATTACACGCGTGTACACACTGCACATGACCGGACTGAGGCTCTAACACGGCCTCTTCTCACCTCGTCTCTTCTTACCTGGTGATGTCAGAGGTCGGGGAACCTCCATCATGGCCTCCTTGTACAGATCCTGGTGTCCTTCTACGTACTCCCACTCCTCCATGGAGAAATAGACCGCCACATCCTGACACCTTACAGGAACCTGACAACACAATGACACCGTCATCACCCAGACCCTCCAGTGCTGTTACTGGAGAATTTCCCAGCATTCCCAGCAGTGTCACCTCTCCAGTCAGCAGCTCCATCATCTTGTGGGTGAGCTCTAGGATCTTCTGCTCATGTATCAGGGGAGGAGGCTCTGTGATGGGGGTCCTGCTCCACCCTTCTGACTCATGGAGGATGGGAGTCCCCCCCGATGTCTTCTTCACTATGGTGTAATCCTGTGGATGGAGAGAGACACTTAGGGAAAGAAATTCCTTCCTGACTCCAGATCTGCACTCAGAATCCCTCCCTGGATCATGGCCCCATCTCCAGTAATCTAGTCACTAGAAGCTGGGATATTATTACCCTCCAGACCTCCAGGCCCCTTCTGGACTCTTCTAGAGAATCCCCCATGACGCCTTCCTCTGGCAGAGAGCTCCATAGTCTCACTGCTCTTACAGTAAAGACTCCTCTTCTATGTTGGTGGAGAAACCTTCTTTCATCTAGATGTAGTGAAGGCCTCCTTGTTATAGTCCAGTATCATCTAGATGTCAGACTAGTGGTAGAAATCCTCCCTCCAGGCCACACTCCGGCCATCTCCTCCTCTGCTTCCTCTCCTCCTGGGTACAACGTGCCTACTTACCTCCTCATGGCTTCTACAACATGACTATTGGTCTCCATGATCCATCACTGACCATACTGGTGGCTGATCTTCAGGTTCTCCATCACTTGGAAGGTCTGGAGGCCGTTCTCCAGGACCCTGGACTCTTCCTATCACTTCCTATGATGGATTCTCCTTCCCAATGTCTGACTTTTTACAGAATACAATAAAGAGGAGAGAAATCTAGAAAAGTTTACCTCTCCGCTCAGCAGGGAGATGATCTCCAAGGTGAAGTCTAATATTCTTCTGCTGATCTCCTTCCTGTCCATCCTTGGTGGTCATTCAGGAGAAGAAGAGAGACCTGGAGGAGCTGGAGGCTTCTAGTACTGCAGGCGCCTTTATGAGGAGAGGAGAGGCTGGAAATCCTCCAGGGACAAGAGCATTAGTGAGATCCAGAACCGCACTTACTGCTCCTGGAGAGACCCCGCTTCTCAGAGCCCCCAGCACCAGGGATAAAGGGGGATTCTGGAGAAATGGCTGATACCAGAGAGAAGAAGAGGCTCCAGACACCACAGCAGTGACTACCGACCAGGACCTGCTCTGTATCTGCTGCACTGCAAGAGCTGAAGGACCTGGGATGACGTCACCGTCATGTGATCAGTGCAGGGGGCGGAGCTCAGCAGTGGAGAGAAGTAGTGCTGAAGGACCTGGGATGATGTCACTGTCATGTGATCATTGCAGGGGGTGGAGCTCAGCAGTGGAGAGAAGTAGTGCTGAAGGACCTGGGATGTTGTCACTGTCATGTGATCAGGAGGGGCGGAGCTCAGCGGTGGAGAGATGAGAACAGACTTCTGTGAAGGAAATTTTAACTCTTAGTGTACTGGCTCTGCAAAGACTGGATATACTAGGGTGTAATGCTCTGCAGAGACCGGATATACTAGGGTGTAATGCTCTGCAGAGACCGGATATACTGGGGTGTCCATTGCGGGATCATGCTCCGTTTATGAGCATGATCCTCCGTTCTGGACTTGCAGGAGTGTCGGGCAGTACACTGATTTATAATGCTGTGTGTCTCTGCCTGATGTAGTGTCCCACTAGGTAAAGGTGGGCACTACACAAGGGTTAATGTGTTTATTGCATTTACTGCCATGTGTTGTATTCCCCTGTGTTAGCTGGGTGTCAGGCCTGTCAGGATGCAGTTTAGCCTCCCAGGCGTTAGAGGGAGCTAGAGAGCCCTGGTTATATATAGGTAGGCCCAGACAGGGGAGAGTTAGTGTATTCCAGGGGACTAGAGGAGTCACTTAGTCGACCTGAAGCTCCTGAGGCTAGGCTTAGCTCAGTGGAGACACCCCAGTAGTAGGAATGGACCTCCTGGGAGAAACCTGCAGCTTCCCTACCAAGCACTGCAAAGTATTAGTTGTATACCCTCCAAGTATCATGCATGATTTATACTTGCCATTATATGGAAAGACAACCTGCTTGTGAAGTATTGTTCAAGGGACTGCATTACCGTCTACTGTAACTGTCTGTACAAAGTTGGACTGTTTTTCCACCAAGTAAAGCAACGTTTGGTTTACCAACTGCGTACTCTATTAATCCTCCTATAAATCGGTGTGCCACCGTTACAGGCACTGGCGTCATGAACCTTAAAGGGACCTTGCCTCAGGCACTCTAAACACCTACAACATCCAGGATACCTCACATACCATCAGGCCTGGTCTCTACATCCCGAGTGTGCCCCAGAGGAACTAGTGTCTGCCTCTCCTTCATTGCCGCATGCCTGCCCAGGGTTCTCCTCAGAAAGGTGAGTAACCCTCGATTGCCCGTACCGTGACCTCCCTGTCGCTATACCCTGCAGGTCTGGCGTGCTGCACTGCCTACAAAAACTGAGCCCCCACACATCTCCGTAGACATAACTATAAAAAGTTATGGGGGTCAGAATATCACGATAAAAAGAATTTGAGTTCTGACGTTTACAGCACTGACTGACGGGGTTTGCTGCAGTGAGTGGGCCTGGTCCTGAGCGGGGGTGCTATCACGGTTGACACCTTTCCCAACAAAAAATCCACGTCAAGTTAAAAAGGTTGACGTGGATTAACACAGGTGTTATTTAACCCCTTCAAGACCAAGCTAGTTTTTACCTTCCTGCCCAGGCCATTTTTAGCAAATCTGATCAGTGTCACTTTATGTGGTAATAACTTTAAAACGCTTTGACTTATCTAGGCCGTTCTGAGACTGTTTTCTCGTCACATATTGTACTTCATGACAGTAGTAAAATTGAGTCAAAAAATGACATTTTTATTTATAAAAAAAATACCAAATTTACCAAAAATTAGGAAAAATTAGCAAATTTCCAAATTTTAATTTCTCTACTTCTATAATACATAGTAATACCTCCAAAAATAGTTATTAATTTTCATTCCCCATATGTCTACTTCATGTTTGGATCATTTTGCGAATGCCATTTTAATTTTTGGGGACGTTAGAAGGCTTAGAAGTTTAGAAGCAAATCTTTTATAAAGCTTGCATAATAGAAACCACCCAAAAATGACCCCATTTTAGAAACTACACCCCTCAAGGTATTCAAAACAGATTTTACAAACTTTGTTAACCCTTTAGGTGTTCCACAAGAATTAAAGGAAAATGGAGATGAAATTTCAGAATTTCACATTTTTGGCAGATTTTCCATTTTAATCTATTTTTTCCAGTAACAAAGCAAGGGTTAACACCCAAACAAAACTCAATATTTATTACCCTGATTCTGTAGATTACAGAAACACCCCATTTATGATCGTAAACTGCTGTACGGGCAGACGGCAGGGCGCAGAAGGAAAGGAACTCCACATGGTTTTTGGGGGGCCATGTCCCATTTGAAGCCCCCCTGATGCACCCCTAGAGTAGAAACTACAAAAAATTACCCCATTTTGGAAACTACGGAATAAGTTGGCAGTATTGTTGGTACTATTTTAGGGTACATATGATTTTTGGTTGCTCTATATTACACTTTTTGTGAGGCAAGGTAACAAAAAATAGCTGTTTTGGCACCGTTTTTATTTTTTGTTATTTACAATTTTCATCTGACAGGTTAGATCATGATCTATTTTTATAGAGCAGGTTGTCACGGACGCGACAATACCAAATATGACTACTTGTTTTGGTTGTTTATTTCAGTTTTACATAACAAAGCATTTTTGAAAGCCGTAGTTTTATTTACTTTTTGGGCGAATGTCTTATGTAGGGTCTCATTTTTTGCAGGATGAGATGACGGTTTTATTGGTACAATTTTGGAGTGTGTATTACATTTGATCGCTTGGTATTACACTTTTTGTGATGTAAGATGACAAATATGTATACTTTTTTTATTTATTAAAGTTTTACACAATAACAGCATTTTTAAAACAAAGAAAATCATGTTTTAGTGTCTCCATATTCTGAGAGCCATAGGTTTTTTTATTTTTTGGGCGTTTGCCTTAGGTAGGGTCTCATTTTTGGCGGGATGAGATGACGGATTGATTGGTATGATTTTGGGGTGCGTATGACTTTTTGATCGCTTGGTATTACACTTTTTGTGTTGTAAGGTGACAAAAAATTGCTTTTTTACCACAGTTTTTATTTTTTTACAGTGTTCACCCGAGGGGTTAACTCATGTGATATTTTTATAGAGCAGGTCATTACGGACGTGGCAATACCTAATATGTCAACTTTTATTAAAGTTTTATACATTAATATTTTTGAAACAAAAAAAATCATGTTTTAGTGTCTTCATAGTCTGAAAGCCATATTTTTTTATATTTTTTGGGCGATTGTTTTAGGTAGGGGCTAATTTTTTGGCGGGATGATGTGACTGTTAGATTGATACTATTTTGGTGGTGAAAAGCCCTTTTGATCGTTTGGCGTTGAACTTTTAGTGATGTAAGGTGACAAAAAAATGTTTTTTTTAGCACAGTTTTTATTTTTTGACAGTGTTTACCTCAGGGGTTAGATCATGTGATGTTTTTATAGAGCCAGTCTATACGAACGCGGCGATATGTAATATGTCTACTTTTCTTTTCTTTCTTTTTTTTTTTTACAAAAATTTTTTACTTTATTTTGGAAAAAGGACATTTTTATTTTTACTTGAAACTTACATTTTTTTATTATAACAAAAACACTTTTTTTTTCCCTTTACTTTTTATATTTGTCCCACTTTGGGACTTCACCACTGAGAGTTGCCTAGGAGACCCAGTGCTCAGGCTGGATTTCCTTGGCTTCCGTAGGCTGGCAGCTCCGATGCCTGTGTAAGGCATCGGGGCTGCCATGGCAACCATCGACCCCCTGCCAGCGCAGCATAGGGGGGCGATGGAGTCAGAGGGAGCCCCTCCCTCTGTATACCCCGCACGTGCCGCGGTCAGCGCTGACTGCCGCACGTGAAATGGTTAATCCGCCGGCATCACCACACAGCGATGCTGGCGGATGCAGCAGGGGCCCGGTTATCAGTAACAGCCGGGCCCGTGCTGCAGATCGGGCGGGTGCAGCTCCTGCACCCGCCCGATCCCATCACGTACATGCACGTGAGGATGCAGCAAGGAGCCACATTTGCTCATGTACATGTACGTGAGGATGCGGGAAGGGGTTAATCATAATTTACGTTTTGCTCTATTTTATTTTTCAATAAAGTCAAACTTTTCACTCTTGGGGACACCCTGTGTATTTAAGTTTAATTTAGCCTCTATTTTTTAAAATGTTTCTACTGGGATTTGAACTCACAGCCATCTATTTTAAAGGCAAGAACCTTAACCACTGAGCTATAGAGCTCAACGTTAAACTGCTGAAAATATATTATGGCTAAAAACCTCAGTAGTAGTTTTCCATGTATTGTACATTCATATATATCAGAGGTATCATTTTATATTTTTTTTAGTAATTACGTATTTATTTTTGTACCATTACTAAAAAAATATAAAATAATACTTCTGCTGTATATGAATACCTAATACATGACAAACTACTCTGAGGTTTTTCTGCAACAGTTTCACATTGAGCTCTATAAACGGTCTCTAGAAAAGTTTCAAAAAAAGGAGCTAAATAAGACTTGAATACACAGGGTGTCCTCAGCATATGGACAATGCTTGGGTGTACCCCCTTCATGTTCATAGCACTGACTCCATATATGGACACAGCCATATATAGAGTCGGAGCAGGGACTCCTGAACCAGGGACTGGAGTCCTGACTAGGTCCTGTCTGTCAGTGGTTTGCTGTTCAGCAGCAGTGAAGCAGGGGACTGGCCCTGCATAGAGGATCTGTACCAGGATCAGTGGATCTGTAGAGACCATAAGAATCTGTACTGGGAGCAGTGGAGACAACAAGGATCTGTGTCAGGTTAGTTTCACACTAGCGGTAAATTCTTCCAGGAGGCTGTTCCAGCAGGGAAACAGGCTGCTGAAAGACATTGTATCCAGCATCACCGAATACTACCGGATTAGCAGGGATCCAGCTTGTTTCTGGCATTAGTGCCAAGATCTGTCCTGAAAAAAAATGCTGGGATTTAGGTCAAAAGCTGAGGGCAAGGACCTCAAAGGTAGTATTTTCCGAAATACTGCCTGTACCACGGGCCACACAAGAAAGGCAGCGGGAGATTAGGGAGATTAACAAGTGGCTCAAGAACTGGTGTAGGAAGGAGGGGTTTGGGTTCCTGGAGAACTGGGCGACTTCTCTATTGGCTACAGGCTCTATCGTAGGGACGGGCTGCACCTCAATGGGGAAGGGGCAGCTGTGCTGGGGAGAGAGAAAGATGGCTAGAAGGTTGGAGGAGTGTTTAAACTAGGGACTGGGGGGGAGGGTAATTACGTTATAGGAGGGGAAGATAGTGCAGATAGAGACCGGGGGCAGGTAATAAGAATGGGGGAGGAATGGAAGGAGGGACTAGAACAATTCAGAAGGAAAGGTGTAGGGTAAAAAATATACATAAACCTCTCAAATGTATGTATACTAATGCCAGAAGCCTGACTAATAAAACTGGGGAACTGGAATTAGTGATGTGTGAGGAGGACTATGATATAGTGGGAATAACTGAGACATGGCTGGATGATAGCTATGACAGTGGGAATAACTGAGACACGGCTGGATGATAGCTATGACAGTGGGAATAACTGAGACACGGCTGGATGATAGCTATGACAGTGGGAATAACTGAGACATGGCTGGATGATAGCTATGACAGTGGGAATAACTGAGACATGGCTGGATGATAGCTATGACATAGTGGGAATAACTGAGACACGGCTGGATGATAGCTATGACAGTGGGAATAACTGAGACACGGCTGGATGATAGCTATGACAGTGGGAATAACTGAGACATGGCTGGATGATAGCTATGACAGTGGGAATAACTGAGACACGGCTGGATGATAGCTATGACTGGGCGGTTAATGTACAAGGTTACAGTCTGTTTAGAAAGGATCGTCAAAACCGGAGAGGGGGAGGGGTCTGCCTTTATGTAAAGTCCTGTCTAAAGCCCACAGTCCGAGAAGATATAAGTGAGGGACATGAACATGTGGAGTCACTGTGGGTAGAGATACATGGAGCTAAAAACAACAATAAATTACTAATAGGAGTTTACTATAAACCACCTAATATACCAGAGTCCACAGAAAATCTACTACTAAACGAGATAGACGAGGCGGCAAATCATAATGAGGTGGTTATTATGGGGGACTTCAACTACCCAGATATAGACTGGGAAACTGAAACTTGTATATCTCATAAGGGAAACAGGTTCGTGGCTATAACCAAAGACAATTACCTCTCCCAACTGGTTCAGGACCCGACTAGAGGGACGGCCATACTGGACTTAGTACTAACCAATAGACCTGACAGAACAACAGACGTGCAGGTCGGGGGACACCTGGGAAATAGTGACCATAAAGTAATAACCTTCCAATTATCATTCAAAAGAGCGTTTCTACAGGGAGGAACAAAAATACCAAACTTCAAAAAAGCTAAATTTAGCCAACTAAGAGAGGCCATAGGCCAAACTAACTGGGACAAAGTCCTCAAAAATAAAAATACAGACACAAAATGGGATATCTTTAAAAACATCCTAAAAACTCATTGTGAGAGGTACATACCATATGGGAATAAAAGGTTAAGGAACAAAAAGAAACCAATGTGGATAAACAGAACTGTAAAGAAAGCAATAAATGACAAAAAGAAAGCATATAAAACACTAAAACAGGAGGGTTGCACGGAAGCACTGAAAAACTATAAGGAAAAAAATAGAACATGTAAAAAACAAATAAAAGCGGCCAAACTAGAGACCGAGAGATTAATTGCCAAAGAGAGTAAAACTAACCCTAAAATGTTCTTCAATTATATAAATGTTAAAAAGTATAAAGCTGAAGGTGTTGGCCCTTTAAAGAGTAATGAGGGGGGAGTCGCAGAGAGCGACGAGGAGAAAGCAAAGCTGTTAAATATTTTTTTCTCCAATGTATTCACTGAGGAAAATAAATTGTCAGATGACATGCAGAATGCAAAAATAAATTCCCCATTAAAAGTGTCCTGTCTGACCAAGGAAGAAGTACAGCGGCGTCTTAAAAAGATTAAAATAGACAAATCACCAGGACCAGATGGCATACACCCCCGTATCCTAAGGGAATTAAGTAATGTCATAGCCAGACCCTTATTTCTGATATTTGCAGACTCTATACTGACAGGGAATGTCCCACAGGATTGGCGCGTGGCATATGTGGTGCCAATATTCAAAAAGGGGCCAAAAACAGAGCCTGGAAACTATAGGCCGGTAAGTTTAACATCTGTTGTGGGTAAACTGTTTGAAGGTTTTCTGAGAGATGCTATATTAGAGCATCTCAACGGAAATAAGCAAATAACGCCATATCAGCATGGCTTCGTGAGGGATCGGTCATGTCAAACTAATTTAATCAGTTTCTATGAGGAGGTAAGTTCTAGACTTGACAGCGGCGAATCAATGGATGTCGTATATCTGGACTTCTCCAAAGCATTTGACACTGTACCGCATAAAAGGTTAGTATATAAAATGAGAATGCTCGGACTGGGAGAAAACGTCTGTATGTGGGTAAGTAACTGGCTGAGGGATAGAAAACAGAGGGTGGTTATTAACGGTACACACTCAGATTGGGTCACTGTCACTAGTGGAGTACCTCAGCGGTCAGTATTGGGCCCTATTCTCTTCAATATATTTATTAATGATCTTGTAGAAGGCTTGCATAGTAAAGTATCAATTTTCGCAGATGACACTAAACTGTGTAAAGTAATTTACACAGAAGAGGACAGTATACTGTATATATACTACAGAGGACAGTATACTGTATATATACTACAGAGGACAGTATACTGTATATATACTACAGAGGACAGTATACTGTGTATATATATACTACAGAGGACAGTATACTGTATATATATACTACAGAGGACAGTATACTATATATATACTACAGAGGACAGTATACTACTACAGAGGGATCTGGATAGATTGGAGGCTTGGGCAGATAAGTGGCAGATGAGGTTTAACACTGATAAATGTAAGGTTATGCACATGGGAAGGAAAAATGCAAGTCACCCGTACATACTAAATGGTAAAACACTCGGTAACACTGACATGGAAAAGGATCTAGGAATTTTAATAAATAGCAAACTAAGCAGCAAAAACCAGTGTCAGGCAGCTGCTGCCAAGGCCAACAAGATAATGGGTTGCATCAAAAGGGGCATAGATTCCCGTGATATGAACATAGTCCTACCACTTTACAAATCACTAGTTAGACCACACATGGAGGAATGTGTACAGTTCTGGGCTCCTGTAAACAAGGCAGACATAGCAGAGCTAGAGAGGGTTCAGAGGAGGGCAACTAAAGTAATAACTGGAATGGGGCAACTACAGTACCCTGAAAGATTATCAAAATTAGGGTTATTCACTTTAGAAAAAAGACGACTGAGGGGAGATCTAATTAATATGTATAAATATATCAGGGGTCAGTACAGAGATCTATCCCATCAGCTATTTATCCCCAGGACTGTGACTGTGACGAGGGGACATCCTCTGCGTCTGGAGGAAAGAAGGTTTGTACACAAACATAGAAGAGGATTCTTTACGGTAAGAGCAGTGAGACTATGGAGCTCTCTGCCTGAGGAGGTGGTGATGGTGAGTACAATAAAGGAATTCAAGAGGGGCCTGGATGTGTTTCTAGAGCGTAATAATATTACAGGCTATAGCTACTAGAGAGGGGTCGTTGATCCAGGGAGTTATTCTGATTGCATGATTGGAGTCGGGAAGGAATTTTTTATTCCCCTAAAGTGGAGAAAATTGGCTTCTACCTCACAGGGTTTTTTGCCTTCCTCTGGATCAACTTGCTGGATAACAGGCCGAACTGGATGGACAAATGTCTTTTTTCGGCCTTATGTACTATGTTACTATGTATATTTGTCCAGCCGAATCCCACACTAATGCCGGAAACAGGCCGGATCCCCCTCCAAGTCTGGGCCTTTTCCAGCTGTGCCGGATATGATGCATTTAGGAGGCTATTCCTCTGCCAAAAGAATTTACCGCTAGTATGAAGCCTTAGGCCCAATTCTTTTTATCAGTAAAGTGTCAGATTGTGCTGATACAAAACTGTAGAATACTGAGTAGTTATGAGCGAGCCTAGGATGCTACATCTGACATCGCTTTGTTCAAGACTTCGAATTAATACTGTACGGAGATCCGTCTTCGTACAGTATTAGAATGTACGAGCTCCGATTGGCCGAATTAAGTTATTCACGAAGTCGCGTGTGACTTCATTGAATAACTTCGGTAGTTGGTTTTTAAAGTGGAAAACCACTTTAAAACTTAAAGCGAACTCGGCTTCAGTTCCGACTTGTACCAAAGTTACTCAACGAAGTCTCATGCGACTTCGCGAATAACTAATTTCGGCTCAATGGAGCCCAAACATTTTAATACTGTACGGAGACGGATCTCCATACAGTATTAATCTGACGTTTTGAACGAAGTGAACATTTCCCACATCTCTATATGTATAAAGCTTCTCTCAAGTGTGATATCTCTCATGTCTAACAAATTGTAATTTATTTGTAAAGCATTTCTAACATTCTGAACTTTAATATGGCTTCTCTTCTTTGTGAATTCTCTGATGTTTAACAAGACTTGATTTATGTTTAAAACATTTCCCACATTCAGAACATGAATACAGCTTCTCTCCTGTGTGATGTCGCTGATGCATGACAAGACCTGATTTATCTCTGAAACATTTCTTGCAGTCTAAACAGATAAATGGTTTTTCTCCCGTGTGAATTCTCTGATGAACCAAGAGCTTGTCCTTAGCAGTAAAGGATTTCCCACATTCTGAACATGAATACAGCCTCTCTCCTGTGTGAATTCTCTGATGTTTAACAAGACTTGGTTTATGTTTAAAACATTTCCCACATTCTGAACATGTAAATGGTTTTTCTCCTGTGTGAATTCTCTGATGAATCTTGAGCTTATCTTTAGTAATAAAACATTTCCCACATTCTCTACATGAATACGGCTTCTCTCCTGTGTGACTTCTCTCATGTATATTGAGTTGTGATTTATCTGCAAAATATTTCCCACATTCTAAACATTTAAATGGCTTCTCTCCTGTGTGACTTCTTCCATGTTTCACTAGTTCTGACTTATCTGTAAAACATTTCCCACATTCTCCACATGAATACGGCTTCTCTCCTGTGTGAATTCTCTCATGTGTAACAAGACTTGACTTTTGTGTAAAACATTTCCCACATTCTAAACATTTAAATGGCTTCTCTCCTGTGTGACTTCTCTCATGTTTCACAAGATGTGATTTATCTCTAAAACATTTGCCACATTCTGAACATGTAAATGGTCTTTCTCCTGTGTGAATTCTCTGATGAATCTTCAGCATGGTTTTAGTAATAAAACATTTCCCACATATTGAACATGAATATGGCTTCTCTCCTGTGTGAATTCTTTTGTGTTTATGCAGATTCGAGCTGTAGGGAAACTGTTTTCCACATTCTTCACATAGATACATTTTACCCCCTTTCTTCTTGGTACTTGTGGTAACAATCTGTGATTGGTCAGGAGAAGGATCCTCATGATTAGGAGGATTATATGATAGATCTGTTCTGTGAAGTCCTGTATGTACATTATGGGTAATGAAGTTTTCTCCTGAAGAGCCATGCCCGATATCTTCATCTTCTCCTTTAAAATCTAGTGATAACATGAAGATTCCCTCAGAGATCTTACTGGGATGTGCTGTTAGGATTAAAAAGAGATTTACTTTTTTTTTATCCAAATCACAACGTAGACACATTTCCTATTAAGATGGAAACACACAGGTACTTTTTGATCCAGTTTTTGAGCCCAAATAAGAAGTGGATCCAGCAGGAAGAAGTATAAGCCTTTACTTTATATTTCACATTCCATTCAAATCCACTCCTGATTTTTGTTTAAAAAAGCTGCATTTTAAACTGCATGTGTGACTGCAGCCTTATACACCTCGGTAGAACACTTTATAATGGATGATAAAGTACAGGATTCTGCTCTACACTCACCGAACACTTCTATTACTTAAACCCAGAACTGAGAACATTAAGAAATCTGAGAATCACAGCCTTCTCTGACAATCAGGCCTTACCTCTGTCAGTACAGTTGGCCCTTCAAAACCTATTGGGCATGTCTTTACTACAATAACCTAACCCCTTAGTAACCATTCCATTTAGGGCCTGAAAGGGTTTAGGGTTCACATATTTTTTGCCCCATATACCTGTTTTTCATGTCAGGGCTTTCCCCTGTCCTCCGCATCAGCTCATCTTGGCAGGATGTTTACATGAAGAACTTCCTGTTTTCAACAGCTTCCTGCTGTTTTCTAACCAATTCCAGCATGCTTGCACCATAATGTTTGAAGGGCTTGTTCCGCCTAGCTGACATGGAGAAAGGAGGTGTAGGGGATGTGACTATTTCAGATTGAAGAGTGTGTCAAGTAGAGCAAGTCCTGTGAAACACTACAGAGAGAAGCATACTGGGATTGGTTAGAAAACCCAACAGAAAGCTGATGAAAACAGGAAATTCTGCATGTAAACATCCTGTCAGAGAGGGAAAATGTTAACGTGAAAAATAGGTATATGGGTTAAAAATATGCAGTATTTGGAGTACGAAAATGGAGAACCCCTTTAATAACCAAATTGTCCCATTTGGAGAGTAGGGCGGCAGAGATGAAGATGTATTACTACCTTGCTGAGAAATCAGGTTATAGCTGCAGTCCATAGAACTTTATGTAGAGGGGAGAAAGCAGCAGCTAGAGGGAGAAAGAGGCAAATACACACACACACACACAGAGGCTGCTACTAGTTCCAGTAAGTGTTTTACTACCTCACACTTAGACTGGATTTACAACTACACTGCTCAGTACAACTGTATCTTCTTTCTACTTCCATCATGAGTGAGAGGAGAACACTGGTTTATGCATTTAGGGGCTTCGTAGACCTTATTGGTCTTTTAGGCCAGTGATCTCAAACCTGCAGCTCCCAAGCTGTGTGCTGGGCTTTCTGTATCCTCCTACTCTTGCTTGGATGATCTGAGCAAGTGAGGGAGATGGCCTGCACTAAAAATCTGTAAATTCCCGTTGGCCCGCTGATGAAGGAGAGAAAATGCTTATTAATATTGATAATTGTAATCAAATATTACCAATTATCAGATGACAACGGTCATGGGATTGTTCTCAGTTTATACTTCAGCTACAGTATGTTGCCTCGGTATCAACCAGGAATAACACAAAACTCTGCAAATGTAACATAAAAGACACCTTTACAGAACTCTGAACTACAATGTACATATACACATACTAGCTATATCATGGTGATATCAGTATACATCCACCATGTAACCGCCCTATAGTCTATATACTATCAGTATCATGGTGATATCAGTATACATCCACCATGTAACCGCTCTATAGTCTATATACTATCAGTATGTGTGCACATTTACCCAATGGGCCGTAAAGGACATGTATTGTCCTTGACCATAGTTACAGCTCCACACATCGGCACTGCCGTGCACTTTGGCAGACACCGACAGGCTCAAGGACTGGCCCACCTTCTGTTCTACATATGTGTGCAGGGCTGGTACTGCCTTTTTCACAAAGAAATGACAGCTTGGGACTCTCCACCTCGGCTCGGCACAAGCCACTAGTTCTCTGAAAGGTGCAGAGTCCACCACTTGGAAAGGGAGGGACTGCAGCATCAGCAATTTGGACAGGGGCACATTCAGCTTCTGCGCCGTTGGATGAGTGCACGCATACTGTTGTCTCTTGGCAATCACTTCGGTGATCGATTGCTGACGGAATGACTGACAAGGAGTGGGAGGTCGAGGAGCAGGAGCATCAGGACCAGCAGATGATGGGAAGGACTACATAATCATCATCCATTACTGTCTGCACTTCACTGATGTCCCTCTCAACGGTCTCAGGGCCAGGAGCCTGATCGCTCACAACTGCTTCCACGCAACTCTCATTATGACTACCGGAGGAAGCGGCGGATGTCTCCTCCAGATCTTGGCTGGCCAGTAGCTGCTGACTGTCCTCTAGAAGCTCGTCCTCACTGTATAGTGGAGCTGAGCCCACAGAATACAATACTTCTCGCGCTGAGGGAACTGAAAACGACAGAGGTAGGTTCAGGACTGGTAGGGGCACAGGGCCTGCTCCCGGGCCATGCCAACTAAGCATTGTGTCAGAGGAACCCCCGACTCTTGGCTGGGGCTGTCTAATGTCACTTGTGATGAAGTCGAAGACCGAGTCAACCATTCAAGAACCGCTGGGTTGCTGGTCAAGACACGAGCGCTAGATGACACCGAGAGCTCAGGCCAATCGCTGCGACTCCTGCTGCCTGCGACAGAAACATTTTGGCCATTGCCTGTTCCCTTTGAAGGGCCTGTTACCTGTCTGTCTGACATACTGTATAATAAAAATAATTTGTTAATTGATTTTTCAGCACAATAAAGTTTTTTATAGCACTGTCCCTACCGCCTGCTGACGTCTCTCCCTGCACTAGAAAATGGCAGAATCCAAGATGGCTGAGGCTATTTATAGGGCTGTGACATCACAGGGCTGGCTGGCTGCTGATTGGCTGAATGCATGGCATTATGGGTGATCCTTCGTTCCCAGAGTTCTTTGTTCAATGTTCTAAACACATGCAGCAGCCATTTTAGGAAAAAATGTGATTCGTTACCACTAAGCGTGAGGAAATTCATCTTCGGTGTGAATCGAATTATTCCTGAAATTCGGATCGAATTCCACTTCGATTCCCTCATCTCTAGTCATGGCACACGGTTACCTGGGTAAGGGGCCCACTTAGTTGTCGTGCTTCGCACTCCTCAGGTTCTGCTCCACTAGATACACCTCTGTTTTAACCAGACAGACTAAGGCAGTTTGTGCAGGATAAATAATTCAATAGTCTGGATGAAAGTGGCGATACTAATCATGTGTTTTTTGTTTATTGTCATATGAAATGCGGAAAAGGGGGTATGAATGAAAAGGTTATTAAACTTTGTCTTTATGTCCCAGTAGGGAACGTGAACATGTGGTCACTAGGTATCTCTGTACTGCATGTGACCTCCAATCCCAGCACCAGGCAGGTCTCCAATGTAAAATACAGCCAGCAACATCCACGTATGGAGCGGACTCAGCTTACTTTACTGGAGCCTCACCTGAAGAAACCTCCCAATTCCCTTCCTCCATTCATTACTCTATACCTGTGGTCACATGGACTGGAATGTCCTCCTCCACCTCACTCTTACACGGGGGATCGCCCATCATCCGCTCTTCTTCTTCCTCCACTTTAATATCAGTCACATCTTCCCCCTGATTTGTCATCTGTAACAATTCAGTACAATACAGCAGACAGGTGGAAAATCTAACAGATCCACATAAGAGACCCCCACAATCTATGACCCCTCTATGACTGCAGGACCCCCCTATATAGATGTGTATAGGGCTCAGCTCCATCTACCTGATGGTTCTCTGGAAGCTTCTCCTCTGGACAGTCCTGGGAATACAGAGGACGGGGACATCTCTCGGGGGGATTTCCTTCTATGAGTCCATCTGTAGGAAACACACAGGGACAGGAGAGATTATTACATGTGATGAGATGATGATGGGAGTAGCATCTATATGACCCTGAAAACAGACATGAAAGTCACCACCCTTCTTACATTGCTGATCGCCCCATACATCCATCTCTTCTTCTTCAACTTTAACTTCAACCTTAATATCAATAAGATTTTCATCCTGAAGAAGAAAAAAATGTAAAATGATCTTTGGTTCAATCACTTTCAAATCAAATTCTGGGGAGACTTCAGCTCCATCTACCTGATGGTTCTCTGGGAGCTTCTCCTCTGGACAGTCCTGGGAATACAGAGGACGGGGACATCTCTCGGGGGCATTTCTCCTCCTGGATCCATCTGTGGAGACACAAGCACACAGTGACTGAATACAGTAACAATTCACTATTCTTGCATGTTTTCCAAAGCGAGGAATGTGTGTGTGGAGCTCAGGCATCGGCCGCTGATCAGGGACGTCTGTCACCCAGGGTACACCTAATCTTTGCTGCCTGAGGCGAAAACTAAAATGCCCCCCCCCCCCAATGCCATATTCTTAACCTAAACTCTTTGCCAGAATAAAAGCACTCATTGCCCATGGCCCTTCTGCTGCCCCCCTCTTGCCCCTACCTGGTGCTGCCTGAGGCGATCGCCTCACCTGGCCTCATTGGTGGTGCACCCCTGCTGTCACCCCCTCAGGCTGCCCAATTCATCTGCACCCCTCATGTCACCCCACTCCTATGTATCCTGGAGCAGATCCTCAGAGTAAGCGAAAACGGAGCCCATGACATATTGTGGAGCCTCCGCAGCTAGAACACTCCGGGCCGTACATCTACTGCTAGAAGTCACATGTCCACTCTGACAGGACCACAGACTGGAGGAGGAGAGAGAAGAGCCCGGTGATCCCACCTTCTCCTCCGGTCACACATAGCACCTTGTGTCTTCTCTGCTTGTGGAGTGACTAAAGGATGCCAGACATGAAGGGAGGAGAACTACTGGAATAAGGATGCGTTCACACCACGTCTGAGCCTTCCATCACAGGTAGATATCAGGAGGGTTTCCTAACGTAGTGACGTCTCCCCTGTACAGTCCTATCATTCTATATAGTCACACAGGGGCAGACGTCACCCATAAGCCCCATGTATACAGCACGGCGCAGGTTTTCCTGCAGGATCCTCTATATAGAATAGTGTCATCTATTGTACCGGCCGATGGAGGCCAAGAGGATACTATATCTGTCAGGGGGATGGAGCCTATGGAGAAGTGTGATGTACAGTGGGATGCGAAAGTTTGGGCAACCTTGTTAATCGTCATGATTTTCCTGTATAAATCGTTGGTTGTTACGATAAAAAATGTCAGTTATATATATCATATAGGAGACACACACAGTGATATTTGAGAAGTGAAATGAAGTTTATTGGATTTACAGAAAGTGTGCTATAATTGTTTAAACAAAATTTGGCAGGTACATAAATTTGGGCACCACAAAAAAGAAATGAAATCAATATTTAGTAGATCCTCCTTTTGCAGAAATTACAGCCTCAAAACGCTTCCTGTAGGTTCCAATGAGAGTCTGGATTCTGGTTAAAAGGTATTTTGGACCATTCCTCTTTACAAAACATCTTTAGTTCATTCAGGTTTGATGGCTTCCGAGCATGGACAGCTCTCTTTAAGTCACACCACAGATTTTCAATTATATTCAGGTCTGGGGACTGAGATGTTTATTCCAGAACATTGTACTTGTTCCTCTGCATAAATGCCTTAGTGGATTTTGAGCAGTGTTTAGGGTCATTGTCTTGTTGAAAGATCCAGCCCCGGCGCAGCTTCAGCTTTGTCACTGATTCCTGGACATTGGTCTCCAGAATCTGCTGATACTGAGTGGAATCCATGCGTCCCTCAACTTTGACAAGATTCCCAGTCCCTGCACTGGCCACACAGCCCCACAGCATGATGGAACCACCACCATATTTTACTGTAGGTAGCAGGTGTTTTTCTTGGAATGCTGTGTTCTTTTTCCTCCATGCATAACGCCCCTTGTTATGGCCAAATAACTAAATTTTAGTTTCATCAGTCCACAGCACCTTATTCCAAAATGAAGCTGGCTTGTCCAAATGTGCTTTAGCCCACCTCAAGCTGCACTTTTTGTGCTGTGGGCGGAGAAAAGGCTTCCTCTGCATCACTCTCGCATACAGCATCTCCTTGTGTAAAGTGCGCCGAATGGTTGAATGATGCACAGTGACTCCATCTGCAGCAAGATGATGTTGTAGGTCTTTGGTGCTGGTCTGTTGGTTGACTCTGACTGTTCTCACCATTCGTCGCTTCTGTCATTCCGAGATTTTTCTTGGTCTGCCACTTCGAGCCTTAACTTGAACTGAGCCTGTGGTCTTCCATTTCCTCAATATGTTCCTAACTGTGGAAACAGACAGCTGAAATCTCTGAGACAGCTTTCTGTATCCTTCCCCTAAACCATGATGGTGAACAATCTTTGTCTTCAGGTCATTCAGGAGTTGTTTTGAGACCCCCATGTTGCTACTCTTCAGAGAAAATTAAAAGAGGACGGAAACTTACAATTGACCCCCTTAAATACTCTTTCTCATAATTGGATTCACCTGTGTATGTAGGTCAGGGGTCACTGAGCTTACCAAGCCAATTTGAGTTCCAATAATTAGTTCTAAAGGTTTTTGAATCAATAAAATGACAACAGTGCCCAAATTTATGCACCTGCCTAATTTTGTTTAAACAATTATAGCACACTTTCTGTAAATCCAATAAACTTCATTTCACTTCTCAGATATCACTGTGTGTGTCTCCTATATGATAGATTTAACTGACATTTTTTATCGTAACAACCAACGATTTATACAGGAAAATCATGACGATTAACAAGGTTGCCCAAACTTTCGCATCCCACTGTATATGGGAAATGTAGGCTCTAACGTGATGTGACGGGAGAATAACATGTGGAGCTCCTACATTACATGTCATTACACGCGTGTACACACTGCACATGACCGGACTGAGGCTCTAACACGGCCTCTTCTCACCTCGTATCTTCTTACCTGGTGATGTCAGAGGCCGGGGAGCCTCCATCATGGCCTCCTTGTACAGATCCTGGTGTCCTTCTACATACTCCCACTCCTCCATGGAGAAATAGACCGCCACATCCTGACACCTTACAGGAACCTGACAACACAATGACACAGTCATCACCCAGACCCCTCCAGTGCTGTTACTGGAGAATTTCCCAGCATTCCCAGCAGTGTCACCTCTCCAGTCAGCAGCTCAAGCATCTTGTGGGTGAGTTCTAGGATCTTCTGCTCATGTATCAGGGGAGGAGGCTCTGTGATGGGGGTCCTGCTCCACCCTCCTGACTCATGGTTGATGGGAGTCCCCCCCGATGTCTTCTTCACTATGGTGTAATCCTGTGGGTGGAGAGAGACACTTAGGGAAAGAAATTCCTTCCTGACTCCAGATCTACACTCAGAATCCCTCCCTGGATCATGGCCCCATCTCCAGTAATCTAGTCACTAGAAGCTGGAATATTATTACCCTCCAGACCCCCATGACTCCTTCCTCTGGCAGAGAGCTCCATAGTCTCACTGCTCTTACAGTAAAGACTCCTCCTCTATGTTGGTGGAGAAACCTTCTTTCCTCTAGACGTAGTGGAGGCCTCCTTGTTATAGTCCAGTATCATCTAGATGTCAGACTAGTGGTAGAAATCCTCCCTCCAGGCCACACTCCGGCCATCTCCTCCTCTGCTTCCTCTCCTCCTGGGTACAACGTGCCTACTTACCTTCTCATGGCTCCTACAACATGACTATTGGGCTCCATAATCCATCACTGACCATACTGGTGGCTGCTCTTCAGGTTCTCCATCACTCGAAAGGTCTGGAGGCCGTTCTCCAGGACCCTGGACTCTTCCTATCACTTCCTATGATGGATTCTCCTTCCCGATGTCTGACTTGTTACAGAATACAATAAAGAGGAAAGAAATCTAGAAAAGTTTACCTCTCCGCTCAGCAAGGAGATGATCTCCAAGGTGAGGTCTAATATTCTTCTGCTAATCTCCTTCCTGTCCATCCTTGGTGGTCATTCAGGAGAAGAGGAGAGAACTGGAGGAGCTGGAGGCTTCTAGTACTGCAGGCGCCTTTATGAGAAGAGGAGAGGCTGGAAATCCTCCAGGGACAAGAGCATTAGTGAGATCCAGAACCGCACTTACTGCTCCTGGAGAGACCCCGCTTCTCAGAGCCCCCAGCACCGGGGATAAAGGGGGATTCTGGAGAAATGGCTCCAGACACCACAGCAGTGACTACCGACCAGGACCTGCTCTGTATCTGCTGCACTGCAAGAGCTGAAGGACCTGGGATGATGTCACTGTCATGTGATCAGGAGGGGGTGAGTCTAATCTGTGAATAGGAGAAGTGTTGCTGAAAGACCTGTGATGACATCAACATTATGTGAGCAGTGGAGAAGGGGGCAGAGCTCATTAATGGAGAGAAGTGGTGGTGGTGAGGGACCTGTGATGATGTTACAGTCATGTGACCAGACTCCCATGAGGGGGGAGATATTTAACTCTTAGATACCTGCACATGGGTGCAGATAAACATGCAGAAGATCCACACAAAATTCCTTGCTGATTTCTGTGCATTTCTGCACCAATCCATATTAAAATTTGCATGTGTAATGAATAGGAGTTCTGCATTTACAATTCATCTCACCAACTGGCTGCACAGGGACATGGGACAGTTTCCACCCCAAACACATAAAAAACTCCATCTACAGTCAAGCTATCAGATCCAATGGCATATGTTCAAACTCTGCAGACAGAGATGATTACTTTGGAAACCTCAAAAAGACATTTTGGAATCAGGGATACCATCCAACTACATTCGGAAATCAAATTGCCAGAGCCACCAGATTACAAAGAGTGAGCTCCTAAAATACAAAACAAAACAAGAAAATCATCGGGTACCTCTAGTAGTCACCTACAACCCAAATCTGGAAATTCTAAGAAGGGTTGCTCGGAGACTGCATCCAATACTACAAAAGATGACTGATTAAGATCCATATTTCCGGACCCCCCACTCCTGTGCTACAGACAGCCCCCTAATCTCAAAAACATCATTATCAGAAGCTCACCGTCCTCTCCAACAACAACAGGAACATTCCTCGGCAAACAGACCAAATGTAAGACCTGTCCATACAGAATGACCACTGAGAAGATGAAGGTTCCCAATACAGATCAGGACTACAATATCCCAGGTACGTTCACCTGCACCACGTCAAATGTGGTCTATCTGACTGTATGTACCAAACGTCCTACTGGAGGTCTCTATGTCGGTGAAACTGGCCAGAAACTCAGAACAAAGAAGGAAAGGAAAGGTTTTCCTGCACCGAAACACTTTTGCAGCCATGACCACAACATCACAGGCATGAAAGTGTTGATAGTAAAGCGGAATTTCAAATCACAGAGGGACCGGAGAATCTGAGAATACAAGTTCACAATGACCTTTGACACACTTAGATCAGGAATGAATGTCTCTCATGGATTTATGTCCACCTACATCTCTTAAGGAATGTGGCTCTCAGATCTCTTTGGTTCATCACATTCATGGACAGAACATCAGAGGACAATAAAACTTTCACACTTCTTATCTATAATCCTCATGTAGAAATGCTCCAACAATTTACTGTTACAACTGTTTGTTTCCTCCTCCATCATACTGATGTGCTGTACATCACTTGTCTCGTCTACCTCATTGCTCCTATGTACTTTGGTGTGTACATTTGTGGATCTTCAGACACTGTCTGACGAAGAGGCCCAAGTAGCCTTGAAAGCTTGCAATTTTGGCATCATATTGTCAGTTAGCCATTAAAAGGGATCAACCACTGAGGAAACTCAATCTTTTTTTATCCAATATGTCTCACACATCCCTTTGTCTCTCTTATTGTAGGGTCATTTAGAATTAATAAGCTGTGTCTATAGGATGGTTCATACTGGACAAGACCAGATCATACTGGTACAGTATTGGGGGCAGGAGACCCTCCGTGTGGACATATATGTCCCCCGTGTAATCTCCGTCATGTCCAGTCTTCACAGTAATAGGTAAATGTGCGGTTCTGCCTTACACTGATGTGATGAATGTAATCCGCCTGATTATGTCTGCTGATAATAAATTACTCTCCAGTTGAAGACACCTGGAATCATTGTATGTGTGTCTATAGGATGGTTTATACTGGACAAGACCAGTTCATACTGTATAAGGGATCACTCTCTCAAGCAGGGTTGCGATGACAGATTCCTCCTCAGACAATGGGGTTCAACAAGTCCAAATAGTGCTTTATTTTGGCTCTTCAGCACCAGCACAAACATAAACCAAAATTCAACACCTGCCCATCTAGGCACTACCTAATACATACAGGGAGTGCAGAATTATTAGGCAAGTTGTATTTTTGAGGATTAATTTTATTATTGAACAACAACCATGTTCTCAATGAACCCAAAAAACTCATTAATATCAAGGCTGAATATTTTTGGAAGTAGTTTTTAGTTTGTTTTTAGTTTTAGCTATTTTAGGGGGATATCTGTGTGTGCAGGTGACTATTACTGTGCATAATTATTAGGCAACTTAACAAAAAACAAATATATACCCATTTCAATTATTTATTTTTACCAGTGAAACCAATATAACATCTCAACATTCACAAATATACATTTCTGACATTCAAAAACAAAAACAAATCAGTGACCAATATAGCCACCTTTCTTTGCAAGGAAACTCAAAAGCCTGCCATCCATGGATTCTGTCAGTGTTTTGATCTGTTCACCATCAACATTGCGTGCAGCAGCAACCACAGCCTCCCAGACACTGTTCAGAGAGGTGTACTGTTTTCCCTCCTTGTAAATCTCACATTTGAGGATGGACCACAGGTTCTCAATGGGGTTCAGATCAGGTGAACAAGGAGGCCATGTCATTAGATTTTCTTCTTTTATACCCTTTCTTGCCAGCCATGCTGTGGAGTACTTGGACGCGTGTGATGGAGCATTGTCCTGCATGAAAATCATGTTTTTCTTGAAGGATGCAGACTTCTTCCTGTACCACTGCTTGAAGAAGGTGTCTTCCAGAAACTGGCAGTAGGACTGGGAGTTGAGCTTGACTCCATCCTCAACCCGAAAAGGCCCCACAAGCTCATCTTTGATGATACCAGCCCAAACCAGTACTCCACCTTCACCTTGCTGGCATCTGAGTCAGACTGGAGCTCTCTGCCCTTTACCAATCCAGCCACGGGCCCATCCATCTGGCCCATCAAGACTCACTCTCATTTCATCAGTCCATAAAACCTTAGAAAAATCAGTCTTGAGATATTTCTTGGCCCAGTCTTGACGTTTCAGCTTGTGTGTCTTGTTCAGTGGTGGTCGTCTTTCAGCCTTTCTTACCTTGGCCATGTCTCTGAGTATTGCACACCTTGTGCTTTTGGGCACTCCAGTGATGTTGCAGCTCTGAAATATGGCCAAACTGGTGGCAAGTGGCATCTTGGCAGCTGCACGCTTGACTTTTCTCAGTTCATGGGCAGTTATTTTGCGCCTTGGTTTTTCCACACGCTTCTTGCGACCCTGTTGACTATTTTGAATGAAACGCTTGATTGTTCGATGATCACGCTTCAGAAGCTTTGCAATTTTAAGAGTGCTGCATCCCTCTGCAAGATATCTCCCTATTTTTGACTTTTCTGAGCCTGTCAAGTCCTTCTTTTGACCCATTTTGCCAAAGGAAAGGAAGTTGCCTAATAATTATGCACACCTAATATAGGGTGTTGATGTCATTAGACCACACCCCTTCTCATTACAGAGATGCACATCACCTAATATGCTTAATTGGTAGTAGGCTTTCGAGCCTATACAGCTTGGAGTAAGACAACATGCATAAAGAGGATGATGTGGTCAAAATACTCATTTGCCTAATAATTCTGCACTCCCTGTAGGTCGTCTCTACCTCACCTATAGAGCACAGTTCACACACAGAGTTCAGACACTCAGCAGGTCATCTCACCAGGCACAGTCCCACACAGGGTAGAGATCCGGGTTCACACAGCCTCGTGGCCCCTCAGCCCTCTTTGCTGAGACCACACAGAGCCTCAGAGGCTTCCCCCTCTCTAGGGTCACTTCCTCTCCCCCAGACTCATACACTGAGGGTTGGTTTATCCCTTATTGATTACAGCCCAGTTGGCCTCACTTGTGATCTCCTCAGCTAAAGGCAATATGTGTACTGGAATGGTGTGGACTGGCAGATCCCACTACCAAACCATAAAATCCAGCCCTGAACAGAATCTAGATAAACCTGTCTCAGCAAACTACACTGCATCTTTCTGGATTTTAGTTATCTCACCCAGCTGAGGTATCTGGGTGGGATATACACGCCCTCCAGCACTATACTGCACATATTACCACAACTGGTATAGTACTGGGGCAGGAGACCCTCCGTATGGACATATATGTCCCCTGTGTAATCTCCGTCATGTCCAGTCTTCACAGTAATAGGTAAACGTGCGGTTCTGCTTTACACTGATGAGATGAATGTAATCCGCCTGATTATGTCTGCTGATAATAAATTACTCTGCAAGACATTGTTCCCCAGAGAAAGACAGGAAACATTGTATCTACGTCTTTCTTTCTCTCAGGTGCACTGTAACAGACCCAATTTTATCCACGCTTACAGACTTGGAGGCCCTATGAAGTCTCTCCTAAATTCCAGAGAAGAGGGTTTCCATAACAGTCTATGGTGTTAGAAACCCAGGATGGTCAACAGACTTCTTTTGGCTGACCAGGAGGATCTTCCACGATATTACTGAAATTGAACAACTGCTGTGGGTAACCCTTTGTGTTACTATGCCTTTCAGTACTCTGTGGTGGTCCGGGACAGGCAAGCAGGGGTCTAACAAGACTTTCTTTAGTGAACCTCTATCAACCAACTTAGATGACATAGACTCCCCCTCCCATGTTCTAAAAAGAAAAAATCTCTACTAGTGTCTTCTGAAAAGTCTACTAGACACTTGGGAACCACATGAATCCACTACTGTTATATTGCAGAGTGTGGATGATCTCTTGCTATGTTGTGGAACAGTGTCCTGTTAAGGCAAAGTCACTTCTTTTATTTTTGGCTGCAAATTGGTGTAAGTCTTCGAAAGAGAAAGCATAGCTTAGTCAAACAACAGACACCTTTTTAGGTCATTGTCTATCTCCAGGCATTAAACATTTGACAACTAGTAGACTTGAGGTCATAGCCAAAGTCCCACTACCAAAGTCTTCAAAGTCAATATGTCCCTTTTTTAGTCCTCATACAGTATTGTTGCCTTAGGAAACGTAATTCCTCCGGTACAAAGGTCCCTTCCTTTGCATGCCTCAAGTTGAAAGTTTACATTCATTTATCATGAATAAGCAGGGCAAGCCACTGGGTTCGGGATCAAACACAAGGGCAAGCAGAGACCTTTGGGAAACCATTCGGCCACTCTGGATGCCGTAATCCCCTTCCTGAGTACAAGCAGTTGCAACTGTAGCTGAATTAATCAAGAAGACAGTGGACATGGTCCTTGGAAGCCCTCTCATATTGCAAGGGCCCCATTTGGTGTCTAAAACCTTACAGCAAGCCCAGACCAAACACCTTTTCTCTTTTTTTTTATGTGTGCAGTAGTCAAAAGTATAATGTGTATTGACACCAATGAATTAGGTGGTGTTAATGGCATATACAAACTAGGATTACATCTACTAACATTATCAATGTAATTAGATGTAATGTACAGGGTGGGCCATTTATATGGATACACCTTAATAAAATGGGAATGGTTGGTGATATTAACTTCCTGCTTGTGGCACATTAGTATATGTGAGGGGGGGGAACTTTTCAAGATGGGTGGTGACCATGGCGGCCATTTTGAAGTCGGCCATTTTGAATCCAACTTTTGTATATTGACATCTATGAAACATGTGGTATTAATGGTATACAAAAGATAGAGTAACACCTATTATAAGGTGTATTGACATAAATATAGAATGCAGTAGTCTATTGTATAATGAGTATTGACACCTATGAACATCCGCGGTAGTCAAGTCATGTATTATGTGCATTGATATAAATGCGGTAGTCAAATGTACAATGTGTATTGACACCTATGAACTAGGTAGCATCTGTGGTATAAAAGATAGGAGAACATCTATTAATATTATCAATTTGTGATAGTCAAATGTATTATGTGTATTTACACAAATGTGGCAGTCAAAGGTATAGTGTGTACTGACATCTAACATTTATGGTATAAAAGATAGGATAACATCTACTAAAATAATTATCAATATAAACTAATGAGATAACTAAATGTATCATGTGTATTGACACAAATATGTAATGCGGTAGTTAAAGGTATAATATGTATTGACACCTATGAACTAGGTTGTTCCCATCATGATCCGGTCCGGAAATTGAAATTGACCCAGAATAGTTTAAAACTCGGCCGTCAGGTTCAAGCAGCCTTTCATTGCCCTTTTACCACTGAAGAAGGAACTACTAGTCACGAAACGCATCTGGTGGTGGTTTCTGAACGGACGGTGTGGATTGTCATACATAAAGAATTTTGGCATAGCGCAACTCCGGCTATTTGCTTGGTGTCCCGGCAAGTCCAACACGCATGCCTGAGAAGACGCACAGCAAGGAGCGATACAATCAAGCCATCACGATCCAAGGCAGGTTGGAGGTAAAGCAGCGCAGACTGTACCAAGATCATGAGTAATATACACAGCGAATGCCGTGGAAACCAATTGTGGATCAATAATAATATGCCGCTAATATATGTGCCTAAGGAATGAGCTACTTGAGAACTGGCACTGCACATTCAAACAATATAACAGATCGCGAGGAAGCTTTGCAAGCCTATAACTTATCGATAGAACTATGTGAATGCATACATAACAACTAATATTACTAACCACACGTCCAGAGTGAAGCAACAAATAAGGAAACAGTGTTTTTATCTCTACTTTTTTTATTATTTTTTGATACATGCGTGAGCTCTGCATTTATAGGGACCTTGTTCATGAAATGGACGATATGAATTGTGTTTTTCAGACAATATAAATGTAGAGAGTTTTTAATGCATTGTGTTTTATATTAAATGGTGGAATTGTGTGCAAATTACTGTGAGCTAGCCATTATTATTACTATTATTTTGGTTATAGCAATTCTGAGGGGTGGTCAGTGGGCTGGGCTCCAGGGTAACTGCTGAGCCTCCTCTACCATATTAAAATTTTGCTAAATTATTTTGCACATTTTGTCTTAATTTTCTCATTATGGAGGATTGAATGCAGAGTGATGGGGAAAAACTTGAATTATTTTTATTTTAGTATAAGGTCACAACATAACAAAATGTGAAAAAGTGAAAGGGTCTGAAGACTTTCTGAATGCATTGTAGATCTGCCAGTGCTGTCAGTGGCCCAATGATGGAACTGCAGCTGCCAGTCCATCATGTTCTTTACTGTATTACTACTTTTCTGCCACAGCTGCTGCTCCCACTACTGCCCCTGCACAGCCACATATTTCCTGCCCGTCAGGTTCCATACTGTACTGCTGCTCCTCTCCCCCAAAAAAGGAGATATTTCTGGATGCTTGTTCAGAACAAGAAACTGCTTTTTTCTTATACTATAGATATGTATAGACCAGGCATCTGTGGTATATAAGGCATCATTTTTTTTAACCACTTGTTTATAATATTGCTTTTTACATCACTACCATGTGTGCATAAACACCAACGGGCATCTTCCCTCTATAAGGAACAATTTTTTGAGCATTTTTTAATTTTAAAAAGCATAACAAATGAAACTGCACAGCGTACTTTTAAGCAGGCTGTTTGTTAACACGGTCAACCATACGCTTACCCATAGCTATACAGTGGAGGAAATAATTATTTGACCCCTCACTGATTTTGTAAGTTTGTCCAATGACAAAGAAATGAAAAGTCTCAGAACAGTATCATTTCAATGGTAGGTTTATTGTAACAGTGGCAGATAGCACATCAAAAGGAAAATTTAAAAAATAACTTTAAATAAAAGATAGCAACTGATTTGCATTTCATTGAGTGAAATAAGTATTTGAACCCCTACCAACCATTAAGAGTTCTGGCTCCCACAGAGTGGTTAGACACTTCTACTCAATTAGTCACCCTCATTAAGGACACCTGTCTTAACTAGTCACCTGTATAAAAGACACCTGTCCACAGAATCAATCAATCAAGCAGACTCCAAACTCTCCAACATGGGAAAGACCAAAGAGCTGTCCAAGGATGTCAGAGACAAAATTGTAGACCTGCACAAGGCTGGAATGGGCTACAAAACCATTAGCAAGAAGCTGGGAGAGAAGGTGACAACTGTTGGTGCGATTGTTCGAAAATGGAAGGAGCACAAAATGACCATCAATCGACCTCGCTCTGGGGCTCCACGCAAGATCTCACCTCGTGGGGTGTCAATGGTTCTGAGAAAGGTGAAAAAGCATCCTAGAACTACACGGGAGGAGTTAGTTAATGACCTCAAATTAGCAGGGACCACAGTCACCAAGAAAACCATTGGAAACACATTACACCGCAATGGATTAAAATCCTGCAGGGCTCGCAAGGTCCCCCTGCTCAGGAAGGCACATGTGCAGGCCCGTCTGAAGTTTGCCAATGAACACCTGAATGATTCAGAGAGTGACTGGGAGAAGGTGCTGTGGTCTGATGAGACCAAAATAGAGCTCTTTGGCATTAACTCAACTCGCTGTGTTTGGAGGAAGAAAAATGCTGCCTATGACCCCCAAAACACCGTCCCCACCGTCAAGCATGGGGGTGGAAACATTTTGCTTTGGGGGTGTTTTTCTGCTAAGGGCACAGGACAACTTATTCGCATAAACGGGAAAATGGACGGAGCCATGTATCGTGAAATCCTGAGCGACAACCTCCTTCCCTCTGCCAGGAAACTGAAAATGGGTCGTGGATGGGTGTTCCAGCACGACAATGACCCAAAAAATACAGCAAAGGCAATAAAGGAGTGGCTCAAGAAGAAGCACATTAAGGTCATGGAGTGGCCTAGTCAGTCTCCGGACCTTAATCCAATCGAAAACCTATGGAGGGAGCTCAAGCTCAGAGTTGCACAGAGACAGCCTCGAAACCTTAGGGATTTAGAGATGATCTGCAAAGAGGAGTGGACCAACATTCCTCCTAAAATGTGCGCAAACTTGGTCATCAATTACAAGAAACGTTTGACCTCTGTGCTTGCAAACAAGGGTTTTTCCACCAAGTATTAAGTCTTTTTTTGTTAGAGGGTTCAAATACTTATTTCACTCAATGAAATGCAAATCAGTTGCTATCTTTTATTTAAAGTTATTTTTTCGATTTTCCTTTTGATGTGCTATCTGCCACTGTTACAATAAACCTACCATTGAAATGATACTGTTCTGAGACTTTTCATTTCTTTGTCATTGGACAAACTTACAAAATCAGTGAGGGGTCAAATAATTATTTCCTCCACTGTATATGTTAGTGTTACTTTGGCATTGCTATTGCTGTCTTTGCGTTAATAAGCTTAAAAGAGGAGGGAAAGAGACGAGAGAAAAAAAAAAAGGAGATCTCAAAATATTATACACAACTTTTCAGGGCAATTTGAGCACTTTTCTGTTCACAATTGAATTTATTTGTACAAGAATTGAATCTTCTAATAGTTACATAGTTGCTACGGTTGAAAAAAGACATAAGTCCATCAAGTTCAACCAAGGGATAGGTGGGGACGCGAATCCCAGAAGGAAGTGAGACTCAGATTTCTAATGCTTACTTTTAAGAATTCATCTAACCCCTTTTTAAAACTGTTCCTAGTTATAGAAGAAGAAACGAACCCACGCTGACTCAGATGAAGTACTAATATATTGGTAAAGTAAACAGTACTTGCCGTAGAGTATAATAGTTTCAAGTTTCTTTCGCTTTCACTCTCTTCAAGATTGGTAGCGCTGTCTTCGGCTCTTTTCCTACCTCGGCGCGTGGCCTCGGCCGGCAGCTCGCACGCGCAAGGGGGATGTGCACTTTAGTTTTCCAGGAGAAAGGGACTTCGGTGTGACGTCACACGCTCTTGTCTACTGATGCCTCCTGAGGACACACTTCCTCCAACGCGTTTTGGAATACTCGGATTCCTTCATCAGAGATAAGTGTGTTGCTTTCAGTCTAAGGCTTTATAAGTGTCCGTCTCCATGGTAACCAATTCTTGTGAACAAAAGCTGATAAGTGCTCCCTTTTTCTCTCCTTGGGTCCTGAACTATCCCTACCTATATAATAATAAGATTCAAACAAAAATAAGATGTGTATATATACACTTATCAAAAATATAGACGCAGCACTTTCGGTTTTGCTCCCATTTTGCATGAGCTAAACTCAAAGATCTGAAACATTTTCTACATACACAAAAGACCTATTACTCACAAATATTGTTCACAAATCTGTCTAAATCTGTGCTAGTGAGCACTTCTCCTTTGCCAAGATATACCATCCCACCTCACAGGTGTGGCATATCAAGGTGCTGATTAGATAGCATGAATATTGCACAGGTGTGCCTTAGATTGCCCACAATAAAAGGCCACTCTGAAATGTGCACAGTTTTGCCTTACTTGGGGGAAGGAGGGGGGGGGGGGGCAGAAAACCAGTCAGTTTCTGGTGTGGCCACCATTTACCTCACGCAGTGCAACACATCTCCGTCGCATAGAGTTGATCAGGTTGTTGATTGTGGCCTGTGGAATGTTGGTCCACTACTATAATGACGTGATAGTGGATGACCATCAAACTTTTGTTTATGTTTCTTATATGTTCATTTATTAAAATTTTTAACGGTCGTTTAGTTCTTCCCACATACAATTTCTCACAATGACATTTGATGTAATAAATAACTCCACTTGAGTAGCATGTGAGGTAACTTTTGATTTTATATGTTTTTTGTCCGGCCTTGAATCCAGTAATGGGCTTTTTGCACTTTACAAGTTGGCAGGCTTTACACATTTTACAGGGGAAGAAGCCTTTTATTTTCTCGTTATTTTGGCTTCCACCCCTACCTATATTTATTTTAACTGATGGAGCTATGAAATTCCATAGGTTTTTTGCTTTCCTAAAAACATGTTTAAAACCGTCCACTGTTCCTGCTGTGACCCCGTCCTGAGGATGTCTATTCCACAGATTCACAGATCTTACAGTAAAGAAGCTTTGACGCTTCTGGAGACTGAACTTTTTCTTCTCCAGTCGGAGGCAGTGCTCCCTTGTCTTTTGAGCACATTTCACATGGAACAGTTTTTCACCGTATTTTTTGTATGGCTCATTTATATATTTGTATAGGTTAATCATGTCCCCCCCCCCCCCTTAGACGTCTTTTCTCAAGACCAAATAAATTCAATTATTGTAATCTTTCTTCGTAACTAAGACCCTCCATGCCTCTTATCATTTTAGTCGCTCTCCTCTGTACTTTTTCCAGCTCCAGGGCGTCCTTTTTATGGACCGGTGCCCAGAACTGAACAGCATATTCCAGATGAGGCCGCACCAACGCTTTGTAAAGTGGTAGTATTACATCCCTGCCCCGCGAGTCCATGCCTCGTTTAATGCATGACAATATCCTGGTCGCCTTAGAAGCAGCTGATTGACATTGTATGCTGTTATTTAATCTGCTATCTACAAGGACACCCAAATCCTTCTCTATAGGGGACTCTCCCAGTGTTACATCCCCTAGGACATATGATGCACAGAGATTATTACTACCAAGATGCAGAACTTTACATTTGTCCACATTGAACCTCATTTGCCAAGTTGATGCCCAATCACTCAGAGTGTCCAAGTCAGCTTGTAGTTTGTGGACATCTTCCATAGACCGTACAGTTCTAAACAGCTTAGTGTCATCTGCAAAAATAGATATGGTGTTATTAATCCCATCCTCAATATCATTAATAAATAAATTAAATAATAGAGGACCCAGCACTGAACCTTGGGGTCACCACTTATAACCTGAGACCATTTGAATAGGAATCATTGACCACAACTCTCTGGACATGGTCCTTCAGCCAGTTTTCAATCCAATTACAAACTATACTTTCCAAGCCAATAGACCTTACTTTACTTATTAAGCGTCTATGAGGGACAGTATCAAAAGCCTTTGCAAAATCCAGAAACACTACATCCACAGACGCCCCTCTGTCCAGGCTTCCACTCACCTCACTACATCCACAGCCGCCCCTCTGTCCAGGCTTCTACTCACCTCACTACATCCACAGCCGCCCCTCTGTCCAGGCTTCTACTCACGTCACTACATCCACAGCCGCCCCTCTGTCCAGGCTTCCACTCACCTCACTACATCCACAGCTGCCCCTCTGTCCAGGCTTCCACTCACCTCACTACATCCACAGCTGCCCCTCTGTCCAGGCTACTACTTACCTCACTACATCCACAGCCGCCCCTCTGTCCAGGCTACTACTTACCTCACTACATCCACAGCCGCCCCTCTGTCCAGGCTACTACTCACCTCCTCATAGAAACAAATCAGGTTAGTCTGACACAACTTCTGTCCTTGGTAAACCCATGTTGGTTGTCACTTATAATATTATTTACAGTCACATACTCCTGTATATAGTCCTTCAAACATTTTTCCCACAACAGAAATTAAACTAACTGGTCTATAATTACCTGTGAAGGACTTTGATCCTTTGAATATGGGCACCACATTTGCCTTGCCCCAATCACTTGGCACTGTACCAGTACCTAGAGAATCTTCAAAAATCATAAACAGGGGCACAGCAATGACTGAACTGAGCTCTTTAAGCACTCTTAAATGGGTGTAATCCATCTGGACCCGAAGCCTTGTTCACATTTACCTTATTTAACTTATCTTGGACCATATCTACAGTTAGCCAATTGAGTATATCACTGGATGTACTAACAGCCCCAGCACCACAGATATCAGTTCCTTTCTCTTATTTTGTATATACAGAGCTTAAAAAAAACATTTAGGAACTCTGCCTTTTCCTTATCTTCAGTGACTACCCCTCTTTACCATTATTTAGGGGACCTACCTGCTCAGACCTTGTTTTTTTAGCGTTTATATATTTAAAGAATTTTTGGGGATTTGTTTTGCTCTCTTTTGCCACTTGCTGTTCGATTTGTATTTTTGCAAATTTTATATCCTTTTTACAGATTTTATTAAACCCTTGTAAACTTCAAACGCTACAGCTGACCCCTCAGATTTGTATTTTTTAAATGCCCTCTTTTTGTCATTTAGTGCCCTTTTTACAGTAGCTGTAAGCCATGGGGGTTTAGTTTTAGCCGTTTATACTTGTCACCTAAAGGAATACATTTTTAGTGCAATTACTCAATGTGGATTTAATGCTCTCCAAGTATTATTATGTGACAGTAGCTGCTCCCAGTCTACGCCCTGAAATACTGCCCTCAACCCATGGAAATTTGCCTTTTTAAAATCCAGTGTCTTTGCTCTGCCTGACAGAGTTTGCTTCTTATAGTTTAGGGGGAATATAATTATACTGTGGTCACTATTACCTAGTGTTTCTCGAACAGTAACATTTGCAACAAGTTCTGCATCTTTAAAAAAATTACCAGATCCAACAGAGCATCGCCCCTTTTGGGAGCTTCTACAAACTGGCCCATAAAGTGGTTCTGCAGGAAGTTGAGGAATCTTCTCCCCTTTGCGGTTGAGGCAGAACCGTGACCCCAGTCAATGTCTGGGAAGTTAAAATCTCCCATTATGAGCACTGTACCAGCCTGTGCAGCCGCTCTATTCGGTTATACAGTTGCGTTCTTTATGTGATGTTAGGGGGTCTATAGATTACAAGTATTATTTTTTCTGTGTTTATATCTCTTTGTAATTTGTAATCTAATGAAAGGTATTTGGGAATATATTTATAATAAAGTAATATTAAAGTATTTTCATTTTATTAATTCCCGGAGAACCCCTTTAAGAACTGGTTATACCATTCCACCCAAAAGGTTTCCACATCCTCAACATCCGCACCCACAATTGCCTCTTTCACACTTGTCTTTAGGTCACTCTTCACATACAGGCACCGACTTTTCTATTGACCCGGTCTTTCCTAAATAGTGTAAAACCCTCAATATTAACAACCCAGTCATGTGAAGAGTCCAACCATGTCTCAGCCACAACAAATACATCTATGTGTTCTTCTAGTACCATGGCATTTGTGAAAATACATTTTAAATTACTATTACCTGTAAAGTGAATATCTGGGATTTTTGGGTTACCTTGGTTGATGTTTGTATGTAACAGGTTCTTGTTACCAGCAGTTCTATTTTTCATTGGTGTATAGTTCAGCCCAGTCTTCTCCCTATTTTCCTCACTAACCCCAGCCTCCACTAAATCCCCACTGTCCCCTCCTATATCCCACTCTCTATCTACACTATCTACCCCCTTAATAGATTTTTTGCAATTGGACCCATACTAATTTAAAAGAAAAATTGCTCATAGAAGCCATCCAGTTTTCATGTTAAAAAGGTTATTCACAATAATTTCAAAGATAAAAATAACTATAAAATAGCATAAAATAATATATGTACAGTTCACGTACAGGAAAAAATATAGTAAAAAAAATATCAGGTGAACAAGCCGTAGTAAGAAGGTATATATATATACTCTGCAGGGCTCTCACAGAATATTGTTGTATTCCACATAGAGTGGTGGCTAGGACGGAAATGATGACATCATCAGATTAAAGCTATCCGCCTTACTGCATTGAAGTATATAGGCAGTATATGGCTCTGAATGTATATGACCAAGATTCCAGTCTGCATGCTCATCTGCAATATAAATAAGCGCCAGGTATCCTGAGGTATCCATAATTCTGTATACAGTGTGGGGACTCGCTCTGGTAGTCAGGACAAGCGGATGCAGTATAGAGGCAAAGTGCACAGTTCTTGAATCACAAAACGCAGGAGGCTTGGTGTTTGTTCACACACAAGGAAAGTCCATAAACAATAAAAGTAACCTTTTCTCCTGGGTGTTAATTCACACCCTGTTAGCAGTTCAGCCTGATCAAGTCCATAGGCGGCCTGTTCGCCTTTAGAGGTGCCCGAGTCCTCCAGCCTGGCTCAAACCTCAGCACAGCCCTCAGTTCACAGCACACAGACTCCTGAGCTCCACTGTCAGAGGGAGGTAAATCCACACACCTGGCAGTGTTGGCTGGTTTTTATGCCTGGCAAAACCCGGCCTGGAAAATGGGGAGTGGTCACCCACCCAGCACTTTGACTACTCCCAGTAAGAGCCGTCCCGAATCAGCTCGGACAGCCATGCTAAATCTCACTGTGTCAATTAGCAATAGCTGCTGCTGACACATAAAACACTGGCTCTAACTTCACCGAGGCCAGGAACCTCGGTGACACATACCTTCCATCCACAATGATTCCAGGTACCTTCTTACAACAGGCAGTGTGATGAAGGCTCACCGCTCTTGGTGTCTTGCTGCATTATATACTCACAGCTGGTGGCCGCGCTAGGTATGGGCGGCCCTCCTGCTAATAGCCGTAGCGCTGGTGGACACAGTCTAGATTAATTAGGCTGGTTTCACACGCATTTTGGTCCGCCAGCTGTTCCAGCATTGCCAGAAACTACAGCGTCACCGCTACGCCCTATTCACTATAATGGGGACTGAAAGCCATAACTTTTTTTTTTATATCTCTGTCTACAAAGCTATAGGAGGGTTTGCTTTTTTTGGGTGAACTATAGTTTTAATTTTAATTTATTTTAGTATTAATTTATTTTTAGAAAACACTCTGTAAAGTGTCCCCTTAGGGTTCATGCACACGACTGTTGGCTTTTTTATGGTCTACAATTTGCAGATCCTCAAAGCACAGATACCAACCGTGTACATTCCGCATTTTGTGGAAATGGATGGCCGGCCCCTAATAGAACAATCGTATCCTTGTCTGTAATGGACAGGCGGATGTGGCCCCATTGAAGTGAATGGGTCCGCATCCGATCCGCAAAAAATGCAGATCGGATGCAGATCTAAACCATAGTCATGTGCATGAGCCCTAAGTGAAACTCTGAGCATTACTAATCCGACTGTTGGCTGTTCTGCTCAGTAGAATGGGGCTGCAGTAATTGGCACTGGTAACAAGTCACATAGGTAGGGACAAGTCAGAAAAATGGGGCTGTAAATGTAGGTAGGCAGGGGCTGGAGTAGGGAGAGAAGAGGCAGGCTGAGAAGTCTTATACATAGCCATCCTCAGAATACAGTAATGCTCCATAGTAATACTCCGAACGCTAAGGAAGAGCTTTACAGGCTTTTTTCTAAATAAAAAAAACACAAAAGAAGCGAGTTTCATGGGGAAAATTCATCTTTAATGCTCTGACGGTAAACAGTGCTCCTCCTTTTCTTTCTTATATCCACCATGCTATTCCTCCATGGATCCCAGTCACTGATGACCTCTAGTTAATATAATTTCGGTGTTTGGGAGAGAATGTATGTGAATAACTTAATGGGTTTAATACCTCATAACATTTCCCATGATCCAAACAAGAATATAGTTTACTCTCTGTGTTTTCTCTCTGATGATCTCAAAATTTTCTCACCCCTGTGTGAATTCTCTTATGTGTAACGAGATTTGTCTTTTGTGCAAAACATTTGCCACATTCTGAACATATAAATGGCTTCTCTCCTGTGTGAATTTTCTGATGTCTTAGAAGATGTGATTTGCCTGTAAAATATTTTCCACATTCTGGACATGAATATGGCTTCTCTCCTGTGTGACTTCTCAGGTGAAGCTTCAGGTTGTCTTTAGTAATAAAACATTTCCCACATTCTGAACATGAAAATGGCTTCTCTCCTGTGTGAATTCTCTCATGTCTAAAAAGATGTGATTTATTTGTAAAACATTTACCACATTCTGAACATGAATACGGCTTCTCTCCTGTGTGACTCATCTCATGTTTAACAAGATATGATCTGCCTGGAAAACATTTCCCACATAATAAACATGAATATGGCTTCTCTCCTGTGTGAATTCTCAGATGAACCTTGAGGGTGGCTTTAGAAGTAAAACATTTCCTACATTCTGAACATGTAACTGACTTTTCTCCTGTGTTAATTGTCTGTTGTTTCTTGAGTTTGCATTTACTAATAAACCATTTTCCATATTCTGAACGTAAATATGGCTTCTGTCCTGTGTGATGTCGCTGATGTTTGACAAGACCTGATTTATCGCTGAAACATTTCTCACATTCTGAACATGAATACGGCTTCTCTCCTGTGTGATATCTCTGATGTTTGACAAGACCTGATTTTTCTGTAAAACATTTCTCACATTCTGAACATGAATAAGGCTTCTCTCCTGTGTGATGTCGCTGATGTTTGACAAGACCTGATTTTTCTGTAAAACATTTCTCACATTCTGAACATGAATACGGCTTCTCTCCTGTGTGACTTCTCTGATGGACCTTAAGATTGTCTTTAGTAGAAAAATATTTCCCACATTCTGAACACAAATATGGCTTTTCCCCTGTGTGAATTCTCTCATGCTTCACAAGCTGAGATTTATACATAAAACATTTCCCACATTCTAGACATGAATATGGCTTCTCTCCTGTGTGAATTTTTCTGTGGGTAAAAAGACCTGAGTGTTGTGTAAACTGTTTTCCACATTCCTCACACTGAAACGTTTTGCACCTTTTCTGCCTGGTACTTGTAGTAACAATCTGTGATTGGTCAGGAGAAGGTTCCTCATCATTAGGAATATTATATGATAAATCTGTACTGTGAAGTCCTGGATGGACTGTAAAGATAATGAGGTTTTCTTCTTTAGAGGGCTGCTCGATATCTTCATCTTCTTCTTTACAATCTAGTGATAACATGAAGCTTTCCTCAGAGTTCATATCTGTAGGTTTTTCTCAAAGATGCAGTTTGAGTATAACCAAACTCAGAATGCTTTGCTTTAATTTTGTGAAACATTACAGACCAAAGTATACTGGGTTTGGTTAGAAAACCCAGCATAAATCTGATGAAAACAGGAAGTTCTGCATGTAAACATCCTACTAGGATACAAAAAAGGGGAAGGAAGGTGCTGACATAACAAAACTGGTACATGGGACAAAAAACATGCAGTATTGGGGGTATTCTTGGTAGATAAATGAAAGTTTGATCATGAAACCATATTAGTGCCCATTCAGTGAGAAGGGAGGCAAGATGAAGATGTAGCTTGCTGAGAAACCATGTTATAGTTGCAGTTCATAGAATGGAGAGGGTAGAACGGAGCAGCTACAGAGAGAAAGATCCAGAGACACACACACAGGCTGCTGCTGGTCTAATGCTGGATTTACAACAACGCTGCTCAATGCTACTTTATCTTTTCTCTGCGCCCAAGGGACACCAAAAACATTCATGGTATATCTGCTCCTTTATTGTAAATCCTTGTTAAAGTCCATAGTGATAGGAAAGTGGAAAAGACGAAACCATAGTCAGCATGAAAGGAACACACTTTAGTTTATGCATCTAGGCAACTTGTAGACCTAGTTAGCCTGTTGGGTCATGACTGTGGCTTGATACCAATGGCAGACATCTGGGTCTTTGTTAGGGGACCTGATGGAATCACAGAGGGTTTGTAAGAAAACTAAAAAGGTCACCAAACAAAAAAACTGCTACTAATCTTTCTTCACCAAAACTAGGGCTACTCCTAAGTTCTTCACGAGAGCCTGACACAAGGCCAGATGAACTGGCTGCTTAGGACCCTGGTTGTGGAATAGAAAACGATGCAAGATCACTAGTAGCAGACCTACCAGCATGATCAAGTGGTACAGAAGAGAAGCCCGCAAGCAGGATCAGAACAAGGAGAGTTAGTAGGAGCTAAATCAGTAGACGAGGGGTAAATCCAAAGACAAGGCAAAGTAAGTCCACGGAAGAGTGATGAGCAGGAGAGTAGCACAATGCACAAATGAAGTTACAGGAGCCAGACCACAATCAAAATCACAGCCAGAGCCTTGATTGGCTCTGCACCCCCTCAGGTGATGCTCCTTCAGTACCAATGCATGGACCCAAGCTGAAGCTGGTGGGCGGAGAGGTAGACACATCAGGATCATGGCTAGGTAAGTTCATGGCAGGGTTTTTGGGGAATTTGTTATAATTTTGTTTTGTTTCATACAGTCAGGTCCATAAATATTGGGACATCAACACAATTGTAACATTTCTGGCTCTATACACCACCACAATGGATTTGAAATGAAACAAACAAGATGTGCTTTAACTACTACTGGCCCATTAGGGGGGCCTCTCGTTACTGGCCCATTAGGGGGGCCTCTCATTGCTGGCCCATTAGGGGGGGGGGCCTCTCATCACTGGCTCATTAGGGGGGGCCTCTCGTTACTGGCACATTGGGGGGGCCTCTCGTCACTGGCACATTAGGGGGGCCTCTCGTCACTGGCACATTAGGGGGAGGCCTCTCGTCACTGGCACATTAGGGGGGGGGCTCTCGTCACTGGCACATGATTGGGGGGTCTCTCGTCACTGGCACATGATTGGGGGCCTCTCGTCACTGGCACATGATTGGGGGGGCTTTTGTTACTGGCACATGATTGGCGGGGCTCTTGTTACTGGCACATGATTGGCGGGGCTCTTGTTACTGGCACATGATTGGCGGGGCTCTTGTTACTGGCACATGATTGGGGGGCTCTTGTTACTGGCACATGATTGGGGGGGCTCTTGTTACTGGCACATGATTGGGGGGGCTCTTGTTACTGGCACATGATTGGGGGGGCTCTTGTTACTGGCACATGATTGGGGGGGCTCTTGTTACTGGCACATGATTGGGGGGGCTCTTGTTTTTTTTTTTTTAACAAATTTTTATTAAAGGAGATTCAAAGCACATACAGACACTGTATAACGTTTCATACATTGTTCTTAGTACATAAATACATTACCATCCGTATTGCATAATATCAATATTCCATTTACCATCTCCTCATACATTTTTAAGGATTCCCTTCCCCTCCCCTTCCCCCAACAACAAAACAAACATTACAACCAGAATACCTTTGGTCACAATCTATATGCTTCGTAGCAGATTTGGGCTCAGTTTCAATACCATCCTGCCTCCCATCCGTTCGGTCTCCTCCAAGTGACTTGTCATCTAACATATCTAATTAAACCACCTTAATCCAATACCAGATTTCCTAGTTTCCCCTTCAGTTGTTCTTCCAGGTACCATTTGGTATTAATAAAAAGAGTTATAACCTCTTTTCTTTCCAACAATTCCAAGGAAAATTCTATGAACTGTCTCCACTTATGAAAGAACTGCTTGGTCGATCTCTCTTTATTATTCTCCACGTCTAACCTATCCATGTAAAGGACATGTTTCATCGTCCCTATCGCTTCATCTAGTGTGGGTATAGATGCCTTTATCCAGTGCCTAAGAATAGTTTTCTTAACTGCCAATAAGAATAAATGGACCCCCCTAATATGTGTAGAATGTGTAATTTCGCCCCTCTGATCCAACGGCACATAGTGAAAGATACAATTAAGTGGGGTAAGCTGGGGTTCTATCCCCCAGACCTCTTTTATGTATTTAGTAGTTTCTTGCCATAGCGGCTGCAATACAGGGCAATCCCATAGCCCGTGCAACAAACCTGCTTTTGGCAGGTGACATTTCGGGCACCACCTTAGGTAATGACTTGGGGCATCTCTATACGAAAGATCAAATGCATATGTCGCCTTATGTAGTATTCTAAAGTGCATTTCCCTCCTCTCTCACCCTTTCCAAGCCTTCCCGTAGTTTCCCTGACAGAGAAGTGTCTCCTAATTCCTCCTCCCGTTTTTTGAACACCTTTTCCCCAGTAGGGGACAAGTATACATTTCTAATTTTTTTGTATAAATCAGACAGCGATGTCTCCTGGGATCCCACCAAGTGCTCAAACCATCCGATCCTTTCTGACTCTCCCAAAGTCACCGATTGTGCCCTGCAATATGACAAAATCTGCCTATATGGTAAGAAATGGGAGGCCGGCAAATCAAATTTAGATTGGAGATCTCGCCACCCCATTATCTCCGTTCCTGAGGTAGACAAAATCTGTTTTACCGTGTGTATACCCTTCTCTCTCCACTGTACAAACATCTTGGATTGTCTACCCTGAGAAAAACCTGGCAATGACCACAATGGCATATACGGGGTAATATACATAGGCAATTTATATAACTTCCTTACTAATCTCCAAGCTGTCATAGTATCCCTAATCATACTATAGTGTTTTATTCTCACTGGGGTATCTCTGATCCTGGTATGCAAAAGGGCAACCAGGTCCCATGGATAAGCCAATTCCCTTTCGAGGGGGGTATTGGAAAAATGTGACGTATTCCTCACCCAATCTCTCACGTCTAAGGCTACTTTCACACTTGCGTTCGGAGCGGATCCGCCTGATGTTTCATCAGACGGATCCGCTCCGATAATGCAGACGTTTGCATCCGTTCAGAACGGATCCGTCTGCATTATAACTTAGAAAAATTTCTAAGTGTGAAAGTAGCCTGAGCGGATCCGTCCAGACTTTACATTGAAAGTCAATGGGGGACGGATCCGTTTGAAGATTGAGCCATATTGTGTCATCTTCAAGCGGATCCGTCCCCATTGACTTCCATTGTAAGTCTGGACGGATCCGCTCGCCTCCGCACGGCCAGGCGGACACCCGAACTCTGCAAGCAGCGTTCAGGTGTCCGCTCACTGAGCGGAGGCTGAACGCTGGCAGGCGGATGCATTCTCAGTGGATCCGCCTCCACTCAGAATGCATTAGGGCCAGACGGATGCGTTCGGGGCCGCTCGTGAGAGCCTTTAAACGGAGCTCACGAGCGGAGCCCCGAACGCAGGTGTGAAAGTAGCCTAAATAGTGATGCCACATTATAGATTCTAATATTTGGTAGCTGCAGACCTCCCTCCCACTTTGTTAGACATAGCTTGTCATATGCGATACGCGGTCTCTTTCCCCTCCATAAGAAACGTGAGAAAGCTTTTTGTAGCCTGCTCACATCCCTATGCTTTATTAACAATGGTATGGTCTGCATGGGGTATAGCAGTCTGGTGAAGCTCACCATTTTCAAAAGGTGCGCCCTTCCAAACAAAGTTAACGGCAATTGCATCCATTTCTCTAGTTCCAACTCAATTTTCCGTATCAACGGGTCATAGTTCAATTGATAGAGGGCGGAAGGTTTCCTCCCTATCTTGATTCCTAGATAGGTCAGGTAAGTATGAGCTATGTCAACCTCTGAGGTCCCCCCCTCCTTCACTCCCTGTCCCTGGATCCCTAAGATATAATAATTGACTCTTACCCACATTTATTCGATATCCCGTGACCCTACCATAATATAAGATGGAATCTAAAATATCCTTAAGGTGATCCTTCGGTGAGTTCACAAATAACAAGACATCATCCGCGAAGCAGATTAGCTTTACCTCTCTATTCCTAATTTTAATACCCATATATGGAACTAACCCGTTTGGAACTAACGGTTCCAAAGCAAGATTAAAAAGTAAAGGTGACAAAGGACAGCCCTGCCTTGTACCCCTAAAGAGACAGAAAGGGTCCGACAAAAATCCCGGGTTATTTACCCTTGCTTGAGGATTTTTATATAGTCTCTCCAAGAAAACCCCAAAGGGACCACTCAGACCGAAGACTTCCAGAGATCTCCTGAGCCATTTCCAGTTCACGTTGTCGAAAGCCTTCTCTGCGTCTATTGATAGCAAGGCAGGGCTGCATTGATCATTATCACCTCCGGATAGGTAATCCTGGACTGCTAGTACCGTCCTTATGTTTGACACTGCTGCCCTACCTGGTGGGGGCCAATAAGGTTAGGCATATATATTGCTAACCTATTTGCCATCAGCTTGGTCAATATTTTTAAATCCTGGTTAATTAATGAGATTGGCCTATATGAGCTGGGTAATGTTAAATCCTTCCCAGGTTTAGGAATAAGCTTGATATGAGCCATGTTGCCCGAGGCCATTATATCACTTCCCTGTAGGCATGAGTTAAAAAGGGCCAGGGCCGGGCCGACACAGAGGCTGGGGAGGCTCCAGCCTCAGGGCGCAGGCTGGGGTGGGCGGAAAAACAAACCTCTTTTTTTTCTATCACTTACTTGCCAGCAGCGCAGCGCTGCCAGGCGCCCTCCCCAGCCAGTGTTCACTCTAAGCTGCGCTTGTAGATAGGAGCAGGAGGCTGCTGATTGGCCAGTATCAGCTAGCTGCCCTGCCATTGGTCCATCCTTTCACACCCCCTTCTCTCTGGAGCTGAACACAGCAGGAGGCAGGCGTTCTCACAGTGGATCATGTGACCAGTGACGTCACAGACCTCCTTCTAACAAATCCATTCTAGCATCTACCCAGCATGTATGGCAGGACTCTGCTGAGCAAAGACCATGTGCCCAGGTGAGGTGACCACAGAAGTGCCCTGGCATCTGTCTGCTGCTGGAAGCTCAATGTGGAGCTTTATGAATGTAAAAACTAAGATACCCAAGAGGCTAAAGAAGCCCTGCTTGTCGGCTTCTGACCCTAATCTTAACACATAACGTTCATTTGATTGCAATCTACCCTAACACCTAAAGGGATTTTTTTTTAAAACCTGCTGTTTCTCTAGAAGATGACCTTATGCTGATAGTAGTGTTAATAGAGTCTCAAAGGTCTGTAAAAATAGGGTAACTGCTTTTATAGACCCTTGAGACTCTATTAACACTACTATAAACATAAGGTCACCTAGAGAAAGAGCAAGTTTTTTAAATAATTTTTTTCCTTTAGGTGTTAAAACACCTTAGGTGTTAAAAAACATTTGATTGCTTGAACACCTAAAGGAAATCAAATAAAAAACCTGCTGTTTCTCAAGATGACCTTATGTTGATAGCAGTGGTAATAGAGTCTGAAAGGTCTGTAGAAGCAGTTACCCTATTTTTACAGACCTTTGAGGCTCTATTAACACTACTATCAACATAAAGTCATCTAGAGACACAGCAGGTTTTTAAAAAGATTTTTCCTTTAGGTGTTACAGCAATCAAATGAAAGTTATGTTTTAACACCTAAAGGAAAAACATAATTAAAAAACATGCTGTTTCTCTAAATGACCTGATGTTGATAGTAGTGTTAATAGAGTCTCAATTCTAGGTTTGTAAAAATAGTGTACCTGCTTCTATAGACCTTTGAGACTCTATTACCACTACTTTTAGCATAAGATCGTCTGGAGAAACATCAGGTTTTAATTTATTTATTTTTTTCTTTAGGTGTTAGAGCAATCAAATGGAGGGGGAGAAATGTGACCTGGGTGAGGATGGGGGTTACATGATGGGCCGGAGACAATGTCTGTAGTCTGTCTGTGCCATGGACGGGGAGAAATATGACATGGAGGGCTGATGGCTGACATGGGGGTCTGATCTGAGGCATTGGGGCTGTGCCTGTGAGCTGGGGTCTGATTGCTGGTCTGACCTGAGGTGGAATGAAAAATATTGTTTCCTATTATCCTCCTCTAAAACCTAGGTGCGTCTTATGGGACGAACCTACATTTTGGCGCATCCCCCCTTTTCCCAGGTGAGCTGAAGGGGAAGGGGGGGTCGGGGGCGCCAAAATGTAAGTTCGCTTGTGTTGGTAAAAAACCTTGCACCGTCCCTGGGCGCAGGCAAGGGGGGGGGGGGGGGGGGGGGGGGCGCACTTGGGCAGCTCAGCCTCTTTTGGTGGTGGACCTTGTCCCAGCCCTGAAAAGGGCAGTTAAAGTTGGGGTCACCTCTGTATGTAATGCCTTATAGAATTCCGCCGAATATCCATCCGGGCCCGGCGCCTTGCCATTTTTCAGTGACTTTATAGTCAGTTTGACCTCCTCCTCAGTGATCTGTCTATTTATTTGAGATAGCATCTCCTCTGACAATTTTGGAAGAGAAACACCAGCAAGGAGTTCCTCCGCCCTAGTTGACTCATATTCTTCCTGCATATATAATTGCTCGAAATATCGTCCAAGGTGATCTGATGTAATATAAAGAGATCCCTATACTGCTCCCACCCCCCACCAAAACGGCACATTATTTTTGAAAGCCCGACTTCTCCCCCCTTTTTATTTATTTTTATTTTTTATTCCCAGACTCTTTAGCATTCCTATATAACAGTTGCGTATGAAACCTAGGCTAATACCCCTATCCTTAGTAAACTCCCAACTACTACCTACATTCTGGCTGACCACATTTCCCTCCCTTCTCAACAAACAGCCCCTGACATCCTGAAAGGGTTAACAACCCATGTCCAATACTTGCAGCAGGATTTTCATTCCCATTCCGGGCTGGATGATGGGTCCCGCTCTCTCGCCGGTGATCTCCGGGCCCGGCCGATGGCTGTGGTATCGCTGCGGACCTCCTGACGTCTTCCCCTGGGTGAAGATCTTGCTCTTGGTGAGGAGGCGTTTCCGCCGTTAACCCCGGAGTCACCAGATTGTAAAGCATCCCAAGCTTCTTTGGGCGACATGAAAGTGTCAATCCTGCCGTCTTGCCTGAAGATCCTCAGGATAGCTGGGTATATAAGAGCAAACTTCGTCTTCTGCTGCACCAAATGAGTGCATAACTGCGAAAAGGCCCTCCGCTTCCTTGCCACCTCCGCCGAATAGTCTCCAAAAAGCAAAATTCGGTGACCTCTCACTTTCAAAGGCTGATTAAGGCGTCTGTACTTTTGAAGGACAGCTTCCTTGTCTGCGTAATTTAGATATTTAGCATTCGCGGGGCCCGGTCTCACTCTCGACCCCTCTGCTGTGGTTTCTCTCGGTGGGCCCGTTCTATGCGCCCTTTCCACGGTCACTGGGGATTGGAGTCCCAGAGCCTTTGGTATTTCCTCTGCACAAATGTTCATAAGTTGTTGTGCCGAAATACTTTCCGGAATACCAATTATACGCAAATTGCTCCGCCGTGAGCGGTTCTCCAAATCCTCAATTTTATCTCTGAGCATTTGATTATTACGCAGAACTTCTCTAATTTGAGACTGGGCCTTCTCTAACTCTTCTTCTATCAGTCCCACTCTCTGTTCCAGTTCTGAAATCTGAGCCGCATTCTGTGCTACTTCTCCCTGCAGCTGTTTCAAGGTAGTCACTACCGTTGCCTCCAATGTGGCCTTGATGTCTGGGGCAAGTAACTGTGCGACTGCTATGGCCATTTCTTTGCATGGTAGGTCCATGCCTTGTACATGCTGGGATGTGTCCTTCAGCAACCCTTGGGAGTCACTTACTTCTGGGCAATGAGGTGGTTGTGAGGAGGCGCGGGTGTTTCTTTTTTTCCCGTCCGCCATCTTCTCCCTCTGCCGCTCTGCCGACTCGCGCTGCGGGCGTGGAAGCTCTGTTTGTAGGGCGCCGCCGCGCTTAAGATATTTCTCCATTAACCTCCTAAGCACTTCAGGAGGTGGATTTGGTGGGTTTTTATCCCCGATCTGCGGCGATTCCCCACGATATGTGGAGGGATGACACGGAGCACTCACCCGCCGTCTCCTTACATGTGCGCGCCGGAACCGGGAGTCGGGCTCTTGTTACTGGCACATGATTGGGGGGCTCTTGTTACTGGCACATGATTGGGGGGCTCTTGTTACTGGCACATGATTGGGGGGCATTTTACTGGCACATGATTGGGGGCACTTCTTACTGGCACATTATTGGTGGGCACTATAGGGGCATCTACTGAGGCCACATAGAAGGGGTATTTTATATAGGGGGCTCTGTACAGTAGCATTTTATACTGGGACACATTATGGTGGGTACTATGGGGAAGGGGGGAGAGGAGTACTATGGGGTCATCTACGGGGGGCACTAAAAAGTGGTATTGTATACTTGCAAATTATGAGGGACACTGAGGGCATCTACTGGGGCACTATATAGGGGTATTTTATACTGGCACAATATGGGGGCACTATGGGGACATTAGCTCAACTGGGGGCATTACAAGGGGGTATTTTTTGCACTGTCACATTATAAGGAGAATTATTACTACTGGGGGGGGGGGGGGGGGGCATTAGTAGCAGCACCAGCCTCTCCCTGCTCTGCTATCCCTCTGCCCTTTCTCCAAATCCTTATTATGAAATCTTCTCATTAGGATAAAGCACAACTGTCACTACGATCCCTACTCAATAGATCACGTCACTGGGGTGAAGTATACTAGTGAGCTCATCAAGTTACCACATAAATTCCCACCCACCTATTCTAGATGACGGAATTACTCTAACTTACTCCCCTCGATTGTAACACCCCAATATTCTCTATCACAATAGCTGCCACCACCTATACTATAAGGCAGTAGGGGCCCAGACTCAGATATTCTCTCAACCCAAATTTAACACAAGTTATCTATATGGGACCTAAAATCCTCTGAAACACTACTGGTAACGTCATCCCCTCCGAAAGAGCAAGTTCTATAAGACCATAAGGAAGGGACTTATCAATGTTTAAATGTAATACACAATAGTGCAGTGCAAAACAGAAAGAAAGTGTCAGATAAAAATATACATACAATAACAATGCAGTAAACAGATAAAATAAATGCAATACTGCTCTACAGTGATGTCACCGACATCCTACTACACCCTGCCAGAGAAATAGGGACTATAAGACTTCAGAGGCCGGGCATCCTGCAGTTGTATCATACAAAGGGAGGAGCGGGGACAACATCAGCTTCTCTCTGCTCAGATGTCACCACAAAGCACAGTCTCTGCAGCTAGAAGACCCCAGGACCATTAATAGAAGTCACATGACAAACTACATCACATGTCATTACACACGTGTACACACTGCACATGACCGGACTGAGGCTCTAACACGGCCTCTTCTCACCTCCTCTCTTCTTACCTGGTGATGTCAGAGGCCAGGGAGCCTCCATCATGGCCTCCTTGTACAGATCCTGGTGTCCTTCTACATACTCCCACTCCTCCATGGAGAAATAGACCGCCACATCCTGACACCTTACAGGAACCTGACAACACAATGACACCGTCATCACCCAGACCCCTCCAGTGCTGTTACTGGAGAATTCCCAGCATTCCCAGCAGTGTCACCTCTCCAGTCAGCAGCTCCATCATCTTGTGGGTGAGTTCTAGGATCTTCTGCTCATGTATCAGGGTGGGAGGCTCTGTGATGGGGGTCCTGCTCCACCGTCCTGACTCATGGATGATGGGAGTCTCCCCCGATGTCTTCTTCACTATGGTGTAATCCTGTGGATGGAGAGAGACACTTAGGGAAAGAAATTCCTTCCTGACTCCAGATCTACACTCAGAATCCCTCCCTGGATCATGGCCCCATCTCCAGTAATCTAGTCACTAGAAGCTGGAATATTATTACCCTCCAGACCTCCAGGCCCCTTCTGGACTCTTCTAGAGAATCCCCCATGACTCCTTCCTCTGGCAGAGAGCTCCATAGTCTCATTGCTCTTACAGTAAAGAATCCTCTTCTATGTTGGTGGAGAAATCTTCTTTCCTCTAGACGTAGTGGAGGCCTCCTTGTTATAGTCCAGTATCATCTAGATGTCAGACTAGTGGTAGAAATCCTCCCTCCAGGCCACACTCCGGCCATCTCCTCCTCTGCTTCCTCTCCTCCTGGGTACAACGTGCCTACTTACCTTCTCATGGCTCCTACAACATGACTATTGGTCTCCATGATCCATCACTGACCATACTGGTGGCTGATCTTCAGGTTCTCCATCACTTGGAAGGTCTGGAGGCCGTTCTCCAGGACCCTGGACTCTTCCTATCACTTCCTATGATGGATTCTCCTTCCCGATGTCTGACTTGTTACAGAATACAATAAAGAGGAGAGAAATCTAGAAAAGTTTACCTCTCCGCTCAGCAGGAAGATGATCTCCAAGGTGAGGTCTAATATTCTTCTGCTGATCTCCTTCCTGTCCATCCTTGGTGGTCATTCAGGAGAAGAGGAGAGAACTGGAGGAGCTGGAGGCTTCTAGTACTGCAGGCGCCTTTATGAGGAGAGGCTGGAAATCCTCCAGGGACAAGAGCATTAGTGAGATCCAGAACCGCACTTACTGCTCCTGGAGAGACCCCGCTTCTCAGAGCTCCCAGCACCGGGGATAAAGGGGGATTCTGGAGAAATGGCTGATACCAGAGAGAAGAAGAGGCTCCAGACACCACAGCAGTGACTACCGACCAGGACCTGCTCTGTATCTGCTGCACTGCAAGAGCTGAAGGACCTGGGATGACGTCACTGTCATGTGATCAGTGCAGGGGCGGAGCTCAGCAGTGGAGAGAAGTGGTAGAGAAGGACCTGTGATGATGTCACCATCATGTGATCAGTGCAGGGGGCGGAGCTCAGCAGTGGAGAAGTGGTAGAAAATGACCTGGGATGATGTCACTGTCATGTGATCAGTACAGGGGGCGGAGCTCAGCAGTGGACAGAAGGACCTGGGAGGACGTCACCATCATGTGATCAGGAGGGGTGGAGCTCAGCAGTGAAAAGTATAAGTGGTGGTGAAAGACCTGTGATGATGTCACTGTCATGTGATCATTGCAGGGGGTGGAGATCAGCAGCAGTAATGTGGTGATGAAGGACCTGGGATGATGTCACAGTCATGTGATCAGTGCAGGGGGCGGGGCTTAACAGTAGAGGAGAGAAGAAGTAAAGGACCTCTGATGACATCATCATGTGATCAGTGTAGGCGGGGCCTTGATAACAGTTGCTTATAGTAGATATGGTGTCACAGGAGTAGGCAGAGTCTGATCGATTACTGGGCGGGGTTTCCAGAGCAGGAGGGGCGGAGCTCAGCAGCTGAAATAAATAGTGTTGAAGGACCTGTGATGATGTCATTGACATGTGATCAGTGCAGGAGGGGGTGGAATGAAAAGAACATGGAGAACGGAAGGAGTCATTGTGAGAGGGTTGTGACTAAATCCTATCCTCCGTAAGGACCTGGTCTCGAGCGTAAGGACCTGGTCCGGAGGTTGTGACTAAATCCTATCCTCCGTAAGGACCTGGTCCGGAGGTTGTGACTAAATCCTATCCTTCTTTAAGGACCTGGTCTCGAGCGTAAGGACCTGGTCCGGAGGTTGTGACTAAATCCTATCCTCCGTAAGGACCTGGTCCGGAGGTTGTGACTAAATCCTATCCTCCGTAAGGACCTGGTCCGGAGGTTGTGACTAAATCCTATCCTCCGTAAGGACCTGGTCCGGAGGTGGTGACTAAGTCCTATCCTCCATAAAGGACCTGGTCCGGTTGTGACTAAGTCCTATCCTCCGTAAGGACCTGGTCCGGAGGTTGTGACTAAATCCTATCCTCCGTAAGGACCTGGTCCGGAGGTTGTGACTAAATCCTATCCTCCGTAAGGACCTGGTCCGGAGGTTGTGACTAAATCCTATCCTCCGTAAGGACCTGGTCCGGAGGTTGTGACTAAATCCTATCCTCCGTAAGGACCTGGTCCGGAGGTTGTGACTAAATCCTATCCTCCGTAAGGACCTGGTCCGGAGGTTGTGACTAAATCCTATCCTCCGTAAGGACCTGGTCCGGAGGTTGTGACTAAATCCTATCCTCCGTAAGGACCTGGTCCGGAGGTTGTGACTAAATCCTATCCTCCGTAAGGACCTGGTCCGGAGGTTGTGACTAAATCCTATCCTCCGTAAGGACCTGGTCCGGAGGTTGTGACTAAATCCTATCCTCCGTAAGGACCTGGTCCGGAGGTTGTGACTAAATCCTATCCTCCGTAAGGACCTGCTCCTCACCAGTGATAGGAGATAGCCGACTCTACAGGAGCTGGCTATCTCCCATTATCTGTAGGGACCTCTTCTTCTGCCTCGTTGATCTGGTTACTGAACTGTGTTAGGATTTAGTTGCTTCTCAATGACTCGGCTAAATCCCCTTGTCTATCAGGACCTGCTCATTAAAAGGGGTTTTGCAGTTAGTTTTAACTGATGATCTATCATCAGCTTCTGATCGGTGGGGGTCCGACACCCAGGACCCCCGCCGATCAGCTGTTTGAGAAGGCAGCGGAGATGGCAGTAGCGCCGCGGCCTTCTCGCTGTTTACCGCTGGCCCAGTGACGTCACGACTAGTATCAACTAGCGTGGGCGGGGCTAAGTTCTGTTCACTTGAATGGAGCTTAGCCCCGCCCACGCTAGTTGATACTAGTCGTGACGTCACTGGGCCAGCGGTAAACAGTGAGAAGGCCGCGGCGCTGCTGGAGCACCGCTGCCTTCTCAAACAGCTGATCGGCGGGGGTCCTGGGTGTCGGACACATCTTCTACATGGACGCAGTGTTATAGTCTACGATAACGTTCTATAGGTGACTATTGGAGAATAAGCCTCTTTTATGTTTATTTGTATTTCTGAAAAATCTTTACAATAAACAATATTGTGACTTCTGAGCACTTGTATCTGCAGAATTGTCCGGTCCTGTGATATTCATGGTAAAGCGATTTGCAGAAACATCTGGTCATGTGATCTCTGTACTTTTAATAGAAGTGAAAGGGGTTATCCGATATTGAAAATATCCCCGCCAATGCCCGGCCAGCGGTGGCCATTGAGGAATCCGGAGCGACACCCGTGCCCTGAGCATGTACAGTTGTGTTCAAAATAATAGCAGTCAGACATCACTAACCTGATCAATCACTGTTTTTAGTAGAAATGATATTTCTACATGGCAAATAATTTACTAGCAGGTGTAATAGAGTAATAGAAACCCAACAGTCATGACATGCATGCTGCTGATTCAGTGTAATTGAATCACTAATTGAAAGGGCCATGTTCAAAATAATAGCAGTGTGGAGTTCAATGAGTGAGGTCATTCATTCTTTGAAGAACAGGTGGCAATTATTGCCCTTATTTAAGGAAGGAAGGCAGAAAATGTCGTACATGCTGGTTACAGTGCGTTTCTCTCTGAAATTCTGAGGAAAATGGGTCGTTTCAGACATTGTTCAGAAGAACAGCGTACCTATGCTTTAAAATGGCAACCAAAACCTGAAAGACGCGGAAGAAAGCGAAAAAATACCATTTTAATGGATAGAAGAATAGCCAAAATGGCAAGGACTCGGCCAACAATCAGCTCCAGGAAGATGAAAGAAGGTGTAAAGTTCCCTGTGAGTCCTGTTACAATTAGAAGACGCCTATGTGAAGCCGAGCGATCTGCAAGAAGCCCCCGCAAAGTCCCACTGATGGAAAAAAGACATGTGCTGAAGAGCTTACAATCTGCCAAAGAGCTCATTGACCGGCCTTAAGAGACATTTTGTGGACTGATGAAAGTAAGATTGTTCTTTTTGGGTCTAGTGGCCGGAGACAGTTTGTCAGATGACCCCCAAACACTGAATTCAGCCCCAGTAGACTGTGAAGACGGTGAAGCATGGTGGACAAGCATCATGATATGGGGATGTGTCTCATACTATGGTGTTGGGCCTATTTATCGCAGACCAGGGATCATGGATCAGTCTGAATCCATCAGAATACTTGAAGAGGTCATGCTGCCTTATGCTGAAGAGGAAATGCCCTTGAGATGGGTGTTCCAACAAGACAACGACCCCAAACACACCAGTAAACGTGCAACGTCTTGGTTCCAGACCAACAAGATTGATGTTATGGAGCGGTCGGCCCAATCCCAGGATCTAAATCCAATAGAAAACTTGTGGGCGGACATCAAAAATGCAGTTTCTGAGGCAAAACCAAGAAATAGAGAAGAACTGTGGACTGTGGTCCAATCCTCCTGGGCTGGAGAACCTGGTCACAGGGGCCCGAAGGTGGTGACTCCGAGCAGCACAGACGTCCAGCAGTTCTCAGAAACAGCGGTTATACAACTAAATATTAGTTAAAGGGAGTCTGTCACCGAAATATGATGTTATACACCGATATCCCACGCGCGCAGTGCACCATTGGCCCGGGCAGCAAACCCGTGAAACCAGTGACAAGGGGGCGGACCAGAAGCAAACAGGAGGACTGGAGGCCAGCGCACTACATGTAGCGATGCCGTGCCCACAATGGGCATCACAGTGCGCATGCCCGGGCCAGCGGGGCACTGCGCACGCGCGGGATATCGGCCAGTCCTGTGGATGAAGTAAGGGACTTGCAGGACGGGCCAAGGAAGAGGCTGGCGAGGAGTTATGCTGGGGCTCCTACACACCGAACGCCGCCCCTGGGCACTTGCGAGCCCTCATTTACATATGGATTAAACGTCGTTTTTCCTGCTGGTGAAAGTCAGAAGAAAATTACAAAGGTACCGTCTGAATCATGGATAGGTGCTAGAGGGCCATGGAAGTGGTGTGTAACGTCATATTGTGGTGACAGACTCCCTTTAAGTGATTCAAAGGAAAACTAAATCTTCAAACATTGTTCAGTTTATAGAGTGAATGTTTGAGTTTGTAAAGAAGAATACAAACACTGCTAATTTTTTGAAGAGTCTAATATTCACTTTTCTTATTTTTTTTTTAGAGGAACAACACAAATGTGATATATTTTTCTTCATGTTTTGATTCGGAATAGAACGTGTAGTGTTCCCAATGCATCTGTGTGGATGGAAATAGAAGCTATTAGAAGGATTTTGAGCTTTATTCACTTTTTTAAACACACTGCTAATATTTTGAACACAACTGTATAATCCATACAAGGGGCCTGGGCATTGGAGGGGATACTTTCGAAATCAGATAACCCCTTTAACATTATTTGTTTAAAAAACAAATTGGAAATGTCCTATATTCTCAAAAGGACCTTTTCCATCTATTATATACTAGGAAGGATTCATACTCCTGAGGTCCTTTTCAGGGATAGGATTTAGCCGGCTCACACTGAAGTGGATATTTCCCGTACCCCAAAAGGACCTTTTACATCTAATATGGAGTATTTATACTGCTGAGGTCCTTTTCAGGGATAGGATTTAGCCGGCTCACACTGAAGTGGATATTTCCCGTACCCCAAAAGGACCTTTTACATCTAATATGGAGTATTTATACTGCTGAGGTCCTTTTCAGGGAAAGGATTTAGCTGACTCACACTGAAGTGACTATTTCCCGTACCCCTAAAGGACCTTTTACATCTAATATGGAGTATTTATACTGCTGAGGTCCTTTTCAGGGATAGGATTTAGCCGACTGACACTGAAGTGACTATTTCCCGTACCACAAAAGGACCTTTTACATCTAATATGGAGTATTTATACTGCTGAGGTCCTTTTCAGGGATAGGATTTAGCTGACTCACACTGAAGTGACTATTTCCCGTACCACAAAAGGACCTTTTACATCTAATATGGAGTATTTATACTGCTGAGGTCCTTTTCAGGGATAGGATTTAGCCGACTCACACTGAAGTGACTATTTCCCGTACCCCTAAAGGACCTTTTCCATCCATTATGTACTAGGTCCTTTTCCTGCTGAGGTCCTTTTCAGGGATTTAGCTTACTTACATAGAAGTGACTATGTTCCTTACCCCCAAAAGGACCTTTTCCATCTATTAACAAGGAAGTTGTTACACAAACTTTATAAAAATACAGTGATCATGATCGTGGTTCAGAAATGGCCTTTCAAAATGCATCCCTTTAGGAGGGGCAGATCCTGGACGGAGCTGACACATTACTAGTGGACGGGGGCAGTGAAGTCAGAATAGTAGGAAGAGGCAAAAAATCTGGGTGACGTCACTGTCAGAGGTAACATCATCCTGTTGTCAGATGATGTAGTTGATGGCTCAGTCGTCCTTTCCACATTTTCATCTCCTTTATCCATAATAACAGTCGCCCATCAGTTAGCGGAGTCACTGGTTAATACTGACTGGGAGGCTGGTGCCGAGTCTGACAGTGCCGCCACCGCCACTGACATTACTGGTGGTTTTTCCTCCATTATCCCGTCCTCTTTCATTTTCTGTTGCCAAACATATCCTAATCAAATATGACTCTGTTTTCAACTACTCACCAAACTGCCGTCTGTGATGCAAGAAATTATTTTCCTGTCCTACATGCAATATTCCAGTGGACGTTTTTATTTAAATACACACATAAATGGTGATTGTACACAGAGTGATGCAAGAAAGTGAATTGCCTTAGAAAATGCAATATTGAAATGTAGGTTTTCTCAAATACGCACCAAAATGCCGTGGGATGATTGTCTGCTGTACAAAATGCGGGTTTTGTTCAAATTAATAAAAAAGAAAAATTTAATTTTGGCTGGCACTGCACTAAATACAGAATGTGCAGTCACTTAATTCTCACTTTTCTTTTGCACAGATAGATTGTGTGTGTCACGGTGTGAATGACTCCCTCCCTGAACTCTCTATATTTTCACTATCCCTAAATCTATCCAGCTATTATTTAAATAACTATTCGCTTGTATTCACACACTACATTGCTCACACTATCGACACCACTCACTTGGCTTGTGGGTGAAATATCAGGATGAACCTAAAATGCCCTCTAACCTTTACTGGTGAACTTAATGTGACCTTCTCTAAACCTTTGAATGCACACGTCCAGCTGTTCAGTGTTTTCAGGACTTTTTGCACAACTTGCTGTTCTCTAACAAGGAGCTTAACAGCAAAATTCACAACAGGTGTTTGATCTATGAATCGCCTAATAAATTTCCTGGTTCAATAAGAATTAGTCCTCCTCATCATGCTGTTCACATTTTACCATCATGAGACCAAGGCGACACCTAACAATTCATCAGCAGTAATTCGCCATTGCGAGGCTTCAAGCAGGATGTTCTCACATGGAAGTGGCCACTGAGCTTAGAGTGTCACAGAGAGTCATCAGCAGGTTGTATCAGAGATACAGAGAGACTGGAAGAGTCACAGAAAGGCAGAGAAGTGGACGTCCTTTGGTCACATCCCACACTGATGACCACTTCATTGTGAGCAATGCCCTGCAGAACCGGATGATGAAGATCAGGTCAGACCATTGGAAACCGTTTACATCAGCGCGGTCTGCGTGCTGGACAACCTGCAAGGGTACCTGACCACACCACCAGGCATAGGCGTCATCGTCTTGCATGGGCCAGGGAGCATCTACGCTGGACGAGGGACCAGTGGGCCTCAGCGCTGTTCACTGATGAAAGTTGATTCACGATGAGCAGAAATGATGGCGGCCAACGATGTTTGAGATGTCAAGGAGAGCGCTCTGCATCAGCCACTGTTGTCACCAGACGAGCCTTTGGTGGTGGTGATACAGTGTGGGCAGATGTCTAGTCAATACAGAACCTCCCTACACTTTGTGAATGGCCCATACTACTTGAAGAACATCATTAATCCAGTCATTGTGCCTCTGCAGGAACAACACAGGCCTAATGTCATCTTCATGGAGGACAATGCATCAGCTCATCGAGGTCCATCATTAGGGAACAACTGCTGGAGACTGGGGGACCATGAAGAGACTCGTAACTCTGTACCCTAGAACCTTAATGACCTGAGGGCCGCCCTTCAAGAAGAGTGGGATGCCATGCCTCAGCAGACAATAAGTCGACTTGTGAACAGCAGGAGACATCGTTGTCAAGCTGTAATTGATGCTAAAGGCCACAGGACAAGTTCTGGAGACACTGACATTTTGTGGCGGTATACCCAGCACTGGTGTTGGCTTTTGTTTCAATAATGTGTTTGAGATGAGGAAATCACCATCGCTGCTTCTACTTAAATCCCTGACTTTCATGATATATTATCACTGGAGCCGGATTTACATTTTACATAAATTTCTCCCGAAAGCCAAATATCCCTAACTTTTTGTTAGTTGTGTATGTTTTTATTCTTTTTTTAATACTTTGCTGGCAGATTAGCACATACAGTTGCAAGAAAAAGTATGTGAACCCTTTGGAATGATATGGATTTCTGCAAAAATTGGTCATAAAATGTGATCTGATCTTTATCTAAGTCACAACAATAGACAATCACAGTCTACAAAAGAGCACCTGGATGTTCCACAGCAGTACTGGCAAAATATTCTGTGGACAGATGAAACCAAAGTTGAGTTGTTTGGAAGAAACACACAACACTATGTGTGGAGACAAAGAGGCACAGCACACCAACATCAAAACCTCATCCCAACTGTGAAGTATGGTGGTGGGGACATCATGGTTTGGGGCTGCTTTGCTGCGTCAGGGCCTGGACGGATTGCTATCATCAAAGGAAAAATGAATTCCCAAGTTTATCAAGACATTTTGCAGGGGAACTTAAGGCCATCTGTCCACCAGCTGAAGCTCAACAGAAGATGGGTGTTGCAACAGGACAACGACCCAAAGCATAGAAGTAAATCAACAACAGAATGGCTTAAACAGAAGAAAATCCGCCTTCTGGAGTGGCCCAGTCAGAGTCCTGACCTCAACCCGATTGAGATGCTGTGGCATGACCTCAAGAAAGCGATTCACACAAGACATCCCAAGAATATTGCTGAACTGAAACAGCTCTGTAAAGAGGAATGGTCCAGAATTACTCCTGACCGTTGTGCACGTCTGATCTGCAACTACAGGAAACGTTTGGTGGAAGTTATTGCTGCCAAAGGAGGTTCAACCAGTTATTAAATCCAAGGGTTCACATACTTTTTTCCACCTGCACTGTGAATGTTTACATGGTGTGTACAATAAAAACATGGTAACATTTAACTCTTTGTGTGTTATAAGTTTAAGCAGACGGTGATTGTCTATTGTTGTGACTTAGATGAAGATCAGATCACATTTTATGCCCAATTTGTGCAGAAATCCATATCATTCCAAAGGGTTCACATACTTTTTCTTACAACTGTATATGATGCTGTCTAGTCTCTTTTTTCTTCCCCACAAAATGGCACCGTTCTGGGTATCGCTGATCCCACCAGGAAACACATTCAGTGCTGCAACCAAACATGATACTTTCACACCTGCGTTAGGTGCGGATCCGTCTGGTATCTGCAGAGACGGATCTGCACCGATAATGCAAACGCTTGTAGCCGTTCAGAACGGATTTGTTTGCATTATTCTTTAAAAAAAAAGTCTAAGTCAAAACGGATCCGTCCTGACTTACATTGAAAGTCAATGGGGGACGGATCCGTTTTCAATTGCACCATATTGTGTCAGTGAAAACGGATCCGTCCCCATTGACTTACATTGTAAGTCAGGACGGATCCATTTGGCTCCGTATCGTCAGGCGGACATCAAAACTCTGCAAGCAGCCTCCAGAGTGGAATACAGGGGCAACGGAGGCCAACTGATGCATTCTGAACGGATCCTTATCCATTCAGAATGCATTGGGGCTGAACTGATCCGTTTTGGACCGCTTGTGAGAGCCCTGAAACGGATCTCACAAGCGGACCCAGAAACGCCAGTGTGAAAGTAGCCTAGAGGGGTGATCCGAGAACAAAACAGTCCCGCACTGGTGATGATACTCACCTGGTCCCCGCTGCTGGATTCGGTCTGTATGAAGTCACACCTGACATAAGGGGAAGAGGTCACCGCTGAAGCCTGTGGTGCCATCCCGGGAGCCACACAGGCCGAATTCAGCAGCGGGGACCAGGTGAGTATAATCGCCAGTGCGGGTATGCCAGATCTAGGACGTCGGTTTTTCTCTTGGATAACCCCTTTAACCCATTCAGGACAGGGCCATTTTAGTTTTTTACTGCCAGCCTTAACTTTTTTTTTTTTTTTCACATAGCCATGTTGTACTTTCTAGTAATTTTATATGGCATATGATGTAGTGGAAAGCTGAAAAATACATTCCAAATGGGGTGGAATTGGAAAACAAAAGTCAGTTCCACCATAGTTTTATAGGTTTTGTGTTCCCTAAGAGATAAAACTGACCTGTTCTCTTCATTCTCCAGGTCAGTACGATTACAGTGATACCACATTTATATAGTTTTATGGGTTTTGTTTTTACAGTGTTCCGTATGAGATAAATCTGACCTGTTCTCTTCATTCTCTGTGGAATTGTATGGAGGGGGGGCTGCTGCTGTGTGAGATTGTATGGAGGGGGGGCTGCTGTGTGAGATTGTATGGAGGGGGCTGCTGTGCGAGATTGTATGGAGGGGGGGCTGCTGTGTGAGATTGTATGGAGGGGGCTGCTGTGCGAGATTGTATGGAGGGGGGGCTGCTGTGTGAGATTGTATGGAGGGGGGGCTGCTGTGTGAGATTGTATGGAGGGGGGCTGCTGTGTGAAATTGTATGGAGGGGGGCTGCTATGTGATATTGTATGGAGGGGGGCTGCTGTGTGTGAGATTGTATGGAGGGGGGGGCTGCTGCTGGGTGAGATTGTATGGAGGGGGGCTGCTGGGTGACATTGTATGGAGGGGGGCTGCTGTGTGAGATTGTATGGAGGGGGGCTGCTGCTGTGTGGGATTGTATGGAGGGGGGGCTGCTATGTGAGATTGTATGGAGGGGGGGCTGCTGCTGTGTGAGATTGTATGGAGGGGGGGCTGCTGGGTGAGATTGTATGGAGGGGGGCTGCTGTGTGAGATTGTATGGAGGGGGGGCTGCTGTGTGAGATTGTATGGAAGGGGGGCTGCTGCTGTGTGGGATTGTATAGAGGGGGGGGCTGCTGTGTGAGATTGTATAGAGGGGGGGGCTGCTGCTGTGTGAGATTGTATGGAGGGGGGGCTGCTGCTGTGTGAGATTGTATAGAGGGGGGGGGCTGCTGCTGTGTGAGATTGTATGGAGGGGGGCTGCAGGGTGAGATTGTATGGAGGGGGGCTGCTGAGTGAGATTGTATGGAGGGGGGCTGCTGTGCAAGATTGTATGGAGGGGGGCTGCTGTGTGAGATTGTATGGAGGGGGGCTGCTGTGTGTGAGATTGTATGGAGGGGGGCTGCTGCTGTGTGAGATTGTATGGAGGGGGCTGCTGTGCGAGATTGTATGGAGGGGGGGCTGCTGTGTGGAATTGTATGGAGGGGGGGCTGCTGTGTGAGATTGTATGGACGGGGGGCTGCTGTGTGAGATTGTATGGAGAGGGGCTGCTGTGTGAAATTGTATGGAGGGGGGCTGCTGTGTGAGATTGTATGGAGGGGGGCTGCTGTGCAAGATTGTATGGAGGGGGGCTGCTGTGCAAGATTGTATGGAGGGGGGCTGCTGTGTGAGATTGTATGGAGGGGGGCTGCTGTGTGTGAGATTGTATGGAGGGGGGCTGCTGCTGTGTGAGATTGTATGGAGGGGGCTGCTGTGCGAGATTGTATGGAGGGGGGGCTGCTGTGTGGAATTGTATGGAGGGGGGGCTGCTGTGTGAGATTGTATGGAGGGGGGGCTGCTGTGTGAGATTGTATGGAGAGGGGCTGCTGTGTGAAATTGTATGGAGGGGGGCTGCTGTGTGAGATTGTATGGAGGGGGGCTGCTGTGCGAGATTGTATAGAGGGGGGCTGCTGTGTGAGATTGTATGGACGGGGGGCTGCTGCTGTGTGGGATTGTATGGAGGGGGCTGCTGTGTGGGATCGTATGGAGGGGGGCTGCTGTGTGGGATTGTATGGAGGGGGCTTCTGCTGTGCAAGATTGTATGGAGGGGGGGCTGCTATGTGAGATTGTATGGAGGGGGGGCTGCTGTGTGAGATTGTATGGAGGGGGGGCTGCTGCTGTGCGAGATTGTATGGAGGGGGGCTGCTGTGTGAGATTGTATGGAGGGGGGCTGTATTGTGATATTGTATGGAGGGGGGCTGCTGTGTGAGATTTTATGGAGGGGGGCTGCTGTGTGAGATTGTATGGAGGGGGGCTGCTGCTGTGCGAGATTGTATGGAGGGGGGCTGCTGTGTGAGATTGTATGGAGGGGGGGCTTCTGTGCGAGATTGTATGGAGGGGGGGCTGCTGTGCAAGATTGTATGGAGGGGGGCTGCTGCTGTGTGAGATTGTATGGAGGGGGGGGGCTGCTGTGCGAGATTGTATGGAGGGGGGGCTGCTGTGTGGAATTGTATGGAGGGGGGGCTGCTGTGTGAGATTGTATGGAGGGGGGGATGCTGTGTGAGATTGTATGTGTCACGGCGGACAGGATCTCAGATACACAGATAACCAAATACACAAGTGTCTAGGTGAGATGCTGGGGAAAGGTCACCTCCTAGCACATCCCTGACTTCTCTCCCTATGCTGCTAAGCCCACATTCAGACCTTGATGGATTGTATGGAGGGGGCTGCTGTGTGGGATCGTATGGAGGGGGGCTGCTGCTGTGCGAGATTGTATGGAGGGGGGGCTGCTATGTGAGATTGTATGGAGGGGGGGCTGCTGCTGTGTGAGATTGTATGGAGGGGGGGCTGCTGGGTGAGATTGTATGGAGGGGGGCTGCTGTGTGAGATTGTATGGAGGGGGGGCTGCTGTGTGAGATTGTATGGAGGGGGGGCTGCTGCTGTGTGAGATTGTATGGAGGGGGGGCTGCTGCTGTGTGAGATTGTATGGAGGGGGGGCTGCTGCTGTGCGAGATTGTATGGAGGGGGGGCTGCTGTGCGAGATTGTATGGAGGGGGGGCTGCTGGGTGAGATTGTATGGAGGGGGGCTGCTGCTGTGTGAGATTGTATGGAGGGGGGCTGCTGTGCAAGATTGTATGGAGGGGGGCTGCTGTGTGAGATTGTATGGAGGGGGGCTGCTGCTGTGTGAGATTGTATGGAGGGGGGCTGCTGTGTGAGATTGTATGGAGGGGGGCTGCTGTGCGAGATTGTATGGAGGGGGGCTGCTGTGTGAGATTGTATGGACTGGGGGCTGCTGCTGTGTGGGATTGTATGGAGGGGGCTGCTGTGTGGGATCGTATGGAGGGGGGCTGCTGTGTGGGATTGTATGTGTCACGGCGGACAGGATCTCAGATACACAGATAACCAAATACACAAGTGTCTAGGCGAGATGCTGGGGAAAAGTCACCTCCTAGCACATCCCTGACTTCTCTCCCTATGCTGCTAAGCCCACATTCAGACCTTGATGGTAGGAATGATGTGTCCTCGTGCCTGGACTGCAAACACCCTAGAATCCCTGAGGTGGTGAAAGGGGAGAAGGGGCAGAAGACACACAAATAGCCTAGACCGCCAACAACACAAACAAAAACCAAACTTATCTGAGCTGGAACAGACAATCCTTCCTTCCTTGAATCCAAGGCCAGACTGAATTGTATAACCCGCACGGCCCTCCGGGAGTGAAGGCAATTTAAGCCAATGACCCCACCCAGAGCACTTGAAGGAAGGCGGATCCAGCATGATTCCAAAACAAACAAAAGGTTAGACACGTGCTGCCATTCTGACAGACCTCCACACACCGTCCGAGCAGGGCATGACAGTACCCCCCCTTCTACGGGTGACCTCCGGGCACCCCGGACCAACCTTATCCGGGTGGGCTCTGTGAAAAGCCCTAACCAGTCGGCTGGCGTTGACCTCCAGTGCCGGAACCCACATCCTCTCCTCGGGGCCGTATCCCCTCCAGTGTACCAGGTACTGAAGGGAACCCCAAAGAACTCTAGAGTCAAGAATCCTGGAGATCTCGAACTCTAAATTTCCATCGACCAGAACAGAAGGAGGGGGCAATAGCGATCGTTCCACTGGTCTCACATATTTTTTCAATAAAGATCTATGGAACACATCATTGATCCTCCAAGTCTGCGGAAGATCCAGCCGAAACGCTACTGGATTGATCAGCGCAGATATTTTGTACAGGCCGATAAATCTTGGACCCAGTTTCCAAGATGGCACTCTCAATTTAATATTTTTAGTGGACAACCACACCAGATCACCCACACACAGGTCCGAACCAGTCACACGTTTCCTGTCAGCCATTCGCTTATATCTCTCACCTATCGTCTCCAAATTCACTTGTATCCTCCGCCAGATAGAGGATAAGGTAGAAGAAAACCTTTCCTCCTCTGGCATCCCAGAGGAACTAGTCCCAGAAAAAGTACCAAACTGAGGATAAAAACCATATGGATTCCTGCCTACGGTTATTCAAAGCAAACTCCGCTAAGGGCAGGAATGAGGACCAGTTCTCCTGATTCTCCGCCACAAAGCACCTCAAGTAGGTCTCCAGGTTCTGATTAGTACGCTCCGTCTGTCCATTCGACTGCAGATGGAAAGCCGAAGAGAACGAAAGTTGAATGCCAAGCCGAGAGCAGAACGCCCTCCAGAACCTGGAGACAAACTGCGTGCCCCTATCAGAAACCACATCCGAAGGAATACCATGCAATCTCACGATATTTGCGCAAGAGTCTTGGCATTAGGCAGACTAGTTAACGATATAAAATGAGTCATCTTGCTAAAACGATCAACTACCACCAAAATTACTCGGCAGATCAGTAATAAAGTCCATGGACAAGTGCGTCCAATGACGAGACAGAATAGATAAAGGAAGGAGTGAACCAGCCGGTCGAGTATGAGCAACCTTAGATCATGCACAGGTCTCACAAGCTGCCACGTAATCCTCAATGAGCCTACATAACCCGGGCCACCAGAACCTCCGGGACACAAGGTCACAGGTGGACTTACCACCAGGATGTCCGGCAAGGACAGTATCGTGATGTTCCTTGAAAACCTTGTATCGCAGTTCTTCGGGAACAAACAACCTCCCTGGGGGACAGGAACAAGGAGCCACCTCCTGGGCTCCCAACACCTCCATCTCCAATTCGGGATACAGAGTGGAAACCACAACCCCGTCGGCCAAAATCGGAGCAGGATCCTCTGAATCACCTCCCCCAGGAAAACTGTGAGACAACGCATCTGCCTTGATGTTTTTGACCCCCGGACGAAAAGTAACAACAAAATTGAACCTGGTAAAAAACAGTGACCATCTGGCCTGTCTAGGGTTCAGACGCTTGGCAGATTGCAGGTAAGCCAAATTCTTATGATCCGTATAAACAGTAACGGGGTGAGAAGCCCCCTCCAACCAGTGACGCCATTCCTCAAAGGCCAACTTTATAGCTAGCAACTCTCTATCTCCCACATCATAGTTCCTCTCGGCGACCGAGAGCTTCTTGGAAAAGAAAGCACACGGGACCCATTTGCCAGGAGAAGAACCCTGCGACAGCACCGCTCCCACCCCCACTTCTGATGCATCCACCTCCACCACGAATGGTTGAGACACATCGGGCTGCACCAGAATGTGAGCAGACGCAAAACACTCCTTAATAGTCGAAAAGGCCTGCAATGCCTCCTCCGACCAAACAGAGAAGTCAGTGCCCTTCTTTGTCATATCAGTGAGAGGTTTAACAATGGTGGAATAGTTTAGAAAAAAATTTCTATAATAGTTAGTAAACCCCAAAAACCACATCAAAGCTCTCGTATTCTCTGGTCGGTCCCATTCCAGAACCGCCCGGACCTTTTCGGGGTCCATACGAAAACCAGAGTCGGAAAGCAGATATCCCAAAAACGGAAGCTCCTGCACAGAAAACACACATTTTTCCAATTTGGCATATAACTTATTCTCCTGAAGGATCGTCAAAACCTGTGTCACATGATCCTGATGGGTCTTCAGATCAGGAGAGTAAATTAAAATGTCATCTAAGTAAACTACCACGAACCTCCCCACCAAGTGATGAAAAATGTCATTGACGAATCGCTGAAATACCGCTGGCACGTTCGTCAACCCAAAAGGCATAACCAGATTCTCAAAATGACCCTCGTGCGTATTGAAGGCAGTCTTCCACTCATCCCCTTCCTTGATTCTGATCAGATTGTAGGCCCCTCTCAAATCCAACTTGGAGAACACCCTGGCACCAACAATCTGATGAAAAAGGTCAGAGATCAAAGGAAGGGGATACGGATCCCGGACCGTAATACGGTTCAATTCCAGAAAATCCAAACACGGTCTCAGTGATCCATCCTTTTTCTTGACAAAGAAAAAACCTACTGCCACCGAAGACTTAGATGGCCTAATATGACCTTTTGCCAAACTCTCGGCGATATACTTTCGCATGACCTCTCTTTCAGGTTGGGAAAGATTGTAAAGGCTAGACTTTGGCAACTTAGCTCCTGGGATGAGATTAACTGGACAATCATAGTCACGATGAGGGGGCAATTCCTGGGTCCCACCCTCCGAAAAGACATCCGCAAAGTCTGAGAGATATTGAGGTAGAACCGCAGTGGACACCCCAGAGATAGATGTGCCAAGACAATTCTCCGAACAAAATTCTCCCCAACCAATAATTTGTCGTGCCTGCCAATCAATAATTGGATTATGTTTTGTCAACCACGGTAAACCTAGGACTATAGGAGCAGGCAAATCCCTCATAACAAAACAAGAAATAAGCTCTACATGTGAATCACCCACCCTCAACTGAATACCATGTACAATATGAGTGAGACTCCTTTGAGAAAGAGGTGAAGAATCTATTGCAAACACCGGAATCTCCCTTTCTAAAGTGCACGTTCTTAGACCCAGATCTTGAAGAAAAAGAAAGTCAATAAGGTTTAACCCAGCACCACAGTCAATGAATACCTCAACAGAAAATTTTCTTGAGTCTAGCGCCACCATAGCTGGAAGGAGAAAACGAGAATTACAGGGAGCTTGCATACCTGCTTGTTCCACTACTCCCTTCACGCTACCAAGAGTCAGGACGTTTTTTTTTTTCTTTCAGATCATCATGCGGTTTAACAAAAGGACAAGCAAAAACAAAATGGTCACTTTTTCCACAGTAGTAACATAGTTTATGTAATCTCCTAAAGTTTCTCCTACCAGAACGAAAAGATATCTGATCCAACTGCATGGGTTCCTCCCCTACCCCAGAGCTATAAGTAATATCACCCCGGGCAGCAGGTGAGACGAAACCACACGCAGAAGGGATGCCTTGCACGGAGGGACCTTTACACCTCTCTCTGATACGTCTATCCAACCGTATAGCCAAAGACATAGCATTCTCTAAAGTATCCGGGTACTCATGAAAAGCCAGGGCATCTTTCAACCTTTCAGACAACCCATGACAAAACTGACTACGTAACGCAGGGTCGTTCCACCCTGACTCAGTAGCCCATCTCCTAAACTCTACGCAGTAAACCTCTGCAGTATGTTCACCCTGTAATAAGTTACGCAATTTAGATTCTGCCATCGAGACCCGATCTGGGTCATCGTAAATCAATCCCAGGGCTTGGAAAAATTCCTCCACCGACCGGAGGGCCAGAGAACCGGGCGGCAGAGAAAAAGCCCAGGATTGCGCGTCCCCTTTAAGCAGAGACATGATTATACCAACCCTCTGACTTTCATCACCTGACGAAAATGGACGCAGTCGAAAATACAATTTGCATGACTCTTTAAAGCAGATAAAATCATCCGCACCCCCTGTAAATTTCTCAGGAAGAGCGACTTTAGGCTCCCCACCAATTTGACCTGCACCCGATGCCAGAACACTCTGACACCGTGTGACCGAACCACGCAGATCCGCAACCTCTAGGGATAATCCCTGCATGCGGTCAACCAGTGCATTAATTGACGCCATCACAAAACCGCTGAGTAATGGCAGTCACAGTATGGCGGGTTATAATGTCACGGCGGACAGGATCTCAGATACACAGACAACCAAATACACAAGTGTCTAGGCGAGATGCTGGGGAAAGGTCACCTCCTAGCACATCCCTGACTTCTCTCCCTATGCTGCTAAGCCCACATTCAGACCTTGATGGTAGGAATGATGTGTCCTCGTGCCTGGACTGCAAACACCCTAGAATCCCTGAGATGGTGAAAGGGGAGAAGGGGCAGAAGACACACAAAAAGCCTAGACCGCAAACAACACAAACAAAAACCAAACTTATCTGAGCTGGAACAGACAATCCTTCCTTGAATCCAAGGCCAGACTGAATTGTATAACCCGCACGGCCCTCTGGGAGTGAAGGCAATTTAAGCCAATGACCCCACCCAGAGCACCTGAAGGAAGGCGGATCCAGCATGATTCCAAAACAAACAAAAGGTTAGACACGTGCTGCCAATCTGACAGACCTCCGCACACCGTCCGAGCAGGGCATGACAGTATGGAGGGGGGGCAGCTATGTGTGATTGTATGGAGGAGGGGCTGCTATGTGATATTGTATGGAGGGGGGGCTGCTGTGTGAGATTGTATGGAGGAGGGGTGCTGCTGTGCGAGATTGTATGGAGGGGGGCTGCTGTGTGAGATTTTAGGGAGGGGGGCTGCTGTGTGAGATTGTATGGAGAAGGGGCTGCTGTGCGAGATTGTATGGAGGGGGGGCTGCTGCTGTGCAAGATTGTATGGAGGAGGGGCTGCTGTGCGAGATTGTATGGAGGAGGGGCTGCTGTGTGAGATTGTATGGAGGAGGAGCTGCTGTGCGAGATTGTATGGAGGGGGGGCTGCTGTGTGAGATTGTATGGCGGGGGGGGTTGTTTTGTGGAATTATGCCAAGGGGGGGGGGGGGGGGGGCTGGGGGGTATTGTATGCTGAGACTTATTTGCATATTTATAAAATGCTGGATTTCTGTGCATCCAATGTGTGGAGTTAGTTTACTGTGGGTAAGAGGACATTCACACAACAGCCCCCCCAGTATATAATCTCCCACAGCAGCCCCCCAGTATATAATCTCCCACAGCAGCCCCCCCAGTATATAATCTCACACAGCAGCCCCCCCAGTATATAATCTCACACAGCAGCCCCCCCAGTATATAATCTCACACAACAGCCCCCCAGTATATAATCTCACACAGCAGCCCCCCAGTATATAATCTCACACAGCAGCCCCCCAGTATATAATCTCACACAGCAGCCCCCCCACCGTATATAATCTCACACAGCAGCCCCCCCAGTATATAATCTCACACAGCAGCCCCCAGTATATAATCTCACACAGCAGCCCCCCAGTATATAATCTCTACAGCAGCCCCCCTAGTATATAATCTCTACAGCAGCCCCCCAGTATATAATCTCTACAGCAGCCCCCCAGTATATAATCTCACACAGCAGCCCCCCAGTATATAATCTCACACAGGAGCCCCCTAGTATATAATCTCTCACAGCAGCCCCCCAGTATATAATCTCACACAGCAGCCCCCCAGTATATAATCTCCCACAGCAGCCCCCCAGTATGTAATCTCACACAGCAGCCCCCCCAGTATATAATCTCACACAGCAGCCCCCCCAATATATAACCTCACACAGCAGCCCCCCAGTATATAATCTCACACAGCAGCCCCCCAGTATATAATCTCACACAGCCGCCCCCCAGTATATAATCTCACACAGCAGCCCCCAGTATATAATCTCACACAGCAGCCCCCCAGTATATAATCTCGCACAGCAGCCACCACCCTAGTATATAATCTCACACAGCCGCCCCCCCAGTATATAATTTCACACAGCCGCCCCCCCAATATATAATCTCACACAGCAGCCCCCCAGTATACAATCCCACACAGCAGCCACCACCCTAGTATATAATCTCACACAGCCGCCCCCCCAGTATATAATTTCACACAGCCGCCCCCCCCAGTATATAATCTCACACAGCAGCCCCCCAGTATATAATCTCCCACAGCAGCCCCCCAGTATGTAATCTCACACAGCAGCCCCCCAGTATATAATCTCACACAGCCGCCCCCCAGTATATAATCTCCCACAGCAGCCCCCCAGTATATAACCTCACACAGCAGCCCCCCAGTATATAATCTCACACAGCCGCCCCCCAGTATATAATCTCACACAGCAGCCCCCAGTATATAATCTCACACAGCAGCCGCCCAGTATATAATCTCGCACAGCAGCCACCACCCTAGTATAAAATCTCACACAGCCGCCCCCCCCAGTATAAAATTTCACACAGCCGCCCCCCCAGTATATAATCTCACACAGCAGCCCCCCCCCAGTATATAAACTCCCACAGCCGCCCCCCCCCCCATACAATCCCACACAGCAGCCACCACCATTGTATATAATCTCCCACAGCAGCCCCCCGGTATATAATCTCACACAGCAGCCCCCCCAGTATATAATCTCCCACAGCCGCCCCCCATATAATCCCACACAGCAGCCACTACCTTAGTATATAATCTCCCACAGCAGCCCCCCAGTATATAATCTCCCACAGCAGCCCCCAGTATATAATTTCCCACAGCAGCCCCCCAGTATATAATTTCACACAGCCGCCCCCCCCAGTATATAATCTCACACAGCAGCCCCCCAGTATATAATCTCACACAGCCGCCCCCCCATACAATCCCACACAGCAGCCACCACCCTAGTATATAATCTCCCACAGCAGCCCCCCGGTATATAATCTCACACAGCAGCCCCCCCAGTATATAATCTCCCACAGCCGCCCCCCATATAATCCCACACAGCAGCCACTACCCTAGTATATAATCTCCCACAGCAGCCCCCCAGTATATAATCTCCCACAGCAGCCCCCAGTATATAATCTCCCACAGCAGCCCCCCAGTATATAATTTCACGCAGCCGCCCCCCCAGTATATAATCTCACACAGCAGCCCCCCAGTATATAATCTCACACAGCTGCCCCCCCATACAATCCCACACAGCAGCCACCACCCTAGTATATAATCTCCCACAGCAGCCCCCCAGTATATAATCTCACACAGCAGCCCCCACAGCATACTATACAAGACAGCAGTCCCCCATACAATCTCACACAGAAATTCCCTAGTATATATTTCTCACACAGCAGCCCCCCCCCCACTATATAATCTCCCACAGCAGCCCCCAGTATATAATCTCCCACAGCAGCCCCCCAGTATATAATCTCCCACAGCAGCCCCCAGTATATAATCTCCCACAGCAGCCCCCCAGTATATAATCTCCCACAGCAGCCCCCCAGTATATCTCACACAGCAGCCCCCCAGTATATAATCTCACACAGCCGACCCCCCCTCCTATATATAATCTCACACAGCAGCACCCCAGTATATAATCTCACAGTAGCCCCCAGTATATAATCTCTACAGCAGCCCCCCCAGTATATAATCTCCCACAGCAGCCCCCCCAGTATATAATCTCACATAACCGCCCCCCCAGCATACAGTACCAGACAGCTGCCCCCCCATACTATCTCACACAGCAGCCCCCCAGTATATAATCTCACACAGCCGACCCCCCTCCTATATATAATCTCACACAGCAGCCCCCCAGTATATAATCTCACACAGCAGCCCCCCAGTATATAATCTCACACAGCAGCCCCCCAGTATATAATCTCACACAGCAGCCCCCCAGTATCTAATCTCCCACAGCAGCCCCCAGTATATAAACTCCCACAGCAGCCCCCAGTATATAATCTCCCACAGCAGCCCCCCAGTATATAATCTCACACAGCCGACCCCCCCTCCTATATATAATCTCACACAGCAGCCCCCCCAGTATATAATCTCACACAGCCGCCCCCAGTATATAATCTCACACTGCCGACCCCCCCTCCTATATATAATCTCACACAGCAGCCCCCCCCAGTATATAATCTCTCACAGCAGCCCCCCAGTATATAATCTCACACAGCAGCCCCCCAGTATATAATCTCACACAGCCGCCCCCCCATACAATCCCACACAGCAGCCACCACCCTAGTATATAATCTCCCACAGCAGCCCACCGGTATATAATCTCACACAGCAGCCCCCCCAGTATATAATCTCCCACAGCAGCCCCCAGTATCTAATCTCCCACAGCAGCCCCCAGTATATAATCTCCCACAGCAGCCCCCAGTATATAATCTCCCACAGCAGCCCCCAGTATATAATCTCCCACAGCAGCCCCCCAGTATATAATCTCACACAGCCGACCCCCCCTCCTATATATAATCTCACACAGCAGCCCCCCCTAGTATATAATCTCTCACAGCAGCCCCCCAGTATATAATCTCACACAGCAGGCCCCCAGTATATAATCTCACACAGCCGCCCCCAGTATATAATCTCACACTGCCGACCCCCCCTCCTATATATAATCTCACACAGCAGCCCCCCCAGTATATAATCTCTCACAGCAGCCCCCCAGTATATAATCTCACACAGCAGCCCCCCAGTATATAATCTCACACAGCCGCCCCCCCCATACAATCCCACACAGCAGCCACCACCCTAGTATATAATCTCCCACAGCAGCCCACCGGTATATAATCTCACACAGCAGCCCCCCCAGTATATAATCTCCCACAGCCGCCGCCCCATATAATCCCACACAGCAGCCACTACCCTAGTATATAATCTCCCACAGCAGCCCCCCAATATATAATCTCCCACAGCAGCCCCCCAGTATATAATCTCCCCCAGCAGCCCCCCCAGCATACTATACAAGACAGCAGTCCCCCATACAATCTCACACAGAAATTCCCTAGTATATATTTCTCACACAGCAGCCCCCCCCACTATATAATCTCCCACAGCAGCCCCCAGTATATAATCTCCCACAGCAGCCACCCAGTATATAATCTCCAACAGCAGCCCCCAGTATATAATCTCCCACAGCAGCCCCCCAGTATATCTCACACAGCAGCCCCCCAGTATATAATCTCACACAGCCGACCCCCCCTCCTATATATAATCTCACACAGCAGCCCCCCAGTATATAATCTCTACAGCAGCCCCCCCAGTATATAATATCCCACAGCAGCCCCCCCAGTATATAATCTCACATAACTGCCCCCCCAGCATACAGTACCAGACAGCTGCCCCCCCATATTATCTCACACAGCAGCCCCCCAGTATATAATCTCACACAGCCGACCCCCCTCCTATATATAATCTCCCACAGCAGCCCCCAGTATATAATCTCCCACAGCAGCCCCCAGTATATAATCTCCCACAGCAGCCCCCCAGTATATAATCTCACACAGCCGACCCCCCCTCCTATATATAATCTCACACAGCAGCCCCCCCTAGTATATAATCTCTCACAGCAGCCCCCCAGTATATAATCTCACACAGCAGGCCCCCAGTATATAATCTCACACAGCCGCCCCCAGTATATAATCTCACACAGCCGCCCCCAGTATATAATCTCACACTGCCGACCCCCCCTCCTATATATAATCTCACACAGCAGCCCCCCCAGTATATAATCTCTCACAGCAGCCCCCCAGTATATAATCTCACACAGCAGCCCCCCAGTATATAATCTCACACAGCCGCCCCCCCATACAATCCCACACAGCAGCCACCACCCTAGTATATAATCTCCCACAGCAGCCCACCGGTATATAATCTCACACAGCAGCCCCCCCAGTATATAATCTCCCACAGCCGCCGCCCCATATAATCCCACACAGCAGCCACTACCCTAGTATATAATCTCCCACAGCAGCCCCCCAATATATAATCTCCCACAGCAGCCCCCCAGTATATAATCTCCCCCAGCAGCCCCCCCAGCATACTATACAAGACAGCAGTCCCCCATACAATCTCACACAGAAATTCCCTAGTATATATTTCTCACACAGCAGCCCCCCCCCCTATATAATCTCCCACAGCAGCCCCCAGTATATAATCTCCCACAGCAGCCACCCAGTATATAATCTCCAACAGCAGCCCCCAGTATATAATCTCCCACAGCAGCCCCCCAGTATATCTCACACAGCAGCCCCCCAGTATATAATCTCACACAGCCGACCCCCCCTCCTATATATAATCTCACACAGCAGCCCCCCAGTATATAATCTCTACAGCAGCCCCCCCAGTATATAATATCCCACAGCAGCCCCCCCAGTATATAATCTCACATAACTGCCCCCCCAGCATACAGTACCAGACAGCTGCCCCCCCATATTATCTCACACAGCAGCCCCCCAGTATATAATCTCACACAGCCGACCCCCCTCCTATATATAATCTCACACAGCAGCCCCCCAGTATATAATCTCACACAGCAGCCCCCCAAGTATATTATCTCACACAGCAGCCCCCCCAGTATATAATCTCACACAGCAGCCCCCAGTATATAATCTCACACAGCAGCCCCCCAGTATATAATCTCCCACAGCAGCCCCCAGTATATAATCTCCCACAGCAGCCCCCCAGTATATAATCTCACACAGCCGACCCCCCCTCCTATATATAATCTCACACAGCAGCCCCCCCAGTATATAATCTCCCACAGCAGCCCCCCCAGTATATAATCTCACATAACCGCCCCCCCAGCATACAGTACCAGACAGCTGCCCCCCCATACTATCTCACACAGCAGCCCCCCAGTATATAATCTCACACAGCCGACCCCCCTCCTATATATAATCTCACACAGCAGCCCCCCAGTATATAATCTCCCACAGCAGCCCCCAGTATATAATCTCCCACAGCAGCCCCCCAGTATATAATCTCACACAGCCGACCCCCCCTCCTATATATAATCTCACACAGCAGCCCCCCCAGTATATAATCTCTCACAGCAGCCCCCCCAGTATATAATCTCACACAGCAGCCCCCCAGTATATAATCTCACACAGCCGCCCCCAGTATATAATCTCACACTGCCGACCCCCCCCTCCTATATATAATCTCACACAGCAGCCCCCCCAGTATATAATCTCTCACAGCAGCCCCCCAGTATATAATCTCACACAGCAGCTCCCCCCAGTATATAATCTCACACAGCCGCCCCCCCCATACAATCCCACACAGCAGCCACCACCCTAGTATATAATCTCCCACAGCAGCCCCCCGGTATATAATCTCACACAGCAGCCCCCCCAGTATATAATCTCCCACAGCCGCCCCCCCATATAATCCCACACAGCAGCCACTACCCTAGTATATAATCTCCCACAGCAGCCCCCCAGTATATAATCTCCCACAGCAGCCCCCCAGTATATAATCTCCCACAGCAGCCCCCCCAGCATACTATACAAGACAGCAGTCCCCCATACAATCTCACACAGAAATTCCCTAGTATATATTTCTCACACAGCAGCCCCCCCCACTATATAATCTCCCACAACAGCCCCCAGTATATAATCTCCCACAGCAGCCCCCCAGTATATAATATCCCACAGCAGCCCCCAGTATATAATCTCCCACAGCAGCCCCCCAGTATATCTCACACAGCAGCCCCCCAGTATATAATCTCACACAGCTGACCCCCCCTCCTATATATAATCTCACACAGCAGCCCCCCAGTATATAATCTCACAGTAGCCCCCAGTATATAATCTCTACAGCAGCCCCCCCAGTATATAATCTCCCACAGCAGCCCCCCCAGTATATAATCTCACATAACCGCCCCCCCCAGCATACAGTACCAGACAGCTGCCCCCCCCATACTATCTCACACAGCAGCCCCCCAGTATATAATCTCACACAGCCGACCCCCCTCCTATATATAATCTCACACAGCAGCCCCCCAGTATATAATCTCACACAGCAGCCCCCCCAGTATATAATCTCACACAGCAGCCCCCCCAGTATATAATCTCACACAGCAGCCCCCCAGTATATAATCTCACACAGCAGCCCCCCAGTATATAATCTCACACAGCCGACCCCCCTCCTATATATAATCTCACACAGCAGCCCCCCAGTATATAATCTCACACAGCAGCCCCCCCAGTATATAATCTCACACAGCAGCCCCCCCAGTATATAATCTCACACAGCAGCCCCCCAGTATATAATCTCACACAGCAGCCCCCCAGTATATAATCTCACACAGCAGCCCCCCAGTATATAATCTCACACAGCCGACCCCCCTCCTATATATAATCTCACACAGCAGCCCCCAAGTATATAATCTCACACAGCAGCCCCCCAGTATATAATCTCACACAGCAGCCCCCCAGTATATAATCTCACACAGCAGCCCCCCAGTATATAATCTCACACAGCCGACCCCCCTCCTATATATAATCTCACACAGCAGCCCCCCAGTATATAATCTCACACAGCCGCCCCAGTATATAATCTCACACAGCCGCCCCCAGTATATAATCTCACACAGCCGACCCCCCCTCCTATATATAATCTCACACAGCAGACCCCCCAGTATATAATTTATCACAGCAGCCCCCCAGTATATAATCTCACACAGCAGCCCCCCAGTATATAATCTTACACAGCCGCCCCCAGTATATAATCTCACACAGCCGACCCCCCCTCCTATATATAATCTCACACAGCAGCCCCCCCAGTATATAATCTCTCACAACAGCCCCCCAGTATATAATCTCACACAGCAGCCCCCCAGTATATAATCTCACACAGCCGCCCCCCCCATACAATCCCACACAGCAGCCACCACCCTAGTATATAATCTCCCACAGCAGCCCCCCGGAATATAATCTCACACAGCAGCCCCCCCAGTATATAATCTCCCACAGCCGCCCCCCCCATATAATCCCACACAGCAGCCACTACCCTAGTATATAATCTCCCACAGCAGCCCCCCAGTATATAATCTCCCACAGCAGCCCCCCAGTATATAATCTCCCACAGCAGCCCCCCCAGCATACTATACAAGACAGCAGTCCCCCATACAATCTCACACAGAAATTCCCTAGTATATATTTCTCACACAGCAGCCCCTCCCCACTATATAATCTCCCACAGCAGCCCCCAGTATATAATCTCCCACAGCAGCCCCCCAGTATATAATCTCCCACAGCAGCCCCCAGTATATAATCTCCCACAGCAGCCCCCCATTATATCTCACACAGCAGCCCCCCAGTATATAATCTCACACAGCCGACCCCCCCTCCTATATATAATCTCACACAGCAGCCCCCCAGTATATAATCTCACAGTAGCCCCCAGTATATAATCTCTACAGCAGCCCCCCAGTATATAATCTCCCACAGCAGCCCCCCCAGTATATAATCTCACATAACCGCCCCCCCAGCATACATTACCAGACAGCTGCCCCCCCATACTATCTCACACAGCAGCCCCCCAGTATATAATCTCACACAGCCGACCCCCCTCCTATATATAATCTCACACAGCAGCCCCCCAGTATATAATCTCACACAGCAGCCCCCCAGTATATAATCTCACATAGCAGCCCCCCAGTATCTAATCTCCCACAGCAGCCCCCAGTATATAATCTCCCACAGCAGCCCCCAGTATATAATCTCACACAGCCGACCCCCCTCCTATATATAATCTCACACAGCAGCCCCCCTAGTATATAATCTCTCACAGCAGCCCCCCAGTATATAATCTCACACAGCAGCCTCCCAGTATATAATCTCACACAGCCGCCCCCAGTATATAATCTCACACTGTCGACCCCCCCTCCTATATATAATCTCACACAGCAGCCCCCCCAGTATATAATCTCTCACAGCAGCCCCCCAGTATATAATCTCACACAGCAGCCCCCCAGTATATAATCTCACACAGCCGCCCCCCCATACAATCCCACACAGCAGCCACCACCCTAGTATATAATCTCCCACAGCAGCCCCCCGGTATATAATCTCACACAGCAGCCCCCCCAGTATATAATCTCCCACAGCCGCCCCCCCATATAATCCCACACAGCAGCCACTACCCTAGTATATAATCTCCCACAGCATCCCCCCAGTATATAATCTCCCACAGCAGCCCCCCAGTATATAATCTCCCACAGCAGCCCCCCAGTATATAATCTCCCACAGCAGCCCCCCCAGCATACTATACAAGACAGCAGTCCCCCATACAATCTCACACAGAAATTCCCTAGTATATATTTCTCACACAGCAGCCCCCCCCCACTATATAATCTCCCACAGAAGCCCCCAGTATATAATCTCCCACAGCAGCCCCCCAGTATATAATCTCCAACAGCAGCCCCCAGTATATAATCTCCCACAGCAGCCCCCCAGTATATCTCACACAGCAGCCCCCCAGTATATAATCTCACACAGCCGACCCCCGCTCCTATATATAATCTCACACAGCAGCCCCCCAGTATATAATCTCACAGTAACCCCCAGTATATAATCTCTACAGCAGCCCCCCCAGTATATAATCTCCCACAGCAGAAGCCCCAGTATATAATCTCACATAACCGCCCCCCCAGCATACAGTACCAGACAGCTGCCCCCCCATACTATCTCACACAGCAGCCCCCCAGTATATAATCTCACACAGCCGACCCCCCTCCTATATATCTTCTCACACAGCAGCCCCCCAGTATATAATCTCACACAGCAGCCCCCCAAGTATATAATCTCACACAGCATCCCCCCAGTATATAATCTCACACAGCAGCCCCCCAGTATATAATCTCACACAGCAGCCCCCCAGTATATAATCTCCCACAGCAGCCCCCAGTATATAATCTCCCACAGCAGCCCCCCAGTATATAATCTCACACAGCCGACCCCCCCTCCTATATATAATCTCACACAGCAGCCCCCCCAGTATATAATCTCTCACAGCAGCCCCCCAGTTTATAATCTCACACAGCAGCCCCCCAGTATATAATCTCACACAGCCGCCCCATTATATAATCTCACACTGCCGACCCCCCCTCCTATATATAATCTCACACAGCAGCCCCCCCAGTATATAATCTCTCACAGCAGCCCCCCAGTATATAATCTCACACAGCAGCCCCCCAGTATATAATCTCACACAGCCGCCCCCCCATACAATCCCACACAGCAGCCACCACCCTAGTATATAATCTCCCACAGCAGCCCCCCGGTATATAATCTCACACAGCAGCCCCCCCAGTATATAATCTCCCACAGCCGCCCCCCCATATAATCCCACACAGCAGCCACTACCCTAGTATATAATCTCCCACAGCAGCCCCCCAGTATATAATCTCCCACAGCAGCCCCCCAGTATATAATCTCCCACAGCAGCCCCCCCCAGCATACTATGCAAGACAGCAGTCCCCCATACAATCTCACACAGAAATTCCCTAGTATATATTTCTCACACAGCAGCCCCCCCCACTATATAATCTCCCACAACAGCCCCCAGTATATAATCTCCCACAGCAGCCCCCCAGTATATAATCTCCCACAGCAGCCCCCCAGTATATAATCTCCCACAGCAGCCCCCAGTATATAATCTCCCACAGCAGCCCCCCAGTATATCTCACACAGCAGCCCCCCAGTATATAATCTCACACAGCTGACCCCCCCTCCTATATATAATCTCACACAGCAGCCCCCCAGTATATAATCTCACAGTAGCCCCCAGTATATAATCTCTACAGCAGCCCCCCCAGTATATAATCTCCCACAGCAGCCCCCCCAGTATATAATCTCACATAACCGCCCCCCCAGCATACAGTACCAGACAGCTGCCCCCCCATACTATCTCACACAGCAGCCCCCCAGTATATAATCTCACACAGCCGACCCCCCTCCTATATATAATCTCACACAGCAGCCCCCCCAGTATATAATCTCACACAGCAGCCCCCCCAGTATATAATCTCACACAGCAGCCCCCCCAGTATATAATCTCACACAGCAGCCCCCCAGTATATAATCTCACCCAGCAGCCCCCCAGTATATAATCTCCCACAGCAGCCCCCCAGTATATAATCTCACACAGCAGCCCCCCAGTATATAATCTCACACAGCCGACCCCCCTCCTATATATAATCTCACACAGCAGCCCCCCAGTATATAATCTCACACAGCAGCCCCCCCAGTATATAATCTCACACAGCAGCCCCCCAGTATATAATCTCACACAGCAGCCCCCCAGTATATAATCTCACACAGCCGACCCCCCTCCTATATATAATCTCACACAGCAGCCCCCCAGTATATAATCTCACACAGCCGCCCCCAGTATATAATCTCACACAGCCGCCCCCAGTATATAATCTCACACAGCCGACCCCCCCCTCCTATATATAATCTCACACAGCAGCCCCCCCCAGTATATAATCTCTCACAGCAGCCCCCCAGTATATAATCTCACACAGCAGCCCCCCAGTATATAATCTTACACAGCCGCCCCCAGTATATAATCTCACACAGCCGACCCCCCCTCCTATATATAATCTCACACAGCAGCCCCCCCAGTATATAATCTCTCACAACAGCCCCCCAGTATATAATCTCACACAGCAGCCCCCCAGTATATAATCTCACACAGCCGCCCCCCCCATACAATCCCACACAGCAGCCACCACCCTAGTATATAATCTCCCACAGCAGCCCCCCGGTATATAATCTCACACAGCAGCCCCCCCAGTATATAATCTCCCACAGCCGCCCCCCCATATAATCCCACACAGCAGCCACTACCCTAGTATATAATCTTCCACAGCAGCCCCCCAGTATATAATCTCCCACAGCAGCCCCCCAGTATATAATCTCCCACAGCAGCCCCCCCAGCATACTATACAAGACAGCAGTCCCCATACAATCTCACACAGAAATTCCCTAGTATATATTTCTCACACAGCAGCCGCCCCCACTATATAATCTCCCACAGCAGCCCCCAGTATATAATCTCCCACAGCAGCCCCCCAGTATATAATCTCCCACAGCAGCCCCCAGTATATAATCTCCTACAGCAGCCCCCCAGTATATCTCACACAGCAGCCCCCCAGTATATAATCTCACACAGCCGACCCCCCCTCCTATATATAATCTCACACAGCAGCCCCCCAGTATATAATCTCACAGTAGCCCCCAGTATATAATCTCTACAGCAGCCCCCCCAGTATATAATCTCCCACAGCAGACACCCCAGTATATATTCTCACATAACCGCCCCCCCCAGCATACAGTACCAGACAGCTGCCCCCCCCATACTATCTCACACAGCAGCCCCCCAGTATATAATCTCACACAGCCGACCCCCCTCCTATATATAATCTCACACAGCAGCCCCCCAGTATATAATCTCACACAGCAGCCCCCCAGTATATAATCTCACACAGCCGACCCCCCTCCTATATATAATCTCACACAGCAGCCCCCCAGTATATAATCTCACACAGCAGCCCCCCCCAGTATATAATCTCACACTGCAGCCCCCCAGTATATAATCTCCCACAGCAGCCCCCCAGTATATAATCTCACACAGCAGCCCCCCAGTATATAATCTCCCACAGCAGCCCCCAGTATATAATCTCCCACAGCAGCCCCCCAGTATATCTCACACAGCAGCCCCCCAGTATATAATCTCACACAGCCGACCCCCCCTCTTATATATAATCTCACACAGCAGCCCCCCCAGTATATAATCTCTCACAGCAGCCCCCCAGTATATAATTTTACACAGCCGCCCCCAGTATATAATCTCACACTGCCGACCCCCCCTACTATATATAATCTCACACAGCAGCCCCCCCAGTATATAATCTCTCACAGCAGCCCCCCAGTATATAATCTCACACAGCAGCCCCCCAGTATATAATCTCACACAGCCGCCCCCCCATACAATCCCACACAGCAGCCACCACCCTAGTATATAATCTCCCACAGCAGCCCCCCGGTATATAATCTCACACAGCAGCCCCCCCAGTATATAATCTCCCACAGCCGCCCCCCCATATAATCCCACACAGCAGCCACTACCCTAGTATATAATCTCCCACAGCAGCCCCCCAGTATATAATCTCCCACAGCAGCCCCCCAGTATATAATCTCCCACAGCAGCCCCCCCAGCATACTATACAAGACAGCAGTCCCCCATACAATCTCACACAGAAATTTCCTAGTATATATTTCTCACACAGCAGCCCCCCCCACTATATAATCTCCCACAGCAGCCCCCAGTATATAATCTCCCACAGCAGCCCCCCAGTATATAATCTCCCACAGCAGCCCCCAGTATATAATCTCCCACAGCAGCCCCCCAGTATATCTCACACAGCAGCCCCCCAGTATATAATCTCACACAGCCGACCCCCCCTCCTATATATAATCTCACACAGCAGCCCCCCAGTACAGCTGCCCCCCCCCATACTATCTCACACAGCTGCCCCCCAGTATATAATCTCACACAGCCGACCCCCCTCCTATATATAATCTCACACAGCAGCCCCCCAGTATATAATATCACACAGCAGCCCCCCCAGTATATAATCTCACACAGCAGCCCCCCCAGTATATAATCTCACACAGCAGCCCCCCAGTATATAATCTCACACAGCAGCCCCCAGTATATAATCTCCCACAGCAGCCCCCCATTATATAATCTCACACAGCAGCCCCCCAGTATATAATCTCACACAGCAGCCCCCCAGTATATAATCTCACACAGCCGCCCCCAGTATATAATCTCACACAGCCGCCCCCAGTATATAATCTCACACAGCAGCCCCCCAGTATATAATCTCCCACAGCAGCCCCCCAGTATATAATCTCACACAGCAGCCCCCCAGTATATAATCTCACACAGCCGACCCCCCTCCTATATATAATCTCACACAGCAGCCCCCCAGTATATCTCACACAGCAGCCCCCCCAGTATATAATCTCTCACAGCAGCCCCCAGTATATAATCTCACACAGCCGACCCCCCCTCCTATATATAATCTCACACAGCAGCCCCCCCAGTATATAATATCACACAGCAGCCCCCCCAGTATATAATCTCACACAGCAGCCCCCCCAGTATATAATCTCACACAGCAGCCCCCCAGTATATAATCTCACACAGCAGCCCCCAGTATATAATCTCCCACAGCAGCCCCCCATTATATAATCTCACACAGCAGCCCCCCAGTATATAATCTCACACAGCAGCCCCCCAGTATATAATCTCACACAGCCGCCCCCAGTATATAATCTCACACAGCCGCCCCCAGTATATAATCTCACACAGCAGCCCCCCAGTATATAATCTCCCACAGCAGCCCCCCAGTATATAATCTCACACAGCAGCCCCCCAGTATATAATCTCACACAGCCGACCCCCCTCCTATATATAATCTCACACAGCAGCCCCCCAGTATATCTCACACAGCAGCCCCCCCAGTATATAATCTCTCACAGCAGCCCCCAGTATATAATCTCACACAGCCGACCCCCCCTCCTATATATAATCTCACACAGCAGCCCCCCCAGTATATAATCTCTTACAGCAGCCCCCCAGTATATAATCTCACACAGCAGCCCCCCAGTATATAATCTCACACAGCAGCCCCCAGTATATAATCTCACACAGCCGCCCCCAGTATATAATCTCACACAGCCGACCCCCCCTCCTATATATAATCTCACACAGCAGCCCCCCCAGTATATAATCTCTCACAGCAGCCCCCCAGTATATAATCTCACACAGCAGCCCCCCAGTATATAATCTCACACAGCCGCCCCCAGTATATAATCTCACACAGCCGCCCCCAGTATATAATCTCACACAGCAGCCCCCCAGTATATAATCTCACACAGCCGACCCCCCTCCTATATATAATCTCACACAGCAGCCCCCCAGTATATAATATCTCATAGCAGCCCCCCAGTATATAATCTCACACAGCAGCCCCCCAGTATATAATCTCACACAGCAGCCCCCCAGTATATAATCTCACACAGCCGCCCCCAGTATATAATCTCACACAGCCGACCCCCCCCTCCTATATATAATCTCACACAGCAGCCCCCCCAGTATATAATCTCTCACAGCAGCCCCCCAGTATATAATCTCACACAGCCGCCCCCAGTATATAATCTCACACAGCAGCCCCCAGTATATAATCTCACACAGCCGCCCCCAGTATATAATCTCACACAGCCGACCCCCCCCTCCTATATATAATCTCACACAGCAGCCCCCCCAGTATATAATCTCTCACAGCAGCCCCCCCAGTATATAATCTCTCACAGCAGCCCCCCAGTATATAATCTCACACAGCAGCCCCCAGTATATAATCTCACACAGCCGCCCCCAGTATATAATCTCACACAGCCGACCCCCCCCCTCCTATATATAATCTCTCACAGCAGCCCCCCCAGTATATAATCTCTCACAGCAGCCCCCCAGTATATAATCTCACACAGCAGCCCCCCAGTATATAATCTCCCACAGCAGCCCCCCAGTATATAATCTCCCACAGCAGCCCCCCCAGCATACTATACAAGACAGCAGTCCCCCATACAATCTCACACAGAAATTTCCTAGTATATATTTCTCACACAGCAGCCCCCCCCACTATATAATCTCCCACAACAGCCCCCACTATATAATCTCCCACAGCAGCCCCCAGTATATAATCTCCCACAGCAGCCCCCCAGTATATAATCTCCCACAGCAGCCCCCAGTATATAATCTCCCACAGCAGCCCCCCAGTATATCTCACACAGCAGCCCCCCAGTATATAATCTCACACAGCCGACCCCCCCCTCCTATATATAATCTCACACAGCAGCCCCCCAGTATATAATCTCACAGTAGCCCCCAGTATATAATCTCTACAGCAGCCCCCCCAGTATATAATCTCCCACAGCAGCCCCCCCAGTATATAATCTCACATAACCGCCCCCCCAGCATACAGTACCAGACAGCTGCCCCCCCCCATACTATCTCACACAGCCGCCCCCAGTATATAATCTCACACAGCCGACCCCCCCTCCTATATATAATCTCACACAGCCGCCCCCGCTACATACAATCCTCAGCCCCTCCCCAGTAGTCACATCCTCCTCCCCAGCGCTGTCGGACTCTCTCCCCTCTACAGACGCTGCTGAGCCGCCATCCCTGACCTTCCTCCTCTGCGGACAGTCGGCCAGTGCCTGTGATAGAAGAGCGCGCCAGGCTGCCGACCTACGTGCCCTAGGGATGTCACGTGATATTGTGACGTCAGGAGGTCCTTACGGAGTATAGTATTTATCCATTACCATTGTGAGAGTAGGAAATGCTGGGAGTTAGTGATGGGAAGGTCGAATCTTTTACATGAACCATTCAAAGAACCGATTTATGAATCAAATCTTCGATTCACTTGCTGAGTCGGCTGACAAGCGAGTGAACAGAAGCTCAGGAGTTAAGAAAAAAAAAAAAAAAACAAGCATCCGGGAGGGACTCAGGACTGGAGGGGTAATTAATCTAATTAAAATGATTAAACACCAGGTGGGTTGGGAGGACCCAGCCTTCACTCTAGGATCATGTTACACAAGACCTGCGGCCCTCCAGCTGTTGTAAAACTACAATTCCCACCATGCCCAGACTGCCTACAGCTATCAGCCTACAGTAGGGCATGGTGGGAGTTGTAGTTTTTCAACAGCTGGAGAGCCGCAGGTTGGCCATCCCTGTGCTAGAGTCTCTGCTACCTCACACTGAGCTGCTTCAAACGGATCAGCTCCGTCAGATGAGGCGACTTTCACACTGGCGTTTTGGCTTCCCGTCTGTGAGATCCGTTCAGGGCTCCTCTCACAAGTGGTCCAAAACGGATCAGTTTTGCCCTAATGCATTCTGAATGGAAAACAATCCGTTCCGAATGCATCAGTTTGCCTCCGTTCCGCCTCCATTCCGCTTAGGAGGCGGACACCAAAAACGCTGCTTGCATGACGGATCCGCACCAAATGCGCGTGTGAAAGTAGCCTTAATCGACTCCTCCAGTTCAGTGAAAGGAATCGATTCATTCAAGAACTGGACATCTCTACTGGGAGTTGTAGTCCTCTCCTCCTCTACCTCCCCATGTAATGTCCTCTGATATCACATAAAAACAGGCTGGTCATGCTGGGAGTTGTAGTCCTCTCCTCTTCTACCTCCCCTGTTATGTCCTCTGATATCACATAAAAACAGGCTGGGCATGCTGGGAGTTGTAGTCCTCTCCTCTTATAACTCCCCCTGTCATGTCCTATGATATCACATAATAACAGGCTGGGCATGCTGGGAGTTGTAGTCATCTCCTCCTGTCATGTTCTATGATATCACATAATAACAGGCTGATCATGCTGGGAGTTGTAGTTCTCTGAGCTCCCGATGTAGAGATCTCCGGCCGCTGTTCTTATCTCTTCATTATGTTTTTCAAACTAGTTTATTGGAGAAAGTACAAAATACAAATCAACAAGATGGAAACGGGAAATGGTGTCCGCAGTGTGAACAGGACACGAAGACAGAGGGAAGCAGGGAGGTCCACCTATCTTTTCATACGTGACAAAACCCGGACACGTGTGCAGCAGGTCACCAGCAGAAATAAATCCCGGCTCTCCATACACAACGTCACGTGGAAGTAACTGAGGACACGAGTCTCCACGTCTGAACCTCAGCAGATCTCCTTCACCTAGAGGAGTTAACTTAAAGGGGTTCTCCAGGAATTAAAAAAAATGAAAATACTTAAATATTATTTTATAATAAATATATTCACAAATACCTTTCATTACTTAGAATGGCTCGTTTTTCTAGAGAGCAATCATCAGGGAAAATAAAATGGCCGCCGTCCTATCAGTACACACAAAACCTGTCCTAATGACACAGGAGGACAAGTTACTTCTCCACAATGAGTGCTGCCTCATCCTCCTCTCTGCTTGTCAGGAATCATGATCCTGAATACAGGTGAATGTCTGTGGGAATGGAGATGATGAGGAGACATGAGAGGAGGGTGAGGAGTGGTAATGAGCAGCAGCTCTTGTATGCAGTCTCCATTATCACAGTCTGTCCTGTCTGTCCTCTCTGTCCTTCATGTCTCCTCATGAACTCCATTTCTACAGTTGATTCAGGATCATAATCCCTGACAAGTAGAGAGGAGGAGGCAGCTCTTTACCTCGGTGTTGTAAAGTAACTTGTCCTCATTAGTGATAAGCGACAGGGGCAATATTCGAATTCACGATATTTCGCGAATATTTTGTGGAATATTCGTCATATATTTGAGAATTCGCGAAAATCGGCAATGTAATATTCGCGTAAAGCGCACGCAATACAGGCGTGGGTCACTTTTGCTACATTTTCCAAGCTGCAAGAAGTTTCCTGAGACTGGAGAAAATGGTTGGCACGGCAGAACATTACAATAGCTTTATATGCAGATAGAGTGCTCCAGTATATTCACGATTGTGCTAATCGGCAATTAATGATGCGCATATTTTGGCGCAATGCGTGAAAATTCACATTTTAGCAGGTCTGACTACATATTACTGATTGGTGCACTATGTATTGTTGTGACATCACAGCACTATGTCTGTAACATGTATGTATGGACACTAATCCCTATCACACTACCTAACACCCTGCACTGGACCTATCAGCTCCACTATATCAGGATATAACCTACACTGACTATCTCCCACTATCTGTATTATATATATGAGCTAACTAACTGTCTAATGTAATGAGTGGAAAGCACCGAGCACAGCAATGTCACTGCTCTCTCTCCTTCAGAACTTTAAAAACTGTAGAAAATGGCTGCTGGGGAGGTTCTTATATAGTAAGGGGTAGGCAACTTTCCTATTGGTTGCTAGGGATGTTGCTAAGCTCAGACAAAGATATTGAAGCCTTCTCATTGGTCCACAAGCAAGAAGCAGGGAGGGATCATGGGTTCAGATGAAAAAAATCTAGAATATTCCAAAATACAAATATATATCACTATATTCTAAATATTCGTGAATTCTCGAAGTGCCGATATTCGCGATTAATATTCGCTATTTGAATATTCGCGCCCAACACTAGTCCTCATGTGTGATTAGGACAGGTTTTGTGTGAACTGATGGGACAGCGGCCATTTTGTTTCCCCTGATTACTGCTTCCCAGACAAAACGAGCCATTATAGCTAATGAAAGGTGTTTGAGAATATATTTATAATAAAGTAATTTTTAAGTATTTTCCTTTTCTTAATTCCCGTAGAACCCCTTTAAGAACTGGTGATACCATTCCACCCATAAGGTTTCCACATCCGCGCCCACAGTTGCCTCTTTCACACTTGTCTTCAGATAACTCCTCACATACAGGCACACGCCACCACCTTTTCTATTGACCCGGTCTTTCCTAAATAGTGTAAAAGCCTCAATATTAACAGCCCAGTCATGTGAAGAGTCCAGCCATGTCTCAGCCACACCAACTACATCTATGTGTTCTACTAGTACCATAGCCTCCAGCTCTCCCATTTTCTAGCTAGACTTCTGGCATTTGTGAAAATACATTTTAAATTACTATTACCTGTAAAGTGATTATCCGGGATTTTCGGGTTACCTTGGTTGATGTTTGTATGCAACAGGTTCTTGTTACCAGCAGTTCTATTATTCATCGGTGTACAGTTCTGCCCAGTCTTCTCCCTATTTTCCTCACTAACCCCAGCCCCCACTAAATCCCCACTGTCCCCTCCTATATCCCACTCTCGATCTACACTATCTACCCCCTTAATAGATTTGTTGCAATTGGACCCAAAACTAATTTAAAATAAAAATTGCTTATCTCTAGTATTAATATAATAATGTATAGAAGCCATCCACTTTTCACGTTAAAAGGTTATTCACAATAATTTCAAAGATAAAAATAATGATAAAATAGCATAAAATAATATATGCACAGTTCACGTACAGGAAAAAATATTGTAAAAAAATCAGGTGAACAAGCCGTAGTAAGAAGGTATATATATATACTCTGCGGGGCTCTCGCAGAATATTGTTGTATTCCACATAGAGTGGTGGCTAGGACGGAAATGATGACATCATCAGATTAGAGCTATCCGCCTTACTGCATCTGCATTGAAGTATATAGGCAGTATATGGCTCTGAATGTATAGGACCAAGATCTTCCAGTCTGCATGCTCATCTGTGCAATATAAATAAGCGCCAGGTATCCTGAGGTATCCATAATTCTGCATACAGTGTGGGGACTCGCTCTGGTAGTCAGGACAAGCGGACGCAGTATAGAGGCAAAGACCAGTTTATAACTCAAAACTTCACTGTTTATTCACACAGTACGACAGTTCATTTGCAGTATTGGTGTTAGTTCACACCCAGATAGCTCAAAAAAAGCTAAATAGTCACCTTTTGTCCTGGGTGCTAATCCACACCCGACTGGCATAGCTCAGAACAGAGCAGTCCTCCCGGATTCAGGCCTCCAGCCTGGCACAAGGCTCAGATCCCGGTACAGAGATTGCCAGAGCTCCAATGTCAGAGAGAGATAAATCCCCACACCGGACACTGCTGGCTGCTTTTTATAGGCCTGACAAAACCCGGCCTGGGAAGTGGGGATTAGTCACCCACCCAGCACTTTGACTACTCCCATCCTGGATCAGCTATTTATAGCCATACTATATAGCAAAGTGTCAAACAGCAATTGCTGCTGACACATGAAAACTGGCTCTTACTCCACCGAGGCCAGGAACCTCCGTGACACATATCTACCATGAACGATGATTCCTTGTACCTTATTACAACAGGCAGTGTGATGAAGGCTCACCGCTCTTGGTGTATTGCTGCATTATAGGCTGGTTTCACACGCTTTTTGGTCCGGCTGGCTGTTCCAGCTATGCCCTATTCACTATAATGGGGACGGGCGGAGATCTGGCCCCAACCTGGCAAATATGAAGATAATCGGCCAGATGATTGTGAGAAAGCACCAGCTAGTACATATGGAGAAACTGAAGAAAAATTTTAAAAATACCTACAACACAAGGAAGTCAGAATAAATAAAGATTGGAAACCCCAAGTATCCCCAGGTGGCCGCACACTGATGTAAATCCAGATTTATCAGGGCAGCCTCCGACCAGGATATCCACACAGACTGCAGCCTACTTTAATTTTTTCTATGTTATTTTTCCCTCGCCTCCATCCAGAGGCCATTATTTTCTGTTCAAATAGCCGCATAGGGGATTTATTATTGCGGGACACGTTGTACTTTCTAATGGCGCTATTTATTTTACCATAGCTTGTAAAATAGGGAAAAAAATCTTTGTTAGGTGAAATTGAAAAAAGAGCAATTAAAAAAACAAGGTATTTTGGGTTTTGTTTTTGCAGTGTTCACTGCGCAACTTAAAATGACACGATGACCTTATTCTGTGGGTCAGTCAGATCAGTGCAATACCAAATTTATATAGTTTGTATAGTATAAAAAAAATAAAAACCATGAAAATAGGCTGAGAAGTTTACACATAGCCATCCTCAGAATACAGTAGACAGTGAAGACAGACTCTCCTTAGTAATGCTTCGAACGCTAAGTTTTACAGGCTTTTTTCTAAATAAAAAAAACACAAAAGAAGCGAGAGACATGGGGAGAATTCATCTTTAATGCTCTGACAGTAAACAGTGCTCCTCCTTTTCTTCCTCATATCCACCATGCTGTTCCTCCATGGATCGCAGTCACTGATGACCTCAAGTAAATATAATTTCGTGTTTGGAAGATCCATGCTAATTCCACCAAAGAAAATGTATGTGAATAACTTAATGGGTTTAATACCACATAACCTTTCCCACAATCCAAACAAGAATATGATTTACGCTTGTTTTTTTTTCTAACTGATGATCTCAAAATTTTCTCACTTCTGCGTGAATTTTCTTATGTGTAACGAGATTTGTCTTTTGTGCAAAACATTTGCCACATTCTGAACATGTAAATGGCTTCTCTCCTGTGTGAACTTTCTGATGTCTAAGAAGATGTGATTTGTCTGTAAAATATTTTCCACATTCTGGACATGAATATGGCCTCTCTCCTGTGTGACTTCTCACGTGAAGCTTGAGGCTGTCTTTAGTAATAAAACATTTCCCACATTCTGAACATGAAAATGGCTTCTCTCCTGTGTGAATTCTCTCATGTCTAAAAAGATGTGATTTATTTGTAAAACATTTACCACATTCTGAACATGAATACGGCTTCTCTCCTGTGTGACTCTTCTCATGTTTAACAAGATATGATCTGACTGGAAAAGATTTCCCACATAATGAACATGAATATGGCTTCTCTCCTGTGTGAATCCTCTCATGATTACCAAGATCTGATTTCTTTATAAAACATTTACCACATTCTGAACATGAATATGGCTTCTCTCCTGTGTGAATTCTCTCATGTATAACAAGATCTATTTTACTTGTAAAACATTTCCCACATTCTGAACATGAATACGGTTTCTCTCCTGTGTGATATCGCTGATGTTTGACAAGACCCGATTTATCTGTAAAACATTTCTCACATTCTGAACATGAATACGGCTTCTCTCCTGTGTGACTTCTCTGATGGACCTTGAGATTGTCTTTAGTATTAAAATATTTCCCACATTCTGAACATGAATATGGCTTCACTCCTGTGTGAATTCTTCTGTGGGTAAAAAGACCTGAGCGTTGTTTAAACTGTTTTCCACATTCCCCACATTGAAACATTTTACACCTGGAACTTGTGGTAACAATCTGTGATTGGTCAGGAAAAGGTTCCTCATGATTAGGAAGATTATCTGATAAATCTGTACTGTGAAGTCCTGGATGGACTGTAAAAATAATGAGATTTTCTTCTGAAGAGCGCTGCTCGATATCTTCATCTTCTTCTTTACAATCTAGTGATAACATTAAGTTTTCCTCAGAGTTCTTACTGGGATTTTCTGTTAGGATTAAAAGTAGATTTTATCATTATTATTTTTTTTTTTTAAATGATGTAGATAAAATGTTTCATGTTCCATTTAAGCCTGGAAACATATATGTAGGTTTTTCTCAAAAATGCAGTTTGAGTATACCCAAACCCAAAATACTTTGCTCTAATTTTGTGAAACATTACAGACCAAAGCCTACTGGGTTTGGTTAGAAAACCCAGCATAAAGCTGATGAAAACTTCATCAAGTTCTGCATGTAAACATCCTACTAGGATACAAAAAAGGGGAAGGAAGGTGCTGACATAACAAAACTGGTACATGGGACAAAAAAAACATGCAGTATTGGGGGTATTCTGGGCAGATAAATGAAAATTTTATTATGAAACCATATTAGTGCCCCATTCTGCGAGAAGGGAGGCAAGATGAAGATATATTATCATCTTGCTGAGAAATCATGTTATAGTTGGAGTTAACAGAATGGAGAGGGTAGAAGGGAGCAGCTACAGAGAGAAAGATCCAGAGACACACACACAGGCTGCTGCTGGTCTCAGTGAGTATTTTACTACCTTACCCTAATGCTGGATTTACAACAACACTGCTCAGTACTACTTTATCTTTTCTCTGCGCCCAAGGGACACCAAAAACATTCATGGTATATCTTCTCCTTTTTTGTAAATCCTTGTTAAAGTCCATAGTGATAGGAAAGTGGAAAAGACGAAACCATAGTCAGCATGAAAGGAACAAACTTTGGTTTATGCATCTAGGTAACTGGTAGACCTAGTTAGCCTGTTGGGTCATGACTGTGGCTTGATACCAATGGCAGACATCTGGGCCTTTGTTAGGGGACCTGATGGAACCACAGAGGGTTTGTAAGAAAACTAAAAAGGCCACCAAACTCAAAAACTGCTACTAATCTTTCTTCACCAAAACTAGGGCTACTCCTAAGTTCTTCACGAGAGCCTGACACAAGGTCAGTTGAACTTGGCTGCTTAGGACCCTGGTTGTGGAGTAGAAAACCGATGCAAGATCACTAGTAGCAGACCTACCAGCATGAATAAAGTGGTACAGAAGATAAGCCCGCAAGCAGGGTCAGAACAAGGAGAGTTAGTAGGAGCTAAATCAGTAGACGAGGGGTAAATCCAAAGAAAAGGCAAAGTCAGTCCACGGAAGAGTGATGAGCAGGAGAGTAGCACAATGTACAAATGAAGTTACAGGAGCCAGACAAAAATCTAAATCACAGCCAGAGCCTGGATTGGCTCTGCACCCCCTCAGGTGATGCTCCTTCAATAACACTGCACAGACCGAATCTGCAGCTGGTGGGCGGAGAGGTAGACACACCGGGATCATGGCTAGGTAAGTTCATGGCAGGGTTTTTGGGGAATTTGTTATAATTTTGTTTGGTTTCATATTTAAAAAATAACTTTTTATTATAAATGAATAGTACAGGCTCGTATACAAGCAGTTTACATGGGCCGATCCACAGGCAGGTCCATTATCAGGACCAAATTGTCCATTTCAGCAGAAGCTAGAACTGAATTTTCATGGGGATTAGTCACAGTCTACTACCATTGTCCACCCCCCCCTTCCCCCATACAGATCCCTTATTTCCCTTGGTTACACAAATGATCTCCTGCCCAGAATGTCATATGCAACATAAAGGCACACCTAGGGCTCACACAGCTGAATGTAACGAAACCTTCCACTAGTGATGCTTCATTCTGGAGGAAAACGTGTCTAGTGGCCATATGTGCGCACATTTTGAATCTTTGCTCCATTTTCATGTGGATTTCCTCAGGTTTACTCTAATAAAACCAAAGACCTTCTGATAGATTGTGAGCTCCACTGGGGACAGCAAGAGATTTCAGTGTGAGAAATAGGACCCATGTGTCAGAGGTGTTTCTCGTCCTGAATGCTGCTCCGTGGCATTATAATGCTTCGTGCTCCCGGCTGACTTCAACTCCTAATGCCGTGGGCCCATGTCACCGGAGGAGAAGAACTTCTGACACATGAAGAGTATTTCTCTCAATGGGATACAGAGAGACAGCGGAGCAGAAGCTCCTGTCTCCATGTGCAGTCTATGGGCAGACATGACAGCAGCTCCTCTCCACCCAGCACCTCAGAGACAGCCGAGAATTACAGAGAGATTGCTGAGAATTACAGACAGAGACAGCTGAGAATTACAGACAGAGACAGCTGAGAATTACAGACAGAGACAGCTGAGAATTACAGACAGAGACGGCCAGGAATTACAGACAGAGACGGCCGAGAATTACAGACAGAGACAGCTGAGAATTACAGATACAGACAGCTAAGAATTACAGACAAAGACAGCTGAGAATTACAGACAGACAGCTGAGAATTACAGACAGACAGCTGAGAATTACAGATACAGACAGCCGAGAATTACAGACAGAGACAGCCGAGAATTACAGACAGAGACAGCCGAGAATTACAGACAGAGACAGACGAGAATTACAGATATAGACAGCCGAGAATTACAGATATAGACAGCCCGGAATTACAGATATAGACAGCTGAGAATTACAGACAGACAGCTGAGAATTACAGAAGAAACTGCAGAGGCAGTTTGTCATCTGACAAGGATGACAAACTACATTACACGCGTGTACACACTGCACATGACCGGACTGAGGCTCTAACACGGCCTCTTCTCACCTCGTCTCTTCTTACCTGGTGATGTCAGAGGCCGGGGAGCCTCCATCATGGCCTCCTTGTACAGATCCTTGTGTCCTTCTACATACTCCCACTCCTCCATGGAGAAATAGACCGCCACATCCTGACACCTTACAGGAACCTGACAACACAATGACACCGTCATCACCCAGACCCCTCCAGTGCTGTTACTGGAGAATTTCCCAGCATTCCCAGCAGTGTCACCTCTCCAGTCAGCAGCTCCATCATCTTGTGGGTGAGTTCTAGGATATTCTGCTCATGTATCAGGGGGGGAGGCTCTGTGATGGGGGTCCTGCTCCACCCTCCTGACTCATGGATGATGGGAGTCCCCCATGATGTCTTCTTCACTATGGTGTAATCCTGTGGATGGAGAGAGACACTTAGGGAAAGAAATTCCTTCCTGACTCGAGATCTACAATCAGAATCCCTCCCTGGATCATGGCCCCATCTCCAGTAATCTAGTCACTAGAAGCTGGGATATTATTACCCTCCAGACCTCCAGGCCCCTTCTGGACTCTTCTAGAGAATCCCCCATGATTCCTTTCTCAGGCAGAGAGCTCCATAGTCTCACTGCTCTTACAGTAAAGACTCCTCTTCTATGTTGGTGGAGAAACCTTCTTTCCTGATCGTCCTACGGCAGTACAGATTGGGATTAAGTCCTATCCCGACAACTTGGCATAACAAGTTAATTGAATAATTAACACATTATACGTGCCCATATAAGCCCCTCCTTAGTAACAGACAAACGAGTCTTTTCTTTCTGCAACAAGTGCAGAAGGTAACAGAACATTTTAGCTACACGGAGAGTTGCGAGACAGTGAATGTCTCGCAGGATATTACGATATATTACTTGTATGGCGGCAGTGTATGAGCCATAGGTATCGGTCATAGGGCCGTCCTTGGGATGGCACGTAGAAGCGCCGGCCGAGAAAAGGAGTCGCGGGGATAAGCAGCCGAGTGACGTCACACAGGCGCCGGCAAACACGCTCATTCTAAAGCGGGAGTTTTAAAAGACGGCCGGATCCTGTAAGTAAACCCTGGCACTCTAAACAGGGCAGCCGAGTCTCCTCGCCAGTAATGTAAGTAATGCTACTGTGAACGTGAGATAGAGTTAGAGGTAATGGTTTGCGGATGGTTACTGTGAAAGTGCCGATATTTAATATGCATTATTAATAGTCTGTTGGTATTGCCAGGGATTATCCTTAGTAGCTTTTTATACTATAGATGTCCAGATCGTCAGCTTCTAATGGAAAGAGGACTGGGAAGTCTAGACACAGCCCTTGCCGGATGACCGGGAGGAGGATGTATGTGAGCTTTGTGCAGCACCACCAAAAAGGCAAGAACCTTAGGAAAACCTCCAGTCAGAAGCACGGTCATTCTTTACATGGTTCAAGTCCAATATGTCCGAAATAATGAAGGGGGTGGAACCCTCGACAAAGAGGCGTAAAACTACAACACATGCTAGTTCGCTTCCTGCATCTGCATATGAGCAAGCTGATCAAGTCTGTTAAACATGTCATGGAATCAGATAGGGATGTGCAGAATAAGGCACCCAAGGAAGGCTTAGATTACTTCCCTGTGTCAGCTGCTAAGGTGTTACCATCTCATCCCTGTCTTAATACGTGGCTAAAATCTGGTTGGGAAAAACCTGAAGGTCGGGTGGACCTGGGCGCCAGATTTAAAGCTGATCCAGAAGCCGCGTCTTCTTGGCAGAATCCACCTAAGGTGGATCTAGCGGTAGTAAAATTTGCAAAAAAGTAAATTTTTCCATCAGAAGAGTCGGCCCGGCTGAGTGATCCTATGGATAAAAAGGCAGATACTCTGGCCAAGAAGTCTTACACGGCATCAGTGGCCTTGGCATCCGTTCCGGTGGCTAGGTCTCTCAGAATCTGGTTAAGCCATCTAACTCGGGACATTGAAGAAGTGTCCCAAGAGAGGATCTTTTCAAAAAGGTTCCCATAATAAAGAATGCGGCTGGATATTTATGTGACGCTCCTTTAGATACACTGACGTTATCATCCAAAAATTTAGCAGTCACTAACTCAGTGAGAAGAGCTTTATGGATAAAGAAATGGAAAGGGGATGTGTCATCTAAAAACAACTTCTGTTCATTACCCTTTTCCCCAGAATCTTTGTTTGGACCAAGCTGAAGGGAATATGCAGGTTCAGAACATCCCCAAAAAGTCAGAGGAATTACAAAGCCAATCGCTTTAGGGCAGGGATGGCCAACCTGCGGCTCTCCAGCTGTTGTAAAACTACAATTCCCACCATGCCATGCTGTAGACTGATAGCTGTAGGCTGTCTGGGCATGCTGGGAGTTGTAGTTTTGCAACAGCTGGAGAGCCTCAGGTTGGCCAGCCCTGCTTTAGGGAATATGGCCAAAGGAGGGGACAGAATACCGCATCTAGCTCCAAGGCGAAACCCGCTCCCAGAAAACAGAAGAAGGAGTTATGACGCCAGTTACCCAGAACAGCAACAAGGTTCTGGATTCTACTCAAGAATATTTTTGGTACCCAAACCAGGTCACAGTTGGAGGTTGGAGATAGATCTGACGATCCTCAACCAGCATATTTAAAAGTCCCATTTCAAAATGAAAACTATCAGATCAGTCTTCCCTCTATTGAGTGAGGGAGATTTCATGGCTACCCTGGATCTAACCGACGCCTACCTACATGTGCCAATAGCCCTAGGGTACAGGAAATTCCTCAGGTTTGCTATCAGGAAGGACCACTCTATATGGCACCTTCAGTTTTGCTGCCTCCCCTTCGGGTTATGCTCAGCACCCCCGAGTATTCACAAAGATAACAATTGTCCTGTCTGCAGCACTTCACTTACAAGGAATTTCAATCGTGCCATATCTCGACGATTGGTGGCTCGGAGCACCATCACAAGAGGTGCTATTGCTCCATATCAACATGATAATTCAGTGTCTGCAGAAACACGTTTTTTTTAAATCATTTTCAAGAAGTCTCAGAGAATTCTCTTCTTGGGTTTGGTCATAAACTCAAAGGAAATGACAATATCCATATCAAAGGCCAGGGCGGACAAGATAAAGAAGAAGGTCATGCGGATGTGCCAGCAAAGGAGAATGTCTATACGGAATGCCATGGTAATTCTAGGAAGTCTGACATCGACGTTGGATGCAGGGCAAGGGCACATATAAGACCTCTACAGTCACATATCCTCTCGGTATGGAACAGATCAAGCCGGTCTTTAGACAAACCAACAGTGATTCCGGTAAAGATATGTCAAGATCTCAGGTGGTAGATTGCTCCAGGAAGACTCTCAGGGGGCAGATCGCTGCAACACTCGCAGAAGATCATGTTAACAACGGACGCTTCAGCCCAAGGATGGGGAGCACACCTGGAACATCAGTGGGCTCAAGGGGTCTGGTCGGAGAGAGAAAAGCCTCTAACGTCAAATCAAAAGGAAATGAGAGCAGTCAGAATGGCGTTATTGCACTTCTCCCCTTTCCTGAAGAACAAGGAAGTTCTGGTGAAATCAGACAATTCGTCCACCGTCTACTATTTAAACAAAAGGGGGCACGAAGTCCCTATCGCTGATGAAGGAGTGCAAGGAGATTCTCAGATGGTCGGAAGCCAACATCAGAAGCCTGACAGCGGTTCACATAAAGGGGGAGAAAAATGTGACAGCGGATATTCTGAGTCGTCAGAAAACCCACCCAGGGGAATGGTCGCTGAAGGACAGTGTGTTCCAGAAGATCATCACCAGATTCGGCTGTCCACAAATAGATGTCTTTGCTACCAGGGACAATGCAAAGACAAGGATATTTTGCTCGCTAGTGAAGAATCATCAACCATACTGCCTGGACGGCTTAACCATGGATTGGGGGAAGATGTTTGTATATGCGTTTCCCCCTCCAGCATTAATACAGAGGACTTTGGACAAGATCAAGAGGGAACAGCCAAGAGCGATCCTAATACTTCCGTTTTGGCCTCGCGGGGCATGGTTCACCTTAGCAATGTCTCTATGCAGGAACAGATATTGGCATTCACCTCTAATTCCAGATCTTTTGTGCCAGAAGGGAGTTTATCATCCAGACCTGCAACCTTTACATCTCACAGCATGGAGGATAGGTTAAGGAAGGAGGGCATTCCAGAAAATACCATTGCCACGCTGTCCTCTGCAAGCAAGCCAGGAACTAAAAGATCGTATGATCGAATTTGGAAAGTTTTCTCTACATCTTATCCAAATGAAGAAATTACAATTCCTTTAATATTACAGTTCCTACAGAAAGGTCTGGAGAAAGGACTAAAACAAACCACATTAAAAGTGCAGTTTGCCGCCATAAACCATCAGTTAAATGGACAATTCTCTAATAATCCATTAATAAGGAAGTTCTTCAAGGGGGCCGGGAACATTGCCCCTAATATTCACAAACCCTTACCATCTTGGGATTTGGTGACGGTGTTGAAACATCTAGCTATGGGTCCGTTGGAACCTATTGACTCCATTGATCTGAAATCTCTCTCGTGGAAGACAGCTTTTCTAGTGGCAATGGTGTCAGCTAGAAGAGTCAGTGAGTTGCAAGCCCTATCATGCCGTGAACCATACATGAGAGATCTGGGGGACCCACTCAGGCCTAAAGTCTCATCCACACATTATTCTTCCGGCTTTATCCTCTGCAGAGAATGCTCTAGAGGCCTCAGCCCTGGATGTGAGAAGATCGGTGTTGGCTTATGTAGCTAGGACGGAAACATTCAGAAACGATGAACATCTTCTCATACAATTTGGAGAGAAGTCAAAAGGAAACATGGCGGCTAAATCCACTATATCTATTTGGATTTAAAAAAAAGTCCTATTATTCTGTTATGACAAAGAAGGTCTAGACCTTAAGGTTCACTCTATGAGGTCCACAACAACGTCATGGGGCAGAGTACTGCTATGTACCGCTACAGGAGATTTGTAGAGCTGCAATTAGGGCTTCACCCACAACGTTTGTGAGGCACTACCGCCTGGACTGGTCGAGGAACTCAGCCCTGGGGAAGAGAATGCTAGAAAGCATACCCAGCAGGTGATACCCTCCCTATTCTTTATTTTTGCTACTCAGATCCCAATCTGTGCTGCCGTAGGACGATCAGGAAGTCATACATTTTTCTTACCTGAAAATTTTGTTTCCTGGAGTCCGTGGGCAGCACAGGGATCCCACCCTAATACATGTAATTTGCTTGATAATAACTTGTTTGTCTGTTACTAAGGAGGGGCTTATATGGTCATGTGTCGTGTGTTAATTATTCAATTAACTTGTTATGCTGTTATATCTTCTGCCAAGTTATCGGGATAGGACTTAATCCCAATCTGTGCTGCCTGCGGACTCCAGGAAACTACATTTTCAGGTAAGAAAAATGTGTTACTTCCTCTAGACATAGTGGAGGCCTCCTTGTTATAGTCCAGTATCATCTAGATGTCAGACTAGTGGTAGAAATCCTCCCCCAGGCCACACTCCGGCCATCTCCTCCTCTGCTTCCTCTCCTCCTGGGTACAACGTGCCTACTTACCTTCTCATGGCTCCTACAACATGACTATTGGTCTCCATGATCCATCACTGACCATACTGGTGGCTGATCTTCAGGTTCTCCATCACTTGGAAGGTCTGGAGGCCGTTCTCCAGGACCCTGGACTCGTCCTATCACTTCCTATGATGGATTCTCCTTCCCGATGTCTGACTTGTTACAGAATACAATAAAGAGGAGAGAAATCTAGAAAAGTTTACCTCTCCGCTCAGCAGGGAGATGATCTCCAAGGTGAGGTCTAATATTCTTCTGCTGATCTCCTTCCTGTCCATCCTTGGTGGTCATTCAGGAGAAGAGAACTGGAGGAGCTGGAGGCTTCTAGTACTGCAGGCGCCTTTATGAGGAGAGGAGAGGCTGGAAATCCTCCAGGGACAAGAGCATTAGTGAGATCCAGAACCGCACTTACTGCTCCTGGAGAGACCCCGCTTCTCAGAGCCCCCAGCACCGGGGATAAAGGGGGATTCTGGAGAAATGGCTGATACCAGAGAGAAGAAGAGGCTCCAGACACCACAGCAGTGACTACCGACCAGGACCTGCTCTGTATCTGCTGCACTGCAAGAGCTGAAGGACCTGGGATGACGTCACCGTCATGTGATCAGTGCAGGGGGCGGAGCTAAGCAGTGGTAGAGAAGGACCTGGGATGATGTCACTGTCATGTGATCAGTGCAGAGGGCGGAGCTCATCAATGGAGAGGAAAAGTGATGACGTCGGTGTCATGTGATCAGGAGAGGCGGGGCTTAGAAATTGAGACAGTGTGATCATGAAGGAACTGTGATGATGTCACTGTCATGTGATGAGGACAATAGGGGGTGGAGATCAGATGTGGAGTACTAGGGGCGGTGAAGGACCTGTGATGATGTCACACCGATCTGGCTAGTTAACAAACGAGAGATCTGGTGTTCAGTGTTTTTGGGCACATGACTTTTAGTAATTATATATCCTTCACCACCACTCCCCTCCAATTCTGTGCCCCCTGAACTGATCACATGACAGTGATGTCATCACAGGTCTTTCACCAACACGTCTCCTTTTCACAGATTAGCCCGCCCCCTACACTGATCACATGACAGTGACATCATCCCAGGTCCTTCTCTACCACTTCTCTCCACTGCTGAGCTCCGCCCCCTGCACTGATCACATGACGGTGACATCATCCCAGGTCCTTCAGCTCTTGCAGTGCAGCAGATACAGAGCAGGTCCTGGTCGGTAGTCACTGCTGTGGTGTCTGGAGCCTCTTCTTCTCTCTGGTATCAGCCATTTCTCCAGAATCCCCCTTTATCCCCGGTGCTGGGGGCTCTGAGAAGCGGGGTCTCTCCAGGAGCAGTAAGTGCGGTTCTGGATCTCACTAATGCTCTTGTCCCTGGAGGATTTCCAGCCTCTCCTCTCCTCATAAAGGCGCCTGCAGTACTAGAAGCCTCCAGCTCCTCCAGGTCTCTCCTCTTCTCCTGAATGACCACCAAGGATGGACAGGAAGGAGATCAGCAGAAGAATATTAGACCTCACCTTGGAGATCATCTCCCTGCTGAGCGGAGAGGTAAACTTTTCTAGATTTCTCTCCTCTTTATTGTATTCTGTAACAAGTCAGACATCGGGAAGGAGAATCCATCATAGGAAGTGATAGGAAGAGTCCAGGGTCCTGGAGAACGGCCTCCAGACCTTCCAAGTGATGGAGAACCTGAAGATCAGCCACCAGTATGGTCAGTGATGTATCATGGAGACCAATAGTCATGTTGTAGGAGCCATGAGAAGGTAAGTAGGCACGTTGTACCCAAGAGGAGAGGAAGCAGAGGAGGAGATGGCCGGAGTGTGGCCTGGAGGGAGGATTTCTACCACTAGTCTGACATCTAGATGATACTGGACTATAACAAGGAGGCGTCTACTACATCTAGAGGAAAGAAGGTTTCTCCACCAACATAGAAGAGGAGTCTTTACTGTAAGAGCAGTGAGACTATGGAGCTCTCTGCCAGAGGAAGGAGCCATGACTAGGGTTGAGCAAACTTGTGTTTTCAAGTTCAGCATACAAGGTTCGGGTTATCTAAGAATTCCGTTACGGATTCCACTATCACGGATCATAACTTATGGACTGTGATAGCGGAATCCATAACGAATACTTAGATAACCCGAACCTTGTAAGCTGAACTTGAAAACAGAAGTTCGCTCATTCCTAGTCATGGGGAATTCTCTAGACCAGGGGTACTGAAGTACTTTTTGTAAAGGTTCACATACCTGAGTCTGCTGTAGGATGAAGGTCCGAGCTGCAGAACAAAAAGGAGGGACACCATTGGTGCGGAGTGCTGCATTATTATTATTATTATTTTTTTGCAATAACCAACACCTCCAGCCCCCGAATCTCCTTTCTGCCCACCAAACACTAAGAATGTCCTTTCAGTGCCCCTTACAATAAAGATGCCTCTTTTAATGCCCCTCAGACAGTATGATATCCCTTTAGTGCTCCACAGAGTATGATACCTCTGAGTGCACCCTCACAGCAGGGTGATCCCTTAGTGCCACTGACACATTGGGATACCTCCTTAGTTCCTCCCCACATAGTATGAATACCCTAAGTGCCCCCTCACAGTAGTAAAGCCCTCTCTGTGCCCCTTCAAAGTTGTAATGCATACTTTGTGCCTCCTTCACAGTAATAATGCCCCTTAATAGTAATAATGCCCATTGTGCCCCCTTCACAGTAGTAATGCCCTCTGTTCCCCCTCCATAGTAGAAATCCCATTGCGCCCCCTTAATATTAGTAATGCCCTCTGTGCTAGTAATGCCCATTTTGCCCCCTTCACAGTAATAATGCCCACTGTGCCCCCTGCAGAGTAGAAATGCCCATTGTGGACCCTTCACATTAGGAATGCCCATTGTGCCCCCTCTGTGTTAAAAACACCAAGAACAACACAGTAACTACTCCCCTTGTCCCGTTCCTGAACCTCAGTCCTCTCTCCCCTGCAGACACAGATCGCTCTGCAGCACTTTGTGGGCGGAGCTTATGCAGATTTCCGGGCTGCAGGCTCCACCCACAAATGCTGGCAGTGCGATCCGTGCTGAATGGTGGAGCGGGGTGAAGTCTTCCTGCTTCACCATTCTGTGCACCGCCGGCCTGAAGGAGGGAAGGAGCGCGGGGAGCGGAGCGGTGAGGGAAAGGAGCGCGGGGAGCGGAGCGGTGAGGGAGAGGAGCGCGGGGAGCGGAGCGGGGAGGGAGAGGAGCGCGGGGAGCGGTGAGGGAGAGGAGCGCGGGGAGCGGAGCGGTGAGGGAGAGGAGCGCGGGGAGCGGAGCGGTGAGGGAGAGGAGCGCGGGGAGCGGAGCGGTGAGGGAGAGGAGCGCGGGGAGCGGAGCGGTGAGGGAGAGGAGCGCGGGGAGCGGAGCGGTGAGGGAGAGGAGCGCGGGCAGCGGTGAGGGAGAGGAGCGCGGGGAGCTGAGCGGCGAGGGACAGGACCCGGCTCCCTGCGCTCCAGCAATGAGCGCTTCTATCTGTATTGATGGAAGTGCTCATTGCTTCTGGGCTCTGGCACCCCGAGAGCCGGCACCTGGTTGCATGCAGGGGTCTGGACAGCTGGCAACTGCAGTCCGGATTCGGAGCGCGGTCTGCCAGTTGAGTACCCCTGCTCTAGAAGAGTCCAGAAGGGGCCTGGAGGTCTGGAGGGTAATAATATTCCAGCTTCTAGTGACTAGATTACTGGAGATAGGACCATGATCCAGGGAGGGATTCCGAGTGTAGATCTGGAGTCAGGAAGGAATTTCTTTCCCTAAGTGTCTCTCTCCATCCACAGGATTACATCATAGTGAAGAAGACATCGGGGGGGACTCCCATCATCCATGAGTCAGAAGGGTGGAGCAGGACCCCCGTCACAGAGCCTCCCCCCCTGATACATGAGCAGAAGATCCTGGAACTCACCCACAAGATGATGGAGCTGCTGACTGGAGAGGTGACACTGCTGGGAATGCTGGGAAATTCTCCAGTAACAGCACTGGAGGGGTCTGGGTGATGACGGTGTCATTGTGTTGTCAGGTTCCTGTAAGGTGTCAGGATGTGGCGGTCTATTTCTCCATGGAAGAGTGGGAGTATGTAGAAGGACACAAGGATCTGTACAAGGAGGCCATGATGGAGGCTCCCCGGCCTCTGACATCACCAGGTAAGAAGAGACGAGGTGAGAAGAGGCCGTGTTAGAGCCTCAGTCCGGTCATGTGCAGTGTGTACACGCGTGTAATGACATGTGATGTAGTTTGTCATGTGACCTCTATCATTGGTCCGGGAGTCTTCTAGCTGCAGAGACTGTGCTCTGTGGTGACATTGGTGACATCTGAGCAGAGAGAAGCCGATGTTGTCCCCGCTCCTCCCTTTGTATGATGCGACTGAAGGATCCCCGGCCTCTGAAGCCTTATAGTCCCTATTTCTCTGGCAGGGTGTGGAAGGATGTCGGTAACATCACTGTAGAGCAGTATTGCAGTGTATAGTACAAGGGATCACAGGTTTACGTCTCCTGGGGAGGAGGGGGCGGGGGTCACAGTAGTAACGTGGCCTGAAGTGTCACACTGGTCACAGGTAAGAATCCGCCGCTGTCTGTACATGAGGAATAACACTGCTTCTGGATATTATAGGACATAGGGATTTTTTAGCAGTTTACTCTCAGCTGTCTCTTTCTGTAATTCCCAGCTGTCCCCCACTACCCCCATAAACTTTTTTAGACATAGAGTCTGGCACACAACAGGCCAGGGGCCCGTCCGCTTCTGGCCAGTGTGCGAGTCGCAGGCTCAGCAGACAATCAGCAGCAGAAGAATAAGCGGTCTGCAGGATGTCACTGGCCGGGTCAACGTCGGTCAGGAGGAGACAGGTCACAGGTGGGACATCGCCCATCGGCATTTTGCACACAATGGGGGGGAGCTGAGCAGAGGGGAAGCAGGGCCCGCCTGAGTCTGGGACTTGGGACGGAAGACTGTTGCAATCATAAATACATAATGGCAGATGTAGGGGGCGGGGCCTTCCATGCACTCCAGCCGCCCCCCCCCCCGCCACGGGCCCCATAGCAGCTGCGTGGGCTGACTATATTGGCGGTACTCCACTGCGTCTAGCTTATAAAGGGAAATCCGCATCCTATTTAGTGGATCGCGCATGCACATGCATTCCACAGACCCGGAAGCTGGGACCGCGTGGAACGCATGATCTGTAACCATCCAAAAAAGTAAGTATATGAGTGATAAAGAGTACGGGCCGGGCGTGGTGGGCCTAACAATGATAATAGAGGAGGGATATACTGGGGGTGAAGGGGAAAAGTTATACCAGTGTCCCGATCCGTATTATGCATCGGCACATTGCGTCGATGCGTATCATCACCTTGTTTCAGGTGTCGCTTAGTGGTCATTACACCTCCCCTATATAGTCTGACCTCACCCTTCTGGCTATGCTGTTGATAGCTTCATTTTGTTTTGGAAGAGTTGGTGTGTTGTCCTCTCTGGTGTTCCTGCTCGTCCATCTCTCTACAGAAGCTAAGTGTCTCGATCCTTTGTGTGTTGTTGTCCCCCCCCCCCCCCCCCCCCGTGTCTGTTGTTACTACGCCTCAGGGAGACTCTGGTTCATTCACCTGGGAAGGAACAGGTCGTCTCAAGCCCTGCCAATACCCATAGGGCTCTATAGGGTCTCCAGGTCCTGGTGTATGGGCATTCCTACCTTCAAGGTGTGCCCATACGGATAGGAGTCAGGGCAAGGAGTTGGGTTCTATAGGAGGTGACCCTTTCCCTAGCGTTGAGGCCTAGTGGCTTTTCCCTTCCCTCCTGTTGTCAGTGTGGTGTTCCCTCCCATACCTCATCCGTGACAGAAGGATACCCAGAGTATAATAAGAATGGAGGTGTGAAAAACAGAAAATATGTTGAAAAATGAGCACAGATTGAAAAAATGTAAAATAACATGAAAAAAATTTAAGAAATAATGAATCAAAAAACAAAATAAAGTGAAAAAATGAAGTATATAGTTAAAGACAACGAAGATTGTGGATGTGGTGAATACAATGTATGGAGTAATTGTATGTAAAAGAAAGTGTCCAAAGGTACAGTTACCGAAAGGATGCGATAGTGCGGCAGTAGGAGGGCTCAATATGGTCAAACCGCCTGTAGATGAAAAATGTTAAAGGTTTATAAACATTGCATGGACTGGATTTCACATTCCCTATTGAGCCCCCCCTTGGAGAGAGGCTCTGCAGTGTATGGATCCAATAGGCCTCCCGTATTTTAAGTTGCTTGGATCTGTAACCTCCTCGTCATTAAGGGGGCACTCGTTCAATAACCTGGAATTTCGGTTGTGAAATATTATGTCGTGCCTGTTCAAAGTGTGCTGGAACTGGTAATAGGAGGTCTTTCCTCCTTATAGAGGATTTATGCTGGCAAACTCGTTGAGTGGTCTCCCCAACATTTCAATAGACATACTACATAATTTAACATATTTCAGCTGGATATGGACCTCCAGAGGCTGTTTAGAAACATCCGCCTCAAAGCATACTTTGCAAATATTGTTGAGAGAGAGAGGGGCACAAATCCAGGCCAACGTCCCTAATCTCAATCTATGAGTTTGTACCGTCCACCGAAGAACTACCCCCCTAGTGGAAACATTTGTCTATTTTGTGGAAAGAGATATAGACATTCAGAAAAGATCTATCAAAAGGTAAATACTAATTCTCACACAACCTTAGCAACACAAACAGGCAGGCCCTTAACACTCTAGATAAACAACTAGTCATTAAATCAGCTGATAAAGGTGGTTGTCATGGATGGTGTTGCAATAAGCTGGAACTTATAAATAAACACCCGACTGGCTTGATCACAAACTAATGAGCATATGGGTGAGCCCTATAAAACCCCTAGAGCTCTCCCTGACTGCTATGCCCATGCAAAGGTCTTTATGGTAGACGATTGCATGCCCACGTACCTAATACTATGTGACACCTGAAAACCCTATAATAGTGAGGGGACACGACCACCGGCTCCCTGCACTTAATACGGACGGAGTCAGGGTCACCTAGAATCAAGCCAGCAAGGAAACACAAATAATGGAAAAAGACTTATCTGAGGAATCAGCAGTAGCAGCCTCCAGCAGTGAACACAATCCAGGAAGTAGTATAAACCGCAAAGTGAGGCAGTATGGGAGGGAATATAAAGGGAGACAATTAGTGTAAATAGGTGACAGCTGGGAGAAGGAAAGGAGATGACAAAGTGAAACCAAAACAAAGAACGTCATGCAAGAGGTAGAGAAGAACGTCTAACAGACCTTCTCACAGAACTGGCGGTGGTGACAGTGGTAACTAATGGATAAGACTAAGTACATGCAGAAATCGTGTGTCAACTCAATGATACTGAGGTTTAACAAAAATTACCACCGAACCCCACTTCTCACATTGCCCCAAATACAATATATCATACACACTACCATGGCAACAGGGTCTTTGATGATGCTACAGCCAATTTTCTGACTTGTTCAAATCTGGTCACACCGGTAATCTAGTCCTACCCAAAATACATAAGAACATTGAAAATCCCCCGGGCCGCCCAATCATAGCTTTGACCAATTCAATCCTATCTTCCTTGAAAAAGTGCTCACACCTTACATTAAAAACACAAGATCCTGTTTATTAGATACCTCAGCGTTCTTACCATCATTAGGAGTTTAGAACCACTACCACCAGATTCCATCTTCGTGAACCGTGACGTGTCTAGCTTATAGACTTCCATCCAACACCAAAAGGGCCTTAGAGATTATTAGAGTCCACAGACTTACACCCAGAAGTAGTCCATCTCTGCATAGAACTCCTAGAACTTTTAATATTTTGGTAATACTTTGGTATTAACCAACAACTTCGTCCTGTTCCAGGATGAATATTTCATCCAGAAACAAGGGACCTCAATGGGCTTGAACGTAGCACTGCCATATGCAAACTGTTACATGGATGATTTTGAGAATACCTATCTATACTCAAATCCATTCTTCACCACACATGTCACACTTTGGAAAAGATATATAGATGATATCTTTTGCATATGGATAGGAACACAAGAATCCCTAATTGCATTCCATAATTTCCTTAACTCAATTTATCCTGAGCTAAAGTTCACCATCCATTATGATTCATCATCTATCAGTTTCTTGGATACCACTATCACCAAGGACGAAAGTGTCAACCTGATTACAGACCTGTATAAGAAACCCGACAGATCGTAATATTTATTTCATTATTCCAGCTTTCACCCTCCCAATACAAAGAAAGCCTTACCAGGCTCCCAACTACACACAGTACACAGGATAGTACAGAAAGAAACAACAAGGGCTCAACGCATTAGTGAGATTTCTAGAACGCGGCTATCCACCACACATTCTGAATCGGACTAGGTCAAAACCTACACAACAACCTAAACCGATTCCATTCATACATACATTCCATCCATGCACCCAGAAGGTCATCAGACCCCCATATCAGTCCTCCATGTTAGAACCCCATCAGTCCTCCATGTCAGACCCCCAACAGACCTCAGAACAGCCCTTTTCTTTTAGACCCCCATCAGACCTCAGATCAGCCCTTTTCTTTTAGACTCCCATCAGACCTCAGATCATCCCTTTTCTTTTAGACCCCCATCTGACCTCAGATCAGTCCTCTTCTTTCAGACCCTCATCAGACCTCAGATCAGTCCTCTTCTTTCAGACCCCATCAGACTAAAATGAAAAACTTCCTTACCTCTTCTGCGCTGCGGCTCTGCTACAGGTCCGGTGTCGCGCTCCCCTGTCTTCTCCGGCCCGCACTGCACTGTCACCTGACTGCGTGCAGGGATGTGGACCTCCTGGAGTAGTCCTGTTGTAGTTGGCAGCTGACCCACGGGGTCAGAGACACCGATGTGAAGCACCAAGGAATCAGGCAATAGTGCGCACTACGTCCTGACACTGTACGTGGTGTGGGGATTCGCTCTGGTAGTTAGGATAAGTGGCCGCAGTACAGAGGCAAAATACAAGTTCGTAATTCAAACTTCAGTGTTTATTCACACATGGTGCCAAAAACAAAACGTCACTTTTGCAGTGTTGGTGTTACTTCAAACCCAATGGCAAGTTAATATAACAAAAAGTCACCTTGGTGGCAGTTCTGCCTCAGAAAGTCCAAATACAGGCTTAAGGCGGCCTGTTCCCCTGACACACGGGTCTCAGCTCTCCAGCCCAGGACAGGCCTCAGATCCCAGCACACAGACCTTTCCTAATGGGAGTCTGTCAGCAGGATATAAGTTATTAAAACATGGACCATTAATGGACAGCACTGTAGGCAAGTATTTAGCATACAGTGGTATTGTCAGCGCTATCTTTTGAAGGTGCTAGCTTTCACTGCTGGGATCAGAGTTAATTCCAGTCCTAGAAGTTTACAGGTTACATTTTCTCCAGAATGAGGCAATGGATCTCTAAGTAAAAGGAATCTGTAAAGAACAGTGGCTGTAGACCCACTGTGCCAACTAACCAGTTTGACTTTGGTCGAAACCTAAGAGTGTTGTCCTAGTGGTTCTCTGGTATTTGCCATTTAACACCTGTACAAGGATGTGGACCTCCTGGAGTAGTCCTGTTGTAGTTGGCAGCTGACCCACGGGGGTCAGAGACACCGATGTGAAGCACCAAGGAATCAGGCAAAAGATGTATTCTGAACACAGTCCGGGCACGTTAAGTGCGTGCTTATTCAAGATAGTAGTTCAAAGATCGAGCAGAATCGGCAGTCAGGCAGGGTATTGTACATGGGTAGTCAGACAAGAGATCACACCTTCCCTGGTTACTAGACACTAGAAAACCTCAAAGCTCAGTCAAGGTGGTGTAACCACAGCCCAGCTAAATAGGAAGGATGATTAACAACTTAGTCAGCAGATGAAGCGAGTAAGAGGGAAGAATTACCTCTAAGTGCTGTAAGGAAGTTCTCTGAGCACTAGTCCCAATACACACAGGGTGAATGGAGCGATGACCATGCCTTCCTAGGAAAGCAGGACAACAGTGGACAGAGGCCACCAACCTAACAGTACCCACTAATCTCCTCCCCTTCTTTATGCCAGAACTCTGCAGAAATCTCTCTTACAAAAGGGGAACATTTTCCAAAGGCTTCCAAGATCTCCCTTCTGGACCATAACCTTTTCACTACACCTAGAAGTAGTTTTATTTTTTTTCTTCATACCAAGAATGTTCCTGACCTCCATAAGTATGTTCAGAATAAACTAGAGAGACAACAGGCTTGTTATATTTAGAGTATCTTGAGAAGAGAGATGTGAAAGGAGTTAGGTATATGCAAAGAAGCAGGGAGTCACAACTTGTAGCATACAGGAATACATGTTTTGATAACCTTGAATGGTCAAGGAATCAAGGAGCTTGTTATAAGAAGTCACCTTTAACTTACTGTACTTAGAAGAGATCTATTCTCTGTCACCTGGAGGGAACTGCAGAGAAGATCTGCTCTTGCAATGGGCAATCTTCTTCACTTTGGCTCTCTCCAGCGAAGAATCTGCTGCTGGAACTTCAGATGTTGGAGAGACGGGAAGACGAATCCTGAGTTGATGGCCATGAACAATGAAGACAGGGGACTTGTTTGTGGACTCGCTGGTATGATTATTATGACATTAGTAAATCGACAGAAATGATTAGTTAAGATCTGATCGGTATGTTCAACCTGCCTGAGACACATCCATGAGTTTACAAATGCCTTTCTGCTATTTGCAGTGAAAATATGTGGAGCCAGAGGACATGCTCAATAATAATAAAAAATATATATAAAGTACAGACCAAAAGTTTGGACACACCTTCTCATTCAAGGAGTTTTCTTTATTTTCATGACTATGAAAATTGTAGATTCACACTGAAGGCATCAAAACTATGAATTAACACATGTGGAATTATATACATAACAAACAAGTGTGAAACAACTGAAAATCTGTCATATTCTAGGTTCTTCAAAGTAGCCACCTTTTGCTTTGATTACTGCTTTGCACACTCTTGGCATTCTCTTGATGAGCTTCAAGAGGTAATCCCCTGAAATGGTTTTCACTTCACAGGTGTGCCCGGTCAGGTTTAATAAGTGGGATTTCTTGCCTTATAAATGGGGTTGCGACCATCAGTTGCGTTGAGGAGAAGTCAGGTGGATACACAGCTGATAGTCCTACTGAATAGACTGTTAGAATTTGTATTATGGCAAGAAAAAAGCAGCTAAGTAAATAAAAACGAGTGGCCATCATTACTTTAAGAAATGAAGGTCAGTCAGTCAGCCGAAAAAATTGGGAGAAAACTTTGAAAGTAAGGGCTATTTGACCATGAAGGAGATGACCTGGCCTCGACAGTCACCGGACCTGAACCCAATCGAGATGGCTTGGGGTGAGCTGGACCGCAGAGTGAAGGCAAAAGGGCCAACAAGTGCTAAGCATCTCTGGGAACTCCTTCAAGACTGTTGGAAGACCATTTCAGGGAACTACCTCTTGAAGCTCATCAAGAGAATGCAAGAGTGTGCAAAGCAGTAATCAAGCAAAAGGTGGCTACTTTGAAGAACCTAGAATATGACATATTTTCAGTTGTTTCACACTTGTTTGTTATGTATATAATTCCACATGTGTTAATTCATAGTTTTGATGCCTTCATAGTCATGAAAATAAAGAAAACTCTTTGAATGAGAAGGTGTGTCAAACTTTTGGTCTGTACTGTATATATATATATTAAAAATATACCTCTTAGACAGCTGACTGGCAGAGGGTAATCTAGGCACAGGGACAAAATAAGCCATTTGGAAAAAATGGTCTATCCAGGTGACTGCATCCATTGGACGAGGACAAGTCTGTGATAAGTCCATAGTTTGTTTTGTCATGGAGTCTCAGGAATGGGTAGGACAAAGCATACCAGCGGGTTTTTAGTTTCGGGGTTCTGAGCACATGCAATTTAAATGGCATAAATGCTTATGAAAATGTGTAGAAATCTGGGTCTCACTCCCCTTTTTAAAAATGCACATCTCCACCTATCACTTGGTTGAAGCTGATGGACTTAAGTCGTTTTTTTATCTGTGTAACTATGTGGTGCAAGCAGAAACAAAATTCCTCATTGAAGACCACAAATATTACTGACATAATAAATTAGCAGTTTACATAGACCAGGATACCCAGGTACCTTGGAACGATGTCTAAAAAAAAAAACTGTCTTACTAGGAGGAACGTTCTTGACCTGAACACAGGCCACAGCTACAATTTTGTCAGGATCAGTGATGTACTGCGGCTTTTTCTCTCGATCAGTAGTCAAAGAATCTTGATAGATTGTCAGCTACAGTTGTGTTCAAAATAATAGCAGCCAGACATCACTAACCTGATCAATCACTGTTTTTGGTCGAATGATATTTCTACATGGCAAATAATTTACTAGCAGGTGTAATAGAGTAATAGAAACCCAACAGACCCAACAGTCATGACATGCATGCTGCTGATTCTGTGTAATTGATTCACTAATGAAAGGGGCATGTTCAAAATAATAGCAGTGTGGAGTTCAATGAGTGAGGTCATTCATTCTTTGAAAAAACGGGTGGCAATTATTGCCCTTATTTAAGGAAGGAGGGCAGCCAAATGTTGTACATGCTGGTTACCGATGCATTTTCTCTGAAATCCTGAGGAAAATGGGTCGTTCCAGACATTGTTCAGAAGAACAGCTTACCTTGATTAAAAAGTTGATTGGAGAGGGGAAAACATATAAAGAAGTGCAGAAAATAATAGGCTGCTCAGCTAAAATGATAGCAACTGCTTTAAAATGGCAACCCAAAACCTGAAAGACGCGGAAGAAGAAGCGCAAAAACTACCATTCGAATGGATAGAAGAAGAATAGCCAAAATGGCGAGGACCTCGGCCAACAATCAGCTCCTGAAGATGAACAAAAGGTTTAATAAAGTTCCCTGTGAGTCCTGTTACAATGAGAAGACGCCTATGTGAAGCCGAGCGATCTGCAAGAAGCCCCCGCAAAGTCCCACTGGTGAAAAAAGACATGTGCTGAAGAGCTTACAATCTGCCAAAGAGCACATTGACGGCTTAAAGAGACATTCTGTGGGACTGATGAAGTAAGATTGTTCTTTTTGGTCTCGTGGCCGGAGACAGTTTTTCAGACGACCCCCCAAACACTGAATTCAGCCCCAGTACACTGTGAAGACAGTGAAGCATGGTGGGCAAAGCATCATGATATGGGGATGTGTCTCATACTACGGTGTATTGGCCTATTATCGCAGACCAGGGATCATGGATCAGTGTGAATCCATCAGAATACTGGAAGCGGTCATGCTGCCTTATGCTGAAGAAGAAATGCCCTTGAAATGGGTGTTCCCAACAAGACAATGACCCCACTCACACCAGTAAACGTGCAACATCTTAGTTCCAGATCAACAAGATTGACGTTATGGAGCGGCCGGCCAATCCCCGGATCTTAATCCAATAGAAAATTGTGGGCGACATCAAAAATGCAGTTTTGAGGCAAACCAAGAACTAGAGAAAGAACTGTGGAATGTAGTCCAATCATCCTGGCTTGAGAATCTGGTCACGGGCCAGGAAGGTGGTGACTCCGAGCAGCACAGACGTCCAGCAGGTCTCAGAGTTTGTAAAGAAGAATACAAACACTGCTAATTTTTTTAAGAGTCTAATATTCACTTTTCTTAAGAAAAAATTGAGGAACGACACAAGTTTTTCTTCATGTTTTGATTTGGAATAAAATGTGTAGTGTTTCCAATGCATTTGTGTGTATGGAAATAGAAGCTATTAGAAGGATTTTGAGCTTATTCACTTTTTTAACACACTGCTATTATTTTGAACACAACTGTATAACATTTCTTATCTGCAGAACGGAATTTGCAGGAGGAAAATCCAAATAGGGCCACAGACTAATGACCATCGGGCCTGTGCGGTCTGTAGATAGTAACATTTTTTAATCAGTATAGATCACTACAGGATGACTAGCCCCCTCCAGCAGGTATCGCTACTCTTTCAGAGCCAACAATTCTCAGTCTCCTCTGCAGTAATTTAATTCGGGAGTGGGAGAAGAACTTGGAAAAGAATCCACACGTCACCATCTTGCCCAAAGGCACTTTTCTTTGTACGAACTGCCCCCTGCCCGAGTGGAGGATTCATCTACATCCAAGAAGAACTGCTTGGTGATATTGGGCCAGTGATGAACGGTTCTGAACAAAAGGCTTGTTCAAGGCTTGAAAGGTGGATTCCAGCCTCTAGAGTCCACCTCTTGGCATCAGTACCTTTATGGGTGAGAGCGGATTAGAGAGCCGTTAAGGTGAGAGACGTGAGGAATGAACTGCAGGAATCACTGAATTGCACATAAGGGTACTTTCACACTTGCATTTTTCTTTTCCGGACTGAGTTCCGTCAAAGGGCTCAATGCGGAAAAGAACTGATCAGGTATATCCCCATGCATTCTGAAAGGAGAGCATTCCGTTCGGATGTCTTCAGTTCAGTCTTTATGATGATCAGGCAAAAGATAAAACCAACTACTCGCTTAGTGCCCGTCCCGAGGGTTGGAGTGACCATGTTATTCTTGACAAAAAAAATCCGGCTCCAGCAGGAGAAGACGACTTGCCAATCAACTTCCCACAATAGTTTGGGTCTCAGTAGGAGACAGTATACTTGGCTTCGATGAAGTGTGGTACCAGGCAGCAACTCAATTAGGAAGTCAATAAGACGATGAGGTGAAAGGGAGTTAGCCTCTTTTTATCTCTGTGATAATACACTGGCAGGCTTTGCAGGCTCTGTGGTAACAGAAGACGTCGGACAGGCTGTACATGAGTCAGGCATTTAGAATAACAGGCTGATCCACAATGCAAATTTTCGCTGGACTTCCAATTCAGGACTGGACTATGCTGTCGGAGCCAAAGTAGTCACAGCAGTAGTAGACTAAAGGACTTTGAAATAATGAGAAAGGAAAATATTAGAGTGCACCCTCGGAAAGAGCCGTTCCATCCACATATGTCACCACTAGTGTTGAGCGAGCATGCTCGGCCGAACACCAGTTCAGCTCGAGCATCGCGATGCTCTGCACATCACAGTGTTCGGCCGAATACATCATGTGATAGAGAGCGATGCTCGAGTCAGTGTATTTAAATCCAATTTAGACTCTATTTCTGAAAAGTTTGTTCCGGGATTAGAACTCACAACCTTCTACATTAGAAGCAAGGACTTTAACCACTCAGCTATAAAGCTGAATGATAGACTATGTCAGAAAAACCTCATAGTAGTTTGTCATGTAGTAAGTATTCCTATACAGCTGAAGTATTATTTCATATTTCAGTGCATGCTAACATGTAGCTGTATAGCGTAGTGGTTAAGATTCTTGGCTCTAATGTAGAAGGTTGTGAGTTTAAATCTCGGCAGAAATTTTTCAGAAGTAGAGGCTAAATGAAATTAATATATTTTATATTTGGTCTTGGCATTTCCTCCTGGTTCTGACTTCAGCTCCTCTTCTACCGTGCTGCTCCATTTCCTTTGGTTACCCTGACGGAGCATGTTTCTAATTTGACACAGATTGTCCTGACTCATGTAAATGGAGTTTCTCCACCAATTCATGAACCGAGTGCCTCCACTCCGCATTAATCTAGTCATCATATGGAGCCTTAGATTAAGCTTCCGGAAACATTTTCTGGTGACCGTAAAAAGTTTCTTTCTTTCAAAGAAAACTGTAAGCTTTATTTCAGATTACGCCCCTTGTCATCCGGCTCTGAGACCCAACAAGTGGGCTTTTTCCTTGCCTTTCCGATGCTGGTTGTCTCAGTTCCGTTGAGGGGTTCTTTCAGGCCCTGGGAACCTTGTATGATGAACCTGACAGGGCCATGGTAGCTGAAACCGCTCTTAAAGCTTTGGTACAGGGAGATCAACCTGCTGAAGAGTATTGCACCCAGTTCAGACGATGGTGTGTTCCCTCTGGCTGGAACGAACCAGCCCTTAAAAGCCAGTTCAGGTCAGGTTTGTCCGAAAATCTTAAAGACCTATTAGTTATTCAGCTTCCTAAGACATTGGAGGAGACTATGACACTCGCTGTTCGACTTGACAGACTGTTAGGGAAAGACGGCAGGAACGTTTGCTTTTTCCCCAGGAGGTGGTCCAGGCAGAGGTCTGTCCTATGAGCAGAGTCAATTTCTCTTCTGAGGAACCCATGCAGGTCGGGATGCCTCGTAGAGATCAGCGCCGCCACGAGGGGCTTGTTTCTATTGTGGAGACTCAGATCATTTGATTAACCAGTGCTCCAAGAAACCTTCCTCCGGTAAATCTACCAAGACGGGAGAGCTTAAGAACCAGGTATTTCCTAACGTGGTCAAGAGTAAGTTACTAGTACCTATTACTGTCTGCATGGGAAATAACAAATGTTCTGGTAATGATTTTATCGACTCTGGTTCTGCTGCTAACTTTATTGATCAGAAATTTGCATTAGGGTTGCGTATTCCGATTTTGACACTACCCACTCCCATCCACATCATGGCTATCGATTCCACCCCCCTGATGGGTGGTACCGTGAAGTATTCCACCCCTGAGATATCCTTGACAGTGGGGGTATGTCACTCCAAAATATGCTCCCTGTTGGTTCTTGAAAACTTACCAGTAGAGGTAGAACTGGGAATGCCGTGGCTCCAGTTACATAATCCCATTATTGACTGGATCAAGGGGGAACTGGTGAAATGGGGGGTTGGATGCGGCTCGTGCTTGTCTGTGGTGCAAGCGGGGATCTCAGCAGAATCCAATACATTGCCTTTAGTTATAAAGGAATATATGGATGTATTCTCCTCCTCGAACCCCGAGTCGCTACCGCCCCATAGGTCTTACGATTGCGCCATTGAATTGGTAGAGGGTGCCAGGTTTCCCACGGGACACATCTATAATCTTTCTAGACCTGAACGCAAGGCCATGGAGGATTATGTTAAAGAGAGTCTCAGTAAGGGATACATTAGGCCTTCTGTATCAAAGATTTTTCTTTGTCAAAAAGAAAGATGGAGGCCTCAGACCATGTATCGATTATCGGGAGTTAAATAAGATTACGATTAAGAATCAGTACTCCCTCCCGTTGATTCTTGATCTGTTTAATCAAGTACTGGGGGCTTCCTGGTTTTCTAAAATTGATTTGAAGGGGGCATATAACTTAATTTGAAGGGAGACGAGTGAAAGACAGCCTTCAATACTCCAGCTGCACACTTCAAATATCTTGTAATGCCTTTTGGACTCCGCAATGCGCCAGCAGTGTTCCAAAATGAATGATATTTTCAGAGAATTCTTGGGTAAATTCGTGATTGTCTACCTTGATGATGTTTTGATTTTTTTCCCTGATTTTGAGAGTCATGTGTCTCATGTTAAACAAGTGTTAGAGGTTTTGAGGAAGAATCAATTGGCTGCCAAACAGGAGAAATGTGTTTTTGGGGTACAAGAGATTTTGTATCTCGGGTATGTTGTCACTCCTCACGCCTTTAAAATGGATCCTAGCAAGGTATTAGCTATTATGGACTGGGTAAGGCCATCGTCCTTAAGGCCTTACAACGTTTTTTAGGGTTTCGCTAATTTTAGGTACCGTAGATTTATAAAGAATTTTTCGGTAATTGCTAGGCCCTTGACGGACCTCACCAAAAAAGGGGCGGACCTGGATAACTGGTCTGTTGAAGCTACCGAAGCATTTGAAACTCTTAAAAAGGCCTTCAGTAGCGCTCCTGTTTTGATTCAGCCGGATCAAGAGAGACCTTTCATTGTAGAGGTGGATCCCTCCGAGGACGGAGAGTAGGGGCGGTCCTCTCACAAGGCCCCTCTAGTCTTACCAATTTAAGGCCTTGTGCCTTCTTTTCCAGAAAATTTTCTCCAACTGAGAGAATTATGACATGTGGGAATCGTGAATTGCTGGCCATTAAATGGGCGTTTGAGGAGTGGAGACATTTTCTTGAGGGGGCTAAACATTGTGTCACCGTTGTTACTGATCACAAAAATCTGATGTTTCTTGAGACTGCTAAGAGGTTTAATCCCCGTCATGCCAGATGGGCATTGTTTTTTACACTTTTTAATTTCTCCATCACTTTCAGGCCAGGAAGTAAGAACGTGAAGGCAGATGCTCTATCTCTGAGTTTTTGTGCGTTTCAGCATACAGACGCACCGCCTGAAACCATATTGCCAGCTAATGTCTTTTTAGCAGCCATGTCCCAAGATCTTACTGCTCTTATTAAGCAGAACAACATCTGGCCCCTGACACCCACACCAACAGATAAGTTGTTCCCGAACAATTCCGTCTCCGGCTGTTGGTTGAGTGTCATGATTCTGTTTTGTGTGGGCATCCTGGTATCAAGAGTACTAAAGAGCTGGTATCAAGGTCTTACTGGTGGCCCATCCTATTCAAAGATGTCAAGTCCTATGTGTTGACCTGCGAGGTGTGTGCCAAGTCTAAAACCCCTAGAACTCGCCCTGCTGGTGAGTTTCGACCCCTACCCATTCCTAGTAGACCCTGGTCTCATATTTCTATGGATTTCATCACAGACCTGACACCTGCAGAGGGTAAAACTGTGGTTTGGGTAGTGGTTGATAGGTTCAGTAAGATGGTACATTTTGTTCCTCTTGATAAGCTTCCTAATGCTAAGACTCTGGCCTGTGTATTTGTAGAACAAATTGTACGTTTGCACGATATTTACGACAACATTGTATCTGATAGGGGTGTCCAGTTTGTGTCTAGATTTTGGAGAGCCTTCTGTCAGAGGTGCCAAATCTCATTGTCTTTCTCTCAGGTCATACGTCTCCGATGATCAACAATTATGGGTTAAGTACCTTCCTTTTGCAGAATTTGCGATTAAACAGCCATGTTAATTCCTCCTCTGGTGTCTCCCCATTCTTTTGTAATTATGGTTTCCATCCTCGTTTTCATTCTGGGTCATCCATCTCCTCGTCTAACCCTGAGGCGGATAAGGTCTCGTCAGAACTGTGAACAGTTTGGGCTCGGGTTCAGTCGAACCTAGAAATAGCTCAAAATAATTATAAAATCTAAGCAAATAAGAAACGTTCTAAGGGGATGGATTTTCAAGGTTGGGGAGAAGGTGTGGCTATCTTCTAAAAATGTGCCTCTTAAGGTGGCCTCCAAAAAGTTTTCACCTCGCTTTATACGTCCGTACGAGATTACGGAGGCAAGTAATCCAGTATTGTTTAGGTTGAAGCTGCCTGAATCTTTACACATCCATGACGTCTTCCACAAATCTCTGCTTAAAAACATATTGCCCCTGTTGTTCCTTCACAGTCCGCTCCACTTCCGGTACTGGTTAATGATTCCGAGGAGTTTGTGGTTTCCAAGATCTTGGATGTTAGGAGAGTCCGTAACTCTTTACAGTACCTGGTGCACTGGAAAGGCTATGGACCGGAGGAAAGGTCCTGGGTACCAGCTAAAGATGTTCATGCCTCTAGACTTGTTAAGAAATTTCATGTGGAACATCCTGAGAAGCTGTCGCCTGGGGCCTTGGGTCCGGTGGCCCACTGTCACGATGCACTCTGTACGTGGTTCCAGGAAGCGGGGACGGCCGAGGCACGCTCGCATCATCAGCACGCCCGGCCCAGTGGTAACCACACTGGGGCCGAGTGCCGAGTTGATCACTTGGCGCTCGGCTGTATTGGAACTCAGGAGTCATGTGACGCTGGCCACGTCACATGACTCCACTAGCGCTCTATTTAAACAGGCAATCTGCTGGCCACAGTTTGCCTGTTATTGAGGTCCTTCCTGCGATATTACTTATTTGGTTTGTTGGTCCTGCTTGTTCTCTGATTACCCGTCCGTCTCATCCATTGGCCTTGGCATTTCCTGCTGGTTCTGACTTCGGCTCCTCCTAATGAGCCTCTGCTTGCTCCTCTGGTACCGTGCTGCTCTCTTGGTTTCTGACTCTGCTTGTTTGACTTTTCTGTTGCATGTTTTGTCTGTCTTCCCTGCACTTATCCTAGCTGAGGGTTTGCCGACCTGCTGGTCCACTAGGACTTGCGAGGCAAGTAGGCAGGGACAGGGGCACGGGTTGAGATCAGTGGTCACTTCCCCAACCCCTGTGTGTGTGACAGCGGTTAACTGAGTACCAGAGAAAGACACAGTCAAAGGAGAGGACTGAATCTTCACCAAGGGCAACCTCTCCTACTGACCCTAAGCCCAAGATTTTTCTGGCTTGTCTCCGCAGTATGAAGATTATTGTAGCATCTGTGCATACGTTCCTCTATTAGCCTGAGCCTCTCCACCTGGATAGGTCCTGATCCAGTAGCTGAAGAAGAGAGGAAGAAAGTGGCCTCTGGAACTTGGGTGCCAATCGAAACAGTCTTCTTTCCCGTACTGCCTCTTTGGATTGTTCCCAGAACAGCAGGTCGATTCATGTGGCCAGAGAAATCAAGGTATACACAGTAGAAGGAATGTGCTGACCCACCAACTTGATATAACCTGCCAGTCGTTCCCAAAAAGCCACCACCAAAGTTTCATTATTCCACCCTAGTTCCGAGGCTAGGGTTTGGAACTGGATGCTGTATTGACCCACAAAGAGACTGCCCTGACACAGTAGGGAGGCAGCAGAGTTAGTTCATCAAGTAGGGAGAAGGCAACAGAAAAGTTGTTAGTAACCAGATCATTTCTTTCCCACAGCAGGTTTATCCAGACCGGCTCTTCTCCTGAGAGATGGGACATCATAAAAGCCACTTTTAGAGTGGTCTGTCGGGGACTCACGAGACAGCAGCTCAAAGTTCAGGGTACACTGGTTTATAAAACCATAGCATTGAATAGGGTCTCCATCGTATTGAGGAGGAGCAGATAAACAAAGACCAGACCCCACCATAAAGTGGCCTGTGGTGGTGGTGCAGGTATTGCAGCTTCTGCTGCTTAGGACTCTAGTACAGCTGCCGTAGTTGTCAGTGTATTCAGACGAGCCTGCAAAGGAACGCATGCCTGCCGGTTGTATCATAGTAGAGGCATGGCCTAACAAGGTCAACCAGGCGTCTAAATGCATAAATTAGAGTGTTCTTTTCTTGATGAGCTATGGGTGTTTTGTCTTTTCCACTTTCTTATCATCATGTACTTTAACAAGGATTTACAATAAAGAACGGACACATAAAGAGGAGAAGATACAGCAGAGCTGAGCAGTGTTCTTGTAAAGCCAGCCTTAGGGTGAGGTTGTCAAACAGCAGCCTCTATGTGTGTGCCTCTGACTCTTTCTCTCTGTAGCTGCTACCTTCTCCGCTCTGCATAAAGTTCTGTGAAATGTAACTATAACCCGATTTCTCAGCAAGCGGATAATCCACCTTTGTCTCTGAAATTTTGCACTCATAGAAATAACTTGGTTAATGTGGGTGGGGGGTTCTCCATCCCTGTGGAACATTACAGAGCAAAGCATGTTGTGTTTGCTTAGAAAAACAGGACATTCTGCATGTAAGCATCCCACATAGAAGAACTGCTGCAGAGGCCAGGCCCGGAAATCAATATCGGGTGTACAGGGCAACTCTGGGCAAATAATTTTTTTTTTTAATGAAACCATAAAGCTCCTTTTTAAGGCCCAAAATAGGCTGATCAACTAAGGGGTTGAGTTATCCCCAATTGATATAGAAGGGCCTAATTTGTTGGCAGAGGACTGATTGTCAGAGAAGGTTGAGATGTGAGATTTCTGAATGTTCTCAGGTCTAGGTTTATGTAATAGAAGGGATCAGTGCGTGTAGAGCAGAGTCCTGGACTACATCATTCATCCATGATAAAGTAAACAAAGAAAATTCTGGCACTCCGGTGGATAAATTGAATCTTCAACATCTTCTTTATGGAATACCAACATGGATTAAAACTCCAATAATTTCACTTATGCATTTCAACTGATTAAAATAGTATTTAGATTAAATGCATTAACTAAATTACTGGAGTTTTTATTCAGTATTTTTTTGTTAATTGTCAAATATTCACTTAATCTACGAGGAGTGCTGAAGTTGCATCATCTTAAAGTGTTCAGGGAAAGGATTCAAAAGGAACAGGAACTTTAAGGGAAGGTCGTATCCTTTTCCTTCCTGATGGATCCACTTTAGATTTTTGCTCAAAAACGGTGTTTCCGGCGTAATAGAAACATTATACATTTATCTTTGTCATACTTTAAAAAAAGAAAACAACGAAATCTATTTTTCATTCTTACAGAAAATTATAATAAGAAATCTGAGGAAAACTTCATGTTAACACCAGATTATAAAGTAGAAGATGAAGATATCGAGCAGCGCTCTTCAGAAGACTTCATTACCTGTAATGTACATCCAGGTATTCACAGTGCAGATCTATCATATAATCCTCTTAATCATGAGGAACCGTCTACAGACCAAATACAGATTGTTTCCCCAAGACCAGATATATCATATAATCCACCTAATCATGAAGAACTTTCACCTGATCAATCACAGATTGTTACCACAAGTACCGGGCAGAAAGAGGGTAAAAGGTTTCAATGTGAGGAATGTGGAAAATGGTTTGCACAACGCTCAGGTCTTTTTACTCACAGAAGAGTTCATACAGGAGAGAAGCCATATTCCTGTTCATCATGTGGGAAATGCTTTATCTATAAATCACAGCTTGTGAAACATGAGAGAATTCACACAGGAGAGAAGCCGTACTCATGTTCAGAATGTGGGAAATGTTTTATTACTAAAGACAAGGTCAAGGTACATCAGAGAAGTCACACAGGAGAAAAACCATTTACTTGTTTAGAATGTAAGAAATGTTTTACAGATAAATCAGGTCTTGTCAAGCATCAGCGATATCATGCAGGAGAGAATCCATATACATGTCCAGTATGTGGAAAATGTTTTACGAGTAGATCATATCTTGTTATACATGAGAGAAGTCACACAGGAGAGAAGCCGTATTCATGTTCAGAATGTGGGAAATGTTTTACAGATAAATCACAACTTGTTAGACATGAAAGAATTCACACAGGAGAGAAGCCATATTCATGTTCAAAATGTGGGAAATGTTTTATTTCTAAATGCAACCTCAACCTTCATCAGAGAAGTCACACAGGAGAGAAGCCGTATTCATGTTCAGAATGTGGGAAATGTTTTACAGATAAATCACATCTTGTTAGACATGAAAGAATTCACAGAGGAGAGAAGCCATATACATGTTTAGAATGTGGGAAATGTATTTCTAAAGATAACATCAAACTTCATCAAAGAATTCACACAGGAGAGAAGCCATATTCATGTTCAGAATGTGGGAAATGTTTTACACAAAAGTCAAATCTCATTACACATGAGAAAATTCACACAGGGGAGAAGCCATTTATATGTTCTGAATGTGGGGACTGTTTTACACAAAAATCGAATCTCATTAAACATGAGAAAATTCACACAGGGGAGAAGCTATTTTGATTTTCTATACGTAGAAAATGGTTTACAAGAAAATCTAATTTTGAAAGTTATGAGATTTCACACAGAGAAGAAACCATATTCTTGTCTGTTTTTTGGGAAATGTTATGAGGAAAAATTTTTTTTGGAGTCATGACATTTTTCAAGACGATAAGAGGGTTTATTTTTGGGTGGAATTAGTCTGTATCTGACAAACACCCACATTTTATTTACCTGAGGTCAACAATGACCAGAATTCATGGAGGAAATGCATTGTGGATGTGAGAAAGAAAAGAAGAGCCTTCTTTACTGTCAGAGTAGTGAAGAATTGTCCCCATGGACCTTGCTTCTTCTTACTGTATTCATACCTCCACCCACAGCGTAGGCCAATCCAGAGGGACATAGTGAAAAGGAAGGACTCCCTATTTAGACTCTTAAATAACATATGTGGACATATCAATACTGGTAAGCTCAAGGGGTATTAAGGCCGACGTCTAAAACGCTGGTCTTAAAAAATGACCCCAACTTATAAAAACTCTATTACTTTTTGTTTCCAGTCATTTCTTGGTGTGTGTTTTTTTTGTATGTTTAGAGTCATTACCCAGTTGTCAGGTCTACATTGAGTTGAGCTTCAATGTTTCTGACCGATGGTCTCACATTATCCTCAGCCACTGGTACAATGAAGAATTAATGGTTGATTCTATGATAAGCTGCCCAGATCCGGATGCAATAAAGCAGTCCCGAACCAGAACATTTCCATTACTCTCACGTCACTATTAAGTTTATTTTTATGAAACACTGTCTAAAATTTAGGACTTGTCTGGTCCAGTTGGCAGTTTATTTCAATTTCTACTTGTAGATGGTTTTCTAAACCATGGAATGATTGACTTGTAGGCATTCATTACCTTTCTGGAGGGCTCAGAGCAGTCTAGATCTAGTCAGAGCCAACCAAATTTCCAAGGATTAGATAAGGCACGTTCCCTCTAGACCCTCGCTAAGAGACCATTCACACACAGAAATGTCTGTGACTGTCCATTCATCTCGGTGAGGCTGGCAGAATCCATGTTCACACCTCATTGAGACCTATGGAGCAGATTTTCAGTTGCAGAAATCTCTGAAACAAATCTGCCACGTGCATGTATACCTTAAGGCCGTATTCACACTGTGGATTTTCCATGAGGATATTGGTGCGTTTTCTGCACCAAAATGAGTGCAGAATCCGCTCTCAATCCGCCTTTCATTGTTTTCAATAGGAGGTATTTTTTGCCCGTTAAATGATGATCGGCATTACTAAAAAAGTAACATATTCATTGTTGGTGCGGATTCCGCGTATAAATTCCCATTGAAATCAATGAAAGAACTAAAACCACGTCAAAATCCACTTCAAAAATCACTTCAAATGGAAAACCGCATTAAAAAATAGCTATGAAAATGCATGGAATTTTGTGGATTCTCTACCTAAATTTTTAACGGCTAACATGACTATGAATATAACCTAAGGGCACTACTAAACTGCATCTGTACCTGCAGCTTAACACACAGCAAATACAGGCGCAGCATGGTAATAGTGGTAATCTGCATGTTATTACCACAGTTTGCTGCAAATGTGTAATAGCTTCTAATAATATTCTAATCATTTGTAACGAAGATCTAAGATTAGAATTGAGTGCCCGGTATTTAAAGTGTACCTGTCATGTGAATTTTCTTTTTATTTCAATCCTGTGTATGGACAGTGATTATAATCCTTTTTGTGATATACTGTGTTGGGGAAATGTTTGTCTTTTTATTAGAAAGAAGCTTGTAAAATGTCTCCTTAGCAGTATTCTAATTTAGCATTATTAAGGAGAGCCCATCTTCACTGTATACTATTGATAGAGTAATTTATGTAAAGGGTTTAACATATTTTCACTTCCAATCTAAGACTGCTCTTAATTATAGTAGCTGCTACAGTTACATGTCACAGATAAGCATTTCTATTCAGAAGAAAAGTATAATCCAATATAGACATGAACTTTTATATGCAGTAATGTATGTGTGTATTGCATCATGTCATTGGATTAGACTGTAAGGAGATACCCAACACTACAACGTTACAAATAAAAAGAAATGTCGGGCCGAGTAGTGTTTTTGTGTCTGTCACATCTCTCAGCCCGATTCATTTCCTCCTTAGCCCTAGAGGAACCCTTAGGATTTGAAGCTCAACAACAATAGGTAAGGTCCCTTGTTCAGGGATCGTATCTATCCATAACAGTTTTTGGGGGCTTATCCGGGATCAATAATTGTCTGGAGGGAGAATCAATGATGAACCATGATACTGGGCAACTTGGAACTGCAACTAAACACCGGTAAGTAGGACCATTGTCAACATGCTTTCTACTTGTTGCCATGTATTATCTGTGACCCTTTGAGATTTCAAGATACCGTTGTCTGTAATGCTGTGTACATGACTGTACAGTATGTGTAGGTCTTGTAGAATCCCTGTGGAACCGAACCCATAGTCCAGTATCACCTAGGTGGCCACGATATATATTAGTAACAATATATACAAAGAGACCTTCTGGAATTTGGTCACACAGGAAATAGTTTTGTTGAAATAAAGGAGAGAGAGAATTTCCAAGGCAGGGAACCTAGGCCAGTCAAGGTGTTATCATATTCAGAAATAGGGAAAGCATGGCAAAGTGATTGGAGTGAAATTTTTGAGATGTGAACAAGGAAGTGTGTGTGAAATAAGGAGGTGCATAAAGGTTAGCGTATGCAAAAGAGATGTAGATGCGAGAGTGAACAATCCTTAACTGCAATCATTGATGTTTTTTTCTTGCTTGTGTTTAACATTGCAGCTACTCATTGTATGTTGGTTGGCATATAAGACTGTGTAAGATCAGACAGTAGGATTTCGAAACTTACGATTGTTAGTGTCAGTTCTCATGGACTTCTATAGAGAAGCCATGGGATTCTTTAGTGTAAATGAACATAGTCAGAGAGGCCAGGGGTTTCTAAGTAGTCTGGGCCTACCTAAGAAGACTGATAAATTGGAACCATGGGTGCACATGGATCCAAAAATGTCTGTGAAATCAAACCTCCTGTCCTGGGATCAGAATTTGACATGGAGCCATTGGATGCCAATGGATCTGAAAGTGTCTAGAACAGGCCAAAATTGATCTCTCTCCTACTCAACCCAACAGGCACTATTACATCCCTTCATTGCGTCTACTGCTGGGGAGAGCAAAGACCAGGGAATGAGGCCTAGGCCAGAATGGATGACAGACAGAGCAGCCGGACTTGAGCCAAAATCTGGCTGCTGTTTCTGTCATCCATTATGGCCTGGCCTGGCCTCACCTACCAGTACGCACAGTAATTATTACTGTGTGTGTGTGTTTATTGGCAGTCGAGACCCTGCCACAGCAAAGACTTTGGGCTAAAGATAAGACAGATATAGATAAAATGTCTGTTCCCCCAGGAATAGTTACTGTTGTTCCCAGTAGTTCATCAGTAAGCCTAAAAAAGTCCCCTCTTAGTTTGTCTCAACTCCAAGGGTTGGAAAAACAGATCCAAACTTATCTAGAAATGGTGGTTATCAGGAAGTGTGTATCTTCATATAATATGCCCTTGTTCCCTGAGAAGAAAAGGACTGGAAAGGGGTAGCCAGTTCTTTATCGCATGGTACATGATCTTAGGGCTAGAAATGCTATAACAGTAGCTGACACTCCTGTTAGTGCACAACTCTAATACTCTTCTCTCATCCATGTCACCAAGTGATCATTTCTTTAGTCATTGATTTAGCAAATGCCTTCTTCTCTATCCCCCTTCCTGAAGAATAACGGGTTACTTTTTACCTTCAAATACAATCGGGAACACTTTTGTTGGACATGCCTTCCTCAGGGTGCTAAAAGTCAGTACAACCAATCCCTCTATTCTTCAAAGATGGGCCCCATTGTTTGAGAGCATTGAGCTCCAATGATATGTTGAGTATTTGTTACTGTGTTGTACTGAGCTGGAAGTGAAAATGAGTCTCTTTCACTCATGATCTACCTTTCAAAGCATGGATGTAAAGCATCCAGAGATAAGGCACAGTGGTGTAGGACAAAGGACACCCATCAGTGAGTCTCCCATGCTTAAAACTTCTATGCAACCTCAGACCTTTCTGGGGTTAGTGGGATATTGTAGAGAGTGGATTCCCAATGCTTCTCTGCTGTAATCCTCATATGATGCTCTAGGCAGGCAGACCTTCACATTGTATCTGCACCAGGCCTAGGACTTCCCAAGTATAACAAGTCTTTCTACCTGTTTTGTCATGAATAGAATGGTCATATAAAGGAAGTTCTCATGCAGAAATACGGGGGAAACAACTACCAATTGCCTATTACTCTGTCAAGTTAGACCCAGTCATCAGAAGCACATCTTCCTGCACATGAGCATTAGTTGTTGCTCATAAGATTAGGCAAAAGACTATGATCCTAGTCCTAGACCACCCATTAATCTTAATAGTCCCACACACAGTGATCAGACCCATAGTAAACATACGTCTATTTCCATCCTCACTCCTTCCAGGCTTTGTACTGTGTTGATTCCAATTGCACTTTTTTCCTCAGGATTCACCAGCGTAAGAAGACCAGAAATTACATAATTAGATAGAGTGCTCTGAAAAACAACCAGAATCGTCAGAAATACAGACAGAAATAGATTGCCCATTCTGGTGAGAGGATGGGTTACACAGTAATACAGGGTGAGTCAAAAGTCCCAGGATTCCATTTTATTTCAGAGATAAAAGGAAAAATGAAATATCCAAATACCCCAGCAAGTAATGGGTGGCCACCATCTTGAAAGCCGCCATATTGGATCAAGGACACATTTTTCAAATGGGAAGGAAGTCATGCAGCATATCAAAGAAGACCAGAATCTTCTCAGAAATCAAATGCTGCAATCAGATTTGCAATATCTTTTGTGGTTCAAATGTGGGTGCCTGAAAAGTCAAATGCAACGGGTGTAAATTCTTCATATGCCAGAAAAGAGACAATCTACTACTGATGTCCACCTGGCAAAAAGAGGTATATGGAGAATTTACACCCTCATAACTTGTTGCATTTGACTATTCTGGCACCCACATTTCCAGGGGGGTCACCACATAGGGGTTTTCACTGCTGGTATAAGGGATGGAATAGCTACAGTCACAATTGTCACCTTTTCCTTCTTCTCATTCTTAGAAGCCAGTAGTTATATTAAAAAAGTTCTCCGGGAAGGATGTAAAATGGCCACAAGCAACCTGTGCTCTAATGTGAGCAGGTCTTATCGCCTTCCCTTGCAGGAACAGTCACCAATGTGTAGTATGCGGCATCCAAATAGGCAACTGTTCTGCTTCGCGTTATTGAACTGTTGTATAACACTAGTCAGACATCTTAACAATAATTCAGAAGTCAAGAAACGTGAGACATCAGATCTGTATGTATTCTCTTTTCTGAATAACTTTGTAAAACTACAATATAAACATAAACAAAACATATGTGTCAGTACATTACATATAATACAGCAGCCTCACTCCATCAGTGAGAGTACTCACAGACAATTCCATCATTAGTCCAGGAATAGATCAAGAGCTCCTCTGCATGCAGCCTGCCACATCCAGGAGCAGTCATGAAATGGAGGAAATACAGTTCCAGGTTAAAGGTTACTGCCTCTGACAATACACTTCCTGTAAAGTTCTGGCGAAGTAGAAACTAACTTTGACCACTAGATGGCAGCAACGTCAAACATAACATTTCAGTATAATCTTTACAGCACATTAAATCCATTTATTATGCACAAAATGAGCAGAACACTCCCTGTCTGGCATAATTTATTATGTCACTACCTAAATAACTACTGCTATGCAGGAAAAACATATAAACAGGAAATGGAATCCTAGCTAATCGGAAACTAAAACTATAATGTCAGTTATAGGTCTAAGATAGATTTTGGAAGTCCCATTCTTTGCAATCTTGACCTCCACCTTCCTAACCTTGCCATCCCTGCTTGGTAGAGCATTGACAATAAGTCCTACAGGCCACTCGTTCCTGCTCTCTTGGCTGTCTTTCAATAGAACAACATCACCCACTTTTACATTTGGGCGATCCTCAGTCCATTTCTTACGGCGTTGCAGATTGGACAGATACTCCCTCTTCCATCTTTTCCAAAAGGTGTCTGCCAAGCATTGTACTTGCTTCCATTGTTTCGCATGAACTTGTGTTGTACTTATGGTTCCGGATGGAGCAGACAAAGAGTTCACTTTTTGAGTCAAATACATTGCTGGGGTAAGGACCATAGGTGTATCTGGGTCTGAGGACACAGGAACTATAGGCCTGGCATTCATAATAGCTGTAACCTCTGCCATAAAGGTGCTTAAAGCCTCATGGGTCAAGTGAGCAGTTTTAGTTTGTAGCAACATAGCGTCCAAGATTCGCCTGGCAATACCTATGAGTCTCTCCCAGACACCACCCATGTGTGAAGAGTGCGGAGGATTAAAGACCCATGTACATCCTCTGTCTTGGAGAAAGTCTTGCATTTGTGATTCGCTGGCACAAATGTTAAGTTCCTTGCAGGCTCCTACAAAGTTCGTTCCTCTGTCAGAACGGAGCAGTTTTGCTGGGCCACGAATTGAGAAGAATCTCCTTAAGGCATTAATAAAGCTTGATGTTGACATGGTTTCAAGTAGCTCTATGTGAACAGCTCGGGTGGACAAACAAGTGAAAAGGACTGCCCATCGTTTACTGTCTGCACTGCCTCCTCTAGTGCGGCGAGTTAAAACAGACCACGGACCAAATACATCTAAGCCCACATTGGTGAAAGGTGGTTGAGCAATTACTCTGTCCTCTGGTAGCTCTGCCATCTTTTGACTTTGTAACCTTCCTCGCAGCTTGCGACAGATGACACATTTGTGTATGACAGCTGATACCAAGCGTTTGCCACCAAGAATCCAGAAACCTGCGGATCTAATTGCACCCTCTGTGATGTGTCGCCCTTGGTGAACTACTTGTTCATGATAGTACCTAACAAGCAATGTCGCAATGTGGTGATCATAAGGTATAATGACAGGCTGTTTCTCTTCCTCTGTAAGTTCTGCAAGAGACAAACATCCACCTACTCTCAACAACCCATTTTTGTCTAAAAAGGGGCTAAGCTTCCTAAGACGGCTTAGTTTTAGCAATGTCTTTTGTTTTTTGATGCAGTCAATTTCCTTCTGGAAATGTTTGTTTTGAACAGAAGAGATTATAACAGACTTTGCCTGAGTAAGTTCTTCTAGATTGACCTGTTCATGGAAACTTTCCCACCTTCTGACCTGATTGCTGCTGGTTCCCCTCTGGAAGGTTCTAGCGACATGGATGAGTCTGGCTAGGGTCTTGACTAATATCTTCTAGCAAGAAAATCTATCAAAGCAATGTGAGTGAAGTGTGGCTTCAGAAGCTCTGGTGCTGAAGCTTGTAATTTCAAATCTGATTTCAGGGTCAGCTTCAGGCTCTATGAGTGGAAAAACATTAGCAGTGTCTATCTGCTCACAGTGTGGTTGGTACAGAAAGGATGGGCCTGAGAACCATATAGAGTTCTGAAGGCATGCTGCTTGAGTAGGCCTAGTAGCATAATCTGCAGGGTTTTGATCCTCTGTAGAGAGGGCCTGTTTATCATCATCTTTAGTTTTCTGAAATACTGTTATCCCTAGATTGTCTATCTCAATGTTGGAATTGACTTCTTCTTTACCATATAGTGTAGGAGAGTCACAGTGTTGTGTTGACCTGCCAAAGCTTTCCTTGACAATGAAGTTGTTGTGACAGGGACTGAGAAGGGATGTGCGTCCATTTGTTAACACAGACGTCTTCAAAGTGCTAATGTTGTCAGGCTGGTGCACTGTCCCCTGGCAAACTTCTCCTACAATGACCCACCCCAGGTCCAGTCTCTGTGCATAGGGGGCGTTATAAGGTCCATTGATTTTCTGGCGTACCTTGTGTACCTGCAGGATATCTCTTCCAAGAAGTAGAAGGATAGGAACATCTGGCTCAACAACTGGGATAAGGTGAGCAATTGAGCGGAGGTGAGGGTGGTGATGAGCCACTTCTGGAGATGGAATCTCAGTTTTGTCATCAGGTATCATGCCACACTCTATTAGGGTAGGAAGTGGGAACTGCACTTTCTTATTGAAGGATTCAATGGTAAAGTCAGTAGCTCTTCTCCCTGTGGTTTCAATTGTCCCTGCACATGTCCTTAGAGTGTATGGAACTGCACTTGCCTTAAGGTTAAAGATATCAAAGAAATCTGACTTTGCAAGGGATCTGTTGCTCTGTTCATCTAGCACTGCATACATTTTCACTGCCCTTTCTCTCTTGCCAGTGGGATACACAGTCACTAAACAGATTTTAGAGCATGATCGTGCACTCTTGCCTTGTCCACATACTTCTGTGCAATTAGACATTACAGAGGAGAGTGGGGTCTCTTGTGGCTCCCTGCCCTGATCTTTCCTGGGTTCTACAGTCTCTAGTGGGGCAGGAGCAGGGCCAGGGTGCAAAGCTGCAATATGTCTCTCACTGCCACATTCTGTACAGTCTACTGGTATTTTGCAGTCTTTGGCAATGTGATAAGTAGATCCGCAGCACTTGAAGCAGATGCCGTTTTGTTTAAGGAAGAACATCCGCTCTGCAATGGGTTTGCTTCTAAAGCCTTTGCATTTCTTTAGTGGATGTGGTTTTTTGTGTATTGGACAATGTCTATCAGGGTTTTCTATGGTGTGTACCTTGTGGGTGCTTTGGTAGTCTGTAACTTCTGAAGGTACAGCTGTTTTGTGTGTGGATACATAGGTCCTACCGTGAGGTCTGTGAGGTCTCTCAGGTCTGTGTGATTGATTGCCGCTGGTGGCGAAGGCAAAACTGGGATCACTTCGGATTTTCGCTTGCTGTTGGACAAACCTAGAAAACACAGAAAAAGGGGGAAAAGCGACTCCATAATCTTCTTTGAATTTACCTCCCACAGACATCCACTTGTCTTGCAGATTTGAGGGTAGTTTCTCTACTATGGGATTAGTGCCTCTAGCTGTATCTAGATACGAAAGTCCTTGCAAGTAGCCATCCTCTTTGGCATATTCTATCTCTAGTAGAAGATCACTTAGTTCTTGTAGCTGCACGTTGTCTCTGTAGCCCACCTTGGGAAAGACTTCAAGTTTTTTCAACAGTGCTCCTTCTATTACCTCTGGGGATCCATACGTTTCTTCTAGTCTTCTCCAGGTCATGTTGAGTCCTGCTGCAGGGTTGAACAGGTTTGCTCTTCTCATCCTCTTAGCATGCTCTGCTGACTCAGTACCAAGCCATTTTATCATTAAATTAAGCATTTCTGCTGGTGATAAGTTCAGACCTTCAGTGGCATTCAGAAAGGAAGATTTCCATGCCCAAAAGTTTTCAGGACAGTCATCAAATTGGATAAAGCCTGAGCTAACCATTTCTTTGCGGATGAGATATTTGGTGACATCCACTGCACATTGTTGTTCGCGTATGTAATCTATAGGTTGAGGTGATGGGAACACTTGTTTTTTGTTCTTAGGGGTTTCTGGTGCTTCATTCTTGATTTGCTGGCAGCCGCTGACCTCATGTGGTTGATTGGGCCTGCTCAGGGGGTATGTTAATCTCGGCCTGAATTCCTTTGCTTCAGGTTTAAGAGACTGTTCCTTTGTATGCGCATCAGTAAGGCTCTGGACGTATTCACTTGTACGATCTGCAGAGAATAGAGGTTTTTCTGGAACCTCTGAGTCTTTATATGATTTTTCACTTCCTGACCGACTTGTTCCCATGTAGGCAGCGGCCTCTGCTTCAGCAACTGCAACTGCAGTCTGTCGCTTCAGGATAAGCAATTTTGATTCTAAAACCGCTTCTTCTTGTGCTATGGCAGCTTGCCTAGCTGCTCTCTCTTGAGCTAGGGCAGCTTCCCTCGCTGCTTTCTCTTGTGCTATGGCAGCTTCCCTAGCTGTCTCTTGTGCCATGGCAGCTTCCCTAGCTGCTCTCTCTTGTGCTATGGCAGCTTCCCTAGCTGCTTCCATAGCTGCTTCCTTAGCTCTCTCTTGTGCTATGGCAGCTTCCCTAGCTGCTTCCTTAGCTCTCTCTTGTGCTATGGCAGCTTCCCTAGCTGCTGTCTCTTGTGCCATGGCAGCTTTATTTGCTGCTAACTCCTGTATCATCATGGCTTCTTTTTCTGCATACTGTAGCTGGACGCGGGCAGCTTCTGCCTTGGCACGAGCTCTAACTGCTGAGGAACTTGCTGAGGACATCTTGCTAGCCCGTGAAGTTCTAGAGACATGCGACTTTGCATCGTCTTGCTGGGCACTGGGAATGTTCTCCCTGCCTTGCTGTGTCGGCGGTAGCGTGGCATCAGCCTGGTACTGTATTCCTGATCTTAGACTCATGCTGCAGTAATGGCGTCTCAGTTTATTCCAGACCGCCACGTGGGTTGTCTTTTTACTGGCTATTCCAGACCGCCAAGTGGATTGTCTTTTTACTGTTCTGCTTCGCGTTATTGAACTGTTGTATAACACTAGTCAGACAGCTTAACAATAATTCAGAAGTCAAGAAACGTGAGACATCAGATCTGTATGTATTCTCTTTTCTGAATAACTTTGTAAAACAACAATATAAACATAAACAAAACATATGTGTCAGTACATTACACATAATACAGCAGCCTCACTCCATCAGTGAGAGTACTCACAGACAATTCCATCATTAGTCCAGGAATAGATCAAGAGCTCCTCTGCATGCAGCCTGCAAGATCCAGGAGCAGTGATGAAATGGAGGAAATACAGTTCCAGGTTAAAGGTTACTGCCTCTAACAATACACTTCCTGTAAAGTTCTGGCGAAGTAGAAACTAACTTTGACCACTAGATGGCAGCAACGTCAAACATAACATTTCAGTATAATCTTTACAGCACATTACATCCATTTATTATGCACAAAATGAGCAGAACAGCAACTCTGCAAGTGGATACTGCCACGAAATCTGAAGCTTTTCTGCCAATGCAGATGCTTCGGAGCCCTATACACAGTAGGGTTCACTGATCTGTTGTGTTAGGCACATGTCTCATCATCCCCTGGTTCATTTTGGTGGTGAGCTGCTCCCCTGTAGCGCGTATCTCTGCCCTCAAGCACCTTCGTAGCCGATGTTCACCTCTCACATCAATGGCACGTGGTGCTCTGCAGTTATTATGTCACTTCTTCACAATGGCGCCATTTGTCCACTGATTATACACTTTCACCACAGCAGCATGAGAACAGATCACACTGTGCAGGTTCAGAAATACAGCCACCCGGAGGCCGAAAGCGAATAATCATCCCCAACTCTAATAAATCATGCCTGTTACCCATGACAGCAAAGAGGAATATGTGTGCAGACAGCCTATCACACCCCTTATATACCCACCGATGGATATATGTGCAGATAGCCTATCACACCTTATATACCCACTGAGGGATATGTGTGCAGACAGCCCATCACACCTTATATACCCACCGAGGGATATGTGTGCAGACAGCCTATCACAGCTTATATACCCACCGAGGGATATGTGTGCAGACAGCCTATCACACCCCTTATATACCCACCGAGGGATATGTGTGCAGACAGCCTATCACACAGCTTATATACCCACCAATGGATATGTGTGCACACAGCCTACTACACCCCTTATATACCCACCGAGGGATATGTGTGCAGACAGCCTATTACACACCTTATATACCCACCGAGGGATATGTGTGCAGACAGCCTATCACACCTTATATACCCACTGATGGATATGTGTGCAGACAGCCTATTACACCCCTTATATACCCACCGAGGGATATGTGTGCAGACAGCCTATCACACCTTATATACCCACCAAGGAATATGTGTGCAGACAGCCTATCACACAGCTTATTACTACACCCCTTATATACCCACCGAGGGATATGTGTGCAGACAGCCTATCACACAGCTTATATACCCACCGAGGGATATGTGTGCAGACAGCATATCACACCTTATATACCCACCGAGGGATATGTGTGTAGACAGCCTATCACACAGCTTATATACCCACCGAGGGATATGTGTGTAGAGAGTATATCACACCTTATATACCCACCGATGGATATGTGTGCAGACAGCCGATCACACACCTTATATACCCACCGATGGATATGTGTGCAGACAGCCGATCATACACCTTATATACCCACCGAGGGATATGTGTGCAGACAGCCTATCACACACCTTATATACCCACCGAGGGATATGCGTGCAGACAGCCCATCAAACCATATATACACAACGAGGGATGTGTGCGCAGACAGCCTCTCACTAGTGATGATCGAGCAACAAAGTATTCGGGTGATCGGCCCGAACACATTGCTATATTTGTGTGCTCGGCCGAGCACCCGGGTATAATGGAAGTCAATGGGAGACAACCAGGCACCTCCTGCTCTGAAGAGGGGAGGGTGCCTGGTCCATTGGAAAAGGTCAGAAAGTGACAGAAACACCACCCAAATGTATCGGGAACACCATGGTGATGATGTCTGGATACATCTTGGACTCCCAGGTCGCTGCTGGGAACCATGTTGTCAGAGTTGTACGCCGCTTTTACAGACTGACAAAAATACGCACAAAACCCCCCAAAAAAATCTATTTTACAGGAAAAATTGTTAGGGAACATTCTTTCCTGTATATTCAATTGTATATAAAGTGCAAGTGCTGCAGTAAAATTACAAGGAAGAGGCACTCCGATGCAACCTGTATATCACATAAAGGAGGGCCTCATTCACATTGTGGTACAATAGTTCAGGTAGTGGGACTCCTACACTCATAAAGCCTATGCTATGAAAGGGCTGCCAAAAATTACAAGGAACCGTCACTCCAATACACCCTTTATTACACATAAAGGAGGGCATCATACACAGCCTTAAAATATTATGATTGCTGGCCTGCTGGTGACCCTCAAAAACATTTGGAGCAAGGGCCTGCTGCTGATCTGACCATCTAAAACCCTGCTGGTGACTCTAGATAACCACTGGGCGATTTGTACTTCCCCGTGATGGTGACGATCCATTCGGATGTCTGCTCTATCAACTTTCGATGTTCTTTTCTGCGCCTACCATGGTGATCACGGGTAACGGGGAATCAGGGTTCCATGCCGGAGAGGGAGCCTGAGAAAGGGATACCACATCCAAGGGAGGTCAATGGCTGAAATCTGATTGGATGGAGAAGGTGGGTCAAGTTATTAAAGCAGAAATATTCAAGGAAGGCAGTAGGCGCGCAGCAATTACCCACTCCCGACTCGGGGAGGTAGTGACGATAAATAACAATACAGGACTCTTAAGATGGCCTGTTATTGGAATGAGTAATAAAAATTTTGAGGGAATGTCTCTGCGGTATTTTGGATGAGGAAACGTTATACAGGAGAGGCCCTGCTGCCGCTTTGTTGACTCTAGATAACTTCTGCCTGATCACACGTCCCCGTGATGTCCACGAGCCATTTGGATATCTTCCCTATCAACTTTCGATGTTCTTTTATGCGCCTAACATGGTGACCACCGGTAACAGGGAATCAGGGTTCCATGCCGGAGAGGGAGCCTGATAAACGGCTACGGCAACTACTTCAAAGCAAGGCAGAATGAGTTGCGGGCCTGCAGGTGAGCTGACCCTGTAAAAGATTTTAGGTGTGGGCCTTCTGGTGAGCTGAAGTGTAACCGACAAACCCAACTTGATTTTGATGGCTGCATTAATCTGCAGGTGACCATCATACAGCTCTACAGATTTTTTTCCACCTGCATCTCTCTAAACAATCTGTGGCCTCAGTCTTTTATCCAGACTCTGTCATTGTGCCACTATGTGGCCTCCTCATGCTGCCATCTCTACACCTTATCATCTTGCCACTCATTTTTATCACCATGCTGCTGCTGATGCAGCTTAAAAGGGCTTAAAGTGATCACCAGGCCTACAATCTAATTAAGGTTTTACGCACAAAACCAAAGTAAAAAAATCGATTTTATAGGAAAAATTTATTGAAAACATTCTTTCCTGTATATTTACTTGTATATAAAGTGCAAGTGCTGCCAAAAATTAGAATGAAGAGGCATTCCGATACAACCTATCTATTACATAAAGGAGGGCCTCATTTACATTGAGTTGCGGGCCTGCAGGTGAGCTGAACAAGTAAAAGATTTTAGGTGCGGGCCTGCTGGTGAGCTGACCCGGTAAAACATTATATTCGAGGGCCTGCTGCTGAGCTGACCATCTAAAACATTAGGGGCGAGGGCCTGTTGGTAAGCTGACCCTCTAAAACATTATATTCGAGGGCCTGCTGCTGAGCTGACCCTCTATAACATTAGGGGCGAGGGCCTGTTGCTGAGCTGACGCTCTAAAACATTATATGCAAGGGCCTGCTGTTGAGCTGACCCTCTATAACATTAGGGGCGAGGGCCTGCTGCTGAGCTGACCCTCTAAAACATTATATCTGAGGGCCTGCTGCTGAGCTGACCCTCTAAAACATTAAGGGCGAGGGCCTGCTGCTGAGCTGACCCTCTAAAACATTAGGGGCGAGGGCCTGCTGCTGAGCTGACCCTCTAAAACATTAGGGGGGAGGGCCTGCAGTTGAGCTGACCCTATTAAAAAAATTTGAGTGGAGGGAATATATACAATCTAGATGAGGAGGAGGAGGAGAAAACAAGATTCAACCATACACTCTTTTTTGTGGTGGAAAAGGTGCATGGGAACACACTACAGTAGATTGAGTACATTATAAATGACAGATTGAAATTGCCTTTATGTTCATCATGAGCTCAGCGTTCCTCTGGTGGAGAAGTCAGAGGCAATCCAGGCCTTGTTCATTTTTATCTGAGTCAACCTGTCAGCATTGCCAGTGGACAAGCTGATACGCTTATCAGTTATTATGCCCCCAGCAGCACTAAATACCCGCTCAGACAAAACGCTGGTGGCGAGGCAGGCCAGCACCTCCAAGGCGTAGAGCGCAAGTTCGTGCCACGTGTCCAGCTTGGACACCCAGTAGTTGTAAGGCACTGAGGGATCATTGAGGATGCTGACACGGTCTGCTATGTATTCCTTCACCATCTTCCAAAACTTTTCCCTCCTTGTACCACTAGGCCGCGCTTCAGGGTGAGGGTGCTGGCGGGGTGTCATGAAAGTGTCCCAGGCCTTGGAGAGTGTTGCCCTGCCTTTGTTGGAACTGCTGTGTGTTCCCCTTGTCTCCCTTCCTCAGTTGCCTAAGGAAGTACAGACTCTGCTGGCCGCGTTGTCAGATGGAAAATTTTGGAGCAATTTTCCAACAAGGATCTTCTGGTATTGCACTATTTTGCTCGTCCTCTCCACCACAGGAATAAGAGATGAGAAGTTCTCTTTGTAGCGGGGGTCGAGAAGGGTGAACAGTCAGTAATCCGTGTTATCTAAAATGCGTATAACGCGAGGGTCGCTGGAAAGGCAGCCTAACATAAAGTCAGCCATGTGTGCCAGAGTACCAACAAGCAAGACGTCGATGTCAACATCAGGATGACTCTCCACCTCCTTATCCTCCTCTTCTGCCCATCCACGCTGAACAGATGGAATTAAAGTTCCATGGGTACTACCCTCTGTAGCAGAGGCAACAGTCTCCAGCTCCTTCTCTTCATGGTCCAATTTGCACTGAGAAGACGAACCGAGGGTGGGCTGGCTATCACCCTGTGTAATGTCCTCCCCCATTTCCTCGTCTGCCACATTCAGAGCGTCGTCCTTAATTGTGAGCAGCGATCGTTTGAGTAGACACAGCAGTGGGATGGTTACGCTGATAATAGCGTTATCGCCACTAACCATCTGTGTGGATTCATCAAAGTTTTTAAAACCTCACAGAGGTTTGACATCAATGCCCACTCCTCGCTTGTGAATAGTGGCAGTTGACTCGAAATGCGACGAGCATGTTGCATCTGGTATTCCACAACTGCCCTCTGCTGCTCACAAAGCCTGGCCAACATGTGGAACGTAGAGTTCCAGCGCGTGCTCACGTCGCACAACAGTCAGTGAGCTGGAAATGGGCACACACTAGTAGCTCTGGCAAATTGGGGTAGGTTTTGATAAACCGCTGAACCACTAAGTTTAAGACATGGACTAGGCATGGGATGTGTGTCAGGTTGCCGAGCTCCAAAGCCGCCACCAAGTTACGGCCAGACACAACCATGCTTGGTTCTAGGTTGAGTGGCGAGAGCCACAGCTCGGTCTGGTCCCTTATACCCTGCCACAGCTCTGCGGCGGTGTGCTGTTTGTCCCCTAAACAGATCAACTTCAGCACAGCCTGTTGAGGCTTACCCACAGCAGTGCTACACTGCTTCCAGCTAGCGACTGATGGCTGACTGCTGCTGGAGGTGGAAGTGGAGGAGAAGTGGGGGTTGGAGCCAGTAATATAGCTGCTGGCGGAGACCCTGATGGACGTAGGGCCCACAATCCTGGGCGTGGGTAACACCTGTGCCATCCCATGGTACGACTCACTCCCGGCCTCCACAACATTCACCCAGTGTGCGTTCAGGGAAATGTAGCTTCCTTGGCCACTAGCATTTGTCCATGTGTCTGTGATTAAGTGGACCTTCCTAGTAACTGCATTGGTCAGGACACGGGTGATGTTCTGGGACACATGCTGGTGTAATGTGGGCACGGCACACCGTGAAAAATGGTGGCGGCTGGGACTGTGTACCAAGGGACGGCCGCGGAAGGCCTCAATGTCCACAAGCCTAAATGGCAACATTTCAAGGGCCAGTAATTTCGAAAGTTGCGCATTTAGTGCTATGGCCTGTGGGTGGGTATTTGCACTTGCATTTAAATGACTGTGGTATGGACATTTGGACACTGCGCTGGGACAGGGAAGTGGATGTTGTTGCTGATGGTTCATGCGAAGGTCCAGGGCGAGGGGCATCCAGGCCTGCGCCTTCGACAGGGGATTGGCCAGCATTGCGTAACACAGGGGAAGAGGAGGCAGTGGTGTGACCTGCAGACACAGATTGTGGACCCAGGCGTTCGACCTACTTGTTAGGGTGAGTGGATGCCATGTGGCGGATCATGCTGGTGGTGGTGAGGTTGCTAGTGTTCACGCCCCGGCTCATTTTTGTACGGCACAGGTTGCACACACTCTTTAGTCGTCTGCACTTTCCTCAAAAAAGCGCCATACTGCGGAACATCTACCCCTTGGCAAGGTAGATTTGCACATGGGGGTGCTCGGTGTAACGGTTGCGGGCCTGTTTGGTGTTGGCCGACTTCTCCCTTTTGCAACCCCACTGCCTGTTCCAGCCTGTTGCGGTGCTGCGCATCCCTCCCTCTCTGTACTGCTGTCTTCGCTCGGCTTTTCACCTTCCCATGTTGGGTCAGTGACCTCATCGTCAACCACCTTCTCTTCCACTTCTTCACTCTGCTCATCCTCCTGACTTGACCTAACCATAACCTCAGTGATTAGTAACTGTGTCTCATCATCATCCACCTCGTGAACGAATGATTGCCGTTCACCACCGTCATCTTCTTGAGACTGTGAAGGCTCAAGAGGTTAGGAATCAGGGCACAATTTCTCAGGTCCCTCTTCAAGCGTGCTGAGCGCGAGGGCCAAATGTAATAGTGGTGCTGGATAGAGCTCCTCGGAATATCCGAGTGTGGGATCACTCGTTTGGCAAGCCTCTCTATGGTGGGAGGAAGGAGGATCAGAGTGAGGATTCGGTTTACCAGACTCTTGGCTACAGAGACTGGACTTGGTGGAAGAGAGGGTGTTGCTTAACCAACTGGAAGCATTATCTTAAGCAATTCAACCGACCAACTGTTCGCACTGGTCTGACTTGGACAGTGTTGTCCTGCGCCGCCCAGCTAAGTTGGACATGAAGCTGGGTACGGTGGATGTTTTTTTTCTGGTGCACTGGCAGCAGGCACAGTTTCATTGCGCCCAGGGCCACAGCCTCTGCGTGCACCATCAGCATCACGCCCACTTCCCCTTCTTCATATTAATGGTTTTGTCACTAGATGTGGCGCAGATTGTTTTACAGTCCGCTAAAGACACCGTTTTTGGATGCAGGACAGTATATGTCACAGAAACACACAGAATATGGACACTAGATTAGGCCCAGATTTTTGGAATTTGCGGTACAGACACTGTTTTCTGATGTAGTTTATATTTATATTTTTCACTATATCTGGGCCTGACAACCACACAAGGTATTGAAGTGCAGATCACACAATTCACGGATTGCACCGTTGACAGCAAAAATGTGGATAGATTATGGGGAAAAAATTATTGTTTTCTGTATTATAATTATTTCCCTATATCTGGGCCTGACAACCACACAAGGTATTGCAGCGCAGATCTGACAACTCACGGATGACACCGTTTACAGCAAAAATGTGGATAGATTATGGGGAAAAAATTAGTTTTCACTATTATTCTTCCCATCTCTGCCCGACACACAGAAGGTATTGCTGCACAGATGACACAAAAAGAAAAAGAATCGCTATTTTGCAAAAAAAAATTGCTGCCAACCACACACAAAGGACTTTTGGGTCTTTGAAACCTTATTCACTTGAATAAAATGTGATCACAAACTCCCTACACTATCTGTCCCTTCCTCAGAGCAGCTCTCCTTGACTCGCAATGAGCCGAACCCGCGTCATCGGGTGCTATATAGTGTATAGCTATATAGCACCCGATGACGCGTTCCGGCCAGCCAAACACTGTAATGCCAGCAGCCAACATGGCTACTGGCATTACAGTGATGGCAGTACTTACCTGCACGTTTATTGGCTGCTTAGCAGCCAATAAACGTGCGGGGAGGAGACTCGAGCATGGCGCTCGAGCACATGTCGTACTCGGCCAAGTACCGCCATGTGCCGAACATAGCGATGCTCGAGCCGAACAAGTATTCAGCCGAGCATGCTCGCTCATCACTCACTACCTATCTCACCTTATATACCCACCAAAGGATATATGTGCAGTCTATCAAACACCTTGTATGCAGACTGCGTATCACACACCTTGTATGCAGACTGCGTATCACACACCTCATATACCCACCGAGGGATATATGTGCAGACAGCTTACCACCCATGTTATATACCAACTGAAGCATATGTTTGCAGACAGCCTATCACACCTCATATACCCACTAAGGATATGTGTGCAGACAGCCTATCACACCTCATATACCCACTAAGGATATGTGTGCAGACAGCCTATCACACCTCATATACCCACTAAGGATATGTGTGCAGACAGCCTATGAACCCTTATATACCCACCGATGGATATGTGTGCAGACAGCCTATGAACCCTTATATACCCACCGATGGATATGTGTGCAGACAGCCTATCACACCTTATATACCCACAGAGGGATATGTGTGCAGACAGCCTATCACACCTTATATATCCACCGAGGGATATGTGTGCAGACAGCCTATCACACCTTATATACCCACAGAGGAATATGTGTGCAGACAGCCTATGAACCATATATACCCACCGATGGATATGTGTGCAGACAGCCTATCACACACCTTATATACCCACCAAGGGATATGTGTGCAGACAGCCTATCACACCCCTTATATACCCACCGAGGGATATGTGAGCAGACAGCCTATCACACCTTATATACCCACCGAGGGATATATGTGCAGACAGCCTATCACACATCTTATATATCCACCGAGGGATATGTGTGCAGACAATTTGCAAGAACTACATCAAAACATCCTGACGTTTCCTCTGGCGCTTTACTTCCCATAACGGTTCCTGGACGACAGGCTGGGGATGACCAGTGGGGCAAATGGCCTCAGTGTACTGTCACGGATCAGCGGGTGTGAACCCACTGTGCCACTTACTGTCTGGAGGGGCCTGTTTAAGCAACTACCTGGTTTTCACTAGAGCCTCAGATGGTGAGGATAGACTTGAGCCGTTAGGGTAGTTGCCAATGGCTACTCCAGAGCAATCCTAGAGTCAGTGGTAGCTGGTCCAGGCGGACCAGGAGGTACCTAAGTAGGTACCAGAAGTACAAGCATAGTCAGGCGGGCAGAGACGTTAACAGGACCAAAGGATAAGGCAGAGACTTGGTAGACAGGCAATAGGTCAGGGCAGGCGGCACAGGTACAGGTCAGGCAATCCGAGTCAGCAACAGGAGAGACTAAGCAAGCAGGCAGGGATCAGACGAAAAGCAGAGTCCAGGGACGAAGTCTAGATCAGGAGCACACGAGAGTATCAGGAACCAGCAAACTCAAGGACCTTGACACTGAGGCATCTGGGAAGGGGGCTGAGCCACTTTAGTACCTGCACAGAGCCAGAGTTGGTCAGCGAGGTCGCCTGACCTCCCCCACAAAGCCCAGGGAGTGATGCGCTCCGCCCTTAGAGCAGTGTAACACGAAACCACCCGAACTCATGCTGTGTCCAGGGCTGAGCGGAAGCTGTGGAGCCGAATTCTCAGAAGCAATAACACCTCCAGAAACAGAGCCCAGGACCGCAACGGTGAAATGGGAAGCACCGGCCACAGGTCACCACTGAGCGCGGCGCCCGGGACCGCAGCGATACGCGGGGGAACAGCGGAGTACAGCAACAGAATAATGGGACTCGACCGTGTTGAGGCCCAATCATTAGCAGTGTATAGTTTACCGGGTGATTTGATGATCTCAACACCTAAGTCAGAGACTGAATGTCACTGCAATGGAAAGCAGGCGGTCATCTCTGTGGTACTCGACTCTTCAGAAGTAAAGCTTCAGATTTGACTAAAGGTTGACTGAAAGTTGTCCTATTTCTAGGAGATCTTGCAAAATCGGGGGCAGGGTCACTACCAGATTTCCTGTAAGTAAGAAAACATTGTCAGCAATGCCTGGGGGAATCTGAGAGCGGGGGCTGTCCGGCCTTGTGTCCTTATAGGGGGCATGACGGCCATTCACTGCGAGTGTGGTCCAGCATCAAATAAAATTATGAAATGTAGGCCCAAACTATGTTCCCTTGTCACTCTCTTCCCCCCCTCTCTTCTCCCCCTCCCTCCCTTGTCACTCTCTTCTCCCCCTCCCTCCCTTGTCACTCTCTGCTCCCCCCCAGTGGCGTCGCCAGGGGGGGCCACGGCCCCCCCTACATCATGCTGTGCCCCCCCATCTAAAATGCCCCCCCCCCCCTAAGTGAGCTGCCGCCGGGCACAGGGAGATGAGCGCTTCCATTGCGCTCATCTCCATTGTAATCTGCCTGTGCCAGCGGAGGTGCAGGGGAGGGAGAGGCGTGTCCCTTCCCCTTCCTCTGATAGGCTGCCGGCCTAGTGCCTGCAGCCTATCAGAGGCCGGCGCAGGCGGCGCGATGACGTCATCGCGCCGCCTGAGCGCGGGACACAGGAAGAGTCTGCATCGCATCGCTGACACTGAGGTAAGTATAAGTGTTTTTTTTATTTTATTTACAATAGTGTTACTGGCACATTGGGGGGGCTTATTACAATGGGGGGGGACTTAATACTGGCACATGATGGGGGGGACTTAAAACTGGCACATGATGATGGTAGAACTTAATACTGGCACATGATGATGGGGGGACTTAATACTGGCACATGATGATGGGGGGGACTTAATACTGGCACATGATGATGGGGGGGACTTAATACTGGCACATGATGATGGGGGGGACTTAATACTGGCACATGATGATGGGGGGGCTTAATACTGGCACATGATGGGGCTTAATGGCACGATGGGGGGCTTAATACTGGCACATGATGGGGGGCTTAATACTGGAACATGGGGTGGCTTAATACTGGCACATGATGGGGGGGCTTAATACTGGCACGTAATGGGGGGCTTATTACTGGCACATAATGGGGGGGCTTATTACTAGCACGTAATGGGGGGCTTATTACTGGCACGTGATGGGGGGCTTATTACTGGCACGTGATGGGAGGCTTATTACTGGCACGTAATGGGGGGCTTATTACTAGCACGTAATGGGTTATTACTGGCACGTGATGGGGGCTTATTACTGGCACGTGATGGGGGGCTTATTACTGGCACGTGATGGGGGGCTTAATACTAGCACGTGATGGGGGCTTATTACTGGCACGTGATGGGGGCTCTTGTTACTGGCACGTGATGGGGGGCTTATTACTAGCACATAATGGGGGGCTTATTACTGGCACGTAATGGGGGGCTTATTACTGGCATGTAATGGGGGGCTTATTACTAGCAAGTTATGGGGGGGCTTGTTACTGGCACGTGATGGGGGCTTATTACTGGCACGTAATGGGGGGCTTATTACTAGCACGTAATGGGGGGGCTTATTACTGGCACGTGATGGGGGGCTTATTACTGGCACATTGGGGGGCTTATTACTGGCACGTGATGGGGGGCTTATTACTGGCACGTGATGGGGGGCTTATTACTGGCACGTGATGGGGGGCTTATTACTGGCACGTGATGGGGGGCTTATTACTGGCACGTGATGGGGGCTCTTGTTACTGGCACATTGGGGGGCTCTTGTTACTGGCAGTGGCACATTATTGAGGGCACTTATTACTGGCACATTATTGGTGGGCACTATAGGGGCATCTACTGAGGCCACAAAGAAGGGGTGTTTTATATGGGGGGCTCTGTACAGTAGCATTTTATACTGGGACACATGGTGGGTACTATGGAGAAGGGGAGACAGGAGTACTATGGAGTCATCTACGGGGGGCACTAAGAAGGGGTATTTTATACTTGCAAATTATGGGGGACACTGAGGGCATCTACTGGGGCACGATATATGGGGCATTTTATACTGGTACATTATGGGGGGCACTAGCAGGAAGGGGGGAGAGGAGCACTATGGAGGCATTTACTGGGGCACTATATAGGGGTATTTTATACTGGAACATTATGGAGGACATTAGCTCAACTGGGGGCATAAGGGGGTATGTTTTGCACATTATAAGGAGAATTATTTCTACTAGGGGGGGGGGGGGGCATTATGGTGGGCTTTATTACTCCCCCATGGTATGACCCCCTAGTAGCAGCACCATCCTCTCCCTGCTCTGCTATCTCTCTGCCCCTTCTCCAAATCCTTTTTATGAAATCTTTCTCATTAGGATAAAAGACAACATCAGCTCCGCCGAGCCCCCGGCCAAAGTGTGGAAGTGGCGTCCGAGATCCCCAAGGGCCAAGTAACTGTAAGTGTTCATGTGAAATATGTTTATTTTATATATGTACACTCCTGTGAGAGGCGGGGAGGGAGATCTGTGGATGACACTGTTATAGGGAGGGAGATCTGTGGATGACACTGTTATAGGGAGGGAGATCTGTGGATGACACTGTTATGGAGGGAGATCTGTGGATGACACTGTTATAGGGAGGGAGATCTGTGGATGACACTGTTATGGAGGGAGATCTGTGGATGACACTGTTATAGGGAGGGAGATCTGTGGATGACACTGTTATAGGGAGGGAGATCTGTGGATGACACTGTTATGGAGGGAGATCTGTGGATGACACTGTTATAGGGAGGGAGATCTGTGGATGACACTGTTATGGAGGGAGATCTGTGGATGACACTGTTATAGAGAGGGAGATCTGTGGATGACACTGTTATAGGGAGGGAGATCTGTGGATGACACTGTTATGGAGGGAGATCTGTGGATGACACTGTTATAGGGAGGGAGATCTGTGGATGACACTGTTATGGAGGGGGAAATGGGGATGACACACTGTTATGGGATGGATCTGTGGATGACACATATAGCATAAGATGCTATATACGGTATGTGGCATCCACAGATCCCCCTCTCTATAAAAGTGTCATCCACAGACAGCTGGACTTTTCTTCCCTGTTGCGGTTTTAGGTATTGGGTAAAGTATTGCAGCATTTCTAAGCGTACTTGTGTAAATGTATCGTTGTTATAGCTGCCCCCCCTACTTTTGTCCTGGCCCCCAGTGTGCCCCCCCAAAATTTGAAAGCTAGAGACGCCACTGCTCCCCCCCTCCCTTGTCACTCTCTTCTCCCCTCCCTTGTCACTCTCTTCTCCCCTCCCTTGTCACTCTCTTCCCCCCTCCCTTGTCACTCTCTTCCCCCCTCCCTTGTCACTCTCTTCCCCCCTCCCTTGTCACTCTCTTCTCCCCCCTCCCTTGTCACTCTCTTCTCCCCCCTCCCTTGTCACTATCTTCTCCCCCCTCCCTTGTCACTATCTTCTCCCCCCTCCCTTGTCACTATCTTCTCCCCCTCCCTTGTCACTCTCTTCCCCCCTCCCTTGTCACTCTCTTCTCCCCTCCCTTGTCACTCTCTTCTCCCCTCCCTTGTCACTCTCTTCCCCCCTCCCTTGTCACTCTCTTCCCCCCTCCCTTGTCACTCTCTTCCCCCCTCCCTTGTCACTCTCTTCTCCCCCCTCCCTTGTCACTCTCTTCTCCCCCTCCCTTGTCACTCTCTTCTCCCCCCTCCCTTGTCACTATCTTCTCCCCCCTCCCTTGTCACTATCTTCTCCCCCTCCCTTGTCACTCTCTTCCCCCCTCCATTGTCACTATCTTCTCCCCCCTCCCTTGTCACTCTCTTCCCCCCTCCCTTATCACTCTCTTCTCTCCCCCTCCCTTGTCACTCTCTTCTCCACCCCCTCCCTTGTCACTCTCTTCTCCACCCCTCCATTGTCACTCTCTTCCCCCCTCCCTCGTCACTCTCTCATTCTCCCCCCCCACTCTCTCATTCCCTCCCCCCTACTCTCTCATCCTCCCCCCACTTTCTCATTCCCTCCCCCCCACTCTCTCATTCCCTCCCCCCCACTCTCTCATTCCCCCCCCCCCTCTCTCATTCCCTCCCCCCCACTCTCTCATTCCCTCCCCCCCCACTCTCTCATTCCCTCCCCCCCCTACTCTCTCATCCCCCCCCCCACTCTCTCATTCCCTCCCCCCCTACTCTCTCATTCCCTCCCCCCCTACTCTCTCAATCCCTCCCCCCCACTCTCTCATTCCCTCCCCCCCACTCTCTCATTCCCTCCCCCCCCTACTCTCTCATTCCCTCCCCCCCCTACTCTCTCAATCCCCCCCCACTCTCTCATTTCCCCCCCCCCACTCTCTCAATCCCTCCCCCCCCTACTCTCTCATTCCCTCCCCCCCCCTACTCTCTCATTCCCTCCCCCCCTACTCTCATTCCCTCCCCCCCCTACTCTCTCAATCCCTCCCCCCCTACTCTCATTCCCTCCCCCCCTACTCTCTCATTCCCTCCCCCCCCTACTCTCTCATTCCCTCCCCCCCTACTCTCTCAATCCCTCCCCCCTACTCTCATTCCCTCCCCCCCCCCCTCTCTCAATCCCTCCCCCCCCTACTCTCTCATTCCCCCCCCCCTACTCTCATTCCCTCCCCCCCCTACTCTCTCATTCCCTCCCCCCCCTACTCTCTCATTCCCTCCCCTCTCCCCCACTCTCATTCCCTCCCCTCCCCCCCCACTCTCTCATTCCCTCCCCTCCCCCCCCACTCTCTCATTCCCTCCCCCCCCACTCTCTCATTCCCTCCCCCCCCTACTCTCTCAATCCCTCCCCCCTCCACTCTCTCAATCCCCCCCCCCACTCTCTCATTCCCTCCCCCTCCACTCTCTCAATCCCTCCCCCCCTACTCTCTCATTCCCTCCCCCCCTACTCTCTCAATCCCTCCCCCCCTACTCTCTCATTCCCTCCCCCCCTACTCTCTCAATCCCTCCCCCCCCTACTCTCTCATTCCCTCCCCCCCCTACTCTCTCAATCCCTCCCCCCTCCACTCTCTCAATCCCCCCCCCCACTCTCTCATTCCCTCCCCCCCTACTCTCTCAATCCCTCCCCCCCTACTCTCTCATTCCCTCCCCCCCCTACTCTCTCAATCCCTCCCCCCTCCACTCTCTCAATCCCCCCCCCCACTCTCTCATTCCCTCCCCCCCTACTCTCTCATTCCCTCCCCCCCCCACTCTCTCATTCCCTCCCCCCCCTACTCTCTCAATCCCTCCCCCCCTACTCTCTCATTCCCTCCCCCCCCCTACTCTCTCAATCCCCCCCCCCACTCTCTCATTCCCTCCCCCCCCACTCTCTCATTCCCTCCCCCCCCACTCTCTCAATCCCTCCCCCCCCTACTCTCTCATTCCCTCCCCCCCCTACTCTCTCATTCCCTCCCCCCCCTACTCTCTCAATCCCTCCCCCCTACTCTCTCAATCCCCCCCCCCTACTCTCATTCCCTCCCTCCCCCTACTCTCTCATTCCCTCCCCCCCCTACTCTCATTCCCTCCCTCCCCCTACTCTCTCATTCCCTCCCCCCCCTACTCTCATTCCCTCCCCCCCCTACTCTCTCATTCCCTCCCCCCCACTCTCTCATTCCCCCCCCTCTAATGTAGCGTGGCTGAGCTCTGTTTGGTCCATGGTATAGGAGCATTTGGTTCCTGTACCCGGCCGGACTGACAGGAAGCGCACACTAAGTGTGCACTTCCTTTCAGTCCGGCCGGGTACAGGAAACAAATAATCCTGTACCGCGGACCGAACAGAGCTCAGCCACGCTACATTAGAGGCGCTTCCCTCCTGTCAGTCTCTCTCTTCAGGCTGCGCCCGGGCGGTGCACAATCATAGACGCGGCAGCCGCCCAGTGCGGGGAAGGGCCCGCCGCCGTACTTTTAAAAAAAAACTTGCGGCAACGCTTTTTTTTAAAACCGCATGGGGCAGCTGCCTAAGTCGCCTTACAGGTGGCGCCGGCCCTTAGTATATCCAGACCCTGCAGAGCATTACATCCCAGTACATTCAAGAGTTAAACATGGTGGTGACAGGATCTCAGCTCCGCCCCCTCCATGTCTCCGGAGGCCCCATGAGGCTCTTGTCCTGTCAGGAGATCTGCTGCAGTAATAGAGGAATCACCGCCCTACACGGGACCCGCCTCCACCGCTGAGCTCCGCCCCTCCTGATCACATGACAGTGATGTCATCCCAGGTCCTTCAGCTCTTGCATATTCAGTCTCTGCAGAGCTTTACATCTCAGTATATCCAGTCCCTGCAGAGCATTACATCTGTATCACTCTCCTATTGATGTTCTAGCTGACCAGAAAGATCACAGGTTTTACAAAACCCCATCACTGCTTCACCCTTACTGATCACACAGGCATTACATCGTCACTCCCTCCACTACTGATCCCCGCCCCCTCCTGATCACATGACGGTGACGTCATCCCAGGTCCTTCAGCTCTTGCAGTGCAGCAGATACAGAGCAGGTCCTGGTCGGTAGTCACTGCTGTGGTGTCTGGAGCCTCTTCTTCTCTCTGGTATCAGCCATTTCTCCAGAATCCCCCTTTATCCCCGGTGCTGGGGGCTCTGAGAAGCGGGGTCTCTCCAGGAGCAGTAAGTGCGGTTCTGGATCTCACTAATGCTCTTGTCCCTGGAGGATTTCCAGCCTCTCCCTCCTCATAAAGGGGCCTGCAGTACTAGAAGCCTCCAGCTCCTCCAGGTCTCTCCTCTTCTCCTGAATGACCACCAAGGATGGACAGGAAGGAGATCAGCAGAAGACTATTAGACCTCACCTTGGAGATCATCTCCCTGCTGAGCGGAGAGGTAAACTTTTCTAGATTTCTCTCCTCTTTATTGTATTCTGTAACAAGTCAGACATCGGGAAGGAGAATCCATCATAGGAAGTGATAGGAAGAGTCCAGGGTCCTGGAGAACGGCCTCCAGACCTTCCAAGTGATGGAGAACCTGAAGATCAGCCACCAGTATGGTCAGTGATGGATCATGGAGACCAATAGTCTAATGTTGTAGGAGCCATGAGAAGGTAAGTAGGCACGTTGTACCCAGGAGGAGAGGAAGCAGAGGAGGAGATGGCCGGAGTGTGGCCTGGAGGGAGGATTTCTACCACTAGTCTGACATCTAGATGATACTGGACTATAACAAGGAGGCCTCCACTACGTCTAGAGGAAAGAAGGTTTCTCCACCAACATAGAAGAGGAGTCTTTACTGTAAGAGCAGTGAGACTATAGAGCTCTCTGCCAGAGGAAGGAGTCATGGGGGATTCTCTAGAAGAGTCCAGAAAGGGCCTGGAGGTCTGGAGGGTAATAATATTCCAGCTTCTAGTGTCTAGATTACTGGAGATGGGGCCTTGATCCAGGGAGGGATTCTGAGTGTAGATCTGGAGTCAGGAAGGAATTTCTTTCCCTAAGTGTCTCTCTCCATCCACAGGATTACACCATAGTGAAGAAGACATCGGGGGGGACTCCCATCATCCATGAGTCAGGAGGTTGGAGCAGGACCCCCATCACTGAGCCTTTCCCCCTGATACATGAGCAGAAGATCCTAGAACTCACCCACAAGATGATGGAGCTGCTGACTGGAGAGGTGACACTGCTGGGAATGCTGGGAAATTCTCCAGTAACAGCACTGGAGGGGTCTGGGTGATGACGGTGTCATTGTGTTGTCAGGTTCCTGTAAGGTGTCAGGATGTGGCGGTCTATTTCTCCATGGAGGAGTGGGAGTATGTAGGAGGATACAAGGATCTGTACAAGGAGGCCATGATGGAGGCTCCCCGGCCTCTGACATCACCAAGTAAGAAGAGACGAGGTGAGAAGAGGCCGTGTTAGAGCCTCAGTCCGGTCATGTGCAGTGTGTACACGTGTGTAATGACATGTAATGTAGGAGCTCCACATGTTATTCTCCGGTCACATCACGTTAGAGCCTACATTTCCCATATACATCACACTTCTCCATAGGCTCCATCCTCCTGACAGATATAGTGTCCTCTTGGCCTCCATCGGCCGGTACAGTAGATGACACTATTCTATACAGAGGATCCTGCAGGAGAACCTGCGCCGTGCCGTATACATGGGGCTTATGGGTGACGTCTGCCCCTGTGTGACTATATAGAATGATAGGACTGTACAGGGGAGACGTCACCTCCTTCTATCAGAGATCTACGTTAGGAAACCCTCCTGATATCTACCTCTGATGGAAGGCTCAGACGTGGTGTGAACATATCCTTATTCCATAGTCACTTTCCAGTAGTTCTCCTCCCTTCATGTCTGGGATCCTCTAGTCACTCCACAAGCAGAGAAGACACAAGGTGCTATATGTGACCGGAGAAGAAGGTGGGATCACCGGGCTCTTCTCTCTCCTCCTCCAGTCTGTGGTCCTGGCAGAGCGGACATGTGTCTTCTAGCAGTAGATGTACGGCCCGGAGTGTTCTAGCTGCGGAGGCTCCACAAATGTGCAGGCGGCCTATCACATACCTTACATACCCACCAAGCCAGCTCACCACACATGACGAGACTCGACTGTGTGTTCCTGAATCTCTTTGGTTAGATGCCCAGGACAGCAGAGCTCTCCACCCCCTCCACTATTTGCAGTAGATGTAGAGCTCCCGCCTGACTCTTCATGTCTCAGACTATTACAGGTTTTAAGGAACACACAGCCTTATCTGCAGCTGATACACAAGACCCACCTCTCGATATGGAGGCTGAGGATATCCCCGCTCCTGCAGGTGTAATACAGGCTTTACCTTGCTAGATAGAATCAATTTACTTAGATTGAAGTTCCTGTCCACATTTCTGTATCTTTTCCATAATTCCCCCGTGTGGTTCCCACAGAAGTTCTTTCATAGTCCCTGTAAGCAGATGCTGGAAATACTATGGGTGGGATCTGTTCCTAGACTCAGGGTGGAGACCCTCTGCTTACCAGTTGATTGGGGGAACTGGCCCTTCCAAGCTTTTGTCACCATTACCTGGCTCACCGATTATTAATGGTCACTGGTGGTTAAGGCCTCAGACTGTAATCCTGCCTTGTGTTTGGTATGTAGAGGGTTGGATTCTGATCGAGCTTTGAGGGATCTACTCTTGCGAGGACTTGGTCCTGTCCATCCCAACCTCCCCGAGCCAATGTTGGTCATGTTTAAAATATGGTATTATTATTAAATTGTCCCCTAAGGAAGAAGCCAAATGGTCACTGAACACTCCTCTGTGGCTTAATCTTCGGCCGCCACATTTTGGGAGATTCCCTGGTTCGGAGATGTCTCTCACCCATTGTTGATGGGAATTCATTGTAATCTTTTCAATATCTGCAATCTAATTTCAATAAACTTTATAATGACTCTCAGCTGAATCTTGCTTTGAGGGAGCCTTTCACTGGATCTCCTACTTCATGAAGGAACGGCTCAGTCTGTGGATCTGATGAAGCCACTTTCCGCCTCCTATAGGCAGCAGCTAGACATCTTCCTGCATCGAGGGAGAAGACGCTTGAAAGATGGCAGAGAGATATAGAGGGAGAGATCTCTGGTCTAGTTTAAGATGATTGTAAGAATCTCCTGGGCAGCACAGGTTCTCCTTTCATTAGTGCAGGTCCCATTTATCCATATAATGTATTATTTGGGTTGGGTTGGCCGCCCTCGTTGAATGGCTGATGGTACGATATCGTAAATGTTTTAGGACTGTCTTGAAGATGAGGAGTCTCACTTGGGTGCACCCTAAGATTTATCTGTATGGGATGGTGGATGGCCCTACAGACTTTGTGTACATTCCTATTGTATTATGCCGCTTATTCAGAGTTATTGGGCTCTTAGATCTTCTCTGGAGAACCCCGACCTACTTCTCCCTACTTGATTTTTTTCCTTTTCTCCCCTCTCCGTTTGCTCCGTTCCCAGTATTTCTCTGTATAGCACCGTCTGTGACTTTGCTGTGCATATTTTATGGTCCTATTGCTCTCTCTGTGGAATCAATGTTCCTTAAAAATATTTCTATATTAAATCTATATTTTATATGTTGATTCCAGAGATGAGTGAATTGACGACAATGCTCCGAATCAGAGTCCGTGTCCTTGCTCTGCTGATCAGAGCAGCGGCGCAGGCATGAAATTGTCAGGGCTAAATGTCTGGTCCTGGCAATGTGGCGGCAGGTGGACGCTTCTTCACCTGCGAGGACAGCCCCCCCACCGGTGAAGAAGCCCTCCTGATGAGACGTATCGAGTAATTCAGCTGTAATTTATTCCAATTTGTGTGAATCATTGTAAATTGACCGAGTAGTATCGGCCTGATTTGTATGCTCGACCTCGCCTAAACAACAGAAAAACCATGGCGGAACTGCACGTTTTTATCACCCTACAAAGAATTGTATTCCCCTTTTCCAATACAAGCTATGGTAAATGAAATGGTGCCCCCAAAAAATACAACACGTCCCACAAAAAAATAAGCCCTCCTATGGGCGGAAATGTAAAAACGTTGCAGAGGGGTAAAAAATGAAAATTGTCACGGTCTTTAAAGTGTAAATTTTTTGAAAGTGTTAGAAATACCCTAAAAATATACTTTAGGATCCATTTTGGTGGTAAAATGGTAAATGACGTTTGGGCCTCTGTAAGCAGTGTTCACTGCAGCGCATAGAGAATCCGTCACCACAGCCAAGTATGCGGCTTGCGGACACAGACTTGTATTATACGTGCTGCAGTGATGGGAGCACATCTCCCTGCCCCCGCCTTTTGCTGAAGGCTCTGCCATCGAGTATCAGTGCAGGATGCGCCGCAACGTTCTATGCAGAGGTTCCAGTGTGCAAAGCTCCTGCCTGTCCTCGCTACGCTCCACTGGAACCTCTGCGTAGAACGTTGCACAGTATCCTGCCCTGATACATGTGCTCCCGTCAGGACATATAATACAAATCAATATCCGTACACTGCATACATTTTGGACCGTGTATGACTTTTTGATCACTTTTTTATAAAAAAAAAAATTGGTAGGTGGAGCGACAAAAAACTGCAAATCAGCCATTTTTATTTTTTTCCAGTTATGGCATTCATCGTACGGGATAAATACATTTAGATTTTAATAGTTCACAAGTTTTGGGTTTATTGTTTAGAAGTTTTAATTGTTTATTTTTATAATGAGAAAAGGGGCTGATTTTGAATATTTTCATTTATTTTTTATTTTTTTAAGAACCTGCCCCAGGGGGTTGAATATGCGATCTTCAGGTTGCTTCTGCCTTACATTGCGATGAATTATAATTACAATGTATTGCAGATTAGCTATGTTCTTATAGAGCGCTGCCACCTTCAGGTCTCCCTAAAATCTACAGTTGTAATAGGCTGAGTTTCTTCGGAGAGACCCAGGCTATTGCAGACAATGAAAGGCTTCCCTGATCTCAGCACTGTTGAAGCAGTTCGTGCCCAGGGAGCGCAATGTTCCTGGAGAAAGCTGCCTCAGTTAGTGTGGTCACGATTAACTATGGCATCTTAGGGATTAAATGCCTGTGATCGGCGTTATTGCTGATCGCAGACATTTCCCTTGTATGTCTTACTGTGTGAAACAGCAGAAACCCGGTGGCTATGGGCTTGCTTTGTTCCAGAGTGGATACCATCTTGACAGAGACGAAATATGCTGTACATGTACGGCAGATGTCATCAAGTGGTTAATGTGCTGCAAAAAGGATGAACAAGCCTTTTACACGGCCTGATTATTGGGGATAAGTGCTTGTACTAATGTTTGTTCGCTATTATTGGCCCGACAATTGTACAGTGTAAATGTGGCTTTAGGGTGACGTAGTGAAACACTTACTGGAACCAGTAGCGGACTCTGTGTGTGTGTCTCTGTCTCTCTCTCTCTGTAGCTGCTCCATTCATGCACTGCAACTACAGTATAATCCATCTTTATCTCTGCCTCACTGCTCTCAGAACAGGGCAACAGGACAATTACTTGGTTATTCAAGGGGTTCTCTGGTTTCATAATTCATTTTTTTATTTATCTGCACAAAAAAAACTCAAATGGTGCATATTTTTGACCCATATACCTGTTTTTCATGAGCACTTTCCTTCCCCATTTTCCAGTTTCACTGCTTCCTGGCAGGATGTTTACATGCAGAACTTCCTGTTTTCATCAGCTTTCTGCAGGGTTTTCTAACCAAACCCATCATGCTTTGCTCTGTCGTGTTTCTCAGGGCTTGGTCCCCCTACCACACTCTTCTCTCAGTAGTAGTAACTCTTCCTAAACCTGTCCTCTCAATGTCAGTTAGGCAGAGCAAGCGCAGTGTCTGGATGATAAACCTGGGGCCGGGCTAGATAGTTTTTTTTCTATACCAAATATTTATTTTGGCTTATTTTGAGACAGATTTGTATGCTAGAATTGTTGTGCAATTTTGGTGCTAGATGGCACATCTTAGGCCACGCCCTTTGTTGATATTTGGCAAATTTTCACGCAGTTGGCAAAATTGTCTAGGAGCACTGACTGACGTGTTTCCAACTTAATAGATTTATCTACTTTATGGTTTGAAAAATATATCTATTTTTTTTTTTTTATCCTAACAGAAAATTCCAATAAGGACTCTGAGAAAAACTTCATGTTATCAGTAGATTATAAAGTAGAAGATGAAGATATCGGGCAGCGCTCTTCAGGAGAAAACCTCATTGCCTATAATGTCCATCCAGGACTTCACAGAACAGATCTGTCATATGATCTGCTCGAACACGAGGAACCTTCTGCTGACCAATCACAGATTGCAACCACAAGTACTGGCCAGAAAGAGGCTAAAAGATATCAGTGTGGGGAATGTGGAAAACAGTTTACACAACGCTCAGGTCTTTACACCCACAGAAGGATTCACACAGGAGAGAAGCCATATTCATGTTCAATATGTGGAAAATGTTTCGCATATAAATCGCTAGTTGTGAAGCATGAGAGAATACACACAGGAGAGAAGCCCTATTCATGCCCGGAATGTGGGAAATGTTTTACGACTAAATCAGATCTCGTTAAACATCATAGGCGTCACACAGGAGAGAAGCCATATTCATGCAGAGAGTGTGATAAATGTTTTATTACTAAAGACATCCTCAAGGTTCATCAGAGAAGTCACACAGGAGAGAAACCATTTAAATGTTCACTATGTGGGAAATGTTTTGCAGATAAATCCGGTCTTTCCAAACATCAGCTATATCACACAGGAGAGAAACCATTTTCATGTTCAGAATGTGGGAAGGGTTTTACAAGTAAATCAGATCTTGTTAAACATGAGAGAATTCACACAGGAGTGAAGCCATATGTATGTATGGAATGTGGTAAAGGTTTTACATGTAAATCAGATCTTATTAAACATGAGAGAACTCACACAGGAGAGAAGCCGTATTCATGTTTTAAGTGCGGGAAAAGTTTCAAAACTATATCAGATCTTGGTAAACATGAGAGGACTCACAAACCATAGCCGTATTCATCTTCAGAATGTGGAAAATGGTTTATTACTAAAGACAAACTCAAACAACATTCACACAGGAGAAAAAGTTACATGTACAGTGTAAAATGTTTACCTTCTAAAGCCACCCTCAAGGTTCACTAGGGAAGTCACACAGGAGAGAAGCCGTATTTATGTTCAGAATGTGAGAAATGTTTTATTTATAAAGACAACCTGAAGGTTTATCAAAGAAGTCACACAGGAGAGAACCCATAGTCATGTTCACTGTTGATATATTACTTCTATTTATATATTTATCTGTAGAACATTTTCTTGTTACACATTAGTGAATTCACCCTGGGGCAAAACAATTTGAGATTTTTTTTATGTGGAAAATGCTTTATAAGAAAGTCAAATTTTGAAACTACTCAGAGAGTTCACAAAAAAGAAACCATACTCTTGTTTGGAAGAAGAAAAAGGTTAGCAGAAAAAAAAATATTTTTAGTTATTCACAGATATTAAATGGACAATGTTTTGGATGGAATTAGCCTGGATCTGCTTAATACGCAAATTATATTTCCCTGAAGTCAACAGTGATCGGGATCTGTGGAGGAAAAGCATTGTGGATATGAGGAAGAGAAGAAGAGTTGCCTGTCAGAGCAGTGAAGATGAAGCTGCCATAAACCTTGCTTCTATATTCATACCTCGACCCACACTGCAGGGAATCCAGAGGACACCGTAAAGGAGGAAGGACCTCCCATGTGGACTGCTATGTAACATATATGGACATATCGATATTTGATCTTAATTCATACAGTATATAAAGATAAAGGTGATGGAAGTGTGGAAAAACAAGACTCGATTGGAATTCATACTAACCTGTTTAACCAAGAAACAAATCTGACATTTTCTTCTATGGCTTGAAAACCTCTTTGGCAAAAAACTCCAGCAGGCATTTATTATGGTCAGTATCTTATATCAGGATTTGTCAGATAAAACTAGGAGCACCTCTAGAACATGGAAGACGTGTAAATCCTTCCATTCTGCTTTTCTATATTATGTTCTGATTCCAGGATTCTCTTACAATTTCTGATACAGGATTCTGACCGAACTGCTCAAGTGTGAATGAGGCCGCACCGTCTGCTGGTCTCTTATATGGGAGGTTTTATTTCCTTTTCTTCCATGGAGATCATGTACAAAGACCTATGGGTAGAATCGGGTGCTCCATAAAGTGTAACTGTCATGAGAATTTTTTTTATATTGTGCAGAGCCAATGACTTGAATCATTTTTATTAAGGAAATGTGTCTTTTTTAAACTTTAGATATTTATTGATTCCATACAAGTGTTCATTTACAGAATACATACCGTATATCAATCAGAATCCACGCAGGGATCACGAGGAATCAAAATTTTAACTTTTTCAGTACCACACCAAATAATAACCATCAGAATAAACATAATTTGAAAACCTAGGCTAACATCATGCGTATTAAAGCGAACCTTTCACCTCATTTTCACTTTATAAACTAGCAACAGTACCTTATAGATTATCTTGAGTGTGTTGTTATCCATGTTAGTGCCGCTTTCCTGGGCTCTTTATACTTCAAAAAATCGTCTTATAAACTTCACATTCGGTGCTCCAACAGTCATGCAACCAGTCAAGGGGGTAGCCCTTCCATCTCCTCTGGCCGTACCGCCCCTGCCCTAACCCCTCCTCTATGCTCCTTAACTGACAGCCGGCTCAGTCGCCGGGACGGCGCTTCCGAAACCTGCGCATGCGCCGTCCTCCTCATTCGCCGCGCGATCCCGTCTGAAAATGAGGTGAAAGGCTCGCTTTAAGGTGTGTCAGCAAGACTTACCCTATCAGAGGAGTTGGTTACATTCATCGAGACAGAGACTATTCAAGGTTTGGCGAATTTATCCCACAAATCCCATGTTTGTGCCAATTTGGCCTGTGAGTTTTTTCTTTTAAGTGAAGAGCTTCTCTAGTCTAGGTCATAATTAAAATTGGAATTGGACTTCCAGAACCTCGCAATCATTGCCCTAGCTGCTAAGATGACCTGACCACAGCCTGTCCGCAGAAGGCCCACAAAACACAGGGCCAGGGATGGGGAAACAGGAATGTTATATCCTGTGAAGAAGGAGGAAGACTGCCTTCCAGAAGGTGGAGACCGGGGGGCCGTCCCACCACGTTTGTATGTGCCGATGAGACCAAAATGTGTGTCTCTTTATCAGCAGACATCTGTATCACTCTGAACACATTGCCCAAATAAAGTATATTACAAATCTCTGTCCCTACAAGATATAAAACATTGAAGTGTTGTAGCCACAGAGCAGCCAAGGTCCAGTTTTATCTTCTGTGACCATCCGTCTGGTTTCTGTTATGCAGGCCATAGAGTTCTATTATGACGAAATGCAAAACGGAACGCCTCTTAAAGGCATTCTGTTTTGCATTCAGTCATAGAATTCCGTGAAAACATAATCCATAATGGAATTGTAATAAAACCCGAGCTCGAACGCTGCCTGATAAGCTGTTGGGAATTTGCAGCGCTCACCAGAGTTCTGTTGAGCTCGGCGGCTCCCTAAAGCAGCTGATCGGTGGGGCTGCCAGGTGTCGGACCCCCGTCCATGTGATAATGATGACCTATCTTGAGAATAGCTCATCATTATAATTTCCTGGATAAACCCCTTAAGGCTACATGCACATGATGCAGATTATACTTTTTTTTTCCCAACAGATTCTTGTGCAGAAAAATCATACAGAACCGGCAGAGTGTACGATATTAGACACATCCTATGTACACGGTTTTTCCTTCCGTGTGGAAATGGATTCTGAAATCCGCAGCATGTCAATTATGGTCGCGTTTTTTTTTTTTGTGGATTTCACTCTCTAAAGGAAAGGTATAATCTGCAGCAAAATCTCATCAAATCCACAAAAAACGGAAGTAAAACATGCGATTTAGATGCAGAAACACAAAAATACACATGTAAATTTATGGGATTTTCTACATGTTCGCCCGCACCTGTGTGCAGGTGGCCTAACTATCGGTGAAACCACACTGATTTGTGGTAAAGCTTCATGTCATATTCACAGATTTGGCCGCACTTCAGCCGCGTCGTGCCTACAAGACGTGAATCCAGAATAACCGAGTGATGAATGCACTTAATGACATTTCCTTCTGTGGAATAAAGTTCTGTGAATTGTTTTTTAATGAATAATTGTAAGGTGTTTTTTTAGCTTTTTATACTGTGAATGATGATGAAATATTATCTGTCCACATAATCTACAAGGGGCGTCCTTACATTTCTATATGACCGTAGTCGGAGGCTCCATGAAGGCTCTGAAGGTCGAAGGAATGATTGGAAGGACTTGGATGTTCATGGCATATCCACAGGAGGTACCATAAATGGCTGATGCAGGTCCCACCTCTGGTTCCCATACCTATGTGGAGAGCGGGGGTCATCTATCACGCAGATCATGCTGATGTAAATGATTTTGATTGGTCTGACATGACACTTGGGTGCCTCTCACCAACCTTATCCAAACCTTATAATGCCCGGGGCCCTCACACAGGTTGTACTTACCTTGCTTCCCAGCACCCGCGTCTCTTCAGATGCCCATACGGCCACCGCTGCATCTCCCTGTTGTGCGGATCAGGGGGTACAGCCAATTACAGGCCATGACGGGGACGAGCCTTCCTAGCATGTGGGGCAGCGGCCGTGCGGGCATCAGAAGCGACACGAGTGCCAGGGAGCAAGGTAAGTAAAACCTATATGAAGGGCCTGGGCATTGGAGACAGCATTATAAGAGTTGATAACCCCTTTAAATGTGCCTGGAGTTGTGTGACATTCATTATCCAGTACCGCAAGGCATTGTTCACAATGAACCAGTCATCAGTGTGGGATGTGGCCAAAGGACGTCCACTTCTCTGCCTTACTGTGACTCTTCCAGTCTCTCTATCTCTGATACAACCTGCTGATGACACTCTAAGCTCAGGGGCCACTTCCATCTGAGAACATCCTGCTTGAAGCCTCACAATGGTGAGGTACTGTTGCTCAATTGTTAGGTATCGTCTTGGTCTCATGATCTCAAAATGTGAACAGCGTGATGAGGAGGACTGTTTAGATACCAATTGTAATTGAACCAAGAAATATATGGATTTTGCTGTTAAAGGATAACTGTCATATTTAGACCCTAATTTCAATTTTCATATAGAAGGATAACTGTCACATTTAGCCCCTAATTTCAATTTTCATATATGTAGTTACTAATAACATGATATTCTAGAATCAGTTACTATTAGACTGACTTACCCCATATTTAATAAGATTCAGCCCTTAGCAACCAGTCTGCATAAAACTGCAATTTCACTATTCAGTTAAGATGGCCGCCACTACCCTCACCTTGAGGCTAATCCCGCCTGCCCTCACTAGCCAGTAACAATAGCCCCCAAAAGTGTCAGTAACCAGAGCCCTCCCCCCTAAAGGGTTAATCTCCTGCAGCACAAAGGGGTCCTCTTACCTCATGTAGCTTTCATTTATACACTGAGCAGATGGCAGATCTCCCTTCCCTGGTCTGCGCTGCTCCAACTCTGCATTCTCCAGCTCTGCTGAGTGAGGGAGCGTCTGCCAAGTGCAGGGACAGGGAGAAGTGCACACAGCCCAGGCACTGTTATCAGCTGCTGGGGAGGACCTGGCTTTAATCATTTACTTACAGTCCCTGGCTTACAGCAGCCTGCTTCTGCGTCCTCCGTCCTTCAACAGATAGACGGACCAGGCCTAGCAACCCTATTTTAAGCGCAGGTAAAATTAGGCAGTACAGGGAACAAAAATGTGGAATTAAGGGGTAATTGAATACACAGTGAAAAGTTGAAATAGGGCCACCAAGGAGATATTAATCACCACAATCCAATACTCCAAAAAAACAAAAAAAAAAAGAGTAATCCTTTAAGCTCCTTGTTAGAGAACAGAAAATTGTGCAAAAAGTACTGAAACCTGGAACAGTTGGACGTGTGCATTCAAAAGTTTAGAGGTCACATTAAGTTCTCCTGTAAACGTTACAGTGAATTTTAGGTTCATCCTGAAATTTCACCCGCAAGCCAAATATCCCTGGCTTTTTGTGAGTAGTGTATATAGCAGGGGTGGCCAACCTTACAGACACAAAGAGCCAGAAAAAAAAATCGTATGGTTGCCAAGAGCCATAAGCTTTCCGTTTACACAAATATGCGTGCACACGACAGTATTACTGCAATTGAGTTATCAAACATTTAAAAGTGCATTTAAACCACCTTTCCTACCTGTAGTGTAGACAGCTTTAGTGAGACTTCTGGCAATCTTTGTTTTTCACAATGTGTTTCAAGATTTCTCAGATGACACCCCATGCACAGATGACCGCCCCATGCACAGATGACCGCCCGTGCTCAGATGACCACCCATGCTCAGATGACCGCCTTATGCTCAGATGACCGCCCCATGCTCAGATGACACCTTATGCTCAGATGACCGCCTCATGCTCAGATGACCGCCTTATGCTCAGATGACCGCCTTATGCTCAGATGACCGATGACCTGCCCATGCTCAGATGACACCTTATGCTCAGATGACCGCCTTATGCTCAGATGACCGCCCCATGCTCCGATGACCGCCCCATGCTCAGATGACCGCCCCATGCACAGATGATTGCTCTATGCTCAGATGACCGCCCCATGCTCAGATGACACCTTATGCTCAGATGACCGCCTCATGCTCAGATGACCGCCTTATGCTCAGATGACCACCTTATGCTCAGATGACCGATGACCTGCCCATGCTCAGATGACACCTTATGCTCAGATGACCGCCTTATGCTCAGATGACCGCCCCATGCTCCGATGACCGCCCCATGCTCAGATGACCGCCCCATGCACAGATGATTGCTCTATGCTCAGATGACCGCCCCATGCTCAGATGACCTCCCCATGCTCAGATGACACCTTATGCTCAGATGACCGCCTTATGCTCAGATGACCGCCCCATGCTCAGATGACCCTCCCCATGATCAGATGACCGCTCTATGCTCAGATGACCGCCCCATGCTCAGATGACCGCCTTATCAGATGACACCCCATGCTCAGATGACACCCCATGCTCAGATGACGCCCCATTCTCAGATGCTCAGGGGTGATTTGACATAGGGAAGATGTGAGCATGGGGTGTCTGATTTTTGGTGTCTTATGTGAGCACTGGGGAGACTTATTTTGTGGGTCTGATGAGGATTTGGGGGTCTTATCTGAGCTCATACTACCCCCATGTCAGATAAGACCCCTAGATCAGTACTTTAATAAAATAAAACTGTGTAGGAGGTTTATCCTACCTCTGCTGCCGCTGCTCTGAAGACTGTGGCACCCTCTCCACAGTGACCTCCAGTCGGAGGCAGTGCCCCCTTTTTTGTATGGCCTATTTATATATTTGTACAGGTTAATCATGTCCCCCCTTAGACGTCTCTTCTCAAGACTAAATAAATTTAATTCTTTTAATCTTTCTTCATAACTGAGACCCTCCATGCCCCTTATCAGTTTAGTCGCACTCCTCAGTACTTTTTCCAGCTGCAGAGCATCCTTTCTAGGGACTGGTGCCCAGAACTGAACTGCATACTCCAGATGAGGCCGCACCAACGCTTTGTAAAGTGATAATATTACATCCCTGCCCCGAGTGTCCATGCCTCATTTAATGCATGACAATATCCTGGTGGCCTTAGTGTCACGCCCTGCCCTGTGGGTGTTCTGAGGAGATCTGTCAGAGTTGCTGCACGTGGCTCGATCTGACAGTTTGTTTTGTTGTGGGTTTGAACAGAATCACACCTCCTCCCAGGTGTGGTTCTTTAGGTAATTGGTGAGGCTATTTATTCCTCCCTCTCCCTATAGACTTTGCGGGTTTTAGTTCTGCCTTGTGTGAGCTCTGGAAGTTTGGTGGATCGTCTTCTCCAACACATCTCTAGATAAGTCCTTTTCCCTTTTTCCTTCTGTGTCTGTTTTTACTAGGCCTCTAGGGTGACACTAGCCCCTTCGGTTGTTGAAGGAGCTGGGTGACTCTTTCCCTCTTCCCTACAGCTGAGGGTTTGGTTCAGTGTGTTATAGCCTTAGGTACGTGGGCATGTGCATATCTACCATTGAGATATACACATCGGCATAGCAGCTTAGGGAAAGTGTTTTAGGGATTGCTAGGAGGTGACCCCTTTGTTCCCTAGCATTTGGGGCCTAGTCAGTTGTTTTGTTTGTTTTGCCATGTTCTGTTTCCTTCCCTTATCTTACCTACCGTGACATTATAACCCTTGCTGTTTGCAAAATGGAAACTATTGATGCTTTGGTTGATCTCATGCAGGGATTGTCTTTGGAGGTAGCTGACCTCCGCAATTAGGTTGCACGGTGTCAGAGTACTTTGGCGTCTGATGCCGCCAAGGGAAACCAGGTCTGCCTGGAACCTAAGGTCATTCTCCCTGATAGGTTTTCCGGGGGAAGTGATAACTTTGTTCGGTTCAGGGAGTCATGTAAATTGTATTTTCGTCTGCGTCCGATTTAATCTGGAGACGAAAACCAAAGAGTAGGGATTATTATTTCTCTGCTAACAGGTGACGCTCAGTCTTGGGCTTTTTCTCTGCCGACCGGTTCACAGTCCCTCCGGTCGGTGGATGAATTTTTCGTAGCCCTGGGCCTGATTTATGATGCCCCAGACTGGGTCTCTATGGCTGAATCTAAGTTGCGCAACTTGTGCCAGGGAAAACGTACTGCTGAGTCGTATTGTGCTGAATTTAGAAGATGGGCGACTGACTCGGAGTGGAATGATCCTGCACTCCATAGTCAGTTCTGTCAGGGGCTATCTGAGAGATTAAAAGATGCCCTTGCATTTCATGAAAAACCTGATTCTTTGGAGGCGGCCATGTCTTTGGCCTCACGGATTGGTAGACGTCTTAGGGAGAGGTGGAAGGTTCCCCTCGGGCAGGGGGTGCTGTCTGGTGGGGAATCAGTCCCTCCTGTCCCTCGGCGTACTATGACACCTGAATTGGGGGCTGGAGAGGAGCCTATGCAATTGGGCCAGGTTACTTGTTGCTCAGGTAATAGATATTTTAGGAAGTTGAATAGACTGTGCTACTTCTGTGGTAAAGAAGGTCATTTCGTTAATGTCTGCCCTTTATTTAAACCTCAAAGTGGTAATGAAAAACAAATAGGGGTTTCTTTCAAAGGAAAAAAAAACTCCCTTACTCTTGGTAGTGTGAATGGGGAGTCAGAGCAGACATATTCGTATCCTACTTGCAGTACCCGATATGAAGACTCATCAGGATCATTTGAGACAAGTGTTGTTGATCCTTCGGGAGAATAAATTGTATGCTAAGTTGGAAAAATGTGTGTTTGCTGTTTAGGAGCTGCCGTTTTTAGGGTACTTGCTTTCTGCCTCCGGTTTTCGTATAGATCCTGAAAAGGTCTGTGCGGTACTGGAATGAGACCGGCCAGAGAATCAGAAGGCCCTGATGCGGTTTTTAGGATTTACTACTTAGGGTACTTTCACACTAGGGTTTTTCTTTTCCGGCGCTGAGTTCCGTCCTAGGGGCTCAAATCCGGAAAAGAACTGATCAGTTTTATCCCCATGCATTCTGAATGGAGAGTCAGTCCTTCAGGATGCATCAGGATGTCTTCAGTTCAGTCTTTTTGACTGATCAGGCTTTTCAGAAAAACGTAGCATGCAGTATTTTTACCTCCGGCCAAAAAGCCTGAACACTTTGACTGAACGCCGGATCAGGCCTTTTTCCCATTGACTTGCATTAACGCCGGATCTGGCACTGTGTGTTCAGTCAAAACGGATCCGGCTTTTGCATGTTAAACCCGAAAAATGTGAAAAAAAAAGTTAAAGTCCATAAATGGCGGATCCGTTTTTTCCAATGCATTTTTTCATTGTGATCAAAATCCTGATCAGGATTCAAATGTAATCCATTTTCACACGTTTTTCCGGATCCGGCGGGCAGTTCCGGTGTCGGAATTGAACGCCGGATTAAAACAACGCTAGTGTGAAAGTAGCCTTACTACAGAAAATTCATCCTGAATTATTCCATAATTGTCAAACCTTTGACAGATATGACTAGGAAGGGCGCTGACTTCTCTGTCTGGTCAGATGAGGCATTACAGGCTTTTTCTGCTATTAAGAAATGTTTTGCTTCTGCTCCTATTCTGATGCAACCTGATGTGTCTCAACCCTTCATTGTGGAGGTTGACGTGTCAGAAGTGGGAGTCAGAGCAGTCTTGTTGCAGGGTCCCTCTCCTAGCAAATGGCGCCCGTGTGCTTTTTTCTCCAGGAAACTCTCGGCCGCCGAAATAAATGATGATGTTGGGAATAGAGATTTGTTAGCCATCAAATTGACCTTTGAAGAGTGGCGTCATTGGCTAGAAGGGGCTACCCATCCAATTACGGTATTTACTGACCATAAGAATCTGGCTTATCTGCAATCTGCAAAGCGTTTAAATCCTAGACAGGCTAGATGGTCATTGTTTTTTACCAGGTTAAATTCTGTGGTCACCTATCGCCCTGGGATTAAAAACGTCAAAGCGGCTGCGTTGTCACATAGCTTTCCGAGGGGGGGGGGGATTCGAAGTATCCCGCTCCAATTTTGGCTGATGGGGTGGTGGTTTCCGCTCTTTACCCCGAGCTGGAGACGGAAGTGTTGGGGGTTCAAGAGGAGGCACCTGATTCTTCTCCTCCAGGCAAGTTGTTTGTTCCTTCTGAACTGCGATACAAGGTGTTCCCTACAGCTGAGGGTTTGGTTCAGTGTGTTATAGCCTTAGGTACGTGGGCATGTGCATATCTACCATCGAGATGGGCATAGCAGCTTAGGGAAAGTGTTTTAGGGATTGCTAGGAGGTGACCCATTTGTTGCCTAGCATTTGGGGCCTAGTCAGTTCTTTTGTTTGTTTTGACGTTTTCTGTTTCCTTCCCTTATCTTACCTACCGTGACACTTAGAAGCAGCTGATTGACATTGTATACTGTTATTTAATCTACTATCTACAATGACTCCCAAATCCTTCTCTATAAGTGACTCTCCCAGTGTTACATCCCCTAGGACATATGAAGCACAGAGATTATTACTACCAAGATGCAGAACTTTACATTTATCCACATTGAACCTCATTTGCCAAGTTGATGCCCAATCACTCAGATTGTTCAAGTCAGCTTGTAGTTTAAGGACATCTTCCATAGACTGCTATTAATCTTGTTCTCGATATCATTAATAAATAAATTAAATAAATAATAAAGGGCCCAGCACTGAACCTTGGGGTCACCACTTCTAACCCGGGACCATTCTGAATAGGAATCATTGACCACAACTCTCTGGACACGGTCCTTCAGCCAGTTTTCAATCCAATTACAAACTATACTTTCCAAGCCTATAGACCTGTGATGGCTAACCTCCGGCACTCCAGCTGTAGTGAAACTACAAATCCCAAGATGCACACTTGCTTGGCTGTTCTGAGGACTGCATAGAAATGAATGGAGCATGCTGGGAGTCATAGTTTTACCACAGCTGGAGTGCTGGAGGTTAGCCATCACTGCTATAGACCTTACTTTACCTATTAAACGTCTATGAGGGACAGTATCAAAAGCCTTTGCAAAATCGAGAAACACTACATCCACAGCCGCCCCTCTGTCCAGGCTTCTACTTACCTCACTACATCCACAGCCGCCCCTCTGTCCAGGCTTCTACTTACCTCACTACATCCACAGCCGCCCCTCTGTCCAGGCTTCTACTTACCTCACTACATCCACAGCCGCCCCTCTGTCCAGGCTACTACTCGCCTCACTACATCCACAGCCGCCCCTCTGTCCAGGCTACTACTCGCCTCACTACATCCACAGCTGCCCCTCTGTCTATGCTTCTAGTTACCTCCCTACATCCACAGCCATCCCTCTGTCCAGGCTTCTACTTACCTGACTACATCCACAGCCGCCCCTCTGTCCAGGCTTCTACCCACCTCACTACATCCACAGCCACCCCTCTGTCCAGGCTACTACTCACCTCACTACATCCACAGCCGCCCCTCTGTCCAGGCTACTACTCACCTCACTACATCCACAGCTGCCCCTCTGTCCATGCTTCTACTTACCTTCCTACATCCACAGCCACCCCTCTGTCCAGGCTTCTACTTACCTGACTACATCCACAGCTGCCCCTCTGTCCAGGCTACTACTCACCTCACTACATCCACAGCCGCCCCTCTGATCAGGCTTCTACTTACCTCACTACATCCACAGCCGCCCCTCTGTCCAGGCTACTACTCACCTCACTACATCCACAGCCGCCCCTCTGTCCAGGCTACTACTCACCTCACTACATTCACAGCTGCCCCTCTGTCCATGCTTCTACTTACCTCCCTACATCCACAGCCACCCCTCTGTCCAGGCTTCTACTTACCTGACTACATCCACAGCTGCCCCATTGTCCAGGCTTCTACTCACCTCACTACATCCACAGCTACCCCTCTGTCCAGGCTACTACTCACCTCACTACATCCACAGCCACCCCTCTGTCCAGGCTACTACTCACCTCACTACATCCACAGCTGCCCCTCTGTCCATGCTTCTACTTACCTTCCTACATCCACAGCCGCCCCTCTGTCCAGGCTTCTACTCACCTGACTACATCCACAGCTGCCCCTCTGTCCAGGCTACTACTCACCTCACTACATCCACAGCCGCCCCTCTGATCAGGCTTCTACTTACCTCACTACATCCACAGCCGCCCCTCTGTCCAGGCTACTACTCACCTCACTACATCCACAGCCGCCCCTCTGTCCAGGCTACTACTCACCTCACTACATTCACAGCTGCCCCTCTGTCCATGCTTCTACTTACCTCCCTACATCCACAGCCACCCCTCTGTCCAGGCTTCTACTTACCTGACTACATCCACAGCTGCCCCATTGTCCAGGCTTCTACTCACCTCCCTACATCCACAGCTACCCCTCTGTCCAGGCTACTACTCACCTCACTACATCCACAGCCACCCCTCTGTCCAGGCTACTACTCACCTCACTACATCCACAGCTGCCCCTCTGTCCATGCTTCTACTTACCTTCCTACATCCACAGCCACCCCTCTGTCCAGGCTTCTACTTACCTGACTACATCCACAGCTGCCCCTCTGTCCAGGCTACTACTCACCTCACTACATCCACAGCCCCCCCTCTGATCAGGCTTCTACTTACCTCACTACATCCACAGCCGCCCCTCTGTCCAGGCTACTACTCACCTCACTACATCCACAGCTGCCCCTCTGTCCATGCTTCTACTTACCTCCCTACATCCACAGCCACCCCTCTGTCCAGGCTTCTACTTACCTCACTACATCCACAGCCGCCCCTCTGTCCAGGCTACTACTCGCCTCACTACATCCACAGCTGCCCCTCTGTCCATGCTTCTACTTACCTGACTACATCCACAGCTGCCCCTCTGTCCAGGCTTCTACTCACCTCACTACATCCACAGCCACCCCTCTGTCCAGGCTACTACTCACCTCACTACATCCACAGCCACCCCTCTGTCCAGGCTACTACTCACCTCACTACATCCACAGCCGCCCCTCTGTCCAGGCTACTACTCACCTCACTACATCCACAGCCGCCCCCCTCTCCAGGCTTCTCCTTACCTGACTACATCCACAGCCGCCCCTCTCTCCAGGCTTCTACTCACCTCACTACATCCACAGCTGCCCCTCTGTCCAGGCTACTACTCACCTCCTCATAAAAACAAATCAGGTTAGTTTGACAACTTCTGTCCTTGGTAAACCCATGTTGGTTATCACTTAGAATATTATTTACAGTCACATACTCCTGTATATAGTCCCTTAAGAGTCCTTCAAACATTTTCCCACAACAGAAGTTAAACTAACTGGTCTATAATTACCTGTGGAGGACCTAGATCCTTTTTTGAATATCGGCACCACATTTGCCTTGCGCCAATCACTTGGCTTTGTACCAGTACCTAGAGAATCTTCAAAAAGTATAAAAAGGGGCACAGCAATGACTAAATTGAGCTCTTTAAGCATTCTTGGGTGTAATCCATCTGGACCCAGAGCCTTGTTCACATTTACCTTATTTAACTTCTCTTGGACCATATCTACAGTAAGCCAATTGAGTATATTACTGGATGTACTAACAGCCCCAGCACCACAGATATCAGCTCCTTTCTCTTCTTTTGTATATACAGAGCTAAAAACCATTTAGTAACTCTGCCTTTTCCTTATCTTTAGTGACTACCCCCCCCCCCTTTACCATTATTTAGGGGACCTACCTGCTCAGACCTTGTTTTCTTTTAGCAGTTATATATTAAAATAATTTTTGGGGATTTGTTTTGCTCTCTTTTGCCACCTGCTGTTCGTTTTATATTTTTACAAATTTTATCTCCTTTTTACAGATTTTATTAAGCCTCTTGTAAACGTCAAAGGCTACAGCTGACCCCTCAGATTTGTATTTTTTAACCCCTTAAGGACCCACGCTGTACATGTACAGCGCTGGTGGACGTGACTTAAGGACCAGCGCTGTACATGTACTGCTGGCTGATCGGGCGGCGGCAAGTGCAGTGCCCACTCGATCAGCGGCAGGGGTCCGGCAGTCACTGATAGACGGACCCCTGCTGTATGCGCTGGCATCAGTGAAAACACCAATGCCAGCGCATTAACCCTTGCACTGCCGCGGTCAGCACTGACCGCCGCACGTGTGGTATCCTGCCGGGTCCAGGGAGGCCAATGGGTCTCCTCGCTGCTGTGACGGGGACGCGATAGCAGGGAAGGCAGCCCGATGCCTTCCTTAGGCATCATGTCCCCTTTCCGTGACAGCCTGTAAGATCCAGCCCCCTGGATCTCACAGGCAGGAAGCTGTAAGTGTATTACCCAGAAGTCTTCTTTCCCGGACTGCCTCTTTGGATTGTTCCCAGAGCAGCAGGTCTATTAATGTGGCCAGAGAAATCAAGGTATCCAGAGTAGAAGGAATGTCCTGACCCACCAACTTGATTCAACCTGCCAGTCGTTCCCAAAAATCCACCACCAAAGTTTCATTATTCCACCCTAGTTCCGAGGCCAGGGTTTGGAACTGGATGCTGTATTGACCCACAAAGAGACTGCCCTGAGACAGTAGGGAGGCAGCAGAGTTAGTTCATCAAGTAGGGAGAAGGCAACAGAAAGGTTGTTAGTAACCAGATCATTTCTTTCCCACAGCAGGTTTATCCAGACCGGCTCTTCTCCATCCCTGTGAAACATTACAGAGCAAAGCATGTTGGGTTTGCTTAGAAAAACAGGACATTCTGCATGTAAGCATCCCACATAGAAGAACTGCTGCAGAGGACAGGCCCCGAAATCAATATCAGGTGTACAGGGCAACTCTGGGCAAATAAAAAAAAAATTGTTATGAAACCATAAAGCTCCTTTTTTAAGGCCCAAAATAGGCTGATCACTAAGGGGTTAAGTTATATAAAGTTATCCCCAATTGATATAGAAGGGCCTAATTTGTTGGCAGAGGACTGATTGTCAGAGAAGGTTGAGATATCAGATTTCTGAAAGTTCTCAGGTCTGGGTTTATGTAATAGAAGTGATCAGTGCGTGTAGAGCAGAGTCCTGGACTACATCATTCATCCATGATAAAGTATACGAAGAAAATTCCGGCACTCCGGTGGATAAATTGAATCTTCAACATCTTATTTATGTAATACCAACATGGATTAAAACTCTAATAATTCCACTTATGCATTTCAACTGATTAAAATAGTATTTGGATTAAATGCATTAACAAAATTACTGGAGTTTTTATCCAGTATTTTTTCGTTAATTGTCAAATATTCATTCAATCTACGAGGAGTGCTAAAGTTGCATCATCCTAAAGTGTTCAGGGAAGGGATTCAAAAGGAACAGAAACTATAAGGGAAGGTAGTATCCTTTTCCTTCCGGATGGATCCACTTTAGATTTTTGCTTAAAAACTGTGTTTCCAGCGTAATAGAAACATTATACATTTATCTTTGTCATACTTTAAAAAAGAAAACAACAAAATCTATTTTTCATTCTTACAGAAAATTATAATAAGAAATCTGAGGAAAACTTCATGTTAACACCAGATTATAAAGTAGAAGATGAAGATATCGGGCAGCGCTCGTCAGAAGAATTCATTACCTGTAATGTGCATCCAGGTCTTCACAGTGCAGATCTATCATATAATCCTCCTAATCATGAGGAACCGTCTACAGACAAATTACAGATTGTTACCACAATACCAGATATATCATATAATCCACCTAATCATGAAGAACTTTCACCTGATCAATCACAGATTGTTACCACAAGTACCGGGCAGAAAGAGGGTAAAAGGTTTCAGTGTGAGGAATGTGGAAAATGGTATGCACAACGCTCGGGTCTTTTTACTCACAGAAGAGTTCATACAGGAGAGAAGCCATATTCCTGTCCATCATGTGGGAAATGTTTTATATATAATCATAGCTTGTGAAACATGAGAGAATTCACACAGGAGAGAAGCCGTACTCATGTTCAGAATGTGGGAAATATTTTATTACTAAAGACAAGGTCAAGGTACATCAGAGAAGTCACACAGGAGAATAACCATTTACTTGTTTAGAATGTAAGAAATGTTTTACAGATAAATCAGGTCTTGTCAAGCATCAGAGATATCATGCAGGAGAGAAGCCATATACATATCCAGTATGTGAAAAAAAAATTACGAGTAGATCATATCTTGTTATACATGAGAGAAGTCATACAGGAGAGAAGCCGTATTCATGTTCAGAATGTGGGAAATGTTTTACAGATAAATCACAACTTGTTAGACATGAGAGAATTCACATAGGAGAGAAGCCATATTCATGTTCAAAATGTGGGAAATGTTTTACAGATAAATAACATCTTGTTAGACATGAAAGAATTCACACAGGGGAGAAGCCATATACATGTTTAGAATGTAAGAAATGTATTTCTAAAGATAACCTCAAACTTCATCAAAGAATTCACACAGGAGAGAAGCCATATTCATGTTCTGAATGTGGGGACTGTTTTACACAAAAATCTCCTGTAGGACACACTGCCGCTGGGTAGAGAGACCGACTGCCTCCTCTCCCTGTGATGCTGGCTACCGCTGGGGAGTCAGACTGACTGTCTCGACTCTCGGTAATGCTGCCTGGTGCTGGGTAGTGGGTGCGACCATCTCCACTCCCAGTGATGCTGGTTGCTGCAGGGACGGGGGACTGACAATCTCCTCTCCCTGTGATCCTGCCTGCCGCTGGGGAGAGATACCGGTTGTCATCTCTACCTGTAAGGTAAGCTGCCAATGAGGAGTCAGACCGACTGTCTGGACTCCAGGTAACGCTGGCTGTAGTTGGGGATCTGGGCCGGCTGCCCAGCATCCCTGTAGGGCCGGTGGAGAGACTTCGGTCCCATCTCTACCTGCCGTCGGGAGGTCTTCCCAGAACCAGTCGACGAAGTTCCCTACTTTGGGAGTTGGTAGGGAAGCAGGGTGTATCGCCGCCAAGTCTTCACAGTTGTAGGAGGGCAGATATGGCTCTGCTTGTCGGGTAGGTTTGAGATGAACGGAGCTGAGTAGGTGTTGGTAGGTCTGCTCCAGCTCCCACTCCCTTTTTACCAAGTGGACCTTCCCAATAACTGCATTGGTCAGGGCACGGGTAATGTTCTGGGACACATGCTGGTGTAAGGTGGGCATAGCACACCGTGAAAAATGGTGGCGGCTGGGGACTGTGTACCGAGGGGCCGCCGGGGAAGGCCTCAGTGTCCACAAGCCTAAATGGCAACATTTCAAGGGCCAGTAATTTCTAAAGTTGCGCATTTAGTGCTATGGCCTGTGGGTGGGTGGGTATTTGTGCTTGCATTCAAATGACTATGTTATGGACATTTGGACGCTGTGCTGGGACAGGGAAGTGGATGTTGTTGCTGATGGTTCATGCGAAGGTCCAGGTGCAGGGCGAGGGGCATCCGGGCCTGCGCCTTCGACAGGGGATTGGCCAGCATTGCATAACACAGGGAAAGAGGAGGCAGTGGTGTGACCTACAGACACAGATTGTGGACCCAGGCGTTCGCCCACTTGTTAGGGGCTTAAATGCCATGTGGCAGATCATGCTGGTGAGGTTGCTAGTGTTCACGCCCTGGCTTATTTTGGTACGGCACAGGTTGCACACACTCTTTAGTCGTCGGCACTTTCCTCAAAAAAGTGCCATACTGCGGAACATCTACCCCTTGGCAAGGCAGATTTACGCATGGGGGTGCTCGGTGTAACGGTTGTGGGCCTGTTTGGTGTTGGCCAATTTCTCACTTTTGCAACCCCACTGCCTCTTCCAGCCTGTTGCAGTGGTGGATGATGAGGCACAGTTACCAATCACTGAGGTTGTGGTTAGGTCAAGTCAGGAGGATGAGCAGAGTCAGGAAGTGGAAGAGGAGATGGTTGACGATGAGGTCACTGACCCAACATGGGAAGGTGAAAAGCCGAGCGAGGACGAGTGACCTCATCGTCAACCACCTCCTCTTCCACTTCCTGACTCTGCTCATCCTCCTGACTTGACCTAACCACAACCTCAGTGATTGGTAACTGTGTCTCATCATCCACCTCGTGAACGAATGATTGCTGTTCACCACCGTCATCTTCTTGAGACTGTGAAGGCTCAAGAGGTTGGGAATCAGGGCACAATATCTTAGGTCCCTCTTCAAGCTTGATGGGCGCGAGGGCCAAATATAATAGTGGTGCTGGATAGAGCTCCTCGGAATATCCGAGTGTGGGATCGCTCGTTTGGCAAGCCTCTCCATGGTGGGAGGAAGGATGATCAGAGAGAGGATTCGGTTGACCAGACTCTTGGCTACAGAGACTGGACTTGGTGCAAGAGAGGATGGTGCTTAGCCGACTGAAAGCATTATCTTCAGCAATCCAACCGACCAACTGTTGGCACTGGTCCGACTTGGACAGTGTTGTCTTGTGCCGCCCAGCTAAGTTGGACATGAAGCTGGGTACGGTGGATGTTTTATTTTTTTTCTTCCCCGTCCCTTAGTGCTCGCCTTCTTCATATTAATGGTTTTGTCACTAGATGTGGCGCAGATTGTTTTACAGTCCACTAAAGACACAGTTTTTGGATGCAGGACAGAATATGTCACAGAAACACACAGAATATGGACACTAGATTAGGCCCAGATTTTTGGAATCTGCGGTACAGACACTGTTTTCTGATGTAGTTTATATTTATTTTTTCCCTATATCTAGGCCTGACAACCACACAAGGTATTGAAGCGCAGATCACACAACTCATCGATTACACCAATAGAATAATGAGCGGGCACTCATACACTTGGCAACCAAATTGACATATGCAGAAAATATTTATTAAATTCCCATAAAATACAAGTAATAAAATTTATAAGAACAATGTAGCAATAATATACAACATTACAATCACATGTATTGTGGTAGATATGATCGATACTATATTCGATAAAAGTATATTCGATAAAAATATTCGATAGATTGAATGGTAGAAAATTAAAAGTTGGAATATTCGATACCACTCAGTAGTGTTGATAAATTCAATAATATATATCACACCAAAAAACTTCAAGTATTGTCCAGATCTTATATATGCTGTTATTTGGGAAAGAGAAGGTATTTTCTTCTAGCGCTCTATCCCAATTTGGGAAACTGAATGTCACTGAAAATGTTGTAGGTGTATTCACTGGGAGCGCAACATGTTCATAAAGTGTCCACAGGAATCCTGATAATGTGAAAAGTCTCTTATAGCATATCCTTTTAAGGTCGATATGAGCTTTGAATCGAAGAATAAATCGATATTTGGCTTACCGTCTAGCGTCTGCTGTCTCCCTATTGCTTCAATGGAGCTTTAAATATTTGCCGGCTTATTCAGTCGCTCCATACAGCAAGCTGGTTTAAATTTCGCGGGAGTTCCAAAGATCGCGGGAGTTGCCACTCTGTTCCGCAATTTCCTTCGGTGTAGCTTTCGACGATAAGAATAGTTAATCCTTTACTGTAGAAATTTTCTTCTGTATGGCCATACAGTATTATCGGAGGCTTTTCAATGCAGGTACATCACTTGTTTCACCATACGCGTTTCGGGTAGATTCACTCTCCCTTCCTCAGTGGTCGAGTGTCTGCCTGCTCTGCCTCCATTTTTATCCATTCCTTAATTGCTTCCCAAATCTCGGACACCTGTTGTTCATGCTACTCCCAGTTGGCCAGGGAATCCTCCCACATAATCAGGGGATAATTCTATACAGCCTTGATTTATTTTTATTTTTTTGTGTCTTTTTCTTACTTGCGGTTTTGATGCGTTTTTTTGGGGACACATGCATTTTTTGGCCCAGATGTCCCAATTGGTGTGATATGTCATTGTGTGAAATATAAACTTGATATCTAATTGCTAACACTTATAAAATGACTTTTTATAAAATATTATTAAACAAATTTTCAAGATTAAAATATCAATATAAGAATATAAAACAATAAATAATAAATGTGAGGAATCTTGAAGGTTTCATAGGAATCCTAAAGTTTGATACAATTATTCGGATTTGATAGAGAAAGAAGGGTGGGTATCTAGGGGCCAAGGACAGGTCGCAGCGACGATAAACGGCCTAGCATGCGACGTGCCGTCGGCCACGATTCACCCAACCTACATAAATCCAAAAATTTCCAACTCCGAATCCAGACGCATTTATGAATTTGGATCTCTACAACAGAAAGGCCTTAATTCGGAGTTGGAAATTTTTGGATTTATGTAGGTTGGGTGTCTCGTGGCCGACGGCACGTCGCATGCTAGGCCGTTTATCGTCGCTGCGACGTGTCCTTGGCTCCGAGATACCCACCCTTCTTTCTCTATCAAATCCGAATAATTGTATCAAACTTTAGGATTCCTATGAAACCTTCAAGATTCCTCACATTTATTATTTATTGTTTTATATTCTTATATTGATATTTTAATCTTGAAAATGTGTTTAACCGCCTCACGTCCGCCCATAGGATATAAACGTCCTATGGGTGGACGTCTATTTCTGACAGCACGTTTTAAAACGTCCTGTCAGAAATAGCAGCTGCACGCTAATCGTGCAGCTGCTGATCGGGTTGCCCGCTGTCAGTGACAGCAGGGCAACCCTAAGACAAGGCAGGGACAGTTCCCAGGTGTCCCTGCCTTCACGATCGCTGCAGACACAGCGCTCACCGAGCGCTGTGTCTGCAGAGAAGGAAGCGCTGTGCGCTTCCTGTTCCGGCCCGGCGGTCATGTGACCGCCGTGACCGGAGAGTGCAGGAGCTGTGTGAGGTCTCTCAGAGACCTCGATCAGCCCTGCTGTGAGGCTGTACAGCGCAGGATTGCTGCTGTACAGCCTCTATAGGGGTGCATTTGTCCTGTAACTGGGGCTACTATCTCAGCCCCAGTTACAGGAGAAATCAACTGTGAAAAAAAAAAGAAAAAGTGAAGCAAATGTCCCCCAGAGGTCTTGTATGACCTTATGGGGGACGAAAAGTGTAAAAAAAAATAAAGGGTTGAAAAAATAAAATAAAATAAAGTTTCACATGTAAAAAAAAAAAAAGTTCCCAAGTTAGGAATAAAAAAAAAAAAATTAAAATAGAAAAAATAAAGTAAAATAGACATATTTAGTATTGCCGCGTCCGTAAAAACCAGCTCTATAAAAATATCACATGACCTAACCCCTCGGGTGAACACCGTAAAAAAAAAAAAAAAAAACGGTGTCAAAACAAGCAATTTTTGTCACCTTGCATCACAAAAGGTGCAACACCAAGTGATCAAAAACGCGTATGTCCCACAAAATGGTACCAATAAAACCGTCACCTCATCCCGCAAAAAATGAGCCCCTACATAAGAAAATCTCTCAAAAAATAGAAAAACTATAGCTCTCAGAACATGGACACATTAAAACATAATTTTTTGGTTTCAAAAATGCTATTATTGTGTAAAACTTTAATAAATGAGAAAAAGTATACATATTAGGTATCGCCACGTCCGTAACAATCTGCTCTATAAAAATGTCACTTGACTGAACCCCTAAGGTGAACGCTGTAAAAATAAATAAATAGAAACTGTGCTAAAACAACCAATTTTTTGGTCACCTTGCCCCATAAAGTGTTATATTGAATGATCAAAAAATCATATGTACCCAAAAATAGTACTAATAAAACTGGCACCTTATCCCCTAGTTTCCAAAATGGGGTCACTTCTTGGGAGTTTCTACTGTAAGGGTGCATCAGGGGGCTTCAAATGGGACATGGCATGTGGAGTTCCTTTCCTTCTGCGCCCTGCCGTGTGCCCATACAGCAGTTTACGACCACATGTGGGGTGTTTCTGTAAACCGCAGAATCTGGGTAATAAATATTGAGTTTTGTTTGGCTGTTAACCATCGATGTGTTAGAGAAAAAAATTGATTAAAATGGAAAATCTGCCAAAAAAGTGAAATTTAAAAATTTGATCTCCATTTTCCTTTAATTCTTGTGGAACGCCTAAAGGGTTAACAAAGTTTGTAAAATCGGTTTTGAATACCTTGAGGGGTGTAGTTTCTACAATGGGGTCATTTATGGGGGTATCCACTATGTAGGCCCCACAAAGTGACTTCAGACCTGAACTGGTCCTTATAAAGTGGGTTTTGGCAATTTTCTTAAAAATTTGAAGAATTGCTTCTAAACTTCTAAGCCTTCTAACGTCCTAAAAAAATAAAATGACATTTCCAAAATGATGCCAACATAAAGTAGACATATGGGGAATGTTAAATAATAAATATTTTATGAGGTATCACTTTCTGTTTTAAAAGCAGAGAAATTGAAATTTAGAAAATTGCGATTTTTTTTAAATTTTTGGGTAAATTTGGGATTTATTCATAAATAAAGGTGAAATATTTTGACTCAAATTTATGACTATCATGAAGTACAATGTGTCACGAGAAAACAATCTCTGAATGACTTGGATAAATAAAGGCGTTCCAAAGTTATTACCACATAAAGTGAGATATGTCCGTTTTGCAAAATTTGGCCTGGTCAGGAAGGGGGCAAAGGGCCCAGATGGGAAGTGGTTAATAATATTTTATAAAAGTCATTTTATAAGTGTTAGCAATCAGATATCAAGTTTATATTTCACACAATGACATATCACACCAATTGGGACATCTGGGCCAAAAAATGCATGTGTCCCCAAAAAAAACGCATGGAAACCGCAAGTAAGAAAAAGACACAAAAAAATAAAAATAAATCAAGGCTGTATAGAATTATCCCCTGATTATGTGGGAGGATTCCCTGGCCAACTGGGAGTAGCATGAACAACAGGTGTCCGAGATTTGGGAAGCAATTAAGGAATGGATAAAAATGGAGGCAGAGCAGGCAGACACTCGACCACTGAGGAAGGGAGAGTGAATCTACCCGAAACGCGTATGGTGAAACAAGTGATGTACCTGCATTGAAAAGCCTCCGATAATACTGTATGGCCATACAGAAGAAAATTTCTACAGTAAAGGATTAACTATTCTTATCGTCGAAAGCTGCACCAAAGGAAATTGCGGAACAGAGTGACAACTCCTGCGATCTTTGGAACTCCCGCGAAATCTAAACCAGCTTGCTGTATGGAGCGACTGAATAAGCCGGGAAATATTTAAAGCTCCATTGAAGCAATAGGGAGACAGCAGACGCTAGACGGTAAGCCAAATATCGATTTAAAGTTTTCTTCAATTCAAAGCTCATATCGACCTTAAAAGGATATGCTATAAGAGACTTCTCACATTATCAGGATTCCTGTGGACACTTTATGAACATGTTGCGCTCCCAGTGAATACACCTACAGCATTTTCAGTGACATTCAGTTTCCCAAATTGGAATAGAGCGCTAGAAGATAATACCCCCTCTTCCCAAATAACAGCACATATAAGATCTGGACAATACTTGAAGTTTCTGGTGTGATATATATTATTGAATTTATCAACACTACTGAGTGGTATCGAATATTCCAACATTGAATTTTCTACCATTCAATCTATCGAATATTTTTATCGAATATACTTTTATCGAATAGAGTATCGATCATATCTACCACAATATATGTGACTGTAATGTTGTATATTATTGCTACATTGTTCTTATAAATTTTATTACTTATATTTTATGGGGATTTAATAAATATTTTCTGCACATGTCAATCTGGTTGCCAAGTATATGAGTGCTCGCTCATTATTCTATTGTTACATTTGCCTTTTAAGAGAGCGTGGGGTGATTCCCTCTATATGAGCTTGTAGCACCATACCGTAACTACTTGCTAGTGAGCCACCACAACCTACCACTGTTTTTCTGATCGATTACACCGTTGACAGCAAAAATGTGGATAGATTATGGGGAAAAAAAATTGTGTTTTCTGTATTATAATTGTTTCCCTATATCTGGGCCTGACAACCACACAAGGTATTGCAGCGCAGATCTGACAACTCACGGATGACACCGTTTACAGCAAAAATGTGGATAGATTATGAGGAAAAAAAATTTTTTTTTCACTATTATTCTTCCCATCTCTGCCCCTGACACACACACGGTATTGCTTCACAGATGTCACAAGTCACTGCAGACACCTTCTATAAAACAAAAGAATCGCTATTTTGCAAAGTATGTAAAAAATAATTGAGTACTACTTTGCTATAATAAATTGCTGCCAACCACACACAAAGGACTTTTGGGTCTTTGAAACGTTATTCACTGGAATATATTGCGATCACAAACTCCCTACACTGTCTGTCCCTTCCTCAGAGCAGCTCTCCCTGACTCCCAATGAGCCGAACCCGCGTCATCGGGTGCTATATAGCACTGGATGACGCGTTCCGGCCAGCCAATCACTGTAATGCCAGCAGCCAACATGGCTACTGGCATTACAGTGATGGCAGTACTTACCTGCACGTTTATTGGCTGCTTCACATAACGGTTCCTGGACGACAGGCTGGGGATGATCAGAGGGGCCAATGGCCTCAGTGTACTGTCACGGATCAGCGGGTGTGAACCCACTGTGCCACTGACTGGCTGGAGGGGCGTGTTTAAGCAACTACCTGGTTTTCAGTAGAGCCTCAGATGGTGAGGATAGACTTGAGCCGTTAGGGTAGTTGCCAAGCAATCCCAGAGTCAGTGGCAGCTGGTCCAGGCGGACCAGGAGGTACCTAAGTAGGTACCGGAAGTACAAGCATAGTCAGGCAGGCAGAGACGTTAATAGGACCAAAGGATAAGGCAAAGACTTGGTAGACAGGCAATAGGTCAGGGCAGGCGGCACAGGTACAGGTCAGGCAATCAGGGTCGGCAACAGGATAGACTAAGCAAGCAGGCAGGGATCAGACGAAAAGCAGAGTCTAGGGACGAAGTATAGATCAGGAGCACACGAGAGTATCAGGAACCAGCAAACTCAAGGACCTTGACACTGAGGCATCTGGGAAGGGGGCTGAGCCACTTTAGTACCTGCAGGAGAGCCAGAGTTGGTCAGCGAGGTCGCCTGACCTCACCCACACAGCCCAGGGAGTGATGCGCTCCGCCCTTAGAGCAGTGTAACAGGAAACCAGCCGACCTCATGCTGTGTCCAGGGCTGAGCGGAAGCTGTGGAGCCGAATCCTCAGAAGCAATAACACCTCCAGAAACAGAGCCCAGGACTGCAACGGTGAAATGGGAAGCACCGACCACCGCTGAGCGCCGCGCCCGGGACCGCAGCGGTGAAATGGGAAGCACCGGCCACCGCTGAGCGCCGCGCCCGGGACCGCAACGGTGAAATGGGAAGCACCGACCACCGCTGAGCGCCGCGCCCGGGACCGCAACGGTGAAATGGGAAGCACCGGCCACCGCTGGGCAACGCGCCCGGGACCGCAGCGGTGAAATGGGAAGCACCGGCCACAGGTCACCACTGAGCGCGGCGCCCGGGACCGCAGCGATAAGCGGGGGAACAGCGGAGTACAGCAACAGAATAATGGGACTCGACCGTGTGGAGGCCCAATCATTAGCAGTGTATAGTTTACCGGGTGATTTGATGATCTCAACACCTAAGTCAGAGACTGAATGTCACTGCAATGGAAAGCTGGCGGTCATCTCTGTGTTACTCGACTCTTCAGAACTAAAGCTTCAGATTTGACTAAAGGTTGACCGAAAGTTGTCCTATTTCTAGGAGATCTTGCAAAATCGGGGGCAGGGTCACTACCAGATTTCCTGTAATTAAGAAAACATTGTCAGCAATGCCTGGAGGAAATCTGAGAGCGGGGGCTGTCCGGCCTTGTGTCCTTATAGGGGGCATGACGGCCATTCACTGCGAGTGTGGTCCAGCATCAAATAAAATGATGAAATGTAGGCCCAAACTATGTTCTAGGGCGAGATTCAGACAGGACCTGGAAAGTTTATTGAGTGTCTTCTCAGCATGGAGGCTCCACAGCGGTTGGGAACGCTCCCTCTGCCCTGATGTTTTATAATGAACAGTCTATTCCTGGTAAACCCCCTCTGGAGATCGGGGCGGCCTGCAGTCTACTAGACAGCACGAGATGGCTGCAGAGAGGACAATCCTTGTTACAGGCTTGGCTGATGGTTGTAGAATCCAGGAACAAGTCCACGTACCATTATGTCAGCATGTTGTATATAACTGGGTCAGGGCTGGAACCAGTTCAGAACTTAGAATAATCACATAGGGGGTCTTATTACAGGGGGAGGAAGCGATCACAACCAGCACCTCTGCTGATCCCCACATCTCCATGGTCTTCAGGAAGTTTAGGAATATTAAGAGATCTGAGGATGGATGAGGTGCAGGGTGTCAGACCTCCCACTAGTGGATAGATGGGGTGCAGGGTGTCAGACCCCCCCCCCACTAGTGGATAGATGGGGTGCAGGGTGTCAGACCCCCCCACTAGTGGATCAATGGGGTGCAGGGTGTCAGACCCCCCCATTAGTGGATCGATGGGGTGCAGGGTGTCAGACCCCCCCCACTAGTGGATAGATGGGGTGCAGGGTGTCAGACCCCCCCCACTAGTGGATAGATGGGGTGCAGGGTGTCAGACCCCCCCACTAGTGGATCAATGAAGTGCAGGGTGTCAGACCCCCCCCCCCCCACTAGTGGATAGATGGGGTGCAGGGTGTCAGACCTCCCACTAGTGGATAGATGGGGTGCAGGGTGTCAGACCTCCCACTAGTGGATAGATGGGGTGCAGGGTGTCAGACCCCCCCCCACTAGTGGATAGATGGGGTGCAGGGTGTCAGACCCCCCCCACTAGTGGATAGATGGGGTGCAGGGTGTCAGACCCCCCCACTGGTGGATCGATGAGGTGCAGGGTGTCAGACCTCCCCCACTAGTGGATCGATGGGGTGCAGGGTGTCAGAACCCCCACTAGTGGATCGATAGGGTGCAGGGTGTCAGACCCCCCCACTAGTGGATCAATGGGGTGCAGGGTGTCAGACCCCCCCACTAGTGGATCGACGGGGTGCAGGGTGTCAGACCCCCCCCACTAGTGGATAGATGGGGTGCAGGGTGTCAGACCCCCCCCACTAGTGGATAGATGGGGTGCAGGGTGTCAGACCCCCCCACTAGTGGATCGATGGGGTGCAGGGTGTCAGACCCCCCCACTAGTGGATCAATGGGGTGCAGGGTGTCAGACCCCCCCCACTAGTGGATAGATGGGGTGCAGGGTGTCAGACCCCCCCCACTAGTGGATCGATGGGGTGCAGGGTGTCAGACCCCCCCACTAGTGGATCGATGGGGTGCAGGGTGTCAGACCCCCCCCCACTAGTGGATCGATGGGGTGCAGCGTGTCAGACCCCCCACTAGTGGATAGATGGGGTGTAGGGTGTCAGACCTCCCCCACTAGTGGATCAATGGGGTGCAGGGTGTCAGACCCCCCCACTAGTGGATAGATGGGGTGCAGGGTGTCAGACCCCCCCACTAGTAGATCGATGGGGTGCAGGGTGTCAGACCCCCCCACTAGTGGATCGATGGGGTGCAGGGTGTCAGACCCCCCCACTAGTGGATAGATGGGGTGCAGGGTTTTAGACCTCCCCCACTAGTGGATCGATGGGGTGCAGGGTGTCAGACCCCCCCACTAGTGGATCAATGGGGTGCAGGGTGTCAGACCCCCCCACTAGTGGATAGATGGGGTGCAGGGTTTTAGACCTCCCCCACTAGTGGATCGATGGGGTGCAGGGTGTCAGACCTTCCAGTGATCTGACATTTACAATCGCTCTTCAGGACACAGACCCTGGACAACCCCTTTAGGGGCTCAGGAGAGCGATCTGCTGGAACGTCTCCTCTTACAGCTCGAGCCGTAATGGAAACCACCACAATAGGAGATCCAAACAACCTCCTGTACTAAATACTGAGGAAGAGGAGGAGCCGAGTAACACTGTGTCCAGACTGATAGCAGAGGTAGGAGGAGGACACCCCATTATATCCAGACCCTGCAGAGCATTACATCCCAGTACATTCAAGAGTTAAACATGGTGGTGACAGGATCTCAGCTCCTTCTCTACCACTTCTCTCCACTGCTGAGCTCCGCCTCCGTCACATGACGGTGACATCATCCCAGGTCTTTCACCACCACTTATTGTCTCCACTACAGAGCTCCGCCCCTTCCCGATCACATGATGGTGACATCATCACAAGTCCTTTCCTACAACTTCTCTCCACTGCTGAGCTCCGCCCCCTGTACTGATCACATGACAGTGACGTCATCCCAGGTCCTTCTCTCCACCACTGAGCTCTGCCCCCTGCACTGATCACATGACAGTGACATCATCCCAGGTCCTTCTCTACCACTTTTCTCCACTGCTGAGCTCCGCCTCCTGCACTGATCACATGACGGTGACATCATCCCAGGTCCTTCAGCTCTTGCAGTGCAGCAGATACAGAGCAGGTCCTGGTCGGTAGTCACTGCTGTGGTGTCTGGAGCCTCTTCTTCTCTCTGGTATCAGCCATTTCTCCAGAATCCCCCTTTATCCCCGGTGCTGGGGGCTCTGAGAAGCGGGGTCTCTCCAGGAGCAGTAAGTGCGGTTCTGGATCTCACTAATGCTCTTGTCCCTGGAGGATTTCCAGCCTCTCCTCTCCTCATAAAGGCGCCTGCAGTACTAGAAGCCTCCAGCTCCTCCAGTTCTCTCCTCTTCTCCTGAATGACCACCAAGGATGGACAGGAAGGAGATCAGCAGAAGAATATTAGACCTCACCTTGGAGATCATCTCCCTGCTGAGCGGAGAGGTAAACTTTTCTAGATTTCTCTCCTCTTTATGTTATTCTGTAACAAGTCAGACATCGGGAAGGAGAATCCATCATAGGAAGTGATAGGAAGAGTCCAGGGTCCTGGAGAACGGCCTCCAGACCTTCCAAGTGATGGAGAACCTGAAGATCAGCCCCCAGTATGGTCAGTGATGGATCATGGAGACCAATAGTCATGTTGTAGGAGCCATGAGAAGGTAAGTAGGCACATTGTACCCAGGAGGAGAGGAAGCAGAGGAGGAGATGGCCGGAGTGTGGCCTGGAGGGAGGATTTCTACCACTAGTCTGACATCTAGATGATACTGGACTATAACAAGGAGGCCTCCACTGCGTCTAGAGGAAATAAGGTTTCTCCACCAACATAGAAGAGGAGTCTTTACTGTAAGAGCAGTGAGACTATGGAGCTCTCTGCCAGAGGAAGGAGTCATGGGGGATTCTCTAGAAGAGTCCAGAAGGGGCCTGGAGGTCTGGAGGGTAATAATATTCCATCTTCTAGTGACTAGATTACTGGAGATGGGGCCATGATCCAGGGAGGGATTCTGAGTGTAGATCTGGAGTCAGGAAGGAATTTCTTTCCCTAAGTGTCTCTCTCCATCCACAGGATTACACCATAGTGAAGAAGACATCGGGGGGAACTCCCATCATCCATGAGTCAGGAGGGTGGAGCAGGACCCCCATCACAGAGCCTCCCCCCCTGATACATGAGCAGAAGATCCTAGAGCTCACCCACAAGATGATGGAGCTGCTGACTGGAGAGGTAACACTGCTGGGAATGCTGGGAAATTCTCCAGTAACAGCACTGGAGGGGTCTGGGTGATGACGGTGTCATTGTGTTGTCAGGTTCCTGTAAGGTGTCAGGATGTGGCGGTCTATTTCTCCATGGAGGAGTGGGAGTATGTAGAAGGACACCAGGATCGGTACAAGGAGGCCATGATGGAGGCTCCCCGGCCTCTGACATCACCAGTTAAGAAGAGACGAGGTGAGAAGAGGCCGTGTTAGAGCCTCAGTCCGGTCATGTGCAGTGTGTACACGTGTGTAATGACATGTAATGTAGGAGCTCCACATGTTATTCCCGGTCACATCACGTTAGAGCCTACATTTCCCATATACATCACACTTCTCCATAGGCTCCATCCTCCTGACAGATATAGTGTCCTTTTGGCCTCCATCGGCCGGTACAGTAGATGACACTATTCTATACAGAGGGTCCTGCAGGAAAACCTGCGCCGTGCTGTATACATGGGGCTTATGGGTGACGTCTGCCCCTGTGTGACTATATAGAATGATAGGACTGTACAGGGGAGACGTCACCTCCTTCTATCAGAGATCTACGTTAGGAAACCCTCCTGATATCTACCTCTGATGGAAGGCTCAGACGTGGTGTGAACACATCCTTATTCCATAGTCACTTTCCAGTAGTTCTCCTCCCTTCATGTCTGGGATCCTCTAGTCACTCCACAAGCAGAGAAGACACAAGGTGCTATGTGTGACCGGAGAAGAAGGTGGGATCACCAGGCTCTTCTCTCTCCTCCTCCAGCCTGTGGTCCTGTCAGAGCGGACATGTGTCTTCTAGCAGTAGATGTACGGCCCGGAGTGTTCTAGCTGCGGAGGCTCCAAAATATGTGCAGGCGGCCTATCTCATACCTTACATACCCACCAAGCCAGCTCACCACACATGACTTCCTTCATGAGCTACACGCTGCCGATGCAGAAAGTAGGAAATGTCATAATAACGAGACTCGACTGTGTGTTCCTGATAGAATCTCTTTGGTTAGATGCCCAGGACAGCAGAGCTCTCCACCCCCCCACTATTTGCAGTAGATGTAGAGCTCCCTCCTGACTCTTCATGTCTCAGACTATTACAGGTTTTAAGGAACACACGGCCTTATCTGCAGCTGATACACAAGACCCACCTCTCGATATGGAGGCTTTACCTTGCTAGATATAATCAATTTACTTAGATTGAAGTTCCTGTCAACATTTCTGTATCTTTTCCATAATTAAGAAGAAGAAGAAGAAAATCCCTTTATTGTCCCTCAGTGGGGAAATTTTGGCATAACAGAAGCAATCACATTTACAACAGGAGCAAAAATAAGGGTAGTTAGAAATTAAAGAGTAAAATACAAGAAAAACATAACACAGAATTTACTTAAAAAATTCACTACTAGGTTTCTGGGTGGTTATAAATCCTAACCGCTGCTGGGAGAAAGGACCTCCGATAACGTTCCTTGGTGCACCTAGGATGCAGCAGTCACTGAAGGAGCTCTCCAGCTCCACAACAGCTTCGTGCATGGGGTGGGAGACATTGTCTAACAATGATGTTAATTTTGATAGAGGTCTTCTGTCACCCACCTCCTGCACTGGATCAAGGGGACAACCTAGGACAAAGCTGGCCTTCTTAATGAGCTTATCTAATCTCTGTCTCTCAGCCACAAATAAGCTGCTCCCCCAACAAACCACACCATAGAATATGGCTGATGCCACCACTGAGTCAAAGAAGGTCTTTAGGAGCAGGGCCGGCCTTAGGTGTTCAGGCGCCCTGTGCGCGCTAACCTTGTGGCGCCCCCCCCCCCCCAAAAAAAAAACAAAACACTGCTTGTTGCTGGCATCATGGCATAGGCTGGCTGACTATCCAACCAAGTAGTTACCAGCCCACACACCCCAAAGGCCGGTGTAATGTTATACTTCCCTACTTCGTGAGATTTCCCTACCCTCGTCACTTCCAGTCGCACCGGACATGACGCGAGGAGGTGTGCAGCGCCGCGCAGGCGCACAACGACAGGTTAGGGAAGTTTCACAGCAGAGTGCGCATGCGCCAGGAGCCTCGCCGGTGGTTAGAGTAGGGAAAAATTACGTACGGGTCAGTGCTTTTTCCCTACCCTAACCGCTGGTGAGGCTCCCAGCGCATGCGCAGTGTCGGCCGGTGTCCAGCTGAGAACATCCATCCGATCACCGCACCTGTGCACTGGCCCATAATTTTTCCCTACCCTAACCGCCGGCGAGGCTCCCAGCGCATGCGCACTCTGCTGTGAAATTTCCCTAACCCATCGTTGTGCGCAGTGCGCCCCCCCAATATAATAAACATTGGCGCAGTGCGCCCCCCCAATATAATAAACATTGGTGGTGCAGTGCGCCCCCCCCAACACCCCAGTATAATAAACATTGGTGGCGCAGTGCGCCCCCCCAACACCCCAGTATAATAAACATTGGTGGTGCAGTGCGCCCCCCCCAACACCCCAGTATAATAAACATTGGTGGTGCAGTGCGCCCCCCCCAACACCCCAGTATAATAAACATTGGTGGTGCAGTGCGCCCCCCCCCCAACACCCCAGTATAATAAACATTGGTGGCGCAGTGCGCCCCCCCCAACACCCCAGTATAATAAACATTGGTGGCACAGTGCGCCCCCCCAACACCCCAGTATAATAAACATTGGTGGCGCAGTGCGCCCCCCCTCAATATAATAAACATTGGTGGCGCAGTGGGCAGTGCCAATGAGGGTTAAAAAATAATTAACTCACCTCCTCCAATTGATCGTCTTCTGTTCTTTCTTCATGACCTGTCAAAGGACCTGTGGTGACATCACTGTGCTCATCACATGATCCATCACCATGGTAATGGACCATGTGATGAGCTCAGTGACGTCACCACAGGTCCTGAAGAAAACAGGAGACCGGCAGCTACGCGATCAACTGGAGGAGGTGAGTTAATTTTTTTTTAACCCTCACTGGCACTTCCCACTGTGCCACCAATGTTTCTTATACTGGGGTGTTGGGGGGGGGGGGGGGGGGCCGCACTGTGCCACCAACGTTTCTTATACTGGGGTGTTGGGGGGGGGGGGGCCGCACTGTGCCACCAACGTTTCTTATACAAATACAGGAGGCGGGTGCCGGAATCAAATAGCCGGCACCCGACCTCTGTGACAGGGAGCTGCGATCAGCGGCAGTTAACCCCTCAGGTACCGCACCTGAAGGGTTAACTCAACTGCAGCTGATCGCAGCTCCCTGTCACAGAGGTCGGGTGCCGGCTATTTGATTCCGGCACCCGCCTCCTGTATTTGTATTTCAGGTCAGTTATCTTCATTGGTGGCGCAGTGGCCACAGCCCCTCCCCTCCTCCTCCTCCTGTCTCTTCTTATTGGCAGCGGCGGGGGCAGCAGGCAGGTCAGGCACAGGGGAGGAGGAACGAATCAGGTCAGACAGGGGAGGGCTAGATGGAGGGGGCGCCCTGAGGGAGAACACAAGTTCAGCCTCGCCTGCCGCAGATTACATTGCGAGCTGTCGGCCGCCCAGCGCCCCTGTTACTATGGCGCCCTGTGCGGCCGCACAGCCCGCACACCCCAAAGGCCGGCCCTGTTTAGGAGCGTCTCCTGCACTCCAAAGGACCTCAGTCTCTTCAACAGATAGAGTCTGCTCTGACCCTTTTTAAAAAGAGCATCAGTGTTATGGCTCCAGTCCAGTTTGTTGTTCAGGTGAACACCCAGGTACTTATAAGAGTCCACCACCTCAATGTCCGTTCCCTGTATGTTCACCTGAACCAAAGCAGAGGGCCTGTGTCTGCGGAAATCCACCACCAGCTCCTTGGTTTTGCCCGTGTTGATCTCGAGCTGGTTCCGCTGACACCAGTCCACAAAATCCTGTGTCCCCTGTCTGTACTCTGAGTCGTCCTCGTCTGTGATAAGGCCCACTATGGCAGAGTCGTCAGAGAACTTCTGCTGTAGGTGGCAACCTGGGGAGTTGATGGAGAAGTCTGCAGGGTAGAGGGTGAATAGGAACGGTGCCAGCACAGTTCCCTGTGGTGCCCCCATACTGCAGATCAGCTTGTCAGAGATACAACTTCGAGATTTAACAAACTGTGGGCGTTCTATGAGGTAGTCAAGTATCCAATGTGACTTGTGGTGGTCCACTCCTGCCATCTCCAGCTTGTCCCTCAGACAAGATCCTGTGTGGATCCCACAGAAGTTCTTTCATAGTCCCTGTAAGCAGATGCTGGAAATACTATGGGTGGGATCTGTTCCTAGACTCAGGGTGGAGACCCTCTGCTTACCAGTTGATTGGGGGGACTGGCCCTTCCAAGCTTCTGTCACCATTACCTGGCTAACCGATTATTAATGGTCACTGGTGGTTACTGCCTCAGACTGTAATCCTGCCTTGTGTTTGGTATGTAGAGGGTTGGATTCTGATCGAGTTTTGAGGGATCTACTCTTGCAAGGACTTGGTCCTGTCCATTTCAACCTCCCCGAGCCGATGTTGGTCATGCTTAAAATATGGTATTATTATTAAATTGTCCCCCTAAAGAAGAAGCCAAATTGTCACTGAACACTCCTCTGTGGCTTAATCTTCGGCCGCCACATTTTGGGAGATTCCCTGGTTCGGAGATGTCTCTCACCCATTGTTAATGGGAACTCATTGTAATCTTTTCAATATCTGCAATCTAATTTCAATAAACTTTATAATGACTCTCAGCTGAATCTTGCTTTGAGGGAGCCTTTCACTGGATCTCCTACTTCATGAAGGAACGGCTCAGTCTGTGGATCTGATGAAGCCACTTTCTGCCTCCTATAGGCAGCAGCTAGACATCTTACTGCATCAAGGGAGAAGATGCTTGAAACATTGCAGAGAGATATAGAGGGCGAGATCTCTGGTCTAAAAAAACTCAAATGCTGCATATTTTTGACCCATATACCTGTTTTTCATGATCACTTTCCTTCCCCATTTTTCAGTTTCACTGCTTCCTGGCAGGATGTTTACATGCAGAACTTCCTGTTTTCATCAGCTTTCTGCAGGGTTTTCTAACCAAACCCATCATGCTTTGCTCTGTCGTGTTTCTCAGGGCTTGGTCCCCCTACCACACTCTTCTCTCAGTAGTAGTAACTCTTCCTAAACCTGTCCTCTCAATGTCAGTTAGGCAGAGCAAGCGCAGTGTCTGGATGATAAACCTGTGGCCGGGCTAGATAGTTCTTTTCTATACCAAATATTTATTTTGGCTTATTTTGAGACAGATTTGTATGCTAGAATTGTTGTGCAATTTTGGTGCTAGATGGCACATCTTAGGCCACGCCCTTTGTCGATATTTGGCAAATTTTCACGCAGTTGGCAAAATTGTCTAGGAGCACTGACTGACGTGTTTCCAACTTAATAGGAAGGTTATATATTTATCTACTTTATGGTTTGAAAAATATATATATATTCTTTTTATCCTAACAGAAAATTCCAATAAGGACTCTGAGGAAAACTTCATGTTATCAGTAGATTATAAAGTAGAAGATGAAGCTATCAGGCCGCGCTCTTCAGGAGAAAACCTCATAAATGTATCACTAGATTATAAAGTAGAAGATGAAGATATCGGGCAGCGCTCTTCAGGAGAAAACCTCATAAATGTATCACTAGATTATAAAGTAGAAGATGAAGATATCGGGCAGCGCTCTTCAGGAGAAAACCTCATAAATGTATCACTAGATTATAAAGTAGAAGCTGAAGATATCGGGCAGCGCTCTTCAGGAGAAAACCTCATTGCCTATAATGTGCATCCAGGACTTCACAGTACAGATCTATCATATGAGCTGCTCGAACACGAGGAACCTTCTGCTGACCAATCACAGATTGCAACCACAAGTACTGGCCAGAAAGAGGGTAAAAAATATCAGTGTGGGGAATGTGGAAAACAGTTTACACAACGCTCAGGTCTTCATAGCCACAGAAGAATTCACACAGGAGAGAAGCCATATTCATGTTCAATATGTGGAAAATGTTTCGCATATAAATCACTAGTTGTGAAGCATGAGAGAATACACACAGGAGAGAAGCCGTATTCATGCCCAGAATGTGGGAAATCTTTTACAAATAAATCAGATCTCGTTAAACATCACAGGCGTCACACAGGAGAGAAGCCATATTTATGCAGAGAGTGTGATAAATGTTTTATTACTAAAGACATCCTCAAGGTTCATCAGAGAAGTCACACAGGAGAGAAACCATTTAAATGTTCACTATGTGGGAAATGTTTTGCAGATAAATCCGGTTTTTCCAAACATCAGCTATATCACACAGGAGAGAAACCATTTTCATGTTCAGAATGTGGGAAGGGTTTTACAATTAAATCAGATCTTGTTATACATGAGAGAATTCACACAGGAGTGAAGCCATATGTATGTATGGAATGTGGTAAAGGTTTTACATGTAAATCAGATCTTATTAAACATGAGAGAACTCACACAGGAGAGAAGCCATATTCATGTTTTAAATGCGGGAAAAGTTTTAAAACTATATCAGATCTTCGTAAACATGAGAGGACTCACATAGCATAGCAGTATTCATCTTCAGAATGTGAAAAATGGTTTATTACTAAAGACCAACTCAAACAACATTCACACAGGAGAAAAAGTTACATGTACAGTGTAAAATGTTTACCTTCTAAAGCCACCCTCAAGGTTCACTAGGGAAGTCACACAGGAGAGAAGCCGTATTCATGTGCAGAATGTGGAAAATGTTATATATAAATCATAGCTTGCTAAGCATGAGAGAAGTCACACAGGAGAGAAGCCGTATTCATGTTCAGAATGTGAGAAATGTTTTATTTATAAAGACAACCTGAAGGTTTATCAAAGAAGTCACACAGGAGAGAACCCATAGTCATGTTCACTGTTGATATATTACTTCTATTTATATATTTATCTGTAGAACATTTTCTTGTTACACATTAGTGAATTCACCCTGGGGCAAAATAATTTGAGATTTTTTTATGTGGAAAATGCTTTATAAGAAAGTCAAATTTTGAAACTACTCAGAGAGATCACAAAAAAGAAACCATACTCTTGTTAGGAAGAAGAGAAAGGTTAGCAGAAAAAAAAATATTTTTAGCCGATCAGGTTATTCACAGATATTAAATGGACAATGTTTTGGATGGAATTAGCCTGGATCTGTCAAATACCCAAATGATATTTCCCTGAAGTCAACAGTGATCAGGATCTGTGGAGGAAAAGCATTGTGGATATGAGGAAGAGAAGAAGAGTTGCCTGTCAGAGCAGTGAAGATGAAGCCCCCATGAACCTTGCTTCTTCTTAATATATTCCTACTTCCAACCACACTGCAGGGAATCCAGAGGACACAGTAAAGGAGGAAGGACCTCCCATGTGGACTGCTATGTAACATATATGGACATATCGATATTTGATCTTCATTCATACAGTATATAAAGATAAAGGTGATGGAAGTGTGGAAAAACAAGACTCGATTGGAATTCATACTAATCTGTTTAACCAAGAGACAAATCTGACATTTTCTTCTATAGTTTAAAAACCTCTTTGGCAAAAAACTCCAGCAGGCATTTATTATGGTCAGTATCTTATATCAGGATTTGTCGGATAAAACTAGGAGCACCTCTAGAACATGGAAGACGTGTAAATCCTTCCATTCTGCTTTTCTATATTATGTTCTAATTCCAGGATTCTCTTACAATTTCTGATACAGGATTCTGACCGAACTGCTCAAGTGTGAATGAGGCCGCACCGTCTGCTGGCCTCTTATATGGGAGGTTTTATTTCCTTTTCTTCCATGGAGATCATGTACAAAGACCTATGGGTAGAATCGGGTGCTCCATAAAGTGTAACTGTCATGAGAATTTTTTTAATATTGTGCAGAGCCAATGACTTGAATCATTTTTGCAATATACTTTATTAAGGAAATGTCTTTTTCTTTTTTTTTATCAGATAAATTTTTATTATTTTGTAAAAATAAACAATATCATTTTACAAAATTCTTGTGTCATATATTATATTCAACACAGTGCAAAAATACTCATTGTACAAAACAGAATAGTCAATAAACAGGATCCTTAACATAAAGATCCCAACAACCAAACTCCCCTCCCCCCCCCCCCACCCACTGTGAGACCTTGTTGTGAGTAGATAAGCATAACCATGTGTAAGACCTATTTGTTTTAGTAACAGACCAGGACATCACCTATGCACTATAAAGCTTCAGCACACTAGGCTTAAACAAACACAATCAGCCCCATCTCTCCCCTCCCGGGCTAGCCCGAGAAGATCCTCAGACTAGTTAGACATGTACTACAAACTCCAGATCTGTCAATCCAGGGGCCCCAAACGGTATCAAATTTCAACATGCTATTACACTTCATGTATACTCCTCTTTCCAATCTTAGGGCTGTATTCATTCTGGTAATGAATTCCGATATGCTTGGGGAAAGCGGCTGTATCCATTAAGCAGCTAGGGTTTTGCATGCCTGATATAGGATTCAGTTGATTCCGATTGTAACATTTGGTGGCAAGTTATCCGAATCTAACATACCAAGCAAGCAAAACCTAGGATCCAGTTTATAATTAGCGCTATAAATTTTGTTTAATAAATTGATTATATCCGTCCAATAACCCTGCAGCGCACTGCAATTCCACAGCATATAGAGCAATCCGGCCCCTTCTTCCCCACATTTCGGACACTTGGAGTCAGATCTATATCCCACCTTCCATAAGAAGATTGGAGTTCTACAGGGTGGGCCATTTATATGGATACACCTTAATAAAATGGGAATGGTTGGTGATATTAACTTCCTGTTTGTGGCACATTAGTATATGTGAGGGGGAAAACTTTTCAAGATGGGTGGTGACCATAGCGACCATTTTGAAGTCGGCCATTTTGAATCCAACTTTTGTTTTTTCAATAGGAAGAGGGTCATGTGACACATCAAACTTATTTGGAATTTCACAAGAAAAACAATGGTGTGCATGGTTTTAACGTAACTTTATTCTTTCATGAGTTATTTACAAGTTTCTGACCAGTTATAAAATGTGTTCAATGTGCTGCCCATTGTGTTGGATTGTCAATGCAACCCTCTTCTCCCACTCTTCACACACTGATAGCAACACCGCAGGAGAAATGCTAGCACAGGCTTCCAGTATCCGTAGTTTCAGGTGCTGCACATCTCGTATCTTCACAGCATAGACAATTGCCTTCAGATGACCCCAAAGATAAAAGTCTAAGGGGGTCAGATCGGGAGACCTTGGGGGCCATTCAACTGGCCCACGACGACCAATCCACTCTCCAGGAAACTGTTCATCTAGGAATGCTCGGACCAGACACCCATAATGTGGTGGTGCACCATCTTGCTGGAAAAACTCCAGCCAGTGCATAAAGAGGGAAACACATCATCATGTAGCATGTTCGCATATCCAGTGACCCCCTTAGACTTTTATCTTTGGGGTCATCTGAAGGCAATTGTCTATGCTGTGAAGATACGAGATGTGCAGCACCTGAAACTACGGGGTTAGAGTAGGAATCTGTGCAAGGACTTCTTCCCATTGGCTGTCTGAGATGGGGCCCACATCCCTCTCCCACTTCAACTTAACTTTGAGCGGATATTTTTTCAGCTTCTCATATAGCAAAGTATTATAAGCATCCGAAATTGCTCCTTTTACAGGACCTGGTTCTATCAGTTTTTTAAGCATGAGATATGATACAAATTGTAGGGGGCGCACTTTATCCTGCGAACTGATAGCGTGCCTTAACTGAAGGTATTTATAGAAATGGGTAGACACTAAACCATATTCAGTGCAAAGTTGTGCAAATAGTTTTTGGATACCTTGTGAATATAGTTGACCTAAATTCCATAGTCCTTTACGTTCCCAATCAGAAAATCCCTGCAGTTTGGACAATTCTATTAAGTGAGGGTTATTCCAAACAGGAGACAGGTCCAATAGTTCCTGAACAACCAGAATTTCCCTAACCTTTCCCCAGACCCTCCTCATTAATCCTACTACTGGGAGGGGTTTAAAAGAGTCAGGTAAATCTTTCTCCATAATCGAAATAGGCTGGCAGACCCCAGATGCCCACTTCACCAGTTCTCCACATCTTCCCATCTCTCTCAGGGACCCCCAGCCCTTAAGGTGTTGCAACTGAGCTGCTAAGAAATATATAAAGGGGTTAGGTAAATCCAGTCCCCCCGCTTATTTACCACGCTGTAATGTTTCATATCAGATTCTACTATTTTTATTTTTACATAACAAGGATCTAAATATTCTCTGTAACTTATAATAATAATGCATGGGAATCCATACTGGTGAGTTATGCAATATGTAGAGCAATTGCGGCATCGAGATCATCTTAAGAAGATTACCTCTACCTATCACCGATAATGGAAGCTTATGCCAGGTGACCGCTTTCTGTTTAAATCTGTCCATTAGTGGTACCAGGTTATCCGCTACATAAGATCGGGGCTGTACTGAAATAGTGACTCCAAGATATTTAAAGGAGGAGACCACTTTCAGGTTAACATGATCTAAGCAAAGAGATTCCGGAAGAGGGGACAGCGGAAGAATGACTGACTTATTCCAATTGATTAATAAACCAGACTGTTTTCCAAAGTCTGAGATTAACGATATAATGGGATCTATTGATGATGTCAGATCACCCACATATAATAACATATCATCCGCATACAGCTAGACTCGTTCCTCCACCGTCCCCCTCTCCAGACCTCGAATCAGTGGCGTAGAACGCAAAATACAAGCCAGGGGCTCTATAGCAATGGCAAACAGGAGGGGTGACAAAGGGCATCCCTGCCTGGTGCCTCTCTCCAGTGTCCTCATTGGGGATAGCTTGCCGTTTATTTACAGCCTAGCTCTCGGCTGGCTATAAAGCAATTTTACCCAATTAATGTATCCAGGGCCGAATCCTAGTTTTGCCATAACCGCCCATAAGTATTCCCATTCAACACTATCAAAGGCCTTTGCAGCGTCTAAGGAGACCACTGCAGGGCATCCCACGTCCCCTTCTGTTCCCCTCATCTGAATATTGAGGAACAGACGCCTAAGGTTTAATGACGTGGATTTTCCTGGCATAAACCCGCACTGATCTTCATGTATAATGTGGGAGATAACATTCAGGAGCCTATTAGCAAGTACCTTGGCCAACACTTTTATATCTACGGTTAAGAGTGAGATGGGTCTATATGAATTTACCATATTGGGATCCTTATCTGGTTTAGGGATCACCACCACCAATGCTTCTCTCATAGAGCTAGGTAAAGCACCTGTCCTATAAGATTCATTAAACACCTGTAGGAGATGCGGGAGCAAAACTTCTTGATGTTTTTTGTAGAATTCCCCAGGTAGACCATCTCCCCCAGGTGCTTTTCCGTTAGGAAGCGACTGCACCGCCAATACCATCTCTTCCAATTGAATGTCCCCATCAAGTGATAACCTCTGATCATCAGACAGGCCGGACATCTGGATATTATGCAGGTATTGCTCTCTGTCCCTACAGTCAATCCCTAGTCTGGACTTCTAGACTTTTGCATAGTGCTCATGGAATATGCTCATTATGTTATCATCTCCCGATACCTGTACGCCCATTTTATTAGTGATTCCCAATACACAAGATGGGCCTGATTGGGTTTTATTAATAGTAGCTAGTAGGTGACCCGTACATTCCCCTTCCATAAAATAATGTTGAGTCTTAAAAAATTGTTTGTCCCCAGCTCTACTAATTAAATGTTCTTTCAGTAGATCTTGTGCCTCCGTTCAGTGCGAGGAATGTTCTAGGGAGGGGTCAGAGACGTATTTAGCCTCCGTAGTCTGAACTCTATCCAGTAGTTCTGTCATAAGTGCCCTGCTTTTAGTTTTATGGGAACTAATCTGTTTAATGTATGTCCCTCTAATATAAGCTTCCATTGTATCCCAGATAATGGAGTGACTTAGCTGAACCTTCATTATTGGTAAAAAAAAAAGTCAGTCAGAGCAGCTGATATCAAAGTGCCAGTATCAATTTACTGGATCCAAAAAGGGTTTAGTCGCCATGGTTGTCTCGGACCCAATAACTCTATCCTTAAATCCAGTACTACCAATAACGGGGAGTGGTCAGAAATACTACAGGGTAAATATCTAATATCCTGGATCGTATCTAACACTCCCTAAGATCCCACAGCGAGATCTATCCTTGAAAGAGAACTATGTGATGACGAGTAGCAGGAGTATTGCTTCACACCGGGATTTCTGGACCTCCACAAATCATACAAGTCTATTTCAGTGAGCGTCTTGGCTAATGAGGATAGAGAAGGGCCAGAGGCCCCACTATCAGATTGGAACTTATCTAGGGATCTGTCCAAGAACATGTTAAAGTCGCCAACTATTAAAACTGGTAGATCTGGAAATTTGGAAGTGAAGGATAATACTTTTTTGAGAACTTCACAGGAATATGGGGGAGGTATATAAACGGCCACTAGTATCATTTGGTAATGAAACACAGAGCAGTTAATACATATAAAGCGACCCTCCTCCACATGTACCTCCCTCTATATAAAGGGAACATTTCTATGCACCAACACGCTCACCCCTCTTGATTGCGTGGAGTAGGAGGAATGAAACTTCTGTGCCACCCAAGCCTTATGAATAAGATGTCTTCTCTCAGAAGTGAGATGAGTTTCCGAGAGACACAGAATTGCCGGTTGATACGTTTGTAGAGCATAAAAGACGGCATTGCGTTTAGCAGGTTGGTTCAGCCCCCTCACATTCCAGGCAATTATTTTAAGGGTACCCATTTATGTTTTTAAACCATAGCAGTACAGGACGGTAAGCAGCCTCGCCCCGGCCATACACATAGAACCACTGGTGTCTAGTCAATAAGGTCTCACAGCCCCGACCACCCCCCCCCCATCCCCCCATCCCCCTTCCCCTTCCCAACCCATACAGAACAAATAAAGATATTTCACATACACGTGAAGCCCTGGGGAAAATAATTTCCTAAACTTGGGGAATACAAACAAATATGCAATAGCAAACAAGGGGAACGTTAAATAAAAACTAGCAAGTGGCATACATTCCCGGCTATGCTAGCATATATCAGATCTCCCCCCTTATAACACTCCTAACTGATGAAAAGGACATAGTGCAAACATTAATAAATGCCGTCTTCGGTACTGGGTAGAGCCAGTGGCGTACATGCAGGGGTCGCAGTTGCGACCGGGCCCGGCTGCCTGTGGACCCCTGGCCCCTGCAGTAGTGCCACTCAGACTCAGGTGTGGGCCCGCAGCAGCGGTGGCGGCAGGTGACAGGGAGATGAACGCTTCCATTGCGGAAGAGCTCATCTCCATAGTGATCTGTATCGCTGTCCTCAGGACAGCGATACAGATTGCTGTGCTGCGGCAGGGCAGGGCAGGGAGGCGTCTCCCTTCCCTGTTCCTCTGATAGGCTGTGGGCCTTGTGCCGGCATCCTATCAGAGCGGTGCAGGCGGCGCGATGACGTCATCGTGCCGCCTGAGCTGTACAGCGCAGGACACAGGCCAAAAGAGGCCTGCATCGCATCGCTGCTAAGGAGGTAAGTATAAGTGTTTATTTTATTTTTTTATACCGGACTTTACTTGGGACATGAGGAGACACTTGATACTGGAAAATGAGGGGGGGAAGAAAGGTTTGCACTACTTGATACTGGAAAATGGGGGGGGGGGAAGGTTGGCACTACTTGATACTGGAAAATGGGGGGGAGGAAGGTTGGCACTACTTGATACTGGAAAATGGGGGGGGGGGGGAGGTTGGCACTACTTGATACTGGAAAATGGGGGGGGAATGGAAGGTTGGCACTACTTGATACTGGAAAATGGGGGGGGGGAAGGTTGGCACTACTTGATACTGGAAAATGGGGGGGGGGAAAGGTTGGCACTACTTGATACTGGAAAATGGGGGGGAAGGTTGGCACTTGATACTGGAAAAAGATGGGGGGGGGGAGGTTGGCACTTGATACTGGAAAATGGGGGGGGAAGGTTGGCACTTGATACTGGAAAAAGATGGGGGGGAAGGTTGGCACTTGACACTGGAAAATGAGGGGGGGGAGTTGGCACTTGATACTGGAAAATGAGGGGCGGGGGGAGGTTGGCACTTGATACTGGAAAATGGAGGGGAAGGTTGGCACTACTTGATACTGGAAAATGGGGGGAAGGTTGGCACTACTTGATACTGGAAAATGGGGGGGGGAAGGTTGGCACTACTTGATACTGGAAAATAGGGGGGGGGGGAGGTTGGCACTACTTGATACTGGAAAATGGGGGGGGAAGGTTGGCACTTGATACTGGAAAAAGATGGGGGGGAAGGTTGGCACTTGACACTGGAAAATGAGGGGGGGGAGTTGGCACTTGATACTGGAAAATGAGGGGCGGGGGGAGGTTGGCACTTGATACTGGAAAATGGGGGGGAAGGTTGGCACTACTTGATACTGGAAAATGGGGGGAAGGTTGGCACTACTTGATACTGGAAAATGGGGGGGGGAAGGTTGGCACTACTTGATACTGGAAAATAGGGGGGGGGGAAGGTTGGCACTACTTGATACTGGAAAATGGGGGGGAAGGTTGGCACTACTTGATACTGGTAAATGGGGGGGGAAGGTTGGCACTTGATATTGGAAAATGAGGGGGGGGGGAGTTGGCACTTGATACTGGAAAATGAGGGGGGGGCGGTTGGCACTTGATACTGGCACACGGGGCGGTTGGCACTTGATACTGGCACACGGGGCGGTTGGCACTTGATACTGGCACACGGGGCGGTTGGCACTTGATACTGGCACTATTGGGGACCACAGGGCACAGTATTGGGGTAGTAGGATGTTTTGTCCAGAATATGGTAGGATGATGGAAAAGTAGTAAACTAAGATTTTTTTTTGTCAAACTGCAGAGATTAAAAACGGCGTAAAAATGGTGGTCTGGTCTGAAAGGAGAAGACGAGGACAGAGAACATCTACATCGAAGGAGACGTCACTGGATGTAAGAGGTGCGGGCGCGATTTATGGGTGGGGCTGTGTGTGTGTGTGGTTTGAGGGCGGGTGGGGATACAGGGGCCCCATAATCTCCTATTGCCCGGGGAAATGCCCCTCCCGAGACCGGGGGGGGGGTGCCCATGGATCAGTTTCACACCGGGGCCCCATGGATTGTGTGTACGCCACTGGGTAGAGCCTTGACTCAAGCACTCAGTCTGCCCCCCAAACTATTATGTGCAGGCATCTAACCAACAACATGACCCCGCATTTATCAACAGTCCATATAGACAAAAGGTAGAAGGTGATAGCAGAATAACTTGTGGCAATCAGCAGATTAAGGGCCCTCCCTTAAATCCTTTTCAGTTGAGTCCAACCACTGACATGCCGCACCCGGATACTCAAATAAGTGCGTTTTATCTTTCGCCATGACTCGCAGTTTCGCAGGATATAGAATAAAATATGGAAGCTGTAATAGTCGCAGTCTCCGTTTAACATCAATAAAACGTGAACGCTACTTTTGGACGTCAGGTGAGAAGTCAGGAAACAAAGAGATCCGGTTCCCATCAATAGACAAATCAGTGCAGTCTCTTGCTCCTCTCAAAATGGCATCCTGGTCACGAAAATGGAGGACTCTAAGCAATAAAGGACGTGGTGGTGACCCTGGTGGTGGGGGGCGAAACGGCACCCTGTGTGCCCATTCCACAGCAAACAGAGGAGATAGCTTTTCCTTTCCTATTTTTTCTGTTAGCCACTTTTCCACAAATGTAACAGCATCTGTTCCTTCGGCACGTTCTGGCGCACCAATCGAGCGCACATTATTTCGCCGCAGCCTGTTTTCCAGGTGGTCAGTTTTGGAGATAAGCATGGTGACATTGTGAACCACCCGCTGCGTGTCCCTTTTAACTGGCGGCATTTGGTCTTCCAAATCACTTAGGCGGCCCTCCATTTCACTCATACGCTCTTTGACTTGCCTCATGTCTTGCCTTAGTAGCCCTATATCCTCTTTCAGGCCACCCACTTTGGTAGTAAGCGCACTGTAACGACATGCTCGATAGTAGGCTCAAGCGCTGAGGCTGCCATCTTGTCATTAAGATCACTGACCTCAGAGTCCTCTGAAATGTTTTCATCTTGCGATGGAGGCACTGGAGGATTCCTCTTAACAGCGGCAGCGTATGCATCCAGGATCGGTGCAGGATGAACAGATTCAGTGGTGTGAGCAAACTTTTCCAGTCGCGCTGCCACATCCGACAGCTTCGCTGACTGTCCGGCGCCATCTTGCCTTGCTGGGGTGGCTCTTTCACCGTCCTTTCCCTCCTTCTCTTTGGCCTTTTGACGGCGCATGGCGGAGCGGTGCGGTAGCAAGACCCCTGGGGAAGCACTTCGTTGTATCGGTGAGCCGTTGCGGCCCCAGATGGACGGGGAGAAGGATGGATTACAGGATGTTCAGACGGGAGCTCAGCGACGCACGTCCTCTCACATCCCCAGTCAGGCCACGCCTCGAAATGTGTCTTTTAAACTTTAGATATTTATTGATTCCATACAAGTATTCATTTACAGAATACATACCGTACATCACTCAGAATCCACGCAGGGATCACGAGGAATGAAAATGTTAACTTTTTCAGTACCACACCAAATAATAACCATCAGAATAAACACAATTTGAAAACCTAGGCTAACATCATGCGTATTAAGGTGTGTCAGCAAGATTTACCCGATCAGAGAAGTTGGTTACATTCATCGAGACAGAGACTATTCAAGGTTTGGCGAATTTATCCCACAAATCCCATGTTTGTGCCAATTTGGCCTGTGAGTTTTTTCTTTTAAGTGAAGAGCTTCTCTAGGTCATAATTAAATTGAACATTGGAGATCAGTTCTCGTATCATCGGTGGCGAATTGGACTTCCAGAACCTCGCAATCATTGCCCTAGCTGCTAAGATGACCTGACCACAGCCTGTCCGCAGAAGGCCCACAAAACACAGGGCCAAGGATGGGGAAAAAGGAATGTTATATTCTGTGAAGGAGGAGGAAGACTGGCTTCCAGAAGGTGGAGACCGGGGGGCCGTCCCACGTTTGTATGTGTCGATGAGACCGAAATGTGTGTCTTTTTATCAGCAGACATCCGTATCACTCTTAACACATTGCCCAAATAAAGTATATTACAAATCTCTGTCCCTACAAGATATAAAACATTGAAGTGTTGTAGCCACAGAGCAGCCAAGGTCCAGTTTTATCTTCTGTGACCATCCGTCTGGTTTCTGTTATGCAGGCCATAGAGTTCTATTATGACGAAATGCAAAACGGAACGCCTCTTAAAGGCATTCTGTTTTGCATTCCGTCATAGAATTCCGTGGAAACATAATCCATAATGGAATTGTAATAAAACCCGAGCTCGAACGCTGCCTGATAAGCTGTTGGGAATTTGCAGCGCTCACCAGAGTTCTGTTGAGCTCGGCGGCTCCCTAAAGTAGCTGATCGGTGGGGCTGCCGGGTGTCGGACCCCCGTCCATGTGATAATGATGACCTATCTTGAGAGTAGCTCATCATTATAATTTCCTGGATAAACCCTTTAAAGGGATTCTGTCATCAGATTTAACTCCTCTAACCTAAACATACTGTATGCTCATGTCCAGACTAATAAGAAGAATCCTAAGCTGGCCTTATTAAACCTCACTGTAGTTCTATTTGCCCAAAAAACAGTTTTTTTAACGTGTCAATCACTTACTTAAGGTGCCCAAGGGGAGGTCCGTTAATACAGGGTGCCCGGCCGCACCCCTCGCAGTCCGGTGCCCAGCGCCGCCTCCCCTGTCTTCAGCGCCGCCTTCTACAGCTCAGCGCCGCCTCCGCAATCCTCCCCATCCCTCTGCCAGATCCTGCACCTGCGCACTAGGCTCAGCCTGATGCGCCCCTGCGGACTCCTGGCTGCGGCTTTATTGAGTGAAGTGCGCATGCGCCGGCCTGATGCGCACTTCGCTCAATAAAGCCGCTGCAAGGAGTCCGCACGGGCGCATCAGGCTGAGCCTAGTGCGCAGGCGCGGGATCTGGCAGAGGGACAGGGAGGATTGCGAAGGCGGCACTGAAGACAGGGAAGGCGGCGCTAAAGACAGGGAAGGCGGCGCTGGGCACCGGACGGCGAAGGGTGCGGCCAGGCACCCTGTATTAACGGACCTCCCCTTGGGCACCTTAAGTAAGTGATTGACAGGTAGATGATGCAGATTATATGTGGTTTTTGTTCAGGCTGATTCTTGTGCGGAAAAATCATAGCGTAATACAGAATTGGCAGAGTGTACGATATTAGACAAATCTCATGTACACGTTGCTTTTTCCTTCCGTGCGGAAATGGATTCTGAAATCTGCAGCATGTCAATTATGGTCGCGTTTTTTTTTTGTGAATTTCACTCTCTCCAAAGGAAGGGTATAATCTGCAGAAAAATCTCATCAAATCCACAAAAAACGCAAGTAAAACATGCGATTTATATGCAGAAACACAGAAATCCACATGTAAATTTGCAGGCTCCATGAAGGCTCTGAAGGTCGAAGGAATGATTGGAAGGACTTGGATGTTCATGGCATATCCACAGGAGGTACCATAAATGGCTGATGCAGGTCCCACCTCTGGTTCCCATACCTATGTGGAGAGCGGGGTCGTCTATCACGCAGATCATGCTGATGTAAATAATTTTGATTGGTCTGACATGACACTTGGGTGCCTCTCACCAACCTTATCCAAACCTTATAAGGCCCGGGCCCCTCACACAGGTTGTACTTACCTTCCTCTCCAGCACCCCGTCCCTTCAGATGCCCACACGGCCACCGCTGCATCTCCCTGTTGTGCGGATCAGGGGGTACAGCCAATTACAGGCCATGACGGGACAAGCCTTCCTAGCATGTGGGGCAGCGGCCGTGCGGGCATCAGAAGCGACACGAGTGCCAGGGACCAAGGTAAGTAAAACCTATATGAGGGGCCCAGGCATTAGAGACGGCATTATAAAAGTTGGATAACCCCTTTAAATGTGCCTGGAGTTGTGTGACATTCATTATCCAGTACCGCAAGGTATTGTTCACAATGAAGCGGTCATCAGTGTGGGATGTGGCCAAAGGACGTCCACTTCTCTGCCTTACTATGACTCTTCCAGTCTCTCTGTATCTCTGAAACAACCTGCTGATGACTCTCTGTGACACTCTAAGCACAGGGACCACCCCCATCTGAGAACCTCCTGCTTGAAGCCTTGCAATAGTGAGGTACTGTTGATCAAGGCCAACAAGATAATGGGTTGCATCAAAAGGGGCATAGATGCCCGTGATAAGAACATAGTCCTACCACTTTACAAATCGCTAGTCAGACCACACATGGAGTACTGTGTACAGTTCTGGGCTCCTGTAAACAAGGCAGACATAGCAGAGCTAGAGAGGGTTCAGAGGAGGGCAACTAAAGTAATAACTGGAATGGGGCAACTACAGTACCCTGAAAGATTATCAAAATTAGGGTTATTCACTTTAGAAAAAAGACGACTGAGGGGAGATCTAATTAATATGTATAAATATATCAGGGGTCAGTACAGAGATCTATCCCATCATCTATTTATCCCCAGGACTGTGACTGTGACGAGGGGACATCCTCTGCGTCTGGAGGAAAGAAGGTTTGTACACAAACATAGAAGAGGATTCTTTACGGTAAGAGCAGTGAGACTATGGAACTCTCTGCCTGAGGAGGTGGTGATGGTGAGTACAATAAAGGAATTCAAGAGGGGCCTGGATGTGTTTCTAGAGCGTAATAATATTACAGGCTATAGCTACTAGAGAGGGGTCGTTGATCCAGGGAGTTATTCTGATTGGAGTCGGGAAGAAATTTTTTATTCCCCTAAAGTGGAGAAAATTGGCTTCTACCTCACAGGGTTTTTTGCCTTCCTCTGGATCAACTTGCAGGATAACAGGCCGAACTGGATGGACAAATGTCTTTTTTCGGCCTTATGAACTATGTTACTATGTTACTAATTGTTAGGTGTCGTCTTGGTCTCATGATGTCAAAATGTGAACAGTGTGATGAGGAGGACTGTTTAGATACCAATTGTAATTGAACCAAGAAATGTATGGATTTTGCCGTTAAGCTCTTTGTTAGAGAACAGCAAATTGTGCAAAAAGTACTGAAACACTGAACAGTTGGACGTGCGCATTCAAAAGTTTAGAGAAGGTCACTAAGTTCTTCTGTAAAGGTTAGAGTGAATTTTAGGTTTATCCTGAAATTTCACCCACAAGCCACATATCATTTTTGTGAGAAGTGTATATAGTTAGGTGTCATCGGCTGTCACTACCAGAGCTTTGGGACGTTCTCACAGCTCTGTTTCTCCACCCCTGTGATGATGTCACTACTAGAGCTGGGAGGAGTTTTCTGTTTCCTTCCTCCGAGCTGTTTCTCCTCCGTTTGATTTCCCTGCCTTTCTATTCCCCCTCCTCCTATTGTAGGTGTGGATTATATTTCTCATTTGGGTTGTAGCTCTTGCTTGAGTATCTTCCCTTGTATGCTATCCTTTCACTGGACCTGTGTTCTGCTGCAGCAAGTACTCCGGATATTGCCAGCCTGTCTTTGGATCCGTCTTCACTGCGGCTGCAGCCCTTCAGCTAAGTGTGCAGACATTGCTGTGTATCTGTGTGTTTTCTGACTGGATCCGGGGCGACCACGGTTCCCTCCATATACTGAGCAGGGCACCGGTGGCCGTGCCCCTTCCACTATTGTAGGGGTTACAGTGGCCATCAGTCTTAGGTACGCGGGCATGCCTCCTTCCACCATTTGGATCCGGGCATGGGCTTAGCAACATAGGGAGAGCTTTTGAGGGTCGGACAGGGGTCACCCTTTATCCTCCCTAGTTTGGGTCCGGTCAGTAGCTCTATTTTCTGTGCATGCTCTTGTTGCTCACATACAGCCGTGACATTATAATCCACCAAAACCGTCTTTTTTGACATGGATTCGCTTTCTGGCCTGGTTGACCACATGCAGGGTCTTTCTTTGGAGGTAGCGGATCTCCGTCAATCTATGACTCAGCTTCAAGCATTGGGCTCTGCTCCGGCCCATGGAGTCTGTTGCGAGCCAAAGGTCTCACTTCCGGAAACGTTCTCCGGGGGCAGAGAGAGTTTTGTTCGCTTCAGAGAGGCATGCAAACTCCATTTTTGCTTGTGTCCACATTCCTCTAGTAATCAGGAGCAGAGGGTGAGGATTGTCATCTCCCTGCTCAGGGGTAATGCTCAGACTTGGGCTTTTTCGCTGCCATCAGGGGATCCCTCCCTTCGATCCGTGGAAGGATTTTTTGTGGCCCTGGGGCAGATATATGATGACCCTGATCGTGTTGCTCTGGCCGAATCTAACTTACGTTTTTTATGCCAGAGCAAACTGTCTGCGGAGCTTTATTGTTCTGAATTTCGGAGATGGGCAGCTGATTCAGGTTGGAATGATGCTGCACTCCGGAGTCAGTTCTGTCATGGTCTCTCAGAGAGATTGAAAGATGCGTTTGCTTTCCATGAGAGACCAACGTCCTTAGAGTCTGCCATGTCACTGGCGGTACGCCTTGACAGGCGTCTAAGAGAAAGAAACGAGACCTCTCTGTCCAGCCATTGTCAGTCTAGGGGCAGTGGTGCGGACTCATTCAGTGTGCAGGGGCCTCATCCTGTCTCGCTCCCCTCTGAGGAGGAGCCCATGCAGCTAGGTCGACTTGCCCCTGATAAAAGAGGATTAAGTCCTCAGAGTATGGTGTGTTTTTGTTGTGGGGGCATAGGTCATTTGGCAAATGTTTGTCCGTCTAGGAGATTCTTGAACTGTACTAAGAGCGATAATAAGAGAAAAACCTCAAAAGGTAAATCATCAAACTCTGCTTCATCTGCTACTTTGGGCAAAGTTGATGTAGGAATTGATGCTTTTCCTCTGACCTGCAGTTCCCGTTTTCTCCTGTCTGCCAGGGTGGCGCTAGACAGCAAAGTCATTTCTTGTGAGATTTTTGTTGATAGTGGAGCGGCCGTCAATCTTATTGACACTCAATTTGTAGCCATGCATGGTTTTCAGGTTTGCACATTAGAAAAGGATATACCTGTTTTTGCTATTGACTCTGCTCCACTCTCACAGAGATCTCTGAAGGGCATTGTTCACAATATCCGGTTAGCTGTAGGTGACACTCATGTGGAGGATATATCTTGTTTTGTCATTAACGGATTGCCTTCTCCTCTAGTTTTGGGGTTACCCTGGCTCACTAGACATAACCCCACTATTGATTGGCAAGGAAGGCAAATAAATGAGTGGAGTGACTTTTGTAGAGAGAATTGTCTTACAGCGACTTTTGCAGAGGTGTCTACTAAAACTGTGCCATCATTTCTCTCTGATTTCTCGGACGTGTTTTCCGAGAGCGGTGTTCAGGAGCTACCTCCTCACCGGGAGTTTGACTGTCCCATTAACCTCATTCCCGGCGCCAAGCTGCCAAAAGCTCGCCTCTACAATCTTTCACAACCGGAAAGAATCGCAATGCAAACCTATATCTCCGAGGGTCTCGATAAGGGGCATATTCGTCCCTCAAAATCACCTGTTGCCGCTGGGTTTTTTTTTGTTAAAAAAAAAGATGGCTCTCTGAGACCTTGCCTAGATTTTAGGGAGCTGAACCGTATCACGATTCGCGATCCCTATCCCCTTCCTCTGATCCCGGACCTCTTCAACCAAATTGTTAGGGCCAAGGTTTTTTCCAAATTGGATTTGAGAGGCGCGTACAACCTGGTCAGGGTCAGAGAGGGGGATGAATGGAAAACAGCCTTTAATACCCCTAACGGGCATTTCGAGAATCTCGTTATGCCTTTCGGCCTGATGAATGCTCCGGCCGTCTTTCAGCATTTTGTTAACAGTATTTTCTACCATTTAATGGGGAAATTTGTATTGGTGTATCTTGATGATATTTAGATTTTTTCCCCTGATGTTCAGACCCATCAGGATCATCTTTTTCAGGTTCTGCAGATTCTGCGGGAAAATAAATTGTACGCCAAGCTGGAGAAATGTGTTTTTATGGTATCGGAGATTCAATTTCTGGGTTTTCGCCTCTCTGCTTCTGGTTTTCGCATGGATCCGGAGAAGGTCCGTGCTGTACTTGAGTGGGAGCTTCCTGAGAATCAGAAGGCATTGATGCGCTTTTTGGGTTTTGCGAACTATTACAGAAAGTTCATTTTGAATTATTCCTCTGTGGTCAAACCCCTCACTGACATGACAAAAAAGGGGGCGGATTTTTCCTCTTGGTCGGAGGAGGCGCTTGCAGTTTTTTCTAAGATTAAAGAGAGTTTTGCATCTGCTCCCGTCTTGGTGCATCCCGATGTTTCCTTACCTTTTATTGTTGAGGTGGATGCTTCCGAGGTGGGTGTGGATGCGGTTTTGTCCCAGGGCCCTTCTCCTGCCAAATGGCGACCCTGTGCCTTTTTCTCTAAAAAACTCTACCCGGCAGAGAAAAACTATGATGTGGGAGATAGGGAGTTGTTGGCCATCAAGTTGGCTTTCGAGGAATGGCGCCATTGGTTGGAGGGGGCCAGGCACCCTATCACCGTTTTTACCGACCATAAGAATCTGGCATACTTGGAGTCGGCCAGGCGTATGAATCCGAGACAGGCCAGATGGTCTCTGTTCTTCTCCAGATTCAATTTTGTCGTCACATTCCGCCCTGGGATCAAAAATGTGAAGGCTGATGCTCTCTCTCGCTGTTTTCCGGGAGGAGGAAACTCCGAGGACCCGGGTCCCATTTTGGCGGAGGGGGTAGTTGTTTCTGCTCTATATTCGGATTTGGAGGCCGAGGTCCAGGCTGCCCAGACTGAGGCACCTGCCCGTTGTCCTTCTGGGAAGTTGTTTGTGCCTCCTGAGCTACGTCACAAACTCTTCAAGGAGCATCATGATACTGTTCTTGCTGGTCACCCCGGGAGTAGAGCCACGGTAGATCTCATTGCTCGGAGATTTTGGTGGCCGGCTCTTCGTAAGTCGGTGGAGGGTTTTGTGGCTGCTTGTGAGACGTGCGCTCGCGCTAAGGTCCCTCGTTCACGGCTTTCAGGTTCCCTTCTCCCGTTACCCATACCTTCCCGTCCTTGGACACACCTGTCCATGGACTTTATCACGGATCTTCCTCGTTCCTCAGGGAAGTCGGTGATCCTGGTGGTGGTGGACCGTTTTAGCAAGATGGCTCATTTCGTACCTTTCCCTGGTTTACCCAATGCTAAAACGTTGGCGCAAGCTTTTGTCGACCATATTGTTAAATTGCATAGCATTCCCTCTGATATTGTTTCCGATAGAGGCACGCAGTTTGTGTCCAGGTTCTGGAAGGCTTTCTGTTCTCGCCTGGGGGTTCGGCTGTCCTTCTCTTCTGCTTTTCACCCGCAGTCGAATGGTCAGACTGAGCGCCTCAATCAGAATCTGGAGACATATTTGCGCTGTTTCGTGGCAGAGAACCAGGAGGATTGGTGTTCATTTCTCCCTCTTGCTGAGTTTGCTCTGAACAACCGCCGTCAGGAATCTTCTGATAAGTCGCCATTCTTTGGTGCATATGGGTTCCATCCGCAGTTTGGGACATTCTCGGGAGGGGCTCTTTCTGGTTTGCCTGAGGAGGAGAGATTTTCCTCGTCTTTGTCTACCATTTGGCAAAAGATTCAGAGTAATCTTAGAAAGATGAGTGAGAAGTATAAGCGTGTGGCTGATAAGAGACGTGTGCCTGGTCCGGACCTGAGTGTGGGTGATCTGGTGTGGTTGTCTACAAGAAATATTAAACTGAAGGTTCCCTCCTGGAAATTGGGTCCCAAGTTTATTGGGCCTTATAAAATCTTGTCAGTCATCAATCCTGTTGCCTTCTGTCTTGATCTTCCACGGGTTTGGAAGATACATAATGTATTTCACAGATCTTTCTTAAAACCATATGTCCAGCCCACGGTACCCTCCTCTTTGCCTCCTCCTCCGATTTTGGTTGATGGCAATCTGGAGTTTGAGGTTTCCAGAATTGTGGACTCTCGCATTGTCCGCAGTTCTCTCCAGTACCTCGTTCATTGGAGGGGTTATGGTCCTGAGGAGAGGATGTGGGTTCCGGTGTCGGACATTAAAGCCACTCGCCTCATCAGGGCATTTCATAGGGCTCATCCTGAGAAGGTGGGTCCTGGGTGTCCGGAGTCCACCCGTAGAGGGGGGGGTACTGTCACTACCAGAGCTTTGGGACGTTCTCACAGCTCTGTTTCTCCACCCCTGTGATGATGTCACTACTAGAGCTGGGAGGAGTTTTCTGTTTCCTTCCTCCCAGCTGTTTCTCCTCCGTTTGATTTCCCTGCCTTTATATTCCCCCTCCTCCTATTGTAGGTGTGGATTATATTTCTCATTTGGGTTGTAGCTCTTGCTTGAGTATCTTCCCTTGTATGCTATCCTTTCACTGGACCTGTGTTCTGCTGCAGCAAGTACTCCGGATATTGCCAGCCTGTCTTTGGATCCGTCTTCACTGCGGCTGCAGCCCTTCAGCTAAGTGTGCAGACATTGCTGTGTATCTGTGTGTTTTCTGACTGGATCCGAGGCGACCACGGTTCCCTCCATATACTGAGCAGGGCACCGGTGGCCGTGCCCCTTCCACTATTGTAGGGGTTACAGTGGCCATCAGTCTTAGGTACGCGGGCATGCCTCCTTCCACCATTTGGATCCGGGCATGGGCTTAGCAGCATAGGGAGAGCTTTTGAGGGTCGGACAGGGGTCACCCTTTATCCTCCCTAGTTTGGGTCCGGTCAGTAGCTCTATTTTCTGTGCATGCTCTTGTTGCTCACATACAGCCGTGACATCGGCATAGTTACATAGATAATACGGTTGAAAAAAGACAGATCTTACAGTAAATAAGCTTTGGAGACTGAACTTTTTCTTCTCCAGTCGGAGGCAGTGCCCCCTTATCTCTTGAGGGCATTCTACATTGAACAGTTTTTCACCGTATTTTTTGTATGGCCCATTTATATACTTGTATAGTTTAATCATGTCCTAAAAAAAAAGACTAAATACATTTAATTATTTGAATCTTTCTTCATAACTTAGACCCTCGATGCCACCTAATCAGTTTAGTCGCTCTCCTCTGTACTTTTTCCAGCTGCAGAGCGTCCTTTCTATGGACTGGTGCTCATAGGTGAGGCCGCACCAACGCTTTGTAAAGTGGTAATATTACATCCCTGCCCCGCGAGTCCATGCCTCGTTTAATGCATGATAATAGCCTGGTAGCCTTAGAAGCAGCTGATTGATATTGTGCTGTTATTTAATCTACCATCTACAAGGACACCCAAATCCTTCTCTATAGGTGACTCTCCTAGTGTTACATTCCCTAGGACATATGAAGCACGGAGATTATTACTACCAAGATGCAGAACTTTACATTTATCCACATTGAACCTCATTTGCCAAGTTGATGCCCAATCACTCAGAGTGTCCAAGTCAGCTTGTAGCTTATGGAAATTTTTTATAGACTGAACAGTACTACACAGCTTAGTGTCATCTGCAAAAATATGGTGCCAGAATCCCCAAAAATGGTGCTATTAATCCCGTCCTCAATATCATTAATAAATAAATTAAATAATGGAGGACCCAGCACTGAACCTTGGGGTCACCACTTATAACCCGGGACCATTCTGAATAGGAATCATTGACCACAACTCTCTGGACACGGTCCTTCAGCCAGTTTTCAATCCAATTACAAACTATACTTTCCAAGCCTATAGACCTGTGATGGCTAACCTCCGGCACTCCAGCTGAGGTAAAACTACAACTCCCAAGATGCACACTTGCTTGGCTGTTCTCAGGACTGCATAGAAATGAATGGAGCATGCTGGGAGTCGTAGTTTCACCACAGTTGGAGTGCCGGAAGTTAGCCATCACTGCTATAGACCTTACTTTACCTATTAAAAGTCTATGAGGGACAGTATCAAAAGCCTTTGCAAAATCCAGAAACACTATATCCACAGCTGCCCCTCTGTCCAGGCTTCTACTTACCTCACGAAATCCACAGCTGCCCCTCTGTCCAGGCTTCTACTTACCTCACGACATCCACAGCCACCCCTCTGTCCAGGCTTCTACTCACCTCACTACATCCACAGCCGCCCCTCTGTCCAGGCTTCCACCCACCTCACTACATCCACAGCTGCCCCAGTGTCCAGGCTTCCACCCACCTCACTACATCCACAGCCGCCCCTCTGTCCAGTCTTCTATTCACCTCACTACATCCACAGCCGCCCCTCTGTCCAGTCTTCTATTCACCTCACTACATCCACAGCCGCCCCTCTGTCCAGGCTTTTACTCAATTCACTACATCCACAGCCGCCCCTCTGTCCAGGCTTCTACTTACCTCACTACATCCACAGCCGCCCCTCTTTCCAGGCTTCTACTTAACTCACTACATCCACAGTTGCCCCTCTGTGCAGACTTCTACTTACCTCACTACATCCACAGCCGCCCCTCTGTCCAGGCTTCTACTTACCTCACGACATCCACAGCCGCCCCTCTGTCCAGGCTTCTACTCACCTCACTACATCCACAGCCGCCCCTCTGTCCAGACTTCTACTCACCTCACTACATCCACAGCTGCCTCTCTGTCCAGGCTTCTACTCATCTCGCTACATCCACAGCTGCCCCTCTGTCCAGGCTTCTACTCACGTCACTACATCCACAGCTGCCCCTCTGTCCAGGCTACTACTCACCTCACTACATCCACAGCTGCCCCTCTGTCCAGGCTTCTACTCATCTCACTACATCCACAGCTGCCCCTCTGTCCAGGCTTCAACTCACCTCACTACATCCACAGCCACCCCTCTGTCCACGCTACTACTTACCTCACTACATCCACAGCCGCCCCTCTGTCCAGGCTACTACTCACCTCACTACATCCACAGCCGCCCCTCTGTCCAGGCCTCTACTTACCTAACTACATCCACAGCCGCCCCTCTGTCCAGGCTTCAACTCACCTCACTACATCCACAGCCGCCCCTCTGTCCACGCTACTACTTACCTCACTACATCCACAGCCGCCCCTCTGTCCAGGCTACTACTCACCTCACTACATCCACAGCCGCCCCTCTGTCCAGGCCTCTACTTACCTAACTACATCCACAGCCGCCCCTCTGTCCAGGCTTCTACTTACCTGACTATATCCACAGCCGCCCCTCTGTCCAGGCTACTACTCACCTCACTACATCCATAGCCGCCCCTCTGTCCAGGCTACTACTCACCTCCTCATAAAAACAAATCAGGTTAGTCTGACAACTTCTGTCCTTGGTAAACCCATGCTGGCTCTCACTTATAATATTATTTATAGTCACATACTCCTGTATATAGTCCCTTAAGAGTCCTTCAAACATTTTTTCCACAACAGAAGTTAAACTAACTGGTCTATAATTACCTGTGAAGGACCTAGATCCTTTGAATATGGGCACCACATTTGCCTTGCGCCAATCACTTGGTACTGTACCAGTACCTAGAGAATCTTCAAACAGTATAAACAGGGGCACAGCAATGACTGTACTGAGCTCTTTAAGCACTCTTGGGTGTAATCCATCTGGACCCGGAGCCTTGTTCACATTTACTTTATTTAACTTATCTTGGACCACATCTACAGTTAGCCAATTGAGTATATTACTGGATGTACTAACAGCCCCAGCACCACAGATATCAGTTCCTTTCTCTTCTTTTGTATATACAGAGCTAATAAACCCATTTAATAACTCTGCCTTTTCCTTATCTTCAGTGACTACCCCCCCCCCCCCCCTTTTATCATTATTTAGGGGCACTACCTGCTCGGACCTTGTTTTTTTTTAGCATTTATATATTTAAAGAATTTTTGGGGATTTGTTTTGCTCTCTTTAGCCACCTGCTGTTCATTTTGTATTTTTGCAAATTTTATCTCCATTTTACAGATTTTATTAAGCCCTTTGTAAACTTCAAAGGCTACAGCTGACCCATCAGATTTGTATTTCTTAACCCCTTAAGGACCCGCGCCGTACATGTATGGCGCTTGTGGACGTGACTCAAGGACCAGGTGCTGCGCCCACCCGATCAGCGGCAGAGGTCCGGCAGTCACTGATAGCCGGACCCCTGCTGTATGCGCCGGCATTGGTGAAAACACTGATGCCGGCGCATTAACCCTTGCACTGGTGCGGTCAGCGCTGACCGTGGCACGTGCGGTATCCTGCCAGGTCCAGGGAGGCCATCGGGTATCCGCGCTGCTGTGACTGCGACCCGATGGAAGGGAAGGCAGCCCGATCCCTTCCGTGACAGCCTGTGGGATCCAGCCCCCTGTATTACACTGGTAATACACTTACAGCCAATGCATTACAATATAGAAGTATTGTAATGCATTGTAAAGGGGATCAGACCCCCAGAAGTTCCAGAGTGGGACAAAAATAAGAAGTAAAAAACTGTAAAAAAAAAACTGTAAAAAAAATAGTTTCAAGTAAAAAAAAAACGCCCTTTTCCCAAAATAAAACACATAAAATTGTAAAAAAAATAAATAGACAAACTGACATATTTGGTATCGCCGCGTCAGAAATGACCGGCTCTATAAAAATATCACATGACCTAACCCCTCAGGTGAAGAAAAAAGAAACTAAAATCTGTGCTAAAAAAAAACATTTTTTGTCACCTTACATCACTAAAAGTGCAACACCAAGCGATCAAAAAGGCGTATGCCCCCCAAAATAACACCAATCTAACCGTCACTTCATCCCGCAAAAAATGAGCTCCTAGCTAAGACAATCGGCCAAAAACTAAAAAAACTATGGCTCTCAGACTGTGGAGAAACTAAAACATGATTTTTTTTGGTTTCAAAAATGCTTTCCCCGTGTTAAATGTAATTTTTTTTTTTTAAAGTTGACAAATTAGGTATTGCTGCATCCGTAACATCCTGCTGTATAAACATACTACATGATATAACCCCTCAGGTGAACACCGTAAAAAAATAATAATAATTGTGTCAAAAAAGCCATTTTTGGTCACCTTACATCACAAAAAGTGTAATAGCAACCGATCAAAAAGTCATATGCACCCTAAAATAGTACCAATCAAACTGTCATCTCATAAAAAAATGAGCCCCTACATAAGACAGTCACCCAAAAAATAAAAAAAAAAATGGCTTTCAGAATATGGAGACACTAACAAAATAATTTTTTTCAAAAATGCTTCATTATGTAAAACTGAAACAAACAACCAAAAAAAGTAGTCATATTTGGTATTTTCACTTCCGTAACAACCTGCTCTATAAAAATACCACACGAACTAACCTGTCAGAAGAACATTGTAAATAACTAAAAATAAAAACGGTGCCAAAACAGCTATTTTTTGTTACCTTGCCTCACAAAAAGTGTAACATAGAGCAACCAAAAATTATATGTACCCTAAAATAGTACCACCTTATTCCATAGTTTCCAAAATGGGGTCTTTTTTTGGAATTTCTACTCTAGGGGTGCATCAGGGGGTCTTCAAATGTGACATGGCAACTTAAAATTATCCCAGTGAAATCTTCCAAAAACCATATGGCGCTCCATTCCTTCTGCGCCCTGCCGTGTGCCTGTACAGCAGTTTACGACCACATATGGGGTGTTTCTGTAAACTACAGAATCAGGGCAATAAATATTGAGTTTTGTTTGGCTGTTAACCCTTACTAGAAAAATAGATTAAAATGGAAAATCAAAAGCCAAAAAAGTTAAATTCTGAAATTTCATCTACATTGTCCTTTAATTCTTGTGGAACACCTAAAGGGTTAACAAAGTTTGTAAAATCAGTTTTGAATACATTGAGGGGTGTAGTTTCTAAAATGGGGCCATTTATGGGTGGTTTCTATTATGTAAGCCTCACAAAGTGACTTCAGACCTGAACTGGTCCTTAAAAAGTGGGTTTTGGAAATTTTCTGAAAAATTTCAAGATTTGCTTCTAAACTTCTAAGCCTTCTAACGTCCCAAAAAAAGAAAATGTAATTTACAAAATGATCCAAAAATGAAGTAGACATGGGAAATGTAAAGTAATAACTATTACATGAGGTATCACTATCTGTTTTAAAAACAGAGAAATAAAAATTTTGAAAATTGGGAGTTTTTCAAAATTTTTGGTAAATTTGGTATTTTTTTATAAATAAAAATAAAATATTTTCACTCAAATTTACAACTGTAATGAAGTACAATATGTGATTAGAAAACAATCTCAGAATGGCTTGGATAAGTAAAAGCGTTTTAAAGTTATCACCACATAAAGTGACATGTCAGATTTGCAAAAAATTAGCAGGGTCCTGAAGGGGTTAAATGCCCTTTTTTTGTCTTTTATTGCCCTTTTTACAGTAAGTTTTAACCTGGAAATGGACCCTTTTTATATATCGCTTTTATTAATTTTACTTTAAAAAGCATAAATATATACACCCTCTGATAACCGGGTATCCAAAATAATAATAGGACAAGATGTTGCCCAGCTACCACCGTGAATTGGTGAAAAAGACATGCTGCTCCTAGTCACCTAGGAACCGATGAGAGGAGGAGCCGCACAGCTATATGTACCACCAAATCATGGGGGCCCACACCGCTATATGTACACCCTAATCATGGGGGCCCACACCGATATATGTACCACCTAATCATGAGGGCCCGCACAGCTATATGTACCACCTAATCATGGGGGCCCGCTGTCACGGCGGACGTACACTTAGTACAAAAGATAACACACCAACCAGGCTCTGGACGAGAGACAGGGGAAGGGTCACCTCCTAGCTTATCCCTGACCTCTTTCCCTGCACTGCTCAGCCCACAGCAGACCTTGATGGTAGGTGTGCTAGTGTCCTCCAGCCTGGGCTAACAAAACCCTGAACTCCCTAAGATGGTGAAGTGGGGAGATAGGAGCAGTCTGCTCGCACAGAACCTGGATGGAATAGAAGACACAAACAACCGAACTAGAAATGACACTTATCTCTGAGAGCAGGAACTAACAGCCAACCTTCCCTCCAAGCTTCCCAGACCAGAATGAACTGTATAATCCGCTCAGGACACTGGGCAGTGTGCTATTTAAACTAAAGACCCCACCCAGTGCACCTGATGAGAGGCGGATCCAGCACGGCTCCAAAACAACATTAAACTCGTGCTGCTATCCTGGCTGACCTCCCCACATTGTCAAAGTGGGGCATGACAGTACCCCCCCTTCTACGGGTGACCTCCGGACACCCCGGACCAACCTTATCCGGATGGGACCTATGAAAGGCCCTCACCAGTCGGCTGGCGTTGACATCAGACGCCGGAACCCACATCCTCTCCTCAGGACCGTATCCCCTCCAGTGCACCAGGTACTGGAGGGAGCCCCGAAGAACTCTCGAGTCGAGAATCCTGCAGATCTCGAACTCCAAGTTTCCCTCGACTAGAACAGGAGGAGGAGGCAATGGCGATGGTACCACCGGTTTAACATATTTTTTTTAGCAAAGACCTGTGAAAGACATCATGGATCCTCCAAGTCTGCGGAAGATCCAGCCGAAACGCCACCGGATTGATCACCGCAGAAATCTTATACGGACCCACAAATCTTGGACCCAGTTTCCAAGATGGCACTCTCAACTTGATATTCTTAGTGGACAACCACACCAGATCATCCACACACAGGTCCGGACCAGTCACACATCTCCTGTCAGCCATTCGTTTATACCTCTCACCCATCTTCTCCAAATTCCCTTGAATCCTCCGCCAGATAGAGGACAAGAAGAGAATCTCTCCTCCTCTGGCATCCCGGAGGAACCAGACCCAGAAAAGGTACCAAACTGAGGATGGAAACCGTATGCGCCAAAAAATGGCGACTTACACGTGGACTCCTGCCTACGGTTATTCAATGCAAATTCTGCTAAGGACAAAAATGAGGACCAGTCCTCCTGATTCTCAGCCACAAAGCACCTCAAGTAGGTGTCCAGGTTTTGATTGGTACGCTCCGTCTGACCATTCGACTGTGGATGAAAAGCCGACGAGAAAGAAAGTTGAATGCCAAGCCGAGAGCAGAACGCCCTCCAAAACCTGGAGACAAACTGCGTGCCCCTATCAGAGACCACATCCGAAGGAATACCGTGCAATTTCACAATATTATCCACAAAGATTTGCGCAAGAGTCTTAGCGTTAGGCAGACTCGTAAGTCGTATAAAGTGAGCCATTTTACTGAAACGGTCGACTACCACCAAAATCACTGTTCTCCCGGAGGAACTCGGCAGGTCCGTAATAAAGTTCATGGACAAATGCGTCCAAGGACGAGATGGAATAGACAATGGAAGAAGTGAACCAGGCGGTCGAGTATGAGCAACTTTTGACCGAGCGCAGGTTTCACAAGCTGTCACGTAATTCTCAATACCCTTACGTAACCCTGGCCACCAGAACCTCCGGGACACCAGATCACAGGTGGACTTACCACCAGGATGTCCCGCGAGAACAGTATTGTAATGTTCCTTGAACACCTTGTATCGTAGGCCCTCAGGAACAAACAACCTCCCTGGGGGACACGAACCAGGAGCCCCCTCCTGAGCTCCCAATACCTCCATCTCCAATTCAGGGTACAGAGCGGAGATCAAAAATAGGCGCTGGATCTTCTGAATCACCTCCCCCAGGGAAGCTGCGAGACAAGGCATCTGCCTTGACGTTCTTGACCCCTGGGCGAAAGATAACCACGAAATTGAACCTGGTAAAAAACAATGACCATCTGGCCTGTCTAGGGTTCAGACGCTTGGCAGATTGCAGGTAGGCCAAATTCTTATGGTCTGTATACACCGTAACGGGGTGGGACGCCCCCTCTAATCAGTGACGCCATTCCTCAAAGGCCAACTTGATAGCCAACAACTCCCTATCTCCAACATCATAATTCCTCTCGGCAACCGAGAGCTTCCTGGAGAAGAAGGCACACAGGACCCACTTGCCAGGAGAAGAACCCTGCGAAAGCACCGCCCCAACCCCCACCTCTGATGCATCAACCTCCACCACGAATGGCTGAGATACATCCGGCTGCACCAGAATAGGAGCAGACGCAAAACGCTCCTTAATAGCCGAAAAGGCCTGCAATGCCTCATCCGACCAGACAGAGACATCAGCGCCCTTCTTGGTCATATCAGTAAGGGGTTTCACTAGTGTGGAATAATTCGAAATAAATTTTCTATAATAATTCGTAAACCCCAAGAACCGCATCAAAGCTTTCTGATTCTCCGGTCGGTCCCACTCCAGAACTGCCCGGACCTTTTCGGGGTCCATACGAAAACCGGAATCAGAAAGCATGTATCCTAAGAACGGAAGCTCTTGCACCGCAAACAAACATTTCTCCAGTTTAGCATATAACTTATTCTCCCGAAGGATCGTCAAAACCTGTCTCACATGATCCTGATGGGTCTTCAGATCAGGAGAATAAATTAAGATGTCATCTAGGTAAACTACTATGAACCTCCCCACCAAGTGATGAAAAATATCATTGACGAATCGCTGAAATACCGCTGGCGCATTCGTCAACCCAAAAGGCATTACCAGGTTCTCAAAATGACCCTCGTGCGTATTGAAGGCCGTTTTCCACTCATCCCCCTCCTTGATCCTGATCAGATTGTATGCTCCTCTCAAATCCAACTTGGAGAACACCTTGGCTCCAACAATCTGATCAAAAAGATCAGAGGTCAAAGGCAGGGGATATGGATCCCGGACTGTAATACGGTTCAACTCCCGGAAGTCCAAACACGGTCTCAGTGATCCATCTTTCTTCTTTACGAAGAACAAACCTACTGCCACTGGAGACTTAGATGGTCTGATATGACCCTTTGCCAAACTCTCGGCGACATATTTTCGCATGACCTCTCTCTCAGGTTGAGAGAGGTTGTAAAGCCGAGACTTAGGCAATTTAGCCCCTGGAATGAGATTCACTGGACAATCATAGTCTCGATGAGGGGGCAATTCCTGAGCCCCACCCTCCGAAAAGACATCCGAAAAATCTGAGAGATACTGAGGCAAGGCCGTAATGGACACTTCAGCGATAGATGTGACAAGACAATTATCCGAACAAAATTATCCAACCAATGATTTGTCTTGCTTGTCAGTCTATAATTGGGTTATGTCTAGACAACCATGGCAACCCCAACACTATTGGAGCTGACAAATCCTTCATGACTAAACAAGAAATAATCTCAGCATGTGAATCACCCACCCTTAAATGAATACCATGAACAATGTGAGTGAGACTCCTTTGAGAAAGAGGGGAAGAATCAATAGCAAAAACAGGAATCTCGTTCTCTAACGTGCAAGTACTTAGTCCCAAGCCCTGAAGAAAAAGAAAGTCAATTAAATTTACCCCAGCACCACAATCAAGTAAAACATCAACAAACACATTTCTAGACTCTAGCGCCACCATAGCTGAAAGGAGAAAACGGGAACTGCAGGGAGCTTGCATACCCGTCTGCTCCACCACACCATTCATACAACCAAATGTGAGGGGAGTTTTTTTTTTCTTTTTTCTTTTTCTCTTCTACCTGTGGTTTAACATAAGGACAAGAAAAAATAAAATGACCCTTCTTTCCACAATAGAAACATAGATTGTGCACTTTTCGAAAGTCTCTACTATCCGAATGGCCAGTAATCTGACCTAACTGCATGGGTTCCTCCCGTACCCCAGAGTAACAAGCAATATCACCATGGGCAGCTGGTGAAACGAAACCGCACGTGGGAGGAATCCCCTGCACAGAGGAACCCTTACACCTCTCTCTGATATGTCTATCCAAACGTATAGCCAAATACATCGCATTCTCCAAAGTATCTGGGTATTCATGAAAAGCCAGGGCATCTTTCAACCTTTCAGATAACCCCTGACAAAACTGACTACGTAACGCGGGGTCGTTCCACCTCGACTCAGTAGCCCACCTCCTAAACTCTGTGCAGTAAACCTCAGCAGTATACCCTGTAGTAAGTTACGTAATCTCGACTCTGCCATCGAAACTCGATCTGGGTCATCGTAAATCAATCCCAGGGCTTCAAGAAATTCCTCCACCGACCGGAGGGCCGGAGAACCGGGCGGCAGAGAAAAAGCCTAGGATTGCGCGTCCCCTTTAAGCAAAGACATGATGATACCCACCCTCTGATCTTCATTACCTGAAGAAAATGGGCACAATCTAAAGTACAACTTACATGACTCTTTGAAGCGGAAAAAATCATCAGTACCCCCTGCAAATTTCTCAGGCAGAGCGACTTTAGGCTCCCCAACAATTTGACCTGTACCTGCTGCCAGCACCCTCTGACACTGTGTGATCGAACTACGCAGATCTGCAACCTCTAGGGATAAACCCTGCATGCGGTCAAGCAGTGCATCAATTGACGCCATCACAAAAGCGCTGAGCAATGGCAGTCACAGTATGGCGGATTATAATGTAACGGCGGACGTACACTTAGTACAAAAGATAACACACCAACCAGGCTCTGGACGAGAGACAGGGGAAGGGTCACCTCCTAGCTTATCCCTGACCTCTTTCCCTGCACTGCTCAGCCCACAGCAGACCTTGATGGTAGGTGTGCTAGTGTCCTCCAGCCTGGGCTAACAAAACCCTGAACTCCCTAAGATGGTGAAGTGGTGAGATAGGAGCAGTCTGCTCGCACAGAACCTGGATGGAATAGAAGACACAAACAACCGAACTAGAAATGACACTTCTGCATCTCTGAGAGCAGGAACTAACAGCCAATCTTCCCTCCAAGCTTCCCAGACCAGAATGAACTGTATAATCCGCTCAGGACACTGGGCAGTGTGCTATTTAAACTAAAGACCCCACCCAGTGCACCTGATGAGAGGCGGATCCAGCACGGCTCCAAAACAACATTAAACTCGTGCTGCTATCCTGGCTGACCTCCGAACATCGTCAAAGTGGGGCATGACACCCGCACAGCTATATGTACCACCTAATCATGGGAGCCCGCACAGCTATATGTACCACCTAATCATGGGGGCCCGCACAGCTATATGTACCACCTAATCATGGGGGCCCGCACAGCTATATGTACCATCTAATCATGGGAGCCCGCACAGCTATATGTACCACCTAATCATAGGGGCCCGCACAGCTATATGTACCACCTAATCATGGGGGCCTGCACAGCTATATGTACCACCTAATCATGGGAGCCGCACAGCTATATGTACCACCTAATCATGGGAGCCGCACAGCTATATGTACCACCTAATCATGGGAGCCGCACAGCTATATGTACCATCTAATCATGGGAGCCCGCACAGCTATATGTACCACCTAATCATAGGGGCCCGCACAGCTATATGTACCACCTAATCATGGGAGCCCGCACAGCTATATGTACCACCTAATCATGGGAGCCCGCACAGCTTTATGTACCATCTAATCATGGGGGCCCGCACAGCTATATGTACCACCTAATCATGGGGGACTGCACAGCTATATGTACCATCTAATCATTAGAGCCCGCACAGCTATATGTACCACCTAATCATGGGGGCCCGCACAGCTTTATGTACCATCTAATCATGGGGGCCCGCACAGGTATATGTACCACCTAATCATGGGAGCCCGCACAGCTATATGTACCACCTAATCATGGGAGCCCGCACAGCTATGTGTACCATCTAATCATGGGGGCCCGCACAGCTATGTGTACCACCTAATCATGGGAGCCTGCACAGCTTTATGTACCATCTAATCATGGGGGCCCGCACAGCTATATGTACCACCTAATCATGGGGGACTGCACAGCTATATGTACCATCTAATCATTGGAGCCCGCACAGCTATATGTACCACCTAATCATGGGGGCCCGCACAGCTATATGTACCACCTAATCATGGGGGCCCGCACAGCTATATGTACCACCTAATCATGGGAGCCTGCACAGCTATATGTACCACCTAATCATGGGAGCCCGCACAGCTATATGTACCACCTAATCATGGGGGCCGCACAGCTATATGTACCACCTAACCATGGGAGCCCACACAGCTATATGTACCACCTCATCATGGGGGCTGGCACAGCTATATGTACCACCTAATCATGGGAGCCCGCACAGCTATATGTACCACCTAATCATGGGAGCCGCACAGCTATATGTACCACCTAACCATGGGAGCCCACACAGCTATATGTACCACCTCATCATGGGGGCTGGCACAGCTATATGTACCACCTAATCATGGGAGCCCGCACAGCTATATGTACCACCTAATCATGGGGGCCCGCACAGCTATATGTACCACCTAACCATGGGAGCCCGCACAGCTATATGTACCACCTAACCATGGGAGCCCACACAGCTATATGTACCACCTAATCATGGGAGCCCGCACAGCTATATGTACCACCTAATCATGGGGGCCCGCACAGGTATATGTACCACCTAATCATGGGAGCCGCAGAGCTATATGTACCACCTAATCATGGGAGCCGCACAGCTATATGTACCACCTAATCATGGGAGCCCGCACAGCTATATGTACCACCTAATCATGGGAGCCCGCACCACTATATGTACCATCTAATCATGGGGGCCCGCACAGCTATATGTACCACCTAACCATGGGAGCCCACACAGCTATATGTACCACCTCATCATGGGGGCTGGCACAGCTATATGTACCACCTAATCATGGGAGCCCGCACAGCTATATGTACCACCTAATCATGGGGGCCCGCACAGCTATATGTACCACCTAACCATGGGAGCCCGCACAGCTATATGTACCACCTAACCATGGGAGCCCACACAGCTATATGTACCACCTAATCATGGGAGCCCGCACAGCTATATGTACCACCTAATCATGGGGGCCCGCACAGGTATATGTACCACCTAATCATGGGAGCCGCAGAGCTATATGTACCACCTAATCATGGGAGCCGCACAGCTATATGTACCACCTAATCATGGGAGCCCGCACAGCTATATGTACCACCTAATCATGGGAGCCCGCACCACTATATGTACCATCTAATCATGGGGGCCCGCACAGCTATATGTACCACCTAATCATGGGAGCCCGCACAGCTATATGTACCACCTAATCATGGGAGCCCGCACAGCTATGTGTACCACCTAATCATGGGAGCCCGCACAGCTATATGTACCATCTAATCATGGGAGCCCGCACAGCTATATGTACCACCTAATCATGAGAGCCCGCACAGCTATATGTACCACCTAATCATGGGGGCCCGCACAGCTATATGTACCACCTAATCATGGGAGCCCGCACAGCTATATGTACCACCTAATCATGGGGGCCCGCACAGCTATATGTACCACCTAATCATGGGAGCCCGCACAGCTATATGTAACACCTAATCATGGGAGCCCGCACAGCTATATGTACCACCTAATCATGGGGGCCCGCACAGCTATATGTACCACCTAATCATGGGGGCCCGCACAGCTATATGTACCACCTAATCATGGGAGCCCGCACTGCTATATGTACCACCTAATCATGGGAGCCCGCACAGCTATATGTACCACCTAATCATGGGGGCCCGCACAGCTATATGTACCACCTAATCATGGGGGCCCGCACAGCTATATGTACCACCTAATCATGGGAGCCGCACAGCTATATGTACCACCTAATCATGGGGGCCGCACAGCTATATGTACCACCTAATCATGGGGGCCCGCACAGCTATATGTACCACCTAATCATGGGGGTCCGGACCGCTATATGTACCACCTAATCATGGGAGCCCGCACAGCTATATGTACCACCTAATCATGAGAGCCCGCACAGCTATATGTACCACCTAATCATGGGGGCCCGCACAGCTATATGTACCACCTAATCATGGGGGCCCGCACAGCTATATGTACAACCTAATTATGGGGGCCCGCACAGCTATATGTACCTACTAGGAGGATGAGAAAGGGGACACACAGACAGCAGAGGTAGGACGAGGAGGAAGAGGACACAGATAACAGAGGTTGGAGGAGGAGGAAGAAGAAACAGACAGAGCTCCGCCCCTCCTGATCACATGATGGTGACATCATCCCAGGTCCTTCTCTACCACTTTTCTCCACTGCTGAGCTCCGCCTCCTGCACTGATCACATGACGGTGACATCATCCCAGGTCCTTCAGCTCTTGCAGTGCAGCAGATGCAGAGCAGGTCCTGGTCGGTAGTCACTGCTGTGGTGTCTGGAGCCTCTTCTTCTCTCTGGTATCAGCCATTTCTCCAGAATCCCCCTTTATCCCCGGTGCTGGGGGCTCTGAGAAGCGGGGTCTCTCCAGGAGCAGTAAGTGCGGTTCTGGATCTCACTAATGCTCTTGTCCCTGGAGGATTTCCAAGGATGGACAGGAAGGAGATCAGCAGAAGAATATTAGACTTCACCTTGGAGATCATCTCCCTGCTGAGCGGAGAGGTAAACTTTTCTAGATTTCTCTCCTCTGTATTGTATTCTGTAACAAGTCAGACATCGGGAAGGAGAATCATAGGAAGTGATAGGAAGAGTCCAGGGTCCTGGAGAACGGCCTCCAGTCCTTCCAAGTGATGGAGAACGTGAAGATCAGCCACCAGTATGGTCAGTGATGGATCATGGAGACCAATAGTCATGTTGTAGGAGCCATGAGAAGGTAAGTAGGCACGTTGTACCCAGGAGGAGAGGAAGCAGAGGAGGAGATGGCCGGAGTGTGGCCTGGAGGGAGGATTTCTACCACTAGTCTGACATCTAGATGATACTGGACTATAACAAGGAGGCCTCCACTACATCTAGAGGAAAGAAGGTTTCTCCACCAACATAGAAGAGGAGTCTTTACTGTAAGAGCAGTGAGACTATGGAGCTCTCTGCCAGAGGAAGGAGTCATGGGGGATTCTCAAGAAGAGTCCAGAACGGGTCTGGAGGGTAATAATATTCCAGCTTCTAGTGACTAGATTACTGGAGATGGAGCCATGATCCAGGGAGGGATTCTGAGTGTAGATCTGGAGTCAGGAAGGAATTTCTTTCCCTAAGTGTCTCTCTCCATCCACAGGATTACACCATAGTGAAGAAGACATCAAGGGGGACTCCCATCATCCATGAGTCAGGAGGGTGGAGCAGGACCCCCATCACAGAGCTTCCCCCCCTGATACATGAGCAGAAGATCCTAGAACTCACCTACAAGATGATGGAGCTGCTGACTGGAGAGGTGACACTGCTGGGAATGCTGGGAAATTCTCCAGTAACAGCACTGGAGGGGTCTGGGTGATGACGGTGTCATTGTGTTGTCAGGTTCCTGTAAGGTGTCAGGATGTGGCGGTCTATTTCTCCATGGAGGAGTGGGAGTATGTAGAAGGACACAAGGATCTGTACAAGGAGGCCATGATGGAGGCTCCCCGGCCTCTGACATCACCAGGTAAGAAGAGACGAGGTGAGAAGAGGCCGTGTTAGAGCCTCAGTCCGGTCATGTGCAGTGTGTACACGTGTGTAATGACATGTAATGTAGGAGCTCCACATGTTATTCTCCGGTCACATCACGTTAGAGCCTACATTTCCCATATACATCACACTTCTCCATAGGCTCCATCCCCCTGACAGATATAGTGTCCTCTTGGCCTCCATCGGCCGGTACAGTAGATGACACTATTCTATACAGAGGATCCTGCTGGAGAACCTGCGCCGTGCCGTATACATGGGGCTTATGGGTGACGTCTGCCCCTGTGTGACTATATGGAATGATAGGACTGTACAGGGGAGACGTCACCTCCTTCTATCAGAGATCTACGTTAGGAAACCCTCCTGATATCTACCTCTGATGGAAGGCTCAGACGTGGTGTGAACACATCCTTATTCCAGTAGTTCTCCTCCCTTCATGTCTGGGATCCTCTAGTCACTCCACAAGCAGAGAAGACACAAGGTGCTATGTGTGACTGGAGGAGAAGGTGGGATCTCCGGGCTCTTCTCTCTCCTCCTCCAGTCTGTGGTCCTGTCGGAGCGGACATGTGTCTTCTAGCAGTAGATGTACGGCCCGGAGTGTTCTAGCTGCGGAGGCTCCACAATATGTCACGGGCTCCGCTTTCTCTTACTCTGAGGATCTCCTCCAGGACACATAGGAGTGGGGTGACATGGGGGGTGCAGATGAATCGGGCAGCCTGAGGGGGTGACAGACGTCCCTGATCAGCGGCCGATGCCTGAGCTCCACACACACGTTCCTCGCTTTACTGTACTGCTGCATTAGGGTGTGTTCACACACGGCAGGTTTGTTGTAGAGGTTTCCGCTCCTGAAATCCGTCCCATATATGTGAATGTGGATGTTCCTGCAGCAGGGGATGGATACAGCGGTGGAGGCCATCAGACCGGCCTAGTTAGTTGATCCTGGATGCCTGTTATGTTAAACAGCTTTCATCCACCTGCAGGAACTGGGATTGGACATAACCCTGATCCTGGCTGTTTATCCCCTCAGATGCTGTGGACAATAACAATATTTTTTTTACGTCCCCATTGATGGGGGGGGGGGGGGGGGTGACAAAGGTAAAATGATAAAGTGGTCTGAGGTCTAAGACGTAATTCTCTAGAGTCCGCCGCTGTCTGTACATGAGGAATAACACTGCTTCTGGATATTATAGGATTTTTAGCAGTTTTTCCCTCTGCTGTCTCTTCTGTAATTCTCGGCTGTCTCTGTCTGTAATTCTCTGCTGTCTCTGTCTGTAATTCTCAGCTGTCTCTGTCTGTAATTCTCAGCTGTCTCTGTACTTCTCAGCTGTCTCTGTCTGTAATTCTCTGCTGTCTCTGTCTGTAATTCTCTGCTGTCTCTGTCTGTAATTCTCAGCTGTCTCTGTACTTCTCAGCTGTCTTTGTCTGTAATTCTCAGCTGTCTCTGTCTGTAATTCTCAGCTGTCTTTGTCTGTAATTCTCAGCTGTCTTTGTCTGTAATTCTCGGCTGTCTCTGTAATTCTCAGCTGTCTTTGTCTGTAATTCTCGGCTGTCTCTGTAATTCTCGGCTGTCTCTGTAATTCTCGGCTGTCTCTGTAATTCTCGGCTGTCTCTGTAATTCTCGGCTGTCTCTGTAATTCTCGGCTGTCTCTGTCTGTAATTCTCTGCTGTCTCTGTCTGTAATTCTCAGCTGTCTCTGTAATTCTCGGCTGTCTCTCTCTCTGTAATTCTCAGCTGTCTCTCTCTCTGTAATTCTCAGCTGTCTTTGTCTGTAATTCTCAGCCGTCTCTCTCTGTAATTCTCAGCTGTCTCTTTAATTCTCAGCCGTCTCTGTAATTCTCAGCTGTCTCTGTCTGTAATTCTCAGCTGTCTCTGTCTGTAATTCTCAGCTGTCTCTCTCTCTGTAATTCTCGGCTGTCTGTCTGTAATTCTCAGCTGTCTCTGTCTGTAATTCTCGGCTGTCTGTCTGTAATTCTCAGCTGTCTCTCTCTGTAATTCTCGGCTGTCTTTGTCTGTAATTCTCGGCTGTCTCTGTCTGTAATTCTCGGCTGTCTCTGTCTGTAATTCTCGGCTGTCTTTGTCTGTAATTCTCAGCTGTCTCTGTCTGTAATTCTCGGCTGTCTCTGTCTGTAATTCTCGGCTGTCTCTGTCTGTAATTCTCGGCTGTCTCTGTCTGTAATTCTCGGCTGTCTCTGTCTGTAATTCTCGGCTGTCTTTTTCTGTAATTCTCAGCTGTATTTTTCTGTAATTCTCAGCTGTCTCTGTCTGTAATTCTCGGCTGTCTCTGTCTGTAATTCTCAGCTGTCTCTGTCTGTAATTCTCAGCTGTCTCTGTCTGTAATTCTCAGCTGTCTCTGTCTGTAATTCTCAGCTGTCTCTGTAATTCTCGGCTGTCTCTGTCTGTAATTCTCAGCTGTCTCTCTCTGTAATTCTCAGCTGTCTCTGTAATTCTCAGCTGTCTCTGTAATTCTCAGCTGTCTCTGTAATTCTCAGCTGTCTCTGTAATTCTCAGCTGTCTCTGTCTGTAATTCTCAGCTGTCTCTGTCTGTAATTCTCAGCTGTCTCTGTACTTCTCAGCTGTCTCTGTACTTCTCAGCTGTCTTTGTCTGTAATTCTCAGCTGTCTCTGTCTGTAATTCTCAGCTGTCTCTGTAATTCTCAGCTGTCTCTGTCTGTAATTCTCAGCTGTCTCTGTACTTCTCAGCTGTCTTTGTCTGTAATTCTCAGCTGTCTCTGTACTTCTCAGCTGTCTTTGTCTGTAATTCTCAGCTGTCTTTGTCTGTAATTCTCAGCTGTCTTTGTCTGTAATTCTCGGCTGTCTCTGTAATTCTCAGCTGTCTTTGTCTGTAATTCTCGGCTGTCTCTGTAATTCTCAGCTGTCTTTGTCTGTAATTCTCGGCTGTCTCTGTAATTCTCGGCTGTCTCTGTAATTCTCGGCTGTCTCTGTCTGTAATTCTCTGCTGTCTCTGTCTGTAATTCTCAGCTGTCTCTGTAATTCTCGGCTGTCTCTGTCTGTAATTCTCAGCTGTCTCTCTCTCTGTAATTCTCCGCTGTCTTTGTCTGTAATTCTCAGCCGTCTCTGTCTGTAATTCTCAGCTGTCTCTGTCTGTAATTCTCAGCTGTCTCTCTCTCTGTAATTCTCGGCTGTCTGTCTGTAATTCTCGGCTGTCTCTGTCTGTAATTCTCGGCTGTCTCTGTCTGTAATTCTCAGCTGTCTCTGTCTGTAATTCTCAGCTGTCTCTGTAATTCTCAGCTGTCTCTGTAATTCTCAGCTGTCTCTGTCTGTAATTCTCGGCTGTCTCTCTCTGTAATTCTTGGCCGTCTCTGAGGTGCTGGGTGGAGAGGAGCTGCTGTCATGTCTGCCCATAGACTGCACATGGAGACAGGAGCTTCTGCTCCGCTGTCTCTCTGTATCACACCGTCATAGGCAGCAGTAATAATGGAGGACAATATACAGGAATCTGAGCAGGTCACACGTGATTCCAGCTGTGACGGGGGCAGCAATGTCCCTTTACACGGGGAGATTATCAGAAAGTCAGATTCGTATGAATACTTCCAATGATTTCTGTAAAAGAGCCACCATCACCCGATGAACGAGGAAACATTCTTGTTCGTTGGGTAAAAGCATTGTTAACACGGCACCTAAGTAAGAGTCATCTCTTGTGGGCAGCAGAGCGTCTCGTAAACAGGGACGAGCGATCCCAATATCTGACTGATCCCCATACAGAGCAGAGGATTGCTGCATGGAAATGCAGGTCTCGCCTCCACTCACAATCAGGCGATTACCTGGAATGTTCTTTCTGATAATTGTCTGTGAAGTCACAGACAGACACACGGACATCACCTACAAACCAGCAGCAGTCCTTGTGTTTGTCTCTCTGCCCCTTCCTCTCCTTACTGATTGACAGGGCCAGGCGAGATGACTATGCAGGATCCTGGCCCTGGTAACCTAGAAGGAGAGTGAGGAGCTGGCAGAGGAAGCCGGAGGTACAGAGGTGCACAGAGTGGCTTGGACCGCCCTCGGTGCACTGAACTGTGTGTTTGCATGTGGGTTAGAGTAGTTGTCCCCACGGGCCACTTTCACGCAAGACAAGTTTTCCATGGAGCGGGGGTGAGGGGTATCACATGCATAATAAAACACAATAAAGTATTACAGAATCGGTGGCCAAGATTACTAATGATACCACTATATAGAGGTCACATCTTACCGCTCCACCATCACCATAGCCATGTGGCTCCCAGTCACTAATGATCCCATTTAGGCCCCACTCAGTGACTTACAGGCAATGTCTCCTTGGCTGGAGTCGTTCGGTCTCCTTTTTTTCCCTCAGTCCTGCACAGATCTGATGACGTCTGCTTCTGCCTAAATGGATGCACAGAACACCCCTATTTACTAACTATGCCCCCACTCAGTAGAAATAATGCCCCTCTTGTAGTGCACTCTTCACATATGATGTCCCCCAGTAGTGCCATCTGTACATATATGTAAAGAGGGCACTACTATGGGACATTATAATGCCCCCCCTCTCCCCAGTAGTGGCCTCTTTACTTATAGTGCTTATGTCCCATAGTAGTGGTCTCTTTACATATAGTTGTAACAGGCGCAGCAGTATGAAGTGCCTTTTGCGCTGTGGCATTAGAAGAATTTTGATATCTCTGACTTTTAGTCTAAGCAGACTGTCTATTACTCTGTAATTCCTCTAGCGCTGTTCTATGGAAACAGTAGGTTTAAAGAGCACACCAAATGCTTGAAATAACTTCTTTATTAACTTCAACTGTTCTTCATATATAACACTGCCGCCTCTGCAGCAGATAGTCCATGTACATAACACTTGTTGAAAAGATATCACAAAATGGCGGTATGCATTAGATGGTGGTTCAACTGTTCAATCTTGTCATTCAACATAAAATGGTGGATATATTTCTCTCTTCAGTATCTGTACTGTTAAGTTATTTAAGCAATTTATGATCTCTCTGAGAGGTTTATCTGAGGTCTAAGTAATAGTTCACTTGCTGAATTTGGTCGCAATGTGCAGTATGCAGTTAGCAGTAACTATTTGCAGATTGGTTGAGTATGATCTGGTATGGTTTATGCAATTTGGATTGCAATATGGAATTTGAATTTGGATTGTGAACTGTGTAGTTTGCAATTGTTTGTATGGTATTTGTAGTTTGCAATTGGTGGAACTGTATGTAAACATACATATAACCAGTTCAGTATACAGTTCTAATCACTATACTAATAGTAGGAACATTATATAACTGTTATAAATACATATTTTGGCCTCTCTGCTTCCATAAAACACAGCTCTTAGTGGAGTGAATGTCTGTTCAGTTTCTCTCTCTGGTGAAAAATGATTCTAGCAGCTCCTGCTAGGGAATTTCCCACACAGACTGTGTGTGAGGCTGGCTGTGATTGGTCAAAACTCCTGGGATGTGTGAGGCTAGCTAGGATTGGTCAAGACTCCTGCCCAGCAACAACATTTTAACTATATGCTTTCTGTTGTTTCTGCTGTGTCATTGAGCTTACCTCACATTATATAATGAATCTTAAAGGCATATTATCTTTTTTGCTTCTGTGAATGCAATATATAACAGTTATATGACATCCAAACATGAAGTCACTGTAAATAACTCTGCTTTTGTCTTTTTAACACACAAACATAGGAACTGTATTAAGGTTATTGGCAGGTCTAGCTGTATAAACAGGCAAGCTATATTAGCAAACTAGGACAGGTCTTAGCTGGCCAGCTACAATAGTGCCCCCCAGTAGTGGCTTCTTTACATATAGTGCCCCCCCCCAATAGTGGCCTCTTTACATATAGTGCCCCCCCAGTAGTGGCCTCTTTACATATAGTGCCCCCCGTCCCTCGGTAGCGGCCTCTTTACATATAGTGCCCCCCTCAGTAGTGGCCTCGTTACATATATTGCTTTCCCAGTAGTGGCCTCTTTACATACAGTGCCCCCCCTCAGTAGTGGCCACTTTACATATAGTGCCCCCCCCCCCGGTAGTGGCCTCTTTACTTATAGTGCCCCCCAGTAGTGGCATATTTACAATTTATGCCCTATGTACTTATAATACCCCCAGTAATGTCCACGAAGGAAAAAAAATACTCATCTCACTCCCGCTTTCTGTGATGCAGGCCTCTTCCAGCCTGCGGCCCTGGTTGCCTGCCTCAAGGCACGGGTGGTTGCAAATTACATTGCGACCTCAGGCGCCAGGTCTCTGATGATGTGATGATGTTGCCACACCGCCTGTGACCCAGCTCAGGAGGTCATGATGATGTCATTGCAACCATCCTGCAACATACCACTTCATCATATGCCTTAAGCCTATAAGGCTGATTGGTGGGGCACAGGAGCCGTTTCCCCGAGTGTATCAGATGATTCATGGCCTGATACTTATCCGCAGTCTGGTGGTCGGGGATTTGCTGGGTTAAAGTTACTAAGATTCCTGACAAAGGCCCGTATGCCTGCCACTGGCGTCCTGACCTGACCTAAACCCATAAACCAGGGTTCCTCTCATGATGACTCTGCTGTCTGCAGTTAATTTTTTCCACTTTCCTATCAGCATGGACTTTACTAAGGACTTTCAATAAAAAAGAAGAACTTCCTTTCATATTTTCAGTGTGGAATTAGAAAGTGCAACTTGTCCTGCAAAAAACAAGCCCTCATACGGCTATGTAAACTGAATATTAAAAAAGTTATCTCCCCAGAAAGGCAGGGGGTGAAAAACCCTCAAGGGCTGAAAGAGTTAAAGGGGTTATCGCTTGAATATTTCCCCATTGTCTTACACCTCTGGGACCCACACCTATATAGAGAACGGAGCCCCGCAATTAGGTGGCTGGAGGACTCCGTTCCGGCCGCCACCAAGCCAGCTCCCCATAGAAGTGAATGGGAGCGTACCGCGCGTACGCAGCCCCCCCCCCCCCCCCCCCCCCCCCCGCTCCCATTCATTTTTACAGCGCTTACGGAAATTTTCGCTGGCCCCATAGAAAATTAATGGAGGCTCCATTCTCGATATAGGTGCGGGTCCCAGCGGTGGGACCCGCACCTATAAGACAATGGGGGCATATCCTAGCAATATGCCCCCTTTGTCCATGATGAGACAACCCCTTTAAGGTTCAAAATGGGCTGGTCAATAAGAGGTTACGTCCCACCTAACTGGTATTGAACGGCCTAATGTGCGGGCAGAGGACAGACCTGATTGTCAGAGAAGATTGGGATTCTCAGATTTTTGAATGTTCTCAGGTCTGGGTTTATGTAATAGAAGTGATCGGTGAGTGTAGAGCAGAGTCCTGGACTTTATCATCCATCCATTATACAGTGCTATACAGAGATTTATAAGGCTGCAGTCACACATGGACATGTGACTCATTTTTATTTTTTTTAAGTCCATGACACTTCCATTTTAAGAACAATGATAGTTTCTGGGGTTATTTTCACGGCAGTTTTTTTTGCAGCCACTGAATAACTGATGTCAAAAAATTGAACGTGTTAAAATTTTGTCCATTTTTGAATGACCGACAGCCCTATACAGTTGAAGAGGACCGTTTTTAAGGTCCTTTTCTCAGAAAGGCATCAGTGAAAAAAGCATCTGTTAAAAACGTACCTTTTTGCAGTTTTTAATGGAGTTTTTTTTTTAACATTGTGTAAATGTAGCCTAAAGCTGCAGTCACACAGGGAGGTTTTGAATCAAATGGAATAGGAAATATAAAGGAGTGACTTGTACTTTTCCTTCCTGCTGGATCTACTTATGATTTTGGCTTAAAGTCTACATTAAAAATTGCCTACAGTATGTGTTTCTAGCCTAAGGCCTCATTCACATGACCAAGTCTATATTGCAGTCGACAAACCACGGATCCACAAATATGCACTCTGCATTTTCCTCTCTCACATCACTAGAAATGACTAATCATGTCAGCAATACATATAAGAATAGCACATATTCTATGATTAGCAGTCTGTGTGCTGTCCGCTGTTTTGCGGACACATAGAAATGAATGGGTCCATCTGCAGTCTAACACAGATGCATAATATGGTTGTAAGTCTTAAAGGTATGGACACTTTTGAGGGCGATTTCTTTTATTATTGCACTGAACAAATTTTGAGCTAAAAGTCATTGTTTCAATGGGTCTTTAGTGAAAAATGGTTAACCCCTTTCTCTGTACAGCCTTGAGATTCTCTAATAGCAGGCTCTGTATTTTTTCTGTGTTCCATCTGCTCCTTTTCTCTGACTTCCTAAATACTCATTCTAACTTAGTTCTTATCTAAAAATAATAAAGACCAATTGAAAAAATGGTTTGAGCCCAAAATGAGTAAAATTGTATCATAAAAGATTTTCCCCCGAAGGTGTACATAGCCATCAAAGGTATAGAAATGATCTACTTTATGGTTTGATGAATCACAAACTCTCTTCTTAATCCTAACAGAAAATCCCAGTAACAACTCTGAAGAAGACTTCATGTTATCACTAGATCTTAAAATAGAAGATGAAGATATTCTGCAGCTCTCTTCAGGAGAAAACATAATTACCTGTAATGTTCATCCAGAACTTCACAGTACAGATCTATTATATAATCCTCCTAATCACGAGGAGCATTCTCCTGACCAATCACAGATTATCACAAATACTGAGCAGAAAGGGGGTAAAAGGTTTCATTGCGAGGAATGTGGAAAAGAGTTTACAAGAAGCTCAAATCTATATACACATAGAAGAATTCACATAGGAGATAAGCCGTATTCTTGTTTAGAATGTGGAAAATGTTTTATATATAAATCTCAACTTGTAAAGCATGAGAGAAGCCACACAGGAGAGAAGCCATATTCCTGTTCAGAATGTGGGAAAGGTTTTATTACTAAAGAGAGCCTCAACGTTCATCAGAGAATTCACACAGGAGAGAAGCCATTTACATGCCCACAATGTGAGAAATGTTTTACAGAGAAATCAGGTCTTGTCAAACATCTGCGACGTCACACAGGAGAGAAGCTATACTCCTGTTCAGAATGTGGAAAATGGTTTAATACTAAAGATAATCTCAAGGAACATCAGAGAGTTCACACGGGAGAGAGGCCATATTTCTGTTCAACATGTGGGAAACGTTTTATTACCAAAAACAACCTCAAGATTCATCAGAGGCGTCACACAGGAGAGACACCATATACATGTTTGGAATGTGGGAAATGTTTTATTACAAAAGACAGGCTGAAGGTTCATCAGAGAAGTCACACAGGAGAGAAACCATTTATATGTTCAGAATGTGGGAAAAGTTTTACAGAGAAATCAGGCCTTGTCAAACATCTGCGACGCCACACAGGAGAGAAGCCATTCTCCTGTCCAGAATGTGGGAAAGGGTTTATTTCTAAAGATAATCTCAAGGAACATCAGAGAATTCACACAGGAGAGAAGCCATATTCCTGTTCAACATGTGGTAAATGTTTTCTTACCAAAAGCAACCTCAAGATTCATCAGAGAAGTCACACAGGAGAGAAACCATTTACATGTTCTGAATGTGGAAAATGTTATACTACTAAAGACAAACTGAAGGTTCATCAGAGAAGTCACACAGGAGAGAAACCATTTACATGTTCAGAATGTGGGAAATGTTTTACAGAAAAATCGGGTCTTGTCAAGCATCAGCGATGTCACACAGGAGAGAAGCCGTACTCATGTTCAGAATGTGGAAAACAGTTTACACAACACTCAGGTCTTTTTACTCATAGAAGAATTCACACAGGAGTAAAGCCATTTAAAGGTTTAGGGACTTCTGGGGACGGGGCATCGAGCATGGCTTCATTTTAACAGAGCTCTTTTGCCAGGTCAAGAAATCAACCATGTATCTCCTCCATCTCAGCCTCAGTAACAACTTGCTTAGTACCTACACTGCAGGCAGAGGCCGGCTGATGAAGTGGGCTCACTGTGTTCACACTCTGAGGTCCATAGGGCAGATCAGAACTGCTGCTGGGTGCCAAACATGGCGCTGCCACTGAAGCCTCCTACTCCAAACAACAGATGCCTTGTGGCCACCCATAACGCACAGCAGTCTCCTATAGTACCAGTGACCATGTGACAAAGACTGCAAGACTTGTGAAGATGATGTAACTGATAACCAGGGTCCTCAGAGGTTTAGTACGTAGAGGCACATTCTTGATGGCTGGATAGGACAAAAATGAGAGTAACAAAGGCTTTTTCTAGTCAGAGCACACTCACAGGGCCTGGTGGTGATGATAGGGAGGGGGTACAGAGGGTAAAGGTCACCCCCTTACAGTATATTACACTAGTTCAGTAGTACTCTGGATGTCTGTCAACTCTCCAGTTAACCCTTTGTCTCATTAAAGATCCTGAACCTGGCAAACCCTTCTGAAACATGTTGCAAAACAAAATGTCAGCCAGACAAGATACACTAGCTGCACTTGATCCAGTGCCTAATCCCAGACCAGCCTCAATAATGTCTAAACCTGTGAGCAAGAATAAGAAAGATAAATCCAATATGAAGACCACCACAGACCTGTCTCAACAATTGTTTTATGACCCGGCCTCACCATGGGAGGTGACTTAACTTCTGCTAAACTATTGCCTCAGTACCAGACCAACAGAAGCCTGACTAGGCACATGCTATCTTGGTGGCTCTTGAAGTATCTAATCTATTGATGTCTATGTTAGATAAGAGGCTAGATGTCCTACCTATAACCTCAAATCACAACGAATGGCCAGAAAATAACAAAACTGAAAAACCAAGTCTCCTCCTATAAAATAACGACATCCACTATGGAATAAGAACTCTCTCAATGTGTCAGCAGAAGAGGCCTTGGGAGAAGAATTGGAGGACCTTGAGAACCATGACCACAGAAACAAGCTCGGGTTTGTGGGAATGTCCAAAGCTATCCAATCCTATCACTGTCCTAACATCTGAGCTCCCCACTGCATTGGCTATAGATATGCCCCCAGATCTGTTCTCTATCGAAAGAACTGACAGAATTGGCTCCTAGATCTCGTGATAATGGAGCCCTGCATCCTAGACCAGTTATCATGAAATAACTTCATTGGGCAGTCATAGGAAATTCTCCAGGCTTATAGAATGAAATTCTCCCTGAAGATCTGAGACTTTACAGTGCTGCTTTTTCAAGACTTTTCCATGACTGTCTCAAAAAAGATCTTTTACCCCCATTTGACGCTACTTACCTGACAACACCTTTGATTTCCAATTCGACTAGACAGCAAAGCTGCATGTGTGGGAGAATGGACAAATCGTGACCTTTGATGAGTCTGCGGTGACGCGCCACCTCTTTCACCTACAACCTGTTGACCTTCTGGCCTGACTCATTATGGGAGGAACCTGATAGTCCGCCAACATGTTTTCATAGATGAAAATAATCAAAATGTTTTTTATTTTTGCATATTAAAAAGATTTCTAGTGGACCTCTGTCTCAGAGGACTGGCTCAAAATTTTTGTGGTCAGTTCACTATGTTTTATTGTTAAAGTGGTTGTCTCACTTTAGCAAACGGCATTTATCACGTAGAGAAAGTTAATACAAGACACTTCCTAATGTATTGTGATTCTCCATATTGCCTCCTTTGCTGGGTTGATAATTTTTTTTTATCTCATTATACACTGCACATTGCCAGGGGTTATGGTCACCTCTACACTGCAGATACGAGGTGGCCTAGACTGGAGCTGCTGCGCATGCGTCCTTCTGAGTTTGCAGGTTGGTCATAACCCCTGAAAATGAGCAGTGAATAATATGATGGAAAAATGACAATCTCAATACATTAGGAAGTGCCTTGTAATAACTTTGCCTACATGATAAATGCTATTTTCAGTAGTGAGACAACCTCTTTAATGTTTTTCTTATGTCTGCTCCTCTTTAAATTCTATGCAGTGATGCAGGCATCCCTCTACTTTCTGAACACAAGCATACCCCACAAACTCCTGTCACAAGAGGCTCTTGCCCAAGTCGACATCACCATGCTCAAACCATCAGATTAGGTTTGATGGCCATCCTAACACTAGTGACTACACTACACCCACTGGTTTTAAACTTATTTCCTGGAATGTTGCTGGCCTCAACGGTCCTGCTAAACGGAAAAAAAATCCTAACACATTTAAAATGGTTTAAACTGGACAACATACACTGGAAAATTAGGGTAGGGAGACTCTACAGGCTTTGTGGTTAACACTGTTAATACTTTTTCAAACCTAGGGGTGTTGCGATTCGTTTTGACCTTCCTTATCTTGCGGAAGATGAGCTAACAGATGCTGGGGGATGATCCGTACTTCTGACCATACGTATTGCTGACGCATCATACACACTCCTAAACATATATTCCCCCCAACCAACAACTATTGACTAGGTCATACACTCACGTAATAGTTGGAGGTAACTTCAGTACCGTTCAATTTCCAGTTCTGGAGAAATGCCACAGTTTCCTCCAGGAATCTGTTGTCTTTAATGGAATCTTCCTCACTTTGTTACCTATGGCATACCATACTTCTAGAGAATATACATACAGTCCTGATCAAAAGTTTAAGACCACTTGAAAAATGGCAAAAAATCATATTTAGCATGGCTGGATCTTAACAAGGTTCCAAGTAGAGCTTCAACATGCAACAAGAAGAAATGAGAGGGAGACAAAACATTTTTTGAGCATTTAATTTAATGAAAACAACGAATAAACTGAAACAGGCTGTTTTTCAGCTGATCAAAAGTTTAGGACCACATGCCTTTAAAAGGCCAAATCTGTGCAAAGATGTGGATTCATTGTCATTTTCTGTCAGGTAGTCACACGTTGTGATGGCAAAGGCAAAAAAACTCTCCCTTTTTGAACGTGGTTGGGTTGTTGAACTGCATAAGCAGGGTCTCTCACAGCGCGCCATCGCTGCTGAGGTGGGACGCAGTAAGACAGTCATTTGGAATTTCTTAAATGATCCTGAGGGTTATGGAACAAAAAAGTCAAGTGGAAGACCCAAAAAAATGTCATCAGCACTGAGCCGGGGTATCCAATTGGTGTCCGTCAAGACACTGGACGATCCTCGACCCAAATTAAGGCCCTTACTGGTGCTGACTGCAGCCCCATAACCATCAGACGGCATCTGAGACTGAAGGGCTTCAAAAACAAAAAACGTCTTCAAAGACCTGGTCACCTTGAACGCCACAGAACTGCTCATTTGGACTTTGCAAGAGAGCACCAAACATGGGACATTCAAAGGTAGAAGAAAGTTTTATTCTCTGATGAGATTATTTTTTTTACCTTGATGGTCCTGATGGTTTCCAACGTTACTGGCATGACAAGCAGATCCCACCTGAGATGTTTTCTATGCGCCACAGTGGAGGGGGCACCATAAGGGTCTGGGGTGCTTTTTCCTTCAGTGGAACAATGGAGCTTCAGGAAGTGCAGGGGCGTCAAACGGCCGCTGGCTATGTCCAGATGTTGCAGAGAGCATTCCTAATGACTGAGGGCCCTCGTCTGTGTGGTAACGACTAGGTTTTTCAACAGGACACTACAGTACACAATGCCCGCAGGACAAGGGACTTCTTCCAGGAGAATAACATCACTCTTTTGGCCCATCCTGCCTGTTCCCTTGATCTAAATCCAATTGAGAACCTTTGGGGATGGATGGCAAGGGAAGTTTACAAAAATGGACAACAGTTCCAGACAGTAGATGGCCTTCGTGCGGCCGTCTTCACCACTTGGAGAAATGTTCCCACTCACCTCATGGAAACGCTTGCATCAAGCATGCTGAAACGAATTTTGGAAGTGATAAACAATAACGGCGGAGCTACTCATTACTGAGTTCATGTTTGGAAGTTGGATTTCTGTTTTGGGGGGGTTTCGGTTTTTTTTGGAGGTGTGGTCCTAAACTTTTGATCAGCTGAAAAACAGCCTCTTTCAGTTTATTCGTTGTTTTCATTAAATTGAATGCTCCAAAAATGTTTTGTCTCACTCCCATTTCTTCTTGTTGCATGTTGAAGCTCTACTTGGAACCTTGTTAAGATCCAGCCATGCTAAATATGATTTGTTGCCATTTTTCAAAGTGGTCTTAAACTTTTGATCAGGACTGTATCTCTCTTCTGCACATTATAGTTTTATTAGCATTGACTATTTCCTTTATGCCCATGGCAGCACCCTTGAGAGACCGCCTCCATCCAGGACAGGAAACAGGAAGTTTCTTGGAGAGCTCTTGAGGGGCCCTGCCCCTATACCACCAGTTCCTATTTCCTATCCTATGGATAGGACGATATTTTGTGGACAGCAAGATTTAGGCTGCAGGAGCCCTTAAAGACAATCTTGATAGGGGTTACCTGGTGCAGCATAAGTCTCCACTAGGAGCCGCCTGCAAAGTCTGGGGTCCTCCTTCTGGGTCCTGGATACATCATTGGCGGGTGTTCCTGGGCAGTCCCAGCATTACTGTGAGGTGATGCTGACATGCCGGATCTTCCTGGCAGTGTTCAGGAAGTCTGGGGACTTTCTCTGCCTGCCTCCCTGCCTGGGCAACTTACAGGGGCGGGGTGAGAGTTTTGTTCCGCGTGAACTGGAAGTTGCGCGGCGCAACTTCCTGTATTTGGAATGCACGTGGTGAGCACTCCAGAAGTGGGGGAGGGACTTCTCCTACTGAGGCCGCATGGGAGCATCGGCAGGGACCCAACCTAGGGTATTTAAAACCCTTCAGTGCGCGGTCAGAAGGACCCCAGCCAGCCTACAAGCATCAGTGGATCTCTTATGGAAGACGCTCTATCCCTGTCTGCTATAATGGAGGATGAGAGTAGTCAGCGCGCCGACGTCCAGGAGGGTCATGACGCCAGACCGGTACTCCTCCTGGGGTAAGGGGGTCAATCCCCAACTTTTATTTTCCTCTGTCAGGTTCTAATAGGGCTTGTTCTTTTATTTTTTAAATTTTAGAGTGTCAAAGAGGGCCCTAGGAAAGCTACCACAAAGACAAAAGGGTGCTGTATGCAAGAAAAAGCTTGCCACTTCCTGGTCTAAGTTATTATGTCAGCATTGTTTGGATAAGGTGCTAGAAGAGGAATCCCCATCTCTGCTTCAGAGCATCAAGGATATTGTCAAATCTGAAGTTTCTGATTCAATAAAAATGTTTAAAGAGGACCTTTCACTACTGTACAAACTAAAAACTAACTATATCAGTGGGCAGAGCGGCGCCCAGGGGTCCCCCTGCACTTACTAGTATGTCTGGTCGCCGCTCCGTTCGCCCGGTATAGGCTCCGGTGTCTGCGCTCCCTCTGTTGTACTGGAGTGATTTCTTGTATGAGGCGTGTCCCTTGCTGCAGCGCTGGCCAATCGCAGCTAATAGCCAGGCTATGAGCTGTGCGCTGCGATTGGCCAGCGCTGCAGCAAGGGACACGCCTCATACAAGAAATCACTCCAGTACAACAGAGGGAGCGCAGACACCGGGCGAACGGAGCGGCGCCCAGACATGCTAGTAAGTGCAGGGGGACCCCTGGGCGCCGCTCTGCCCACTGATATAGTTAGTTTTTAGTTTGTACAGTAGTGAAAGGTCCTCTTTAAGAAGTGCCTCCCTTCCTCAGCCTCAGGCAAACAGAGTTACTCTACCGTGATAACTTGATTCAGATTCTTCAGACAAGAACGAGCAAGGAGAAATCCTAGAAAGTTCAAACTCGTCTTCGGATGAAGAAACCATGGGTAGACCTTTATTTTCCCGTGAGGATACGGAATCTCGTATTAGAGCCACTATAAAAGTAGGTGAATCTAGAGAACAAAAGTCGGTCCAAGATATAATGTGTGGTGATCTCGGGCACAAAAGATCAAGAGTGTTTCCATTAAATGAAAGAAATTTTAATTCAGAAAGAATGGAAAAAACCTGACAAGTAATTTTTTATTCCCAAAAATGGGAAAAGAAAATACCCCTCTGATGGGATAGGCCTCCTAAATTGGATGCGCCAATTACTAAGATCTGCTTTCCAATTTGAAGATCTTGGCACCTTAAAAGATAGACGAGCAGAAGTTTACCTTAAAAAAGTATGGGAGGCCTCTACCCAAGCATTTAAACCAAATATTGCCACTACTTCTACTGCCAGATCGTTAAAGGTTATGGCTACAAGAACTGGAGTCCCATATCCAGAATAAAACCTCCAGAGACCAGTTACTAGAAGTGTTCCCCACCATCCTTAAAGCAGTAGACTTCATCTCTGATGTTTCTGCGGATGCATTAAAATTAAATGCAAGGTCAGTGACCCTATCTAATTTTGCCAGGAGAGCCATTTGGCTTAAAGGGAACCTGTCAACGGGATTTTGGGTATAGAGCTGAGGACATGGGTTGCTAGATAGCCAAGAGCACATCCACAATACCCAGTCCCCAAACCTCTGTGTGCTATTATTGTGTATAAAAACCAATTTGATACATATGCAAATTAACCTGAGATGAGTCAGAGCTTGAAAATATGACTCTTCTCTGGTCACACAAGTAAGATATGAGCTGAAACTTCTGGGGAGGATTTTAAAACACATCGAATACCCGCTCAGGAAAGCCTTGGTCGGAGCAGCGATCAGCAGTTGGTTGGACTATTGTAATGCCTTGTACATGGGACTCCCTAAGAAGAACTTGCATAGACTTCAACTTGTGCAGAATGCCGCAGCAAGGCTCCTAACAGGTGTTGCCCGCCGAGAGCATATCAATCCCTCTCTTAATGCCTTGCACTGGCTCCCCTTCCAACAACGGGTTATGTTCAAGATTGGATGCTTCATACATAGGGTATTCCATGGAGTGGGGCCCTTGTACCTGCGATGTAAATTCACCAGGTACACCCCGTTGAGGACATTGAGGTCTAGTAACTCTGCGAATTTTAACATCCCGCAAGTTAACAAGATCAGACGTGGAGGTAGATCCTTTTCGGCTCAAGGGGCCAGATTTTGGAACCACCTACCTCTGGCCCTGAAAATGATTCCCAGTCTTCTCTCATTCAGACGTGCACTGAAAACCTTACTTTTCAAACAGGCGTTTGATCTTCCTATATAACACTTATTTGGTTTATATAATTTTGGGGGTTTTCTTAAATCTTAGTCTATAAATTCACGGTTGGTAATGTTCTTTTATTTTTAAGATACTTTTTCCCCACGTTTATTAAATTGTTTTCTTCACATTCTCTATATCTCGTCCGAACCCTTTGAACCTTGAGATCCCCCTCCCTTCCTCTCCTTTTTTTTTGACTCTCCATTTGATAAGTGCTTGGAAATTGGGTGCCTTATTCTCTAGGCCTTTGTGGCCTATGGCAAAGTGTCATGCCTTCTTTTTTCCTCCCTGTTGAATTAGTCAGCTAAGCGCATCGTGGCCCGAAGGGTAAGACTGCGTGTACACAAGACTATACATCATCATCTTTTATGTTAATTTGCATATGTATCAAATTGGTTTTTTTGCACAATAAAAGCACAGAGAGCTATGGGGACAGGATATTGTGGATGTGCTTGCGGCCATCTAGCAACCCATGTCCTCAGCTCTATACCCAAAATCCCAGTGACAGATTCCCTTTAAGGGATGGTCTGGTGACATGGGTTCAAAGAATAAACTCTGCTCTATTCCGTGCCAGGGAGATTATCTCTTTGGACCGGTCTTGGATGACCGTCTAGAGAAGGCCTCTGATAACAAAAAGGGGTTTCCTGTCTCCAGACCTCCCAAAAGACAACAGCTTTTTCATAGAAATAAAAAAAATTTCAATAGAGACAAAAGACAGAAATAGGAAGGATAAAGGATTCCTCTTTTTAATTCTCAGTCCATATTCAAGGTCCAACAATGATGGTTTCTGTCCCGTGGGGGGAAGACTCTTTTTTTCTCAGGCTTGGGAAAAAAATCTTATCAAGCCCGTGGATTCTTGGTATTCTAAAAGACGGGTTCCATCTAGAGTTTGTCTCTCCTCCACCGGAAAGATTAAAGATTACAAATATTATGCAAAATTCTACAAGAAACCTAGAACTAAAACCAAGAAGTTTTTTCCCTTCTAGAGAAAAAGGTTCTAGTACCTGTTCCGTACTCAGAGAAAGGGAGGGGGTTTTATTCGTCCCTTTTTCTTGTACCTAAACCAGAAGGAGCATTCAGAATGATCATAAACCTGAGGGATTTAAATCAGTTCTTAAGATACAAAAAATTCAGAATGGAATCTATACAGTCTGCAATAAGACATCTATTTAAAGACTGTGTCATGGCCACCATGGATATAAAAGATGCCTATTACCGCATCCCAATTCATGCAGATTTTCAAAAATATCTCAGAGTGGCAGTTTCCATGGAAGGACAAGTCCATCATCTACAATACAGATCACTTCCGTTTGGAATATCTCAGGCCCCCAGACTCTTTACAAAGTTGATGGCAGAGGTTATGGCCCAGATAAGGGAAAGAGACATTTTGGTTATTCCTTATTTGGACGATCTTCTAGTGGTGGCAGAATCAGAAAACCTTTTAACCTCTCATCTCCAAGAATGATTGCAAAACTAGAATGGCAGATAAATTGGGGAAAGTCAAAACTTCCAAAATTTGTGTATTTTTAGGGCTGATTCTGGACTCTGTAAACCTACGTTGTATCCTTCCTCAGCACAAGATATCCCGATTAAGAGAAGATGTGCGGTCCCTGGTAACCTCAAAAGATTGAACCATAAGACAGAGAATAGTATTAGGCAGAATGACCTCTACGTTACCCACAGTCAATTGGGCCCAGTTTCCCTCCAAAACACTTCAATGGCAGATTCTAAAGGTGTGGCAGGGATCACTATCCCCATTGGATGCCCTGCTTCCTCTCACCCCTCAGATGATACAATCCTTAATCTGGTGGCTGGATCTTTCAAATCTGTCTCAGGGCCTCCCTTGGGATCAGTCCGACCGGGTGGGGCGCCTATTGTCAGTGGGGCGTTCGACAGGGGGTATGGAGCTCAATGGAGAGTCAGGACTCCCAGAACATGAGAGAGCTCAGAGCAGTTTTATTTGCCTTAAGAGAATTCCTACCCATAATACAAGGAAAGGGAATAAAAATCTTCTCAGACAATGCCATGGTGGTATCCTACCTACAATGTAAAGGAGGGACCAGATCAAAAAATCTTATGTCCTTAGCCGCAGACATTTTTTCCCTGATTATTTCTTATGTTCCTTTTATCAAAGCAGTGCACTTAAAGGGAACAGAAAACAAAGTGGCAGACTATCTAATCAGAAATGTTCTAGACCAGGAAGAATGGTGTTTAAACAAAGAAGTCTTCAACCAGATAATTCGGCTCTGGGGCCATCCTCAAGTAGACCTATTCGCAACCAGAGAAAACAAAAAATGCAACCTATTATTTTCCTTAAAATCGGAAGATTCTTCTACAGGGATAGACGCCTTCTTCCTTTCGTGGCCAAACCGGCTTCTGTACGCCTTCCCTCCGCTGAGGTTTCTTCCGAGAGTCTTACAAAAGCTCAGGCAGGAACAGACGAGGATAATTTTAATCGCCTCCTTCTGGCCAAGGAGAACATGGTTCACCTGGTTGAGAAAGCTTTCTCTAACAGATCCTTGGATTCTTCCAGACAGGCAGGATCTGTTGTTTCGGGGTCCTGTCTTCCATCCGGAAGTGAGACACCTTCATTTAACAGCCTGGTATTTGAAAGGGAAATCCTAGAACGCAGAGGTCTATCTAAGGAAGTTGTATCTACCCTATTATCATATAGAAAAAAAGTAACCTCTGCCATTTACCTCAGAATATGGAAGACTTTCTTAAACGTCTCTAAAAACCCAGTAAATCCCTTGAGTTCTCCTCCTGTGTGTAAAATATTAGATTTTTTATAAAGGGGTCTCGATAAGAACCTAAGACCTAGCACTCTTAATGTACAAGTTTCTGCTCTTAGTGCTTTTTTTGATTTCCCTATTGCCAATCATCCTTGGAAGTCTCCATGTACTTTTTTTCGGCACTACAGATTAGATTCAGACTCTAAGGACCGGCTATCTTTTGGCAGGAAAGTCCTGCAGGCTGTAGTTCCCCCTAAGCTATTACTATTCTAGTCATCTCTCAAGGGTGCTGTCATGGGCGTAAGGGAAATTTAAGATTACACTTACCGGTAATCACTTTTCCATGAGCCTATGACAGCACCTGGGATTTATTCCCGCCCTACCTTTCAGCCTGTCAAAAATAGAAAAAGATATATATATATATATATATATATATATATATATATATATATATATACACAGTTGCAAGAAAAAGTATGTGAACCCCTAGACCAGGGGTCCTCAAACTTTTTTAACAGGGGGCCAGTTCACTATCCCTCAGACCGTTGGAGGGCCGGACTATAGTTTAAAGGGGTATTCCCATCTTGGACAATGGGGGCATATAGTTAGGTGCGGGTCCCACCGCTGGGACCCGCACCTACATAGAGAACGGAGCCCTGAAAGTGAATTGGAGCATACCGCGCATGCACTGCCCATGCTCCCATTCATTTATATGAGGCCGACGGATAGCGCTCGGCTATTTTCGGCAGCCCCATAGAAATGAATGGAGGGCAGCTGCCCATGCGTAGTGTGCCCTCCTTCACTTTTGGGGCTCCGTTCTCTATATAGGTGTGGTTCCCAGCGGTGGGACCCGCACCTATAGGACAATGGGGGCATATCCTAGCAATATGCCCCCATTGTCCAAGATGGGAAAAACCCCTTTAACTATGAACAAATTCAAACAAAGTGAAAAAACACATTTCCCTACCCCTGAACGTCTCCTTCTCCTTTCTTCTTCTCCGGACTTCCTGTGACGCAGCTGCACATGAGGTTCACAGGTCTGGAAGGAGGTGCGCCTGCGCGGCAAGACGGATAGAACCAGTGGCGGATCCAGAGCTCCCCAATACTATACTGCAGAAACAGATAATACCACTGATAATATTAGGCCACACAGAGCCCCCTATATAAAATACCCCTTCTTTGTGGCCTCAGTAAATGTCCCCATAGTGCCCCCCAATAATGTGCCAGTAAGAGGTGCCCCTATAGATGCCCCCCAATCATGTGCTAGTGAAAAGTGCCTCTCCCCGCCACTCATGTACCAGTAATAAGTGCCACTCTCCTCTCCCCCCCCACTCATGTGCCAGTCTCCTCTATGCTGCCACCCCCCATGTGCCAGTAAAAAGTGCCAATTCTCTCCCCCACCCATCATGTGCCAGTCTCATCTCTGCTGCCACCCCCCATGTGCCAATAAGTGCCAATTCTCCCCCCCCATCATGTGCCAGTCTCCTCTCTGCTGCCACCCCCCGTGTGCCAGTAATAAGTGCCAATTCTCCCCCCCCCCATCATGTGCCAGTCTCCTCTCTGCTGCCCCCCATGTGCCAGTAACAAGTGCCAATTATCCCCCCATCATGTGCCAGTCTCCTCTATGCTGCCACCCCCCCTCCCATGTGCCAGTAATACATGCCAATTCTCACCCCCCCATAATGTGCCAGTCTCCTCTATGCTGCCACCCCCCCTCCCATGTGCCAGTAATACGTGCCAATTCTCCCCCCCATCATGTGCCAGTCTCCTCTCTGCTGCCACCCCCCCATGTGCCAGTAATAAGTGCCAATTGCTGCCCCCCCCCCCATGTGCCAGTAATAAGTGTGGCAGAAAAATTGGCTGATTTAATAAAATAAAAAAAACACTCATACTTACCATCTGCGATGCAGTGCGATGCAGGCCTCTTCTGGCCTGTGTCCTGCTCTGTACTGCCCAAGCGGCGCGATGATGTCATCGCGTCGCCTGCACTGGCCTCTGATATGCTGCCGGCACAAGGCCCGCAGCCTATCAGAGGAACAGGAAAGGGAGACGCATCTCCCTCCCCTGCCACAGCACAGCTATCTGTATCGCTGTCCTGAGGACGGCGATACAGATCACTATGGAGATGAGCGCAATGGAAGAGCAGCGCTCATCTCCTGCTGTGCCCTGCCAAAATTGCTGAAACGGCCAAAACACCCGGCGGGCCGGATCAGTGTCTTCGGAGGGCCGCATGTGGCCCGCGGGCCGTAGTTTGAGGACCCCTGCCCTAGAATAATGACATCCCCAATAGCTAATTGGAGTGAGGTGTCAGCCAACTGGAGTCCAATCAATGAGATGAGATTGGAGGTGTTGGTTACAGCTGCCCTGCCATATAAAAAGCACACACCAGTTCTGAGTTTGATTTTCACAAGAAGCATTGCCTGATGTGAATGCTGCCTCGCACGAAAGAGCTCTCAGAAGAACATTGCTGCACGTTTACAGTTTGCACAAGAGCACCTGGATGTTCCACAGCAGTACTGGCAAAATATTCTGTGGACAGATGAAACCAAAGTTGAGTTGTTTGGAAGAAACACACAACACTATGTGTGGAGAAAAAGAGGCACAGCACACCAACATCAAAACCTCATCCCAACTGTGAAGTATGGTGGTGGGGGCATCATGGTTTGGGGCTGCTTTGCTGCGTCAGGGCCTGAACGGATTGCTATTATCAAAGGAAAAATTAATTCCCAAGTTTATCAAGATATTTTGCAGGAGAACTTAAGGCCATCTGTCCACCAGCTGAAGCTCAACAGAGGATTGGTGTTGCAACAGGACAACGACCCAAAGCATAGAAGTAAATAAACAACAGAATGGCTTTAACAGAATAAAATCCGCCTTCTGGAGTGGCCCAGTCAGAGTCCTGACCTCAACCCAGTTGAGATGCTGTGGCATGACCTCAAGAAAGCGATTCACACCAGACATCCCAAGAATATTGCTGAACTGAAACAGTTCTGTAAAGAGGAACGGTCAAGAATTACTCCTGACCGTTGTGCACGTCTGATCTGCAACTACAGGAAACGTTTGGTTGAAGCTATTGCTGCTAAAGGAGGTTCAACCAGTTATTAAATCCAAGGGTTCACATACTTTTTCCACCCGCACTGTGAATGTTTACATCGTGTGTTCAATAAAAACATGTGCGTTATTAGTTTAAGCAGACTGTGATTGTCTATTGTTGTGACTTAGATGAAGATCAGATCACATTTTATGACCAATTTGTGCAGAAATACATATCATTCCAAAGGGTTCACATACTTTTTCTTGCAACTGTATATATATATATATATATATATATAAGAGTTTGTGTTAGATGTATTCTAGGACAAGTTTTCGCAATTAACTGGTGGTATAGGGGCAGGGACCCTCCTTAAGAGCTCTCCTGTTTCCTGTCCTGGATGGAGGCGGTCTCTCAAGGTTGCTGTCATGGGCTCATGGAAAAGTGATTACAGGTAAGTGTAATCTTAAATTTTTCTCCTCAATAATGGACACATCCATGCAAGCTATTATGATTTCTGACTTGCCCCCGTATCTCTAATGATACCGAACTTGCCACCTCAACTGAAAGCATGACTATGAAGATTTCCTGCTTATCTGATTGAATCAGATGACTACCAGGAGCTTCAATGGGCAAACTATGTGGATGATGATCTGGCCCATGTTAATAATGCAATAAAAGAAAGGAGGTTCTGCTTCGGCGCAAGTCCACAATGGAGACAGTCTTAATGGAATAGATTCTTCCTCTTTAATGGAAACAACGCGTTTCGGGGATTAGAACTTCCTAAGTTGTAATCCCCAAAACGCGTTGTTTCCATTAAACAGGAAGAATCTATTCCATTGAGACTGTCTCCATTGTGGACTTGCGCCGAAGCAGAACCTCCTTTCTTTTATTGAAACTTTTCCTTTTGGGGGACTGGACATCCCATCCAAGAGAATACATAGTCTGCGGCTGCGGTTCCGGTAGATAAGTCTCATCAATACAAGCCTTCAATAGGGTTGTGCCTATTTTAGCACAACCCCAAAAGGTGAGCCTTCATAATCCTCACTATATCATTTTATTTGTATATACGTACTATCCTATTGTGCGCCCCTTTCTCTTCCATTCTCTATTCCCCTCAATTTGCTTGAGAGGATTTTAGATTTGTCCAACACACAAAGACATGTTGATATTGCGGCCCTGTTCTGGGTCACTTCTAAGGCTGTTTTTGGTGGACATGTGATATTTTACACAACCAGGCCATTTCTTGCTTCCAGCATTTACAATCCTCCCTCCTTACAGCACTAAGGGAACACGGAAACAACACCTCTTAGCAGGCCTAATGCCACTATAAAGATCCCAGACAGACATTGGACATCTTTATTCAGGGTCAGTCGGTTTGGTTGGAATGGATCAAAACAAGTTTTATCGGGAGGTTAACAAGTCGGGGCACATCATTCCTTCCTGGAGTAATAAATTATGTTATAATCACACTTTGAGAATCCATACTTCTTGGCCAAACTGACTGGTCCTGATGACATACACACTTTACTACAAACACCTCCAGTCCCTTGTCACTCGGATGAACAAACGGCCTTTCTCGACAGAGAAAGTCTGTCAGGTGACAGGCTCTTCCCCCAGATGGTCTGAGTAACCAATATTACTGGTGCCTGTCCTTGGAATTGAAAGCCGTACTAACTAGGTTATTTATTCAGTACAATATATATGTCAAATGCAACAGTAGATCATTTTATGAAATCCAGGACTATCTTACTAAATAAACCAAGCAGTGACCATTCCCTTCCCTCTTCATATAGCCCCATTTCACTACAGAACAGTGAATACAAATACTTTACAAAAATAATGGCTAACCTCCTACAGATGATTCTCCCCATTTTATTCCACCTCTCCCAAAGAGGTTTTTGCAACCACAGACAGTTAAGAACATCAGAACCACCATAGTGTTCACAGTCTCTGCCAGGGAGCTTGACTCCTTTCCAAACCCTGTTGTTGTGCCTTGATGCAGACAAAGCCTTTGAAAGGGTCTTCTGTACATTCCTCCAGACAATTCTGAGAAATAGATGATTCAGCCCCACCTTTTGTGACTTTATTAATTTCTTATAAGTGGACTCCCAGACTTGCCTAACCATTAATGGACACCTCTAGATATCTTTAGAGGAACCAGACTGGGATGTCTCCTTTCCCCCCTGCTTTTTAATCCCTCCCTGGACCCATTACTCCATTATATCTGCCCACCTGATTCACTGACTAGTTCTTACCGTCTATAAAGTCAGATATCCTTAACTGCTTTTGGAGATGATGTTCTGCTCATTGTCAAATAACCTCAAAGTACCCTCCCATCATTTTTATACAACTTGAAAACCCTTGGTAGTTTATCTGGATATATGATCAACTGGGATAAAGTAGAAGACGCACTTCTACAAGGTCTGGCAAAAACCCGTTGGGTCTCACAGTTCCCGTCATCATCACTGTCTTATTTAGGCATACAGATCTTAAAATTACTACTTATACATGGCGAAAATCACACCTTATCTTCTGTCCTTGGAGGCCACCCAACAGAAATCTGTGGTGGGATTCCCGCGTCTCCTATGTCTTTCATTCATTACCATTATACCTGCTCACCAAGGACAAAAAGTAAATCAATTTCCTATTATTTCCTATACCGTTCATTTGTCTAAAAGGGTGGCCAGCCTGGAATCCCATTTCACATACTGCAACAATCTCGTTTGAAAGGAGGAATAAATTTACCAAACATACCGGTGTACTATATCGTGGCTTTAGTGTGTGTCGCAGTGGATTCTCACAGATTGCTCTCAAGATTAAACTTTTTAACCAAATACAGACCTGTCTAACCCCCTTCACATCTCTTATGACTCGATTCCAACCCTAAGCAATCAAGAACCACTACTAGGTCATGGCCACCTGGAAAGAGAGGCAGAAGATGTTGCTTCTTAGCCATCAAGCACATGACCGTATGTGTTTTGTGGTCCACAAAACACAGATACTGCATTTTTTTCTCATTTTTGTAGAAATGTCTTAAACAGACAAGAATAGGACATGTTCTATCTATTTTGTGGGCCTACAGAATGGACATACAGATGCAAGCATACATTTACTGTTGTGTGCGTGGGTCCTTCAAAAATGTCACCCCAGTCACTCCTTATGTCTTACTTTAGTACATAACCCGACATTCAAAATAGCTATTCTCGCTCAACGTTCTGCAGATTGCGACAGGGTGGCATTCATAGAACCATTAAAATAATAGACATAGAAACCCATAAAGACATGGCCTCCAAATCACATTCCGACAAGCTCAGATAATGTTTTTCCCCTTACCTCCACGCCCCTAGTTATGTCTCTCTCTTACAAACCTGGTGTCACGACGGACAGGATATAAGATACACAAATAACAAAACAAACAAGTTTTCTAGGCGAGAAGCTGGGGATAAGGTCACCTCCTAGCAAATCCCTAACTGCTCTCCCTATTCTGCTTTGCCCACATTCAGACCCTGAAGGTGGGAATAATGTGTCCTCGTGCCTGGGCTGAGAATACCCTAGAATCCCTGAGATGGTGAAAGGGGAAAAAGGGGCAACCTGCTCCCTCAGAACCAGGAGGGGACAGACGACACACAAAAAGCCTAGACAGCAAACCAAAGAAATCAGAAACCAACTTATCTTATCTGAGCAGGAAAAGCCAATCCTTCACTCTTTGCTTCCACAGCCAGACAGAAGCTATAACCCGCACGGCACCCTGGGAGTGAGAGTAATTTAAACCAACGACCCCACCCAGAGCACGTGAAGGGAGGCGGATCTAGCACAACTCCAAAACAAAACAAATTACTAGACACGTGCTGCTAATCTGGCAGACCTCCGCACATCGTCTGGGCAGGGCATGACACCTGGATACACACCACATCACCCCATTCTTGTTCATAGCTTACTTGAAACTTGGGAAAGCTTTATTTCTATACTGTCATCACGGATACAACATAATATTAAGAATGTTCAATTTTACCAGATGGTTCCAAGAACTTATTCTGCTTGGAGATACTCCAGTGGTGATAGAGTTGTCACCAGTTACGTACCACTCATCACCTGATGCCAAGGGATGCCCTGCGCCACATAAGACTTTCTGAAGCGCTGATTCAGTTACGGCTGACAGCTTGGACACTGAGATATCAGACTTAGCGGATGTTTTCATTATTTTAGGTATGCAGTTTCTGCCCCTTCTCTTTATTCCATTACTCGCAACTTGGACCAGTAATATACATGGGTTTATGGCTATATAGGTATGCTGCGATCAAATGTAACCATGGCATCTGAAAGTGGTAAATCCGGATGCGCTGCGCTCCTGGGGCTGAAACAGATCCCCCTTGCAGTGATCGGGGGAGCTGTTTATTCCCTGTGGCAGGTCCTGTCTATAGAAGGGTTCCATAGGAAGATAGTGAATACTTCAATGCTAAAGCATTGGAGTCTATGACAGAAGAGATCTGATGATCGCATGTTCAAGTTCTCTAGGGGCACTTTTAAAAAGTGCAAAAAGTTTTTTAAAATAAAAATAAATAAAAGCCATAAAACTGTGGCGTAATTTCATTTTTTTCCCAATTCCACTCTATTTGGAACTTGTCCCACAAAAAACAAGCCCTCATACACAGCTATGTTACCGAGAAAATAAAAAAGTTTTGGGAACCTCACTTGGAAGTCAGAGAGTGAAAAACTGAAAACGGTCCTGGAAGGGGTTAATAGGAAAATGTTAACAAAAACATTCAAAATAAATGTTTACAATGTGGTGAAATATTTGACATTACACATGAGAGATATCACACAGGAGAGAAGCCTTGTAGATATTCAGAATGTGAGAAATGTTTTATCCCTATAGACAATCTCAATCGTCATCCAAGAAGTCACACAGGGGAGAAGCCATGTTCAAGTTCAGAATGAGTTCAAAGAGTTTCCAGCGATTAGTGCTGCAGCAAGTGAACTGGGCAGGGAAGGGTCAGAAATATGGTAGAAGCAGGGGCTGGGGAGAGAAGAGACAGGCTGAGAAGCCTCCTCATGTTACACATATCCGTCCTCAGTACAGTATATATATTAGAGTGCTGCTAAAGAGATACTTTACAAGCCGTTTACCTAAAAAGTATATTACAAAAAAAATATATTAAAATCACTGACTACTACACAATATTAAAAATTAACCAACATGTTGTAGTCCCACAACAGACAAGGTGCAGGTCTACCTGTAAAATCACTTGGCTACTAACAACCAATAAAACCAGACTGATTTGTGGTAAAACTTCATGTTGGGGGATCTTTGGCTGCACTATAGTCACACCTTAGCGGTGTCATGGACACAACACGTATGGCCAGCTCAGCATGGCGCCCTTCTGTGAAATAAAGTTTAGTGAATTGTTCTTCTAATGAATAATTGTAAGGTGTGTTTTTTAAATCTTTTTATACCCTGATGATGAAATATTGATCAGTCCATAAACAGTTTACATGCAGGATCTTTACATTTCTAAATGACTGACCGATGCACATGAACAGACGGAGTCGTCCCATAGAAGGAAATGAGGGCGCCATACTTTTAATTACCCTGCTCACTACTGCAATTACTGCGGCAAGCAGGTCAACAGCAGAGAAGGCAGCGATATGTTCTCTTCATACAGCTGATCGGCCGGGTATCGGACCCCCGCCGATCTGATATCAATGACCTATCCTGAGGATAGGTCACTAGTAAAAAGCGGACAACCCCTTTAAGGCTGGTTTACAGAGCGCAATGGAGCAGGTGATTGTATGGAAGGAAGCATTCCTTCCCCACAACTACATGATCGTCAGCGGAGAAGAAAGCTATCACCTATGAGGACGAGCGATCACTACTCCCATCATTCATCCTCAAACAATCGTTGTCTGGACAGTACGATCCCTTGGCCCCAAACAATGATTTAGGTGTCCACACAAGCCATTATTTCCCTGATAAACAATGGTTTTGCCAGTCAGCCAGCAAATTGCGGATCCGCAAAACATGGATGCCGGCCGTGTGCGTTACGCTGGGTGGCACATGATAGAAATGCCTACTCTTGTCGGACAAGTATAGGACATATTAAATTTTTTTTTTTTTGTGGGGCCACGGGGCAGAGCAACAGATGCGGACAGCACACGGACTGCTCAATGTGTACAATATATCGATCGACACTGCGGGAGATAGAGTGGCGGTGCGCGTGTCCCAGGGCAGGCGTCCCATGTAGATCGGACTGCTGTCCGCATCTTTTGTTGCCCCATTGAAGTCAATTGGTCCACATCCGAGCATGCATCTATGGTCTCTTAGGGTGTTGCTCTTGCACCTCGTTGCTCCCAGAGGCTCTCTCACTGTCCTTCATGGTGCACCCCCACCACTGTCTGACAGGGTCTGGCAGTGAAGACGTCGGTCGAAACGCGTCAGATGACTGCATGAAGATGTGTGTCCCTTAGGAATTTTAAGTAAAGTCCTGCTTTTATGTGACACGCTGGATTCCTTTTTCTACTTTTCCTGAAGCATCCCTAGAAAACTCTCCCATAGGAGTCAATGGGGTCCGCTCCTGTCCATTGTGTCTATGGCCCATGGGGCTGCTGTAAAGCAATTTTCCTAATGCTGTTAAGAAAAGCTTAGGCAAGATGGCCGCCCCCATAATCATGTTCAAGAATAAAAAAAAAATCTGTAATCAGAAAATAAAAACTGATTACTATTTGCTACTATCTGATTTTAACTGGCAAATAATTTTTTTGGTGGCATATTTAAGTTATGCTGGTACGCAGAATAAAATGATCAGGTCATGTGTGCTGCACAGTGTACACCATAAAAAGTAATAAATAAAAATGTAAAAAATCATTCATTAGATTTACCCCAAAACAAGCCCCATATGGCTATTTCAACAGAATTTTTTTGCCATTTTGGATGTAAATCTGTTTGCTCTTAGTCCTGTCAGCAGCACTGTGATGGTTACTTCTTTGTCCTGTTAGCTGATAGGATAGAACTTTTAAGGAATGTTAACCGTATAAAGTCTGACCTTAAACTCCACCCCCTTGTATTAATTTTTATTTACAAGCTGTCTAGAAGTAGGGAAGGAGGAGCCTTGTGCTGCTGACAGAACTAAGGAAAAACACATTTACATTCAAAATCTAAAATTCCCTTAAGGCAGCACAATGATAGGGATGTAGCAAGTAGAATCCCTTAGGGAGAGACCTCAAGCACAGATCTTAAGGCAGACCTCCAAAAAGGAAGTCTCCAAAGATCTCTCAGAATGCAAAAGTACTGGTGAAGAATGGGAGGCTGTGCCACAAATATGCTCAATATAAACTGAGTGCTCAGCTATGGTGGTAAACGGGGAGCTGGTGGGGTATGCTATAGCGAGAGATGGGGGTCTTGAATTCCTTATTTGATCCAGAAAAACAGACCGGAAAGTTCTTCACTTTCCTCACGGACAGAAGCATCTTAAACATGAATGAGGAAACTTCTCACCTGCCTTATACTGGTGAAAGCCCAAACCATTGGCTTAAAAGAGCAGAGACCTCAGAAGCGTCTTGTCTCCAAAAATCTCTACATATACAGTAGGTCTGATGACTCAAGTGCTTGTATTTTGGTAACTCTTTTGTCAAAGTTAATGCCAACAGGAAGGAAACTTTTCAAGACAGAGGGAGGGAGGCTCACACAACCTTAAAGGGCATCTGTCAGCAGTTTTGTACCTATGACACTGGCCGACCTGTTACATGTGCGCTTGGCAGCTGAAGGCATCTGTGTTGGTCGCATGGTCATATGTGTCCACATTGCTGAGAAAAATGATGTTTAATATATGCAAATGAGCCTCTAGGAGTGTTACCATTACACCTAGAGGCTCCACATTCTCTACAACTCCTCTCCACTTTGAGTGACAGGACCAAGTGTGATGACATTTTTACTGCCTGATTCTGTCAGAATGCAGAGGACACAGCAGATTTAGAGAGATCATAGCCTCTAGGTGTAATGGCAACGCCCCTGTTGCTCCTAGAGGCTCATTTGCATATAGTAAAACTTTCTTTTTCTCAGCAATGCGGACACATATGAACATGGGACAAAGCTGCCAAGGGCACATGCAACATGTTAGCGAGCTTCATAGGTACAAATCTGCTGACAGATGTCCTTTAATAGTACCAACCTAAGATTCAATAAGATAGGTTGGAAATTCTTATTAAACCACTTGTCACGAACCGGGGGGGGGGGGGGGAACAACCCACTGTGCCACGTGTCCTACCTCCTCTAAGGGTGATGTCTAAGTGAACCCCTCGATCTTAACAGTAGCCCTGATGGTGGGAATAGACTTTCCTGAGGGGAAAACCAGGTCGCTACCTCTTGAGGAGGGTAGGCACACGAGGCAGCTGGTCCAGGCGGACCAGGAGGTGCCTAAGTATGTACCAGAAGTACAAGTCAGGCAGGCAGAGTCGTTACCAGGAGCAACAGTGCAGGACCAAAGGATGATGCAAAAGCGAAGTCAGACATACAAAAGGTCAGAGCAGGCAGCACAGGAACAGGTCAGGCAATCCGGGCCGGCAACGGGAGAGTCAAAGCAAGCAGGCAGGGAGGGATCAAACTGGTAGCAGAATCCAGGAACGAGGTATAAGTCAGGAGCACACGTGAGTATCAGGAGCTTAGCAAACACAAGAACCTTAAAAATGAGGCATCTGGGAAGGGGGCAGAGCCACTTGAGTACATGCAGGAGAACCAGGGTTGGTCTGCGAGGTCACATGCAGTGGTGTATCTTGGTTTTGTGCTGCCCTAGGCGAGACTAAACTCGGGCACCTCCCTAATATAAATTTGACCCACCCCTTCCTGTCACAGCCAAACCCCTTCCTCTCTAAACCCCACCCCTTCCTCTTTAGGCTCCACCCTTTCATGTTTTGCATAACAATATTAAGAAATTTATCGCGATAACGATATATATCGCGATAAATACCCGTTTAAAAGAAAAAAAACACAAGGAGACGTTATACTGTATGGGGCAGCCTCAAGGAGACGTTATACTGTATGGGGCAGCCTCAAGGAGACATTATACTGTATGGGGGCAGCCTCAAGGAGATGTTATACCTTATGGGGACAGCCTCAAGGAGACGTTATACTGTATGGGGGCAGCCACAAGGAGACGTTATACTGTATGGGGGCAGCCTCAACGAGACGTTATACTGTATGGGGCAGCCTCAAGGAGATGTTATACTGTCTGGGGGCAGACTCAACGAGATGTTATACTGTATGGGGCAGCCTCAACAAGACGTTATACTGTATGGGGGCAGCCTCAAGGAGACGATATACTGTATGGGGGGCGGGGGCAGCCACAAGGAGACATTATACATACTGTATGGGGGCAGACATAAGCAGACTTTATACTGTATGGGGGGAGGGGGCCGGGGCAGCCACAAGGAGACACTAAACTGTATGGAGGCTGCCACATGCACTCTGCACTGTGTCATAAATAAAGGTGGTATGTGTGTCAGACTGTCTATGGTGGCCCTGGACTCTCCTTGAGGCTGCCCCATATAGTCTGTATAGGGCAGCCTCAAGGAGAGGCCAGGGCCACCATAGGCAGTCTGACATAGCACCTTTATTTATGAGTCTCACTCTCACAGTGCACTATTTGCTTTTTAACTCTCGTCTCACTCACTCCTGTTCCTCTGCCTGGACTGGACCTGGATATTCCTCGCAGGGCAGGCCAGGAGTCAGGCGAAGTGGCCAACTCTGTTCTGTGACTGTGTGAGGAGGGAGGTATGTAGTGACTTTTCCCGTGGCTGCCGCTTGTGTTGTGAATATTCCGGCCCACTGCGCATGCGCGAAAAAGACGGCTCGGCGCAGGCGCAGTAGTTTAAAATTCCGGAACACCTGAGGTCGGGAGGAAGTCAGGAGGACTCGGGAGGAGGGTCCCAGCTTCACTATGCGGCGCCGGCTTTAGCTCTGCCATAGTCGTTTTAAAGGCTAGGACAGCGCTAAAGCCTGCCCATCAGTGCCGGTGACGTCACTGCTCGCCTGGCAGCCCTATGGAGAGCCCGGTTCATCACCGGAACTCCAGAAAATGCCTTTTGCCTACGCGATTCAGCGCAGGGCTAAGGAGAGCATCGGAGCATGAACTGAGTCAGGGGGGCTGCCTGGGTGAAAATGGGGATATGTCCGGGTTCAGCTCTGATACTTTAACTGTAGTATTACTGGCTGCCTCAAGACACCAGGATATGCCTGAGAGGGGTTGAATGACCTTAGCTGAGAGAACCAAGCTCCTTTGGCACAGTAAGGGATTATGGCAATGAGAAAAGCCTGATCCTGAAGGACTTTGGTTATCATTCTCCGAATCATCATCACGTTCAGAGCCAACCGATAGTCAGCCTTGTACAGGGAACAGAAGAACAGAAGCTTTGTATTGTTGAAAGATGCCATAAGCAGACATCCCAACCTGCAAAAACCCATTTCAGGGAGGTTTTCTTTTTTTTTCTTTCACAAACTTTTTATTACATTTTCCATACATCTGCAGTATCTGCACACTGTGCTCTATGGTGTGGAGGACTGGGCTCATTACCCTGCCCCAAATTATCATATTTATGTATATGATTAGAGGGATTCTGTCACCACCTATAAGCCCTGTGAGCTAAACATATGCTCATGTCCAGGGTAGCATTCTGATTTCTAAGGTGGCCTTATAAAAGCTATTTGTGGCTTTATTCTGCGGAAAAACAGGTTTTACTAACCTGTCAATCACTGAATTAAGGTGCCCAAGCAGGGGAGGTCTGTGGATGCATGGTGCCCGGCCGCACGCATCGCCGTTCGTGCCCAGCGCCGCCTTCTACTCCTCAGTGCCGCCTCTCCCTCCCCCTCCTCCCGCTTTCAGATCCTGCGCGTGCGCACAGGCTCAGCCTGATGCGCCGTTTCGGACTGCTGGCATTGGCTTCTTCTTGCACTGTGCGCACGCGCCGAGAAGGGGACACTGCTACAGGTTGCCGGAAAGGTTTACTGCGAGTAAACTAGAGATGGGAAGGTCGGATCTTTCACATGAATCGGTTCATTTGAATCAGTTCATTCAAATGAACCGATTCATGAATCGAATCTTCGGTTTATTCGATGAGCTGACAAGAAGCAGGTGAACCGAAGCTTAGGTTGCATAATGCGCGGATGCTTCCATTCACTTGCTGACTCGCTGAGTCGGCTCTTGGTCTGAGTCAGGAAGTTTATTCTTTAAAACCCTGTGTGTAATTATCTACCCCACTGTAGGAAAAAAACAAGCATCCAGGGGGGTGAATTTAACACTGGGGTAAATAATATAATTAAAATGGAGGGTTAAATGTGTAAATGTATTTAAAAAAAATACATCTCTCTCAATAGTTCTAAAGCTACTGAATGAGACAGAAGAAGGGATGCCTTTAACATATAGATCTCCTTGAGAAGCCAATTTGACCCTAAAGGGTTAATTCAACCTGTAATCTAAACTCTGTGTTCTGTCACTTCTCTTATCTCTCTGCTCTGCTATCAGTAAACCTTTCCGGGATATAGTGTCTCACATGCGGGCGTCCGGGAGACTCCCTGAACGTCCGGGAGACTTGAGATCCCTGCATAAGGTCCACCACTGACCCTGTTAAGCCTCTGCTTAAACTGTCAGCGAGTTTAGCATTAAGGTTTCCTGGAATATATTCAGCAGACAGGTTCTTCAGATAACAATCTTCTAGAAGGAATATTAGCACTACCTACTTTATTAGGGGGGGGGGGGGAGTCTTGCACCCCTTGTCTGTTGATGTAGGAGGTGGCAGTCATGTTGTCTGGGCAGACCTATGCAATCTCTCTTTGTGTGAGGAAGATAATGAAGCAGAGCCATCCTGACTGTTCTGAGCTACTAGCTATTGGAAGGCATCAGACCTTTTCAGGAGGACCAGGAACCCATTCATTCATAGTTGTTAAGGCTGAAAAAAAGACAAAAGTCCATCAAGTCCAACCTGCAAACCTTTCAACATTAGCTCCTCTTGACAAGCTCCCCAGCCTACCTGGGAGACATCCATTGTTATGTTCTTCCAGGTTATCGAGGCAAAATATCTCTCATTGGGGGGTTCTGCCACCAAGCTAGGGACTGGAAAACACAAGAAGAGAGAATGAGATATCTCTTGTTGCTGTGGATTTATTGGTATGTGAAGTTATGTTTCCTTGAGATCCAGGGAAACCATCATGTTGCCTTCCCACAGAACAGAGCTTCGTTATTGGAGGGACTTCTGAAAGCAATTTTTGTCTACCAGTTGGAGCATGATGGATTCCATAATACCCTTACCTGTGGGTAACTTGAACACAAGAGAGTAACCATTTTTTATATAATCAGAATCCACCCATCTGCAATATTGTCCTCCCATGCAGGAAGACAAATGCAGAAGGTGGCCTCCAACTGGTATGCTTCTGGTGTCACTGGTACCACAGTTTTTTTCGGTTCCCCTGTGAATGCACTGTCTGGCCTGACCTGTACGCCAGCTGTTTGAAGGCTGTGAGCTCCTAATTGGGAGTGCCTCTAAAGGACCTACGGCCCCTGCCAGTGGCGTAGCATGGGTTGCCAGTACCCGGGTCAAGCCAAGTATTGTGCCCCCCCCCCCAACCTGTGGCCACACCACTTTTTACAGCTAATGCATTAGATGTCAGATGTCACTTGCAGATAACATGGTGATAACTCAGATAATGTAGTAGATGGGTGTGAGGCCCCAGAATTCAGAACACGCACAATGTGACCTGAGGTCTGGGGCCAGGCTGCTAGTGTGGGCCAAATTCAATATTCACCCCCCTCCTCCAATCCTACCGTGAAACAGATATTTGGATGGACATTGTCGGATATTTATTTCATATAAGATATGAAATCATAAAAATTATGATTTCATATTTTTATGAAATATGAAATATGAAAAATTAAAAATTAAAAATTTAATTGGCGGACATATAAACGCCAGTTCTTTTATTGACGAGATCTAAAGTTAATTTGTCAGCTAATGAAACAGGGTGCAATTAATTATATAAAATATAATTTATTACAAATAAATACATGCAGTAAGAATGGCATACAAATGAATACAAGGATAATATCAAAATTGACCACAAGATGGTGCTCCGCCGTTCACGCCGGGCTCACTTAATTTACTACACCAAATGCAATACAATACTACTCTTTTCTTTTATCAAATTATTACCGATTAGTGTACTGATTATCAAAATATTATAATGTAACAACAACAATAAAACAATAGAAATGAATCTGTGGAAAATCCCTTATGCTCAATCAAAGAATATGGCAGTAAGAGACACCTTATAAATACGCCCGTTGGCCTAACTACGGATAATAAAATCCGATCAGAGATTCCACTCTGATAGCAATATTACAGGAATTCTAATGATGTGCACGTTCATTAGAATTTCCCTTAAAATTATTGTTTTAACACTATTGACCCACTAATAATGGGGTCTCAACTATATGCCAATTGGAGCGATTTATAATTACTGCAAATGAAATAGATTATACATTACCCCTGGCTTTGGGATAAAGAGCTTTTAGAATGGACCCAGCTTTCCAAGATTTAGATATGTCCCGTCCTGTAGTACGTTCCTGACGTATGAAGTGATGCTGATGAATGAATCCTTGTGAAGTGATCCTTTGTGAAGTTTTTGTGAAGTGTTTGTGAAGTGTCCTGATCTCCCAAAAACTGGATCAGATATTCCAATCCTTATCTATGCCCATCCCCCCTTGGATTAGGGATTATCAATTAGATAAGGTGGGTGTGACGTATGTTAAACATGGGGATGATGTCATTTAATTGACATTCTTTAGAAACTTCTGCCCAGCTACCACTTGATGGCACTGTTGAATCATATAACAATTTTAAATATTTTAAGAATTAACATATATATATATACATTGTTTTATTACCACTTAAGCTCTGACCTTTCCCACCTTAAATCAATTAGGAGGGACTCTTTCTGACACTTTGCTCAGACTGGCTGGCGGTATCAGAAGTTTCCCTAATCCCTGAATTTATGGGGCAGATAAGGGTATAATGGTTCTTCTGGTTTGTGTATCTTAACTGTCTCAGTTATTGATTAATGATGTTTGAAATAACATCAGCTCCTCTAAAATAAACCCTACTTAAGAAAATTCAACTTAAACACTCTCTATATCCCCTAGAATATATCCGCTCAGTGAGATACAGACACATAAAGATACATTAATAATATTTGGTTATAATACATCAATATTGCATAGTATATATGAATCATTAACAAGTTCAAACGCTAAATGAATGCACATAGGAATATATATATACATGTATGTGAATATATGAATAGATATCTGTTCCACACCAGATGTGTTTTATGGACGTCTCTTATCAGATCATGGTTTAGCCATGAAACACCCATTGTTCCTCAAACAGACAAGTTTAGAGAAACCTGTGTAGATAAATCCATGTCTCTAAACAATAATAAAAGTATAGTCTTCTCTATATATTCACTTTTAACACATTGAACTTGCTATGAACCCATCTTGGTTTTTTCCAGGTTCATGCTGATCACATGCTGTTAAAGGCAATGATCATCCATATTGAATATAGTATCATCAGATACATTGTACACTTATGAAAATGCACAACAACATTACATACATTGCTACGAAATATACAGTAGAATACAGCACCACATACAGTACCGCTTACATCCAGTGACATCTCCTGTAGACTTTCCTCAATGTCTTCATTCGGAGATAAAACCTTATGATACCTTATTTCAGCCACGTCTTATCTCTGTAGAGTTTCACAGAAAAATATTATTTTTATTTTATATTCCTCACTTTACTATCATCTTCCCCCTCCTGGTGCCTCAACACTGTCCTCCTGCTGCTACCCCCAATACTGTGGTAGAGCCAGACAGATAGTCCCCCATAAAACTATGCTCCCAAACTGTCCTCAATGGTAATAGCATTCCCTACAGCAGGGTTCCTCACCTCTAGTCCTAAGGGCCCAGCTGACGGTCATGTGTTCAGGATTTGCTTAGTATTGAGCAGGTGATATAATTAGTGTCAGTGCGTCAGGACTTACCTCAGGTATTCATTTTGTGGAATATTCTCACATCATGACTGGTAGGTGGGCGCGGAGGACTGGAGCTGAGGAACACTGCCCCACAGTACCTCCAATAGCATCCCCATTAATATGTGCTCAATTATAATGCTCCCAGCAGTAGCAAGACCCCTCTATAAGATACCCCTATAAGAGCATGCAGTAGTAATAAAGTCGCCTATAGTGTCTATAGTAATAATTCTCTGCTAGAGCACACATGGTAGTAATAGTGCTCCTACAGTGCCCCAGAAGTAATAATGCTCCCATAGTGCCCATACTAGTAATCATGTTCCCCATAGACCCCAGTAGTAATAATTCTTCTTATAATGTGACAGTACAAAAAATGCCTACTTAAAATGTGTGCCAGTGCAAAAAATACTCCCTTTTAATGCCCCCAGTTGAGCTAATGTCTCCATAGTGCCCCCATAATGTGCCAGTATAAAATACTCCTATATAGTGCCCCCAGTTAATGCCCCCATAGTGCTCCTCTCCCCCCTTCCTCCGCCCACTTGTGAGCAGGGCCGCGCCTCGTTGCTTCCCCCCCCCCCCCCCCCCCGGGATCCGCCAGTGCCGGGGGACAACGCGTAGTGTCAGGGGCGGACTGGCCATAGACCCTACAGGGAAATTTCCCGGTGGGCTGATGCCCCAGGGGGCCACCCAAGCCTTCTTCCTGGCACTGACTGGGTACATAATGAGCTCTCAACAGTAATTAACGCTGTGATAAGAACTCATGTACCCGGCCAGCGACCGCACATGTCCTCCTGAATTCAATTACTGTGTCCCGCGCCTCACCTCCTAAGCCCCCTGTTCCGTAGACAACTTTAGGAGGAGGACAGAAGATGGCCGCTATTGATGACCTCCTCAGAAGGCCAGCTTTTGGGGCAGTATATTGTGCTACAATGTGTTATTTGGTTCTGCTGGGATGGTATTTTGTGCTATGGTATTGTTGACCCCTACTACTTATGTTGCCCTGCCTTCTGTTAATTTGGACCTGCCTACAAAATGGGGCCACTTTAAAAAAAAATTCCAGGGCCACTTTAAGTTCCCAGTCTGCCCCTGCGTAATGTAATGACCAGGAAGCAGCACTTACATGGAGCGCCACCTCCTCGTCAAACAGATGTCAGACCCCCACCAATCTGACGTTGATGACCCATCCCGATGACAGCTCATCAATGTCAATAGCAGGACAACCCTTTGATTTTCTTACAGATGAGCGGTCTGAAGGTATCTCAGAGACCTGGGACCCCCACTATGTCTACCCGGGGACACATTCAGTCCAGTATTCAGCGTGTCGGGCAGTGTTATAAATCTGTATTCCCAGGTTCTTCTGGCTCTTTGAGATGTGAAATCACCATATAATATGACAACTTTCATGTGTCCCGGGCTACAAAAATTCTTAGCCACACAAAAGTGGACCACATCCTTGGTGACGACCAATACACCTTTTTAAGGCGATCACTAAGGGGCCATAGACTGGGCTGCTGCCCTTTTTACGGTGGTCCAGTCTAAGTGCTGCGCTGTGCTCCTGCTCTATTGGCTTAGACCAATAAGAAGGCCAATCTGGCAAGTTTAACCCCTTATGTGTGGCGGGCAATAGTGCCCGCGTCATGTAAGCAGTTACCCAGGGAGCGGACCTCCCTCTGTCTCTTATCGGAACCCCTATGAATGAGATAGACTATTAGGTCTCGTTCACATTTCCATGTCCGTTTAACATCTGTGAAAAAATCCGTATGTGTTTCATCTGTGAAGATGTCCGTGTTTGGTCAGGGTGTCTATTTTTTGCCCTCCGTGTGTCCTCTGTATTCCACCCTGCTCAGAAATTAATCTCCGAAGCATCTCCTCTGTTGGTGTCCCGCAAGGCTCTGTCCTAGGACCCCTGCTCTTCTCTATCTACACTTTTTGCCTGGGACAGCTCATAGAGTCCCATGGCTTTCAGTATCACTCCTACGCTGACGACAAACAAATCTACCTCTCTGGTCCAGACATCACCACCTTACTATCAAGAATCCCACAATGTCTATCTTCTATATCATCCTTCTTCGCCTCTCGCTTTCTTAAACTTAACATGGATAAGACAGAATTCATAATCTTTCCCCCATCTTGTTCAACCCCCCCCAACAGACCTATCTATCATGATCAATGGCTGCACACTCTCCCCGGTCAACCATGTCCGCTGCCTTGGAGTGACCTTGGATTCTGCCCTTTCCTTCCGACCGCACATCCAAGCCCTTTCCACCACCTGCCGCCTCCAACTCAAAAACATCTCCCGCATCCGTGCTTTCCTTAACTTTGAATCTGCGAAAATGCTTGTACATGCCCTCATCATCTCCCGCCTAGACTACTGCAACACTCTCCTCTGTGGCCTTCCATCTCGCACTCTCGCACCCCTCCAATCTATCCTCAACTCTGCTGCCCGACTAATCCACCTCTCACCCTGTTACTCCTCTGCCTCTCCCCTCTGCCAATCCCTTCACTGGCTCCCCATCGCCCAACGAATTCAGTTCAAAGTACTAACAAATACATACAAGGCCATCCATAACCTGTCCCCTCCCTACATCTCTGAGCTACTTTCCCGATACACCCCCACACGCACTCTCCGATCCTCACAAGACCTCCTTTTTCTCCTCTCCTCTTATCGCCTCTTCCCACAATCGCCTCCAAGATTTCTCCCGTGCATCCCCCATACTCTGGAACTCGCTACAACAACATATCAGACTCTCACCTACAGTGGAATCCTTCAAAAGAAACCTGAAAACCCACCTCTTCAGACAAGCCTCCAACCAGTGACCCTGCTGCCTCTATACCGCCATGACCAGCTTCACCCTCACCTACTGTGTCCTTCTCCCATACCATGTAGATTGTAAGCCCTCACGGGCAGGGCCCTCTCTCCTTCTGTACCAGTTTGTAACTCATCATGTTTATAATTAGTGCAATTGTCTGTATAATGTATGTGCACCGCTTATCATATGTACAGCGCTATGGAATGAATGGCGCTATAATAATAATAATAATAATAATAATAATAATAATAAAAATCTCCTATCAGTAAGAAACGAACATGGATGCCATCTATTCTGTGTCCCTGTTTTTTCACGGACCCATAGACTATAATGGGCGTGTTTGGTCCACATCACAGACCTGATTAATGCACGTTGCCGTGATTTTTTTTGCGGTCAGTAAAAAATACCGGTCTGTAAACAGACACATTAAAACCAATGGGTTTCAGTGCTGTGAAAAACAGACAGGTGAATGAGGCCTTATAGACGTCTTGTGGGACTACTAAATGGTTAAAAAAGTAAAAAGAAAAATGTATTAAATAAAAAAATTCCCAGTAAAAAAAATGTTTTTCCATAAAAAAAATGCTTTTCAATGGAAAAAAATTGCAAAAATGAAATCCCCTCCACATATTTGGTATCGCTGTGTCCATAACGACCCGCACTGCAAAGTTAAAGTGTAATTTATCTTGAAGGGGGAATGTCGTAAAAATTCAACAAAGGAAATGGCAGAATTGCTTCTTTTTACTTATTTGCCAAGAAAAAAAACAAATGTATAAAAAGCCATCAAAAAGTCGTCCCACGAGAATCAAGCCCTCAAAAAGCTCCTTAGAAAGAAAAATAAAAAAGTTATGGGTCTTGGGAGGGGGCGATGCAAAAACATTATTATTATTTTACAGAATTTATTGTGCAAAAGTAGTAAAACATAAAAAACCTCTATATAATCGTACAGACGCAGAGAATGAAGTTAGGGCAGGTTCGCAACAGTGTTAGAATTCCAGTTATAACATGGTTATAACAGAAAATAACGGAATTCGTAAGACGGAATTCAATACGTAAACCTTGAGAGGAGTTCCGTTGTGATCAGTCATACTAGAGGTCTATGGGCTGTGAGACAGTGACAGGTCTCACGCAGGTTGGAGGCAAGGAAGGGGTGGATAGTGCGGTCCACACCCCTGTTCCACCACAGGTGAGACAAGCTGGAGGTAATCAGGCTGGCATAAGGCACCTCCCAGAGTGTCAGAAAGGGGGGAGTGTTACCTGTAGACAGAGGCCTGGAGGCTCTGTCTGTGTGGTCTCAGCTGGGCTAGGCTGAGGGACCACGAGGCTAAGTGGCAGCCTGGAATTTGGGTGACGCCTGCGGTACAAGGGCCAGAAGGTCAGAGTCGGGAGGACTGCTGGAGCACAATTCCCCAAAGGGACTTGCATTTGCTACAGCCTGGAGGCTGCTGGGCTAGCTGAGAAAGCTGCATGTTATAACCGTGTTTGAACAGCACTCTATAGGTGAGTCAGGGATTCTGCACGATGTTTAGTTAGAGCCCAGCCGGGCAGGTATTTGTTTTGTATTATGTTTGTTTTGCTAAGGTGCCAAATAAAAGCGAAGTTTGGACCTTAAACTTGGTGTCTGGCAAAGATATTTGTGTGAATGACCCCCGGAGAGGAGCTAACCCCTAAAGGACAAATATACTAGATCTGTCTGGTATGTCGACAGGACCTATTTCCGTCCTGGATAACGGAAAGCAGCAATAAAGGAATTCCTAACGCTGATGCAAACTCGCCCTGAGAATGTTATTTATGTTGAAAAATAAACGCATCAAGATCTAAAACGTAAAAACTCAGTGCCCATATTGTTGTTTTTACCCATTCCCCCCCCCTCCCAGAAAGAGTTAATGAACATTAATCAGTAAGTTTTGTGGACCCAAAAATGGCGGCATTAAATACTACAACTTGTCTTGCAAAAAAACAAGCCCTCCTACGGGCAGATGAATGGAAAAATAAAAAAACTTATAGCTCTTAAAAGGCAACGGTGAGAAAATGAAGAAAACAAAAAATAAAAACGCTTGCTCATTAAGGCCTCATTCATACAAGCGAGTTTTCCATCTGGGTGTGATGTGTGTTTTGGACGGACAGCATGTGGATCCAACACTCCCTGAATTTTTTGGTGGTCATTATGGTGCATAACAGGTAGTATTTAGTGTTAGGACCCGTCTAACAGAGATCGCCTTGACGTTCGGCAGACGGGCTTAGATGGTTTTGTACAAAATGCATTGGCCAAGCATCTCACTTTATAAATAAGCGTAGCATTAGCACCATCATTTTTGTAATCATTATTTTTGTGACTATGGCATTGTTGTACTTTGTCTGATTTGCAGGGTGCTGCTGCATTGTCTCTTTTTCCTCTAGGTCTTTGCCATGGCAGTGTGCACCTGCGCACTGGGAGGTGCTGACTAACCCCCTTTTTTGGACGGACAGCAGGGGCGTAGCGAGGTGGGGAAGACGGGGCACGTGCCCCAGGAGCAGAGGCTGGGGGTGCGCACCCGCCTGGCAGTTCCTGTCAGCTCCCTACTTCACTGGTCTCCGGCTCTCCCCCCTTAGGCCGCACATGGCACTGCTGGCAGTGGGAGGAGCGCTGAAAGCCCGGAGGTCGGCCCCCTGCACAGCTAGCAGCGCCATGTATGTGGGAGCGTGTCATTAGGGAAGAAGGTAAGTATTTTAGTTTTTTTTCTTTCATGTAGCTGGAGAGGGCACAGGGGCCACAAGGAGGACATAACTCTGTGAGGGGCACAAAGGTGTGTATGACTACTGTGAGGGGCACAAAGGAGGACATAACTACTGTGAACGGGTACAAAGGTGGGCATAACTACTGAGAGGGGCACAAGGGTGGGCATAACTACTGTGAAGGGGCACGAGGGTGGGCATAACTACTGCAAAGGGGCACAAAGCTTGGCATAACTACTGTGAGGGGCACAAAGGAGGGCATAACTACTGTGAGGGGCACAAAGGTGTGCATGACTACTGTGAAGGGGCACAAATGTGGGCATAACTACTGTCATGGGCACAAAGGAGGGCATAACTACTGTGAGGGGCACAAAGGTGGGCATAACTACTGTGAGGGGCACAAAGGTGTGCATAACTACTGTGAGGAGCACAAAGGAGGGCATAACTACAGTGAGGGGCCACAAGGAGAACATAACTACAGTGAGGGGCCACAAGGAGGACATGATTACAGTGAGGGGGTACAAACTGGACATACCTACTGTGAAGGGGCACAAAGATGGGCATAACTACTGTGAAGGGGCACAAAGATGGGCATAACTACTGTGAGGGGCACAAAGGAGGACATAACTACTGCGAGGGGCCACAAGGAGAACATAACTACAGTGAGGGGCCACAAGGAGGACATAACTACAGTGAGGGGCCACAAGGAGGACATAACTACAGTGAGGGGCCACAAGGAGGACATAACTATTGTGAAGGGTCCACAATGTGAGCATAATTACTGTGAGGGGGCACAATGTGGGCATTAGTACTGTGTGGTAGTACTTAGGGGAAATGCCCTGGATTACCCTCTTATACATTGGGATGGCTCGGTCTTACAGGGCAGCACAGTGCTGAGATATAACAGGCACAGCGTCCCCTGCTGGGGATTTACCAGGGGCAGTTACCATCCCTTCCTTATGTCATTATTCTTTTTTCTCTATTACCACAAGGACCTTGTTCCGGATCCAGAGGACATCACACTGACGCCAGCGACACCCTGGATGAGGTAGAACCAGAGGACATCTCGCCGATGCCAGTGACACCCTGGATGAGGTAGGACCAGAGGACATCATGCCGATGCCAGCGACACCCTGGATGAGGTAGGAACAGAGGATATCACGCCGATGCCAGCGACACTCTGGATGAGGTAGAACCAGAGGACATCACGCAGACGCCAGCGACACCCTGGATGTGGTAGGACCAGAGGACATCACGCCGATGCCAGTGACACCCTGGATGAGGTAGGACCAGAGGACATCATGCCGACGCCAGGGACAACCTGGATGAGGTAGGACCAGAGGACATCACGCCGACACCAGTGACACCCTGGATGAGGTAGAACCAGAGAACATCTCGCCGATGCCAGTGACACCCTGGATGAGGTAGGACCAGAGGACATCACGCCGACGCCAGTGACACCCTAGATGAGGTAGGACCAGAGGACATCACGCCGACACCAGTGACACCCTGGATGAGGTAGAACCAGAGAACATCTCGCCAATGCCAGTGACACGCTGGATGAGGTAGGACCAGAGGACATCACGCAGACGCCAGCGACACCCTGGATGTGGTAGGACCAGAGGACATCACGCCGATGCCAGTGACACCCTGGATGAGGTAGGACCAGAGGACATCATGCCGACGCCAGGGACAACCTGGATGAGGTAGGACCAGAGGATATCACGCCGACACCAGTGACACCCTGGATGAGGTAGAACCAGAGAACATCTCGCCGATGCCAGTGACACCCTGGATGAGGTAGGACCAGAGGACATCACGCCGACGCCAGTGACACCCTAGATGAGGTAGGACCAGAGGACATCACGCCGACACCAGTGACACCCTGGATGAGGTAGAACCAGAGAACATCTCGCCAATGCCAGTGACACGCTGGATGAGGTAGGACCAGAGGACATCATGCTGACGCCAGCGACACCCTGAATGAGGTAGGACCAGAGGACATCTCGCCGACACCAGTGACACCCTGGATGAGGTAGGACCAGTTGGACCTTTCGTTTATTACCTGGTGTATTGGTCCCACCGTGTACCCTGTGATAGATTTTATCAGGTGGGACTGGGTGAGTGTAGTTATGCATTGGGTAGAGTTAGAGGAGTGCCTTAGTGTAACAGAAATTTGCCGTGACCCGCGGCTTAACTACTGCCACTTTAAAGTAGAACTCCTGCAAAAAAAATTTATTCTCTGACCTGTTAGAAAGGTGCATGATGTAATCTGTAGAGAATGTAATCTTCTCACCAGTGACTGTATTTGTGAGTTAGCCCCACCCTTCTAATTGTAGTTGTGTCATGTGACCAACTCTCTGATCTCCAACTGATACAGGACAGGTAGTCAGTTACTTCTCTAGTCATTCCTATGAGACTGAGAATGAGGCTTCCATAGGAATACACAGAAAAACTGACTTCCTGTCCACACAGAAGATGCTGTGTCAGTTGGTGAGTCTGATTGCTGGTCACATGACACAGAAGAGAATCAGAAGGGAGGTTATAACTCACAAATACAGCCACTGATAAGAAAATGACATTCACTACAGATTACATCATGTACCTTTCTAGCAGGTCAAAAAATAATTTTTTTTGCGGGAGGTCTTCATTAAGTAAATTTGATTCTCGCAGGACGCGCAAATCTGAATTGTTGCCCCGGGTGCAGGAAAGCCGAGCTACACCTTTTGCGGACAGCATCCAGACTGAATCCTGACCATTCCTGTCAGGGGTCTGTGCCCACGGTTTTCACGCTTCATCTTTGTGTTAAGAGGAAATCGCAGCTTATTCTGATTGATCCTGACTCCAAAACCATCAGCTTTTTCCTGACACAATCCGTGGAAGATCTGTGGCCTAAGGACCAAAAACAGGCTGGTCACTAAGTCGTTAAGATTCTGTCCTTTTTCCCCCACACAGAGACCCCAACAGGACCTTTAGGACATTTGTAATGATGACAGACAAGATCCAGATTCCCAACACACACAGGACTATAAGATCCAGGGACATTTATGTGTTCTACATTCAATGTTCTGGACCTGATTCTTTGCACTAAACGTCCTGTTCGGGGAAAACTGTACAGAAACGTAAAGCAAGGATGAGGTCCCACCACCACATTCATAGAGGCAACCCTCCTACATTCCACTGCTGAGCTCCGCCCTTTGCACCGGTCACATGATGGTGACATCATCACAGGTCTTTTACCACCACTTCCCTCCAGTACTGAGCTCCACCCCGTGAACTGATCACATGACGGTGACATCACTACTTCTCTACAGCTGAACTCCGCCCCCTGCACTGATCACATGATGGTATCATCATCACAGGTCCTTCAGCTTTTGCAGTGCAGCAGATACAGAGCAGGTCCTGGTTGGTAGTCACTGCTGTGGTGTCTGGAGCCTCTTCTTCTCTCTGGTATCAGCCATTTCTCCAAAATCCCTGGTACTGGTGGCTCTGAGAAGCGGGGTCTCTCCAGGAGCAGTAAGTGCGGTTCTGGATCACACTAATGCTCTTGTCCCTGGAGGATTTCCAGTCTCTCCTCATAAAGGCAACTGCAGTACTAGAAGCCTCCAGCTCCTCCAGTTCTCTCCTCTTCTCCTGAATGACCACCAAGGATGGACAGGAAGGAGATCAGCAGAAGAATATTAGAATTCACCTTGGAGATCATCTCCCTGCTGAGCGGAGAGGTAAACTTTTCTAGTTTTCTCTCCTCTTTATTGTATTTTGTCAAACATCGGGAAGGAGAATCCATCATAGGAAGTGATAGGAAGAGTCCAGGGTCCTGGAGAACGGCCTCCAGACCTTCCAAATGATGGAGATGAAGATCAGCCACCAGTATGGTCAGTGATGGATCATGGAGACCAATAGTCATGTTGTACTAGCCATGAGAAGGTAACTAGGCACTTTGTACTACGTCTAGAGGAAAAAAGGTTTCTCCACCAACATAGAAGAGGAGTCTTTACTGTAAGAGCAGTGAGACTATGGAGCTCTCTGCCAGAGGAAGGAGTCATGCGGGGATTCTCTAGAAGAGTCCAGAAGGGGCCTGGAGGTCTGGAGGGTAATAATATTCCAGCTTCTAGTGACTAGATTACTGGAGATGGGGCCATGATCCAGGGAGGGATTCTCAGTGTAGATCTGGAGTCAGGAAGGAATTTCTTTCCCTTAGTGTCTTTCTCCATCCACAGGATTACACCATAGTGAAGAAGACATTGGGGCTGACTCTCATCCTCCATGAGTCAGGAGGGTGGAGCAGGACCCCCATCACAGAGCCTCCCCCCCCTGATATATGAGAAGAAGATCCTAGAACTCACTCACAAGATGATGGAGCTGCTGACTGGAGAGGTGACACTGCTGGGAAATTCTCCAGTAACAGCACTGGAGGGGTCTGGGTGATGACGGTGTCATTGTGTTGTCAGGTTCCTGTAAGGTGTCAGGATGTGGCGGTCTATTTCTCCATGAAGGAGTGGAAGTATTTAGAAGGACACCAGAATCTGTACAAGGACTCCATGATGGAGGATCCCCGGTCTCTGACATCACCAGGTAAGAAGAGACGAGGTGAGAAGAGGCCGTGTTAAAGCTTCAGTCCAGTCATGTGCAGTGTGTACACGTGTGTAAAGACATGTAATGTAGGAGCTCCACATGTTATTCCCGGTCACATCACGTTAGAGCCTACATTTCCCATATACATCACACTTCTCCATAGGCTCCATCCCCCTGACAGATATAGTGTCCTCTTGGCCTCCATCGGCCGGTACAGTAGATGACACTATTCTATACAGAGGGTCCTGCAGGAAAACCTGTGCCGTGCCGTATACATGGGGCTTATGGGTGACGTCTGCCCCTGTGTGACTATATAGAATGATAGGACTGTACAGGGGAGACTTCACCTCCTTCTATCAGAGATCTACCTTAGGAAACCCTCCTGATACCTACCTCTGATGGAAGGCTCAGACGTGGTGTGAACATATCCTTATTCCATAGTCACTTTCCAGTAGTTCTCCTCCCTTCATGTCTGGGATCCTCTAGTCACTCCACAAGCAGAGAAGACACAAGGTTCTATACGTGTCTGGAGGAGAAGGTGGGCTCTTCTCTCTCCTCCTCCAGTCTGTGGTCCTGTCAGAGCGGACATGTGTCTTCTAGCAGTAGATGTACGGCCCGGAGTGTTCTAGCTGCGGAGGCTCCACAATATGTCATGGGCTTCATTTTCTCTTAATCCGAGAATCTGCTCCAGAATAAATAGGAGTGGGGTGACATGGGGGGTGCAGATGAATCGGGCAGCCTGAGGGGTTGACAGACGTCCCTGATGAGCGGCCGATGCCTGAGCTCCACACACACATTCCTTACTTTACTGTACTGCTGCATTAGGGTGTGTTCACACACAGCAGATTTGTTGTAGAGGTTTCTTCTCTTGAAAACCATACCACATATGTGAATTTGGATGTTCCTGCAGGAAGGGTATGGATATAGCAGTGGATGATGGTAGACAAACCTTGTTTGTTGATCCCTCTCCATATGACTCTCATCCTAGATATTTAGCCTCTTGGATGCTGTGGACAATAACCACTGCGGTATCTGAACAGTTGTACGGAGCAGAGTTGTTCCAATACCATAATTTTAAAATAAATTTTTATACCAAGAAAAAATTACAATCCTCGATACTATTCGATACCACACGAAAAATATACCCATACATTAACCCCATGTTGCCAGTTGTGAGAACTGATTATTTATCACCACTAGAACATTCTGCTTATCACTGTTTATTGTATAAGGGCAGGAGAGGTGAAAACTGATTATCTATCATCACTAGAACACCCAGCTTATCACTGTATATAGTATAAGGGACAGGAGAGAACACAGGAGAGGTGAGAACTGATTATCTATCATCACTAGAACACCCTGCTTATCACTGTTTATAGTATGAGGACAGGAGAGAACATAGAAGAGGTGAGAACTGATTATCATTACTAGAGAACAACCTGCTTATCACTGTGTATAGTATAAGGGACAGGAGAGAACACAGGAGAGGTGAGAACTGATTATCTATTATCACTAGAACACCCTGCTTATCACTGTTTATAGTATGAGGACAGGAGAGAACATAGAAGAGGTGAGAACTGATTATCATTACTAGAGAACAACCTGCTTATCACTCTGTATAGTATAAGGGACAGGAGAGGTGAAAACTGATTATCTATCATCACTAGAACACCCTGCTTATCACAGTTTTTGATAAATAAGGGCCTTAGATTTATAGAACATAAGAAATATTTATGTTTAAGATTTCTAAACTTTTCTAAATTTATATGAAAGTTATGCAATATTAATAACTGTTAATATTGCCTTTTTAGCTGGAGTTATTACATTTCTACCAACTCTGACACCACAGCCCCGTGTCTGCCAATAGATTACTCATGGCGACAGGAGATTGTGCTCCCCTATCTTTCTGTATCATACTGTTATAGACAGCAGCAGTAATGGAGGACATTTCACAGAAAACCGAACAGGTTACATATGAATTAAGCAGTGACATGAGACAGTGAGGGTAGGAGGGTGATTATCAGGAAATAATGCTCATTGCTGATGTTTTCCCTGTGTAAAGAAGCCACTGATCATCTGATCAGTGAGAAAATACTTGTTCTTTGGGTAAAAGCAGTGTTTATGTTGCACCCGAAATCATCGCTTCTGGGCAGCAGATTTTCCTCTGTAATCAGGGATCTGCCAACAATGAATCTGTATGGGGACAAGTTATCACAGTAGCCATGACTGATCCTCATGCAGAGAAGTTGATTGCCACATGTATATGAATCATTTCAAAACCACCAACTGTCTCTGTGTCTGTCTCTGTGTCCCTTTTCTTTCTCCTCCTCCCCCTCTCCTCCCCATACAAATCTATGTAATCTGATCTCTCAGTGAGCAGGCAGCTCATCTTCAAGATGAATTAGATGAAAGAGGAGGAGGGAGCAGGAGAAGAGTCTGATAACAGGAGAAGGAAGCATTTTCTAGGAAAAGATGTACTACAAAGGTGTTTAAAGGAATTCTGTCATCAGGAAAACAGGAAGTTCTGCATGTCAACAACCTGCCCAGATGAGCTAATGCAGAAGGCAGGGAAGGAAAGTCCTAATGTGAAAAAGAGGTATACGTGGCAACTCTGAGCAGATGAACAAATATGTCACTATGAAATCGAAGAACTCCATGAAGGCACAAAGTTGGCTGGTCACTAAGGGGTTAAGTTATTATCCCCAATTGATATAGAAGGGTCTTATGTGCTGGCAGGGGACAGGCCCGATTGTCAGAGAAGGTGATTTTCAGATTTACTAATGGTATCAGGTCTGGGTTTATGTAGTAGAAGTAATCACCAAGTATAAAGCAGAGTCATGTGGCCAGATTTATCATTAGCTAAAATCAAATTTATGGTGTGAAAAAGTCGCAAAAATGTGCGCAATTTCACTCCAGTGAGGGTCATGCTTATGCTGGGAACATTATATATGCAACTTTTCTGTCAGAAACCTTTAAACCTGCAACTTTTTAGTAAAGACGTGCAACTTTTGCAAACTTGTGCAAAGCCACTTACTGAAGCATAAACTGCTACCGTCAAACCACATTTATCACAGTATTAAAGGACCATTAATAAATCAGATTTTAGTTTTTTTAGCCAAAAGTGACTTTAGACATATGTAAAAGTGGAGTAAGATGTAAGTGCAATGATAAATCTGGCCCATGGACTTTATCATTCATCCATGATAAAGAGTTATACAGAGATTTATTAGGCCTCTTTCACACGGGCGTTGCGGAAAAATGTGCGGGTGCGTTGCGGGAACACCCGCGATTTTTCCGCGCGAGTGCAAAACATTGTAATGCGTTTTGCACGCGCGTGAGAAAAATCGGCATGTTTGGTACCCAAACCCGAACTTCTTCACAGAAGTTCGGGCTTGGGATCGGTGTTCTGTAGATTGTATTATTTTCCCTTATAACATGGTTATAAGGGAAAATAATAGCATTCTGAATACAGAATGCAAAGTAAAATAGCGCTGGAGGGGTTAAAAAAAAAATAAAAAATGTTTAACTCACCTTAGTCCACTTGATAGCGCAGCCGGCATCTGCTTCTGTCTCCTTTCTTTAGGACCTGGGTAAAGGACCTTTGATGACGTCACTCCGGTCATCACATGGTACGTCACATAATCTTTTACCATGGTGAATCACCATGGTAAAAGATCATGTGACGTACCATGTGATGACCGGAGTGACGTCATCAAAGGTCCTATAACTGTATTTAATGCTCACCATAGGTCCTTCAACAAAGGAGACACAAGGAGATGCCGGGCTACGCGAGCAAGTGGATTAAGGTGAGTTTAAAAAAAAATTAACCCCTCCAGCGCTGTTTTACTATGCATTCTGTATTCAGAATGCTATTATTTTCCTTTATAACCATGTTATAAGGGAAAATAATAATGATCGGGTCTCCATCCCGATCGTCTCCTAGCAACCGTGCGTGAAAATCGCACCGCATCCGCACTTGCTTGCGGATGCTTGCGATTTTCACGCAACCCCATTCATTTCTATGGGGCCTGCGTTACGTGAAAAACGCACAAAGAGGAGCATGCTGCGATTTTCACGCAACGCACAAGTGATGCGTGAAAATCACCGCTCGTGTGCACAGCCCCATAGAAATGAATGGGTCGGTATTCAGTGCGGGTGCAATGCGTTCACCTCCCGCATCGCATCCGCGCGGAATACTCGCTCGTGTGAAAGGGGCCTAAGGCTGCAGTCACACAGGCAGGTTTTGTGTCAAAGCCAGAAAGGGATTCAAAAGGAATATGAAATATAAGGGATGTACACTGGTGCTTTGTGAAGCCTGCAGAACTTTCTATATATACTGCATGGATTTCACCTAAAACGCCATCAGAAGACCTAAAAGTAGATAAAGAATATTAAGCTCGATCATTTATTTATTGAGGAGATTGATCCAATATCACATCTGTGATCGGAAATGTATGTGAACCTTTGCTTTCACTATCAGGCGTGATTTGCGTGTGCAGCAGTAACTGCAACGAAACATTTCCGGCAATTGCTGATTAGTTCCGCACATCGGCTTGGAGGAATGTTCATCCATTTCTCAGCTTTAACTCTGTTATGTTGGTCTAACATTGTTGACTTCATTCCTTGATTTAGTTTTCTTTATCTACTTTTAGGACTTGTGTGAAAATCTGATGCAGTTTTAGATCGGATTCATGCAGGAATATTGAACATTTTATACGGTTCACAAACCTTCAAGCAGCACTGTGTATTTCTATTTTCTGCTGGATCCACTTCTGATTTTGGCTTAAAATCTGCATGTATGTTTCCAGTGTAATACAAAGGTTGTAAATGTATCTACTTTATGGTTTGAAAATGAATATCACAAAGTCTCTTTTTAATTAACAGAAAATCCCAGTAAGATCTCTGAGGGCAACTTCATGTTATCGCTAGATCATATAGTAGAAGATGAAGATATCGGGCAGCGCTCTTCAGGAGGAAACCTCATTACCTGTAATGTCCATCCAGGACTTCACAGTACAGATCTATCATATAATCCTCCAAATCATGAGGAACCTTCTCCTGACCAATCACAGATTGTTACCACAAGTAATGATAAGAAACTGGGTAAAAGAGAGAAGTCGTATTCATATTCAGAATGTGGGAAAGGTTTTAATACTAAAGAGAGCCTCAACGTTCATCAGAGAAGTCACACAGGAGAGAAGCCGTATTCATGTTCAGAATGTGAGAAATGTTTTAAACAAAAGTCAGATTTCATTACACATGAAACAAGTCACATAGGAGAGAAACCATATTCCTGCTCAGCATGTGAGAAATGTTTTATTACTAATAACATGCTCAAGGTTCATCAGAAAAGTCACACAGGAAGGAAATTATATTCATGTTCAGAGTGTGGGAAATGTTTTATAAGAAAGTCAGATCTCTTTATGCATGACAGAATTCACACAAAAGCAAAGCCATTTTCATGTTCAGAATGTGGGAAATATTTCATTACAAAACGCAACCTCAAGCTTCACCACAGAATTCACACAGGAAATACGCCATATTCCTGTTCAACATGTGGGAAAGGTTTTATATTTAAATCAAAACTTGTTGCACATGAGAGGAGTCACTCAGGAGAGAAGCCGTATTCATGTTTAGAATGTGGGAAAAGTTTTACACAAAAGTCAGATCTCGTTATACATGAAAGAGGTCACACAGGAGAGAAACCATATTCATGTTCAGAATGTGGTAAACGTTTTATAAAAAAGTCAGATCTTGTTATCCATGAAAGAATTCACACAGGAGAGAAGCCATATTGCTGTTCAGAATGTGGGAGATGTTTTACAAATAAGTCAGATCTCGTTAGACACAAAAGAATTCACACAGAAGATAAGCCATTTTCATTTTCTGTATGTAAAAAATAAAAATGTTTTACAGGAAAATCTAATCTAAAGTCATTAGATAATTTACAGGGAGAAGAAACCAAATTCTTGTCATAGGAGCAAACAAGATATTTTTTGCTTTTCTACACACTGAATTTACATCATTGCAATACACCCCGTGGACAAAGTCATTTTTGATTATTAACCTCTTCAGGACACAGGGCGTACAGGTAAGCCCTTATGTCCTGGTACTTAAGGACACAGGGTGTATCTGTACGCCCTGTGTTTTTCGATCACCGCCGCGCGGCGGGCGGTGATCGGAAGTCGGTGCCTGCTCAAATCATTGAGCAGGCACCTCGGCTAAATGTGCGGGGGAGTCCAGTGACCCCCCCCATGTCGGCGATCGCTGCAAACCGCAGGTCAATTCAGACCTGCGGTTTGCGGCTTTTTATTGTGCGGGCGGTGGCGGCGGTGGTGCCAGTGGGGGAGACCTGATGGCATGGAAGGCAGTGCGATGCCTTCATGAGACATCTTCACTGCCTTACGGTGACGAGCCTGTGAGATCCAGCCCCCTGAATCTCACAGGCCGGAAGCTGTATGAGTAATACTCACTGTATTACTCATACAGCCAATGCATTTCAATACAGAAGTATTGGAATGCATTGTAAAGGATCAGACCCCCAAAAGTTCAAGTCCCAAAGTGGCACAAAAAATAAAGTGAAAAAAAAGTTGAAAAAATAAAGTTTTCCCCCCAAAAAATGAAAAGTTTCAAGTAAAAATAAACAAAAACGTCATTTTCCCCAAATAAAGTAAAAAAAATAGGGTAAAAAAAAAGACATATTAGGTATCGCCGCGTGCATATCGACTAGCTCTATAAGCATATCACATGACCCAACCCCTCAGATGAAAACCATAAAAAATAAAAACTGTGCTAAATAAACCATTTTTTTGTCACCTTACATCACAAAAAGTACAACAGCAAGCGATCAAAAAGGCGTACGCCCACCAAAATAGTCCCAATCTAACCGTCACCTCATCCCGCAAAAAATGAGCCCCTACCTGAGACAATCGCCCAAAAAATAAAAAAACACTATGGCTCAGAATATGGAGACACTAAAACATCATTTTTTTTTTTTAAAAAAGCTGTTATTGTGTAAAACTTACATAAATAAAAAAAGTATACATATTTGGTATCGCCGCGTCTGTATCGACCGGCTCTATAAAAATATCACATGACCTAACCCCTCAGATGAACACCGTAAAAAATAAAAAACAAAAACTGTGCTAAATAAACCATTTTTTGTCACCTTACATCACAAAAAGTGTAATAGCAAGCGATCAAAAAGTCATATGCACCCCAAAATAGTTCCAATAAAACCGTCATCTCATCCCGCAAAAATCCTACCCCACCCAAGATAATCGCCCAAAAACTGAAAAAACTATGGCTCTCAGAATATGGAAACACTAAAACATGATTTTTTTTGTTTCAAAAATGAAATCATTGTGTAAAACTTACATAAATAAAAAAAAAGTATACATATTAGGTATCGCCGCGTCCTTAATAAGTTACTCTATAAAAATATCACATGACCTAACCCCTCAGATGAACGCCGTAAAAAATAAAAATAAAAACGGTGTAAACAAAGCCATTTTTTGTCATCTTACATCACAAAAAGCGTAATAGCAAGCGATCAAAAAGTCATATGCACCCCAAAATAGTGCCAATCAAACCATCATCTCATCCCGCAAACAATGAGACCCTACCTAAGATAATCGCCCAAAAACTGAAAAAACTATGGCTCTTAGACTATGGAGACACTAAAACATGTTTTTTTTGTTTCAAAAAGGAAATCATTGTGTAAAACTTACATAAATAAAAAAATTGTATACATATTAGGTATCGCCGCGTCCGTGACAACCTGCTCTATAAAAATACCACATGATCTAACCTGTCAGATGAAAACCGTATGGCATTCCTTTCCTTCTGCGCTCTGCCATGTACCCGTACAGCAGTTTACGACCACATATGGGGTGTTTCTGTAAACTACAGAATCAGGGCCATAAATATTGAGTTTTGTTTGGCTGTTAACCCTTGCTTTGTAACTGGAAAAAAAATATTAAAATGAAAAATCTGCCAAAAAAGTGAAATTTTGAAATTGTATCTCTATTTTCCATTAATTCTTGTGGAACACCTAAAGGGTTAACAACGTTTGTAAAATCAGTTTTGAATACCTTGAGGGGTGTAGTTTCTTAGATGGGGTCATTTTTGGGTGGTTTCTATTATGTAAGCCTCACAAAGTGACTTCAGACCTGAACTGGTCCTTAAAAAGATTTGCTTCTAAACTTCTAAGCCTTGTAACGTCCCCCAAAAATAAAATGTCATTCCCAAAATGATCCTAACATTAAGTAGACATATGGGGAATGTAAAGTAATAACTATTTTTGTAGGTATTACTATGTATTCTAGAAGTAGAGAAATTGAAACTTGTAAATTTGCTAATTTTTCAAAATTTTTGGCAAATTTTGTATTTTTTTATAAATAAAAATTATATTTTTTTACTCCATTTTACCACTGTCATGAAGTACAATACGTGACGAAAAAAACAGTCTCAGAATGGCCTGGATAAGTCAAAGCGTTTTAAAGTTATCACCACTTAAAGTGACACTGGTCAGATTTGCAAAAAATGGCCTGGTCCTTAAAGGGACTCTGTCACCACTTTCTAACCCCCCCTTTTAAAAGTATTGTTATCTCCATGGCGCCCCTGTGATTACAAAGGTGTTGTTAGAAGATAAATTCGCCGTCTCCTTTTGATAAAAAGAGCTTTTATCTAACCTGTCAATCTTCTTGATAAGGTGCCCAGGGCGTTTCTGTTGGTCTCAAGCTGCCGCCCGCCGCCGCCGCCGTTGGTGCCCAGCTCCTCCCCTCATGCTTTCAGCGCCGCCCGAATGTAATGAAATACGCCTCCGGCTCTCTCTCAGTGCCCCCTCCTCCTTTTCAAAGATCCCGCGCGTGCGCACAGGGCTGTGCCTGATGCGCCCGTGCGGACATTTACAATCAGCCTCATTGAGCGAAGTGCGCATGCGCGCACTTCGCTCAACCTCCTCATCAGACGAGCACTGCAGCCGGCCACTCAGAGCCTGCCAAGCGCTGTATGGAGCAGCACGCAAAGACATACAGAGGACTATATTATATCGCCCTTTTCTACACTCCAGAATTTTGAGGTAAAAACAAGATTGATAACAATATTAATTACTATAGTATTCTATTGAAATGAAACATATATAGATCGATATATATATATATATATATATATATATACATACACACTTACACTCAACTCTCAGGGGGCAAAATACATAACTGGGTGTGTAGTGTGTGTGTGTGTGTATATATATATATATATATATATATATCGATCTATATATGTTTCATTTCAATAGAATACTATAGTAATTAATATTGTTATCAATCTTGTTTTTACCTCAAAATTCTGGAGTGTAGAAAAGGGCGATATAATATAGTCCTCTGTATGTCTTTGCGTGCTGCTCCATACAGCGCTTGGCAGGCTCTGAGTGGCCGGCTGCAGTGCTCATCTGATGAGGAGGTTGAGCGAAGTGCGCGCATGCGCACTTCGCTCAATGAGGCTGATTGTAAATGTCCGCACGGGCGCATCAGGCACAGCCCTGTGCGCACGCGCGGGATCTTTGAAAAGGAGGAGGGGGCACTGAGAGAGAGCCGGAGGCGTATTTCATTACATTCGGGCGGCGCTGAAAGCATGAGGGGAGGAGCTGGGCACCAACGGCGGCGGCGGCGGGCGGCAGCTTGAGACCAACAGAAACGCCCTGGGCACCTTATCAAGAAGATTGACAGGTTAGATAAAAGCTCTTTTTATCAAAAGGAGACGGCGAATTTATCTTCTAACAACACCTTTGTAATCACAGGGGCGCCATGGAGATAACAATACTTTTAAAAGGGGGGGTTAGAAAGTGGTGACAGAGTCCCTTTAAGGTGAAATAAGGCTGTGTCCTTAAGGAGTTAAAGAGGTTGTCCCATGTCGGACATTGAGGGCATATCGCTAGGATATACTTAAAACAGAGACCTCAAAGTACCTCAACCATATGCATGGCTGCCCTCCGTTCATTCCTATGGGAGTACAGAAAATAGCAGAGCAACACCCACTTTGTTAATCACCTTGAGTGCTGTCTATATCGAAGTTTGGTCTACAGTGGTGGTTCTTGGACCAGCGCCCATGGATTCTAATACGATCTGGTATGACAAGCTGATGTTGAATACTACTTGGCAGAGCTGTGGGAATAGGTCTTTCTTGACTTCCTCTTCTGTGGCCTTGCTGGAGAGAAAATGAGAAGTGGAGTCTAAAAGACTCATGTGATTTGCTTTCTATTATATCTGGACACTTTATCAATTCCTAGAGGTTTCAGGTCTCATCTGTGACCTACACTATTTCCTGACAATACCTCTCTTTTTTCTAAATATGAATAAATCTGAATTAAAGTCTCACTGGACTAAACATTGTGAGATAAATTAAGTGGTTAACATGAATTGTACTAATTGTACTTAATTGTCAAGTATTTTCCGTTTTTTTGTTGCATGATTAAATGTCTTGGGCATCTATGAAGAGCATGAATTTGAGGGTGAATTAGGAAATATGGTTTGCTGTTTTCTTGGTGTTCTGTTTGGTAACATTTAGAGAGGAACTTGGACGTGGCAAACGGGGAACTGCTTGGACACTGAGACATTATGAAATATAGACAGGGACTTTTGCAGTATTCTGAGTCATGTCTGTATGTCTACATGTAGTTTTCCTTACCATTATGCTTCTGAAAACAGTGGTAGGTTGTGGTGGCTCACTAGCAAGTAGTTAAGGTATGGTGCTGCAAGCTCATATAGAGGGAATCACCCCACCCTCTTTTAAAAGGCAAATGTAGTAATAGAAAAATGAGCGAGCACTCATACACTTGGCAACCAAATTGAGATGTGCAGAAAATATTTATTATATCCCCATAAAATACAAGTAATAAAATTTATAAGAACAATGTAGCAATAATATACAACATTACAGTCACATATATTGTGGTAGATATGATCAACACTATATTCATATGACTCAATAGTGTCGATAAATTCAATAATATATATCTCACCAAAAAACTTCAAGTATATGCTGTTATTTGGGAAGAGGGGGTATTATCTTCTAGCGCTCTATCCCAATTTGGGAAACTGAATGTCACTGAAAATGTTGTAGGTGTATTCACTGGGAGCGCAATATGTTCATAAAGTGTCCACAGGAATCCTGATAATGTGAAAAGTCTCTTATAGCATATCCTTTTAAGGTCGATATGAGCTTTGGATTGAAGAAAACTTTAAATCGATATTTGGCTTACCGTCTAGCGTCTGCTGTCTCCCTATTGCTTCAATGGAGCTTTAAATATTTGCCGGCTTATTCAGCGCTTTTCAATGCAGGTACATCTCTTGTTTCACCATACGCGTTACGGGTAGATTCACTCTCCCTTCCTCAGTGGTCAAGAGTTGACCACTGAGGAAGGGAGAGTGAATCTACCCGTAACGCGTATGGTGAAACAAGTGATGTACCTGCATTGAAAAGCCTCCGATAATACTGTATGGCCATACAGAAGAAAATCTCTACAGTAAAGGATTAACTATTCTTATCGTCGAAAGCTGCACCAAAGGAAATTGCGGAACAGAGTGGCAACTCCTGCGATCTTTGGAACTCCCGCGAAATTTAAACCAGCTTGCTGTATGGAGCGACTGAATAAGCCGGCAAATATTTAAAGCTCCATTGAAGCAATAGGGAGACAGCAGACGCTAGACGGTAAGCCAAATATCGATTTAAAGTTTTCTTCAATCCAAAGCTCATATCGAGCTTAAAAGGATATGCTATAAGAGACTTTTCACATCATCAGGATTCCTGTGGACACTTTATGAACATGTTGCGCTCCCAGTGAATACACCTACAACATTTTCAGTGACATTCAGTTTCCCAAATTGGGATAGAGCGCTAGAAGATAATACCCCCTCTTTCCAAATAACAGCATATACTTGAAGTTTTTTGGTGAGATACAGTACAGACCAAAAGTTTGGACACGCCTTCTCATTCAAAGAGTTTTCTTTATTTTCATGACTATGAAAATTGTAGATTCACACTGAAGGCATCAAAACTATGAATTAACACATGTGGAATTATATACATAACAAACAAGTGTGAAACAACTGAAAATATGTCATATTCTAGGTTCTTCAAAGTAGCCACCTTTTGCTTTGATTACTGCTTTGCACACTCTTGGCATTCTCTTGATGAGCTTCAAGAGGTAGTCCCCTGAAATGGTTTTCACTTCACAGGTGTGCCCTGTCAGGTTTAATAAGTGGGATTTCTTGCCTTATAAATGGGGTTGGGACCATCAGTTGTGTTGAGGAGAAGTCAGGTGGATACACAGCTGATAGTCCTACTGAATAGACTGTTAGAATTTGTATTATGGCAAGAAAAAAGCAGCTAAGTAAAGAAAAGCGAGTGGCCATCATTACTTTAAGAAATGAAGGTCAGTCAGTCAGCCGAAAAATTAGGAAAACTTTGAAAGTAAGGGCTATTTGACCATGAAGGAGAGTGATGGGGTGCTGCGCCAGATGACCTGGCCTCCACAGTCACCGGACCTGAACCCAATCGAGATGGTTTGGGGTGAGCTGGACCGCAGAGTGAAGGCAAAAGGGCCAACAAGTGCTAAGCATCTCTGGGAACTCCTTCAAGACTGTTGGAAGACCATTTCAGGGGACTACCTCTTGAAGCTCATCAAGAGAATGCCAAGTTGTGCAAAGCAGTAATCAAAGCAAAAGGTGGCTACTTTGAAGAACCTAGAATATGACATATTTTCAGTTGTTTCACACTTGTCTGTTATGTATATAATTCCACATGTGTTAATTCATAGTTTTGATGCCTTCATAGTCATGAAAATAAAGAAAACTCTTTGAATGAGAAGGTGTGTCCAAACTTTTGGTCTGTACTGTATATACTATTGAATTTATCGACACTATTGAGTCATATGAATATAGTATCGATCATATCTACCACAATATATGTGACTGTAATGTTTGTATATTATTGCTACATTGTTCTTATAAATTTTATTACTTGTATTTTATGGGGATTTAATAAATATTTTCTGCATATGTCAATCTGGTTGCCAAGTGTATGAGTGCTCGCTCATTTTTCTATTGTTACATTATGCTTCTGATTGGCTGCTTTAACCCCTTAAGGACCCTGCCATATTTCACCTTGAGGACCAGGCCAATTTTTGCAAATCTGATATGTGTCACTTTATGTGGTAATAACTTTAAAACGCTTATACTTATCTAGGCCATTCTGATATTGTTTTCTCGTCACATATTGTACTTCATGACAGTGCTAAATTTGAGTCAAAATATTTCATTTTTATTTATAAAAAAAATACCAAAAAAGTTACCAAAATTTTTGAATAGTTAGCAAATTTGAATTTCTCTACTTTTATAATAGATAGTAATGATAGTAATACCTCCATTTGAAGCTCCCCTGATGCACCCCTAGAGTAGAAACTCCAAAAAAGTGACCCTATTTTGGAAACTATGGGATAAGGTGGCAGTTTTGTTGGTACTATTTTAGGGTACATATGATTTTTGGTTGTTCTATATTTTATACACTTTTTGTGAGGCAAGGTAAGAAAAAATAGCTGTTTTGGCACAGTTTTTATTTGTTGTTATTTACAACGTTCATCTGACAGGTTAGATTATGTGGTATTTTTATAGAGCAGGTTGTTACGGACGTGACAATACCAAATATGACTAATTTATTTGGTTGTTTGTTTAAGTTTTAAATAATAAAGCATTTTTGAAAAAAAAAAAATTTGTGTCTCCACATTCTGAAAGCCGTAGTTTATTTTTATTTTTTGGGCAACTGTCTTATGTAGGGGCTAATTTTTTTCGGTATGAGATGATGAAGGCATTGTGTAACTGTGGTCACTGACCATAAAAACCTTATGTTTGAGGGTTGAATCCCCGTCAAGCCAGATGGGCTCTGTTTTTTACTCGTTTTGATTTTTCCATTACGTTCAGGCCCGGAAGTAAAAATGTGAAGGCGGACGCATTATCTCGGAGCTTCCATGCTTTTCAACCTACTGAGGTACCACCTGAATCCATCCTACCAGCAAAAATCTTCATAGCAGCTCTAAACCAGGATATCTCGGCTCGCATTAGGTCTGAACAACATCTGGCACCGGTATCCACCCCAACAGATAAGTTGTTTGTTACCATACAATTTCGTCTCCAGCTGTTGGGTGAGTGTCATGATTCTGCCTTTTGTGGACATCCGGGTGTTGAGGGCACTAAGGATCTGGTTTCTAGATCTTATTGGTGGCCCACTCTAACTAGGGATGTCAAGTCCTACGTGTCAGCCTGTGAGGTTTGTGCCAGGTCCAAGACACCTAGGACTCGCCCTGCTGGTAACCTACGACCCCTACCCATTCCCAGTAGACCCTGGTCCCATATTTCAATGGACTTTATAACGGACCTACAGCCGGCGGAGGGTAAGACTGTAGTTTGGGTAGTAGTCGATAGGTTTAGCAAGATGGTCCATTTCATTCCCCTGGCTAAACTCCCGAATGCCAAAACCCTGGCGTCTATTTTTGTGAAATAAATTGTTTGTTTGCATGGTATCCCGGAAAATATTGTTTCTGACAGGGGTGTGCAGTTTGTGTCCAAATTCTGGAGGGCCTTTTGTCAAAGATGTCAAATTTCATTGTCTTTTTCTTCTGCCTACCACCCTGAGAGTAATGGTCAGACTGAACGCCTTAATCAGTCTGTGGAACAATTCCTGAGGTTGTATGTTGCTGATGACCAGCAATTATGGGTGAAATTTCTTCCATTGGCTGAATTTGCTTTGAATAACCGTGTCAATTCTTCTGCTGGGGTTTCACCTTTCTTTTGTAACCATGGTTTCCATCCCCATTTTCATTCTGGGTCATCAGTCTCCTCCTCTAACCCTGAGGCGGATAGGCTCTCCTCTGAACTGTGCACAGTTTGGGCTCGGGTTCAATCGAACTTAGAAAAGGCTCAAAGTTCTCAGAAACTCAAGGCCGATAGGAGACGTTCAAGGGGGGTGAATTTTCAGATTGGGGATAAGGTATGGTTGTCCTCCAAGAATCTCTCTCTTAAGGTAGATTCTAAAAAGTTTGCTCCTCGTTTTATTGGACCATATAAGATCACGGAGGTGATTAACCCGGTATCATTTAGGTTGGAGCTGCCCGAGTCATTCCAGATTCATAATGTGTTCCATAAATCTCTACTTAAAAAATATTTTGAACCGGTAGTACCATCGAAAGCCTCGCCTCCGCCGGTTCTTGTTAATGATGCTGTCGAGTATGTGGTGTCTAAAATAGTGGATGTCAGGAAGGTGCGTAATTCCTTGCAGTACCAGATTCACTGGAAGGGGTATGGACCTGAAGAGAGATCTTGGGTACCTGCTAGGGAGGTTCATGCTCCTAGACTTGTCGAAAATTTAATTTAGAACACCCTGAAAGTCCATCGCCTGAAGTCTTGGGTCCGGTGGCCCCTTGTAAAAGGGGGTACTTTAATGGGGTTCCGAAGGTGAACTCGGTCTCCCATTAGCCGCAGACCTGCTGCTTAGCTTCGGGAGCGAGGATCTGTGTTTGACCTCGTTCCCAGGGCGGCTTTGCTAGCTGGGAGGTCCCTGCTTCTAAGTCTGCCTTGAGCGCCGAGCTGATCACTCGGTGCTCGACTGGTTGGTCTGTCGGTCATGTGACGCTGGCCACGTCACATGACCCTCACTCCCCACTATAAATACAGGCAGCCTGCTGGCCACAGGTTGCCTGTTAATTTAGGTTCCACCTATGATTTGTCTTTCCTGGCGTACTTACCTCCTGCTGAATTCCTGACGATCCTCTGCCTGCTCCTTGTGTACTTTGCTGCTCTCCTGGTATTCTGACCCCGGCCTCCTCCTGATGATCCTCTGCTGACTCCTTTGGTACTTCACAACTCTCCTGGTATTTATGACCCCAGCTTCTCCTGACAATTCTCTGCTTGCTCCATTTGTACTTTGTAGCTTTCCTGGTATTGACTCAGTCCGTTCACGTTCTGTTGTTTGTCTGTCTGTCATCCCTGCACTTAGTTCAAGCTAGGGATTGCCGTCCAGTTGTCCCCTGTCATTAGGACTCGCGAGGCAAGTAGGCAGGGCCAGGGGTAAGGGTGGAGCGCAGTGGTCACTTCCCTCCCCCCTGTGTGTGTGTGTACGCGACCGTTACAGGTGCGATATACCTGCTTCCACCAAATATTGATTGAGGGCTGCAATATACCCGCTGCCATCTTGGCGCCTGGGTCTGGCAAGTGCGCGGCCTTCTTTTTAAGGAAACACTGCATATCTTGCTGACCTTTGTGCAATATCAGCATGTCTGGGGGGTCAGGCCCCCTCTCCCTTCCATACTTGACCATCTTAGTGTGGGTCACAGCTTCTGATCTGGTCTTTTCCGCTCAGACGTACAGGAGCTGAGACTTCTTCAAGCTGCCATCCACTTCAGCGGCTAGGCTCCGATCATGGACCGAAGTAGTGCATGTCTCCGTGATTTTTTTACAGTCAGGAAAAAAATACAGATGTGTGGCCAAACACATTAAAATCAATGGGTTCGGCAAATTGTTTTTTACAGTAGAAATCAATTTATGAAGTCTCGTGAGACTTCGCGAAGCAATAACTTCGGCTCATCGAAGCCAATACATTCTTATACTGTACGGAGCTCCTGCTCAGTACAATATTGGAACGAAGTTTTATGCAAATCGACTTCGAATGTTTCATCCGAAGTCGATTCGCTCATCCCTAATTATAATCCCCTTGTGGGACTATTAAATGGTTTAAAAAAGTAAAAAAATAAAATAAAGAATTTATTAAATTAACCCCTTCCCGACTGCCATACGGCTATATACGTTCTATCTGCACATACCTCATGCAGATAGCACATATATAAACATCATGGCAGCTCTTTTATTAAAGCTTCTGCCTCTGCACTGCCGCTGTCACGGACAGTGCAGAGTCCAGTATTGCCAGCAGGGGACCAATCAGAGTGGTCCCTTGCCTGCGATTGCTCTGATTGGTTAGTCTGTGCAGACTAACCAATCGGATCGCCGCAGTGTAAAAGTGCCAGTTTCAGGCTCTTATCTGCACTCTGCAGATCAGAGCCTGAAATCAGGTACCATATCCTCCGTGCCCCCAATCTGTGCCCCCAATATGTGAGCCTCCTGTCCCGATCTGTGCTCCCTTCTGTGCTGCCCTGCATCCAGCTCTGCCGGCCGTGCACTGTGTATGTGCCGGCAACTGTGCCCTCCTGTCCCATCCATGTCCCCTGGACCCCTGCAATCTGTGTCCCCTCCCCAGTCCTCATCTGTGTCCCCTTGTGCGGTGACCCTGCTGTATCTGATGGAGGCGGCTCTGTTCCTGAGCCGCCACCATCAGCAGCGAGTGACAGCTGTATACTGACATTCTGCTGTAACCCCTTAGCGGCATCCAAGGGGTTAACAGAGGGGCTCCCTCTCTCACCCATCGATGGCAGCCCCCGGATGGTTTCCATGGCAACCGTGCAAGGCGTCCATTGTTGCCATCTATCAGTGTCAAACTGATAGTATTATACTTTGCAATGCAAGAGCATTGCAAAGTATAGTACAGCCATTAAGCCCCACTTGATCTTCAAGATCCAAGTGGGACTTGATAAAAAAAAAAGGTGTGGAAAAAAGTAAAAGTAAAAAAACTAATGTAAAATAAAAAAAAGTACATTAAAAATAAAACAAATTGTCTTTTCCCATATCCACTCATTTAAAGGAGATTAAAAAATTACAAAATTTTTATAAACTACACATAATTGGTATTGCCGTGTCTGTATTGACCTGATCTATAAAATGATCATGGTACCAATCCCACGTGGTGAACGCTGTAAAAAAAATAAAAATAAACAATGGCAGAGTTGCAGTTTTTTTTGCTTCACCTCCCAAAAATAATTTATAAAAAGTGATCAAAAAGTCATATGCATCTCAAAAATTATACCAATAAAAACTACAGCCCATCCCGCTAAAAATAGGCCCTCATACAACTATGTTGACATAGAAATGAAAAAGTTATGGGTTTTAGATTTTGGTATGCAAAAAAAAAGTTTAATAAAAAGTGATTTTATGATTTAAAAGTGGTAGAAAATGAAAAAAAAACTATTCAATTTTGGTGTCGCCATAACTGTATCATCCCACAGAATAAAATTATGATATCAAATATACCACATGGAGAACCCCATAAAAAAAAAAAAAAAAAAAAACAGAAATGCAATTTTTGACCGTTCACCTCCTAAAAACATTAGTAAAAAGCACTCAAAAAGCCATATAGACCCCAAAATTGTACCAATAAAAATTACAGCCCGTCCTGCAAAAAAAAGAAGCTCTCATGCAGCTACATTGATGGAAAAATCAAAAAGTTATGGGTCTTCGATTTGATGATGCAAAAAAAAAAGTTGAATAAAAAGTGATTTTATGATATAAAAGTGGTAGAACATAAATAAAACAATATAAATTTGGAATCGCCAGAACCGTATCAACCCACAGAATATAACCATCGTATCAATTATACTACATGGAGAACCCCATAAAAGCTAAAAAAAAAAAAAAACACTGGCAGAATTGCAATATTAGCCAGTTCACCTCATAATTTTTTTTTATAAAAAGCGATCAAAAAGTCATATGTACCCAAAAATGGTACCATTAAAACCTAAAGCTCACCTCGCAAAAAATTAGCCCCCACACAGCTCAGTCAACAAAAATAAATAAAAAAGTTATGGCCCTTAAAATCTATTTTAGCAAATTGCATGTTAGAAAAAGCAGATGCCGCTCCTTTGCTTTTGATTTCTGCCGTCTGCCCAAACAGCAGTTTACGACCACATATGGGGTGTTGTCGTATTCAGGAGAAAATGGGTAGCAAATTATGGGGTGAATTTTCTCCTGTTATCCCTTGTTAACCACCTCCGGACCGCCTAACGCAGGATTGCGTTCCGGAGGTGGCAGCGCTGCGCAGAGTCACGCATATACGCGTCATCTCGCGAGACGCGAGATTTCGCTCAAAGCCGGCAAAATTAAAAGAAGTATTTCGTCACCAGCCTGCCAGCAACGATCATTGGCTGGCAGGCTGGCGATTTTCAAAAAATCCAATCCAAAGTCATATAACAGATCATATTAGTAAATATGATCTGTTATATGGCTTGTCTGCTCCTGTGCTGGTCCTTTTCGTCGGTTGGATCCAGCACAGGAGCAGACTGAACTGTGAGTACACCAACACTACACCTTAGCCCCAGATCACCCACCTGCACCCCAATTAACCCTTTGATCACCCCTTTGATCGCCCCTGTCAATCACTAGTGAAAGGAAAAAAAGTGATCAGTGTAAACTGTCACTTTTTTTTTTTCACTGGTATTGACTGATAGGTTTTAGGGATAGTTTAGGCCCCTTGGTTAGGTAGTTAGCGTCAGTTAGCGCCCAGCCCACCGCACCGCAGTCACTTTTATTCGCTGTTTAGCGTATCGCTAATCAGCATTTGTACTTTTATAGTATCTGTAAGTGATCAAAACTGATCACGGTCAGATCTATAATAGTATTAGTGTCACTTTAGTTCGCCCTCCACCCAAAACGCAGTGTTTGCCCGATCAGGCCTGATCGGTCGCCCACACGTGCGTTCACCCACGCCCGCCCCACCGCAGTGACAAAAAATATATATTTTTTGATCACTGCACATTCATTTTACACGCACTGCGGCGATAAAAAAAATCAGTTTTGATATTTTTTATCAACCGCAGCAGCCTCCGATACTTCGCTAGCCTCCCCTTTGTAAGACAGGTTTGCTTTTTTTCTTGGGTAGTCTCAGGGAATACCCCTAAATTTAGTAGTCCAAAATGTCAAACAGGGGGTATTCTTCTGAAGAGGCCTACAGGATTCTGACCCAGTCGGATGAGGAGTGGGAACCCTCATCTGACGAATCTAGCGGGTCAGAATATGAACCTGTGGAAAGCAGTGGCTCTCTGACCCAAAGTTCGGACGAGGAGGTGGAGGTCCCTGGCAGCACCAGGCGTACCCGGCCCCATGTCGCTAGACCACAGGTTACGCAGGATCCGCTTCAAGAGCAGCAGAGTGGGGCTGTCGCTGCCGGATCACGTGGTGAGGCATACACCAGCAGCGCAGCCCTTCCTGGACCTAGTACCAGCACTGCCGTACAACCTGGTGAAGTAGCGAGCACCAGAAGGGCAGTTGAAGCTGGTACGGTGGCACGTGCACTAGTTACCCCGTCGCAGCCACCGCACAGACAGGCCCGTAGAGCCCCTAGAGTCCCTGAGGTGCTGGCAAATCCTGATTGGCAGTCACCAACTTCAGCCGCACCAGTAGTTCCCCCTTTCACCGCCCAGTCTGGAGTTCGGGTTGAGACGGCTCAAATCGGTTCGGCCCTGGGATTTTTTGAGCTGTTCTTGACTGCGGAGCTCTTGGACTTAGTCGTGGCAGAGACCAACCAGTATGCCACACAATTTATAACCGCAAACCCGGGAAGCTATTATGCCCAGCCTTTCCGGTGGAAACCAGTCCAAGTTTCCGAACTTAAAATTTTTTTGGGCCTTCTCCTCAACATGGGCCTGACAAAAAAGCATGAATTGCGGTCATATTGGTCAACGCACCCAATTCATCACATGCCCATGTTCTCTGCTGCTATGTCCAGGACACGATTTGAGACCATCCTCCGTTTTCTGCATTTTAGCGACAACACCACCTCCCGTCCCAGAGGCCACCCTGCTTTTGACCGGCTCCACAAAATTCGGCCCCTCATAGACCATTTCAACCTGAAATTTGCAGATTTGTATACCCCTGAGCAAAACATCTGCGTAGACGAGTCCCTAATACATTTTACCGGGCGCCTTGGCTTCAAACAATACATCCCAAGCAAGCGTGCCCGGTATGGGGTCAAATTGTATAAGCTCTGTGAAAGGGCCACAGGGTATACCCACAAATTTCGGATCTATGAGGGAAAAGATCAGACCCTGGAGCCGGTCGGTTGCCCTGACTACCTGGGGAGCAGTGGGAAGACAGTCTGGGACTTGGTGTCACCCTTATTCGGCAAGGGGTACCATCTTTATGTGGACAATTTCTACACAAGTGTGGCCCTCTTTAGGCATTTGTTTCTAGAACGGATTTGCGCCTGTGGCACCGCGCAAACTAGTCGCGTGGGCTTCCCCCAACGGCTTGTAACCACCCGTCTTGCAAGGGGGCAGAGGGCTGCCTTGTGTAACGAAGAACTGCTCGCGGTGAAATGGAGAGACAAGCGTGACGTTTACATGCTCTCCTCCATTCACGCAGACACGACAATCCAAATTGAGCGAGCAACCCGTGTCATTGAAAAGCCCCTCTGTGTCCACGACTATAATGTGCTCATGGGAGGGGTGGACTTCAATGACCAGATGTTGTCTCCGTATTTAGTTTTCCGCAGAACCAGACGCTGGTATAAGAAGGTGTCTGTATATTTGATTCAATTGGCGCTGTACAATAGTTTTGTTCTCTACAGTAAGGCTGGGAGAACAGGATCCTTCCTCAAATTCCAGGAAGAGATCATCGAGAACCTCCTTTACCCAGGAGGTTCCGTGGCCCCATCCACCAGTGTAGTTAGCCGTCTACACGAGCGACATTTCCCCAGTGTCGTTCCTGGTACCTCAACCCAACCGTCACCCCGAAAAAGATGTCGTGTCTGTAGCAGGAGTGGAATAAGGCGTGACACCCGCTATTTCTGTCCTGACTGTGCTGACCACCCTGCCCTATGCTATGGAGAGTGTTTCCGGAAGTACCACACACAGGTACACCTAGCATAGGGATCACATCTCACCAGGACAGGCACACAGGGCTATTAGGGCCCATTCACTCACAGCTGCTGCAAACCTCTCCTTTCACCTGGGATAAAGTGCATAACGTACTTCGCCACATCTTTGGGCGATTTGCACATTGTCCCATGGGGAAGGAGAGGTTTGTTCTATAAAGGTAAAAAAAAATAAACAAAAAAAAAATTACCGGTAAGTAAAAAAGTTAAAAAAGTTAAAAAAAGTTAAAATGTTCTGTTCTAAAGTTAATAAAGTTATTGCGTTGCGGCCTGGTTTTTTCTTTTTTGTTTTGTTTTTTTTACCTTCCAGGTGGACCAACCGATGAACCAGCTGCAGCACTGATGTGCATTCGGACAGAAGCATTGCGCTGCTGTCAGATTACACGCAAGTCGGTGTATGCGGCGCTGCAAGACGAGATTTCTCCTCTGCAGTAAAAGATACGTTTGCCGAGGCATATGAGCTGAGGAGGTGGCGGTGTTCATATACTTTGGCAAACACTTTGTATATAAAAAAAAATATATAAATCCCGGCAAGGATTTATTCATCCACATCGATTGATGTGAATGGAGAAATCTGGTTTGCCAGGGCATACGAGCTAAGTGGGTATGGATGTTGGGCGGAGCTCCTATGTCCTGGCAGACGCCTTTCCCCTCCTTTTTCTTTTTTTGGCAGAGATTTTTTCATCCACATTGATCGATGCGAATGAAGAAATCTGTGCCGTTCATTTTTTTCTTTCAGCCCAGAGGCTGAACGGAAAAAAAAAATCTCATTACCCGTATGCTCAATATAAGGAGAATAGCAGAAACTCCTAATGCTGGGCATACATGTAATGATTGCGGAGACCCTCAAATGCCAGGGCAGTACAAACACCCCACAAATAACACCATTTTGGAAAGAAGACACCCCAAGGTATTCGCTGAGGGGCATATTGAGTCCATGAAAGATTGAAATTTTTGTCCCAAGTTAGCGGAAAGGGAGACTTTGTGAGAACAAAATCAAAAAAATCAATTTCCGCTAACTTGTGCCAAAATTTTTTTTTTTCAATGAACTCGCCATGCCCCTCATTGAATACCTTGGGGTGTCTTATTTCCAAAATGGGGTCACATGTGGGGTATTTATACTGCCCTGGCATTTTAGGGGCCCCAAAGCGTGAGAAGAAGTCTGGTATCCAAATGTCTAAAAATGCCCTCCTAAAAGGAATTTGGGCCCCTTTGCCCACCTAGGCTGCAAAAAAGTGTCACACATCTGGTATCTCCGTACTCAGGAGAAGTTGAGGAATGTGTTTTGGGGTGTCTTTTTACATATACCCATGCTGGGTGAGATAAATATCTTGGTCAAATGCCAACTTTGTATAAAAAAATGGGAAAAGTTGTCTTTTGCCAAGATATTTCTCTCACCCAGCATGGGTATATGTAAAATGACACCACAAAACACATTCCCCACCTTCTCCTGAGTATGGAGATACCAGATGTGTGACACTTTTTTGCAGCCTAGGTGGGCAAAGGGGCCCACATTCCAAAGAGCACCTTTCGGATTTCACAGGTCATTTACCTACTTACCACACATTAGGGCCCCTGGAAAATGCCAGGGCAGTATAACTACCCCACAAGTGACCCCATTTTGGAAAGAAGACACCCCAAGGTATTCCGTGAGGGGCATGGCAAGTTCCTAGAATTTTTTATTTTTTGTCACAAGTTAGTGGAAAATGATGATTTTTTTTTTTTTTTTTTTTTTTCATACAAAGTCTCATATTCCACTAACTTGTGAAAAAAAATAAAAACTTCCATGAACTCACTATGCCCATCAGCGAATACCTTGGGGTCTCTTCTTTCCAAAATGGGGTCACTTGTGGGGTAGTTATACTGCCCTGGCATTCTAGGGGCTCAAATGTGTGGTAAGGAGTTTGAAATCAAATTCTGTAAAAAATGACCTGTGAAATCCGAAAGGTGCTCTTTGGAATATGGGCCCCTTTGCCCACCTAGGCTGCAAAAAAGTGTCACACATCTGGTATCTCCGTACTCAGGAGAAGGTGGGGAATGTGTTTTGGGGTGTCATTTTACATATACCCATGCTGGGTGAGAGAAATATCTTGGCAAAAGACAACTTTTCCAATTTTTTTATACAAAGTTGGCATTTGACCAAGATATTTATCTCACCCAGCATGGGTATATGTAAAAAGACACCCCAAAACACATTCCTCAACTTCTCCTGAGTACGGCGATACCAGATGTGTGACACTTTTTTGCAGCCTAGGTGGGCAAAGGGGCCCACATTCCAAAGAGCACCTTTCGGATTTCACAGGTCATTTTTTACTGAATTTGATTTCAAACTCCTTACCACACATTTGGGCCCCTAGAATGCCAGGGCAGTATAACTACCCCACAAGTGACCCCATTTTGGAAAGAAGAGACCCCAAGGTATTCGCTGATGGGCATAGTGAGTTCATGGAAGTTTTTATTTTTTGTCACAAGTTAGTGGAATATGAGACTTTGTATGGGAAAAAAAAAAAAAAAAAATCATCATTTTCCACTAACTTGTGACAAAAAATAAAAAATTCTAGGAACTCGCCATGCCCCTCACGGAATACCTTGGGGTGTCTTCTTTCCAAAATGGGGTCACTTGTGGGGTAGTTATACTGCCCTGGCATTCTAGGGGCCCAAATGTGTGATAAGGAGTTTGAAATCAAATTCTGTAAAAAATGACCTGTGAAATCCGAAAGGTGCTCTTTGGAATATGGGCCCCTTTGCCCACCTAGGCTGCAAAAAAGTGTCACACATCTGGTATCTCCGTACTCAGGAGAAGGTGGGGAATGTGTTTTGGGGTGTCATTTTACATATACCCATGCTGGGTGAGAGAAATATCTTGGCAAAAGACAACTTTTCCCATTTTTTTATACAAAGTTGGCATTTGACCAAGATATTTATCTCACCCAGCATGGGTATATGTAAAAAGACACCCCAAAACACATTCCTCAACTTCTCCTGAGTACGGCGATACCAGATGTGTGACACTTTTTTGCAGCCTAGGTGAGCAAAGGGGCCCACATTCCAAAGAGCACCTTTCGGATTTCACAGGTCATTTTTTACAGAATTTGATTTCAAACTCCTTACCACACATTTGGGCCCCTAGAATGCCAGGGCAGTATAACTACCCCACAAGTGACCCCATTTTGGAAAGAAGAGACCCCAAGGTATTCGCTGATGGGCATAGTGAGTTCATGGAAGTTTTTATTTTTTGTCACAAGTTAGTGGAATATGAGACTTTGTATGAAAAAAAAAAAAAAAAAAAAAATCATCATTTTCCACTAACTTGTGACAAAAAATAAAAAATTCTAGGAACTCGCCATGCCCCTCACGGAATACCTTGGGGTGTCTTCTTTCCAAAATGGGGTCACTTGTGGGGTAGTTATACTGCCCTGGCATTCTAGGGGCCCAAATGTGTGGTAAGGAGTTTGAAATCAAATTCTGTAAAAAATGACCTGTGAAATCCGAAAGGTGCTCTTTGGAATATGGGCCCCTTTGCCCACCTAGGCTGCAAAAAAGTGTCACACATCTGGTATCTCCGTACTCAGGAGAAGTTGGGGAATGTGTTTTGGGGTGTCTTTTTACATATACCCATGCTGGGTGAGATAAATATCTTGGTCAAATGCCAACTTTGTATAAAAAAATGGGAAAAGTTGTCTTTTGCCAAGATATTTCTCTCACCCAGCATGGGTATATGTAAAATGACACCCCAAAACACATTCCCCACCTTCTCCTGAGTACGGAGATACCAGATGTGTGACACTTTTTTGCAGCCTAGGTGGGCAAAGGGGCCCATATTCCAAAGAGCACCTTTCGGATTTCACAGGTCATTTTTTACAGAATTTGATTTCAAACTCCTTACCACACATTTGGGCCCCTAGAATGCCAGGGCAGTATAACTACCCCACAAGTGACCCCATTTTGGAAAGAAGAGACCCCAAGGTATTCGCTGATGGGCATAGTGAGTTCATAGAACTTTTTATTTTTTGTCACAAGTTAGTGGAATATGAGACTTTGTAAGAAAAAAAAAAATAAAAATCATAATTTTCCGCTAACTTGTGACAAAAAATAAAAAGTTCTATGAACTCACTATGCCCATCAGCGAATACCTTAGGGTGTGTACTTTCCGAAATGGGGTCATTTGTGGGGTGTTTGTACTGTCTGGGCATTGTAGAACCTCAGGAAACATGACAGGTGCTCAGAAAGTCAGAGCTGCTTCAAAAAGCGGAAATTCACATTTTTGTACCATAGTTTGTAAAAGCTATAACTTTTACCCAAACCATTTTTTTTTTACCCAAACATTTTTTTTTTATCAAAGACATGTAGAACAATAAATTTAGAGCAAAATTTATATATGGATGTAGTTTTTTTTGCAAAATTTGACAACTGAAAGTGAAAAATGTCATTTTTTTGCAAAAAAAATCGTTAAATTTCGATTAATAACAAAAAAAGTAAAAATGTCAGCAGCAAAGAAATACCAGCAAATGAAAGCTCTATTAGTGAGAAGAAAAGGAGGTAAAATTCATTTGGGTGGTAAGTTGCATAACCGAGCAATAAATGGTGAAAGTAGTGTAGGTCAGAAGTGTAAAAAGTGGCCTGGTCTTTCAGGGTGTTTAAGCACTGGGGGCTGAAGTGGTTAAAGTGAAAAATGTGGGCTTTTTTGGTGAATTTTTCTTTGTAAAAAAATATCATTTTTCATTTTTACAGCCACGTGTTTCTAAATATTATCAAATGCCTCTGAGGTAAAAGTGGTCAGTAAACCCCTCAATGAGTTATTTGAGGGTGTAGTTTCCAAAATGGAGCCACTTTTGGACGGTTTCTACTGTAGGGGTGCCCTAGTGGGCCTTCAAATATGACACGACACTCAAAAGCTATTCCAGCAAATCTGCTCTCCAAAAACCATGTGTTGCTCCTTTCCTTCTGTGCCCTGCACCCATAGAGCTGTTTACGAACATAAATGGGGTGTTTCTGTAAACTGCAGAATTAAGGTAATAAATATTAAAGGGGTTGGCCACCCTAAGTATCAAAAATCCAAAAAGCCCCAGACAATAGCCAAAACCATGAAGTATTTATATCATGTGAAATGTACTGGCTATATGTCATTTTTCTAACCTGTTCCCCGTGGCCCACTTCCCGGGAGGATCTTCCTCAGACATCCTGTGTGGGAGGAGCTTCCTCAGACATCCTGTGTGGGAGGAGCTTCCTCAGACAGCCTGTGTGGTAGGAGCTTCCTCAGACAGCCTGTGTGGGAGGAGCTTCATCAGACAGCCTGTGTTGGAGGAGCTTCCTCAGACAGCCTGTGTGGGAGGAGCTTCCTCAGACAGCCTGTGTGGGAGGAGCTTCCTCAGACATCCTGTGTGGGAGGAGCTTCCTCAGACAGCCTGTGTGGTAGGAGCTTCCTCAGACAGCCTGTGTGGGAGGAGCTTCCTCAGACAGCCTGTGTGGGAGGAGCAGTTGTAATGTGAAAGTAAAAATCCCAGCATGCACGGCAGCAAGTATCTTCAGAGGAGCAGTCACATGACATCCCCGCCCACCTGTGTTCCCATGGAGACAAGAGCCCCTCCGACATTATAAATATCTCAGTCATCAGTGAATAACTGCAGACATAGTAATAGGAAGAACCCCCCAGTCCCAGCAGCACAGAGAGGTCACTGCCCGTCCCACACAGTCACTACCGTGTATCACACATTTGTTGCTGGGGGAGTTACCCCGTTCATAAACTTGCTGTGGGGCCTAGTCATTTCTAGTTGTGGCGCTGGATGTAAGCCATGAACAGAATGAATAGAAGGGGAGATTTATCATTTGCCTTGTTTCTGAAATGTGGTGTTAAAAAGTTGCAAACTATGTGTTTGCGACTTTTCAACTGTGCCTTTAAAATAAAAAGGGTGGGGGGGGCATGACAATGGCCAGGAGGGGCGTGACCAGTCGCCTCAACAAATTTTCGTTCATTTTCGCCAGTTTTCTGACTCAAATGAAGCCAGAAGTACAAATTGATCTGCTGACATAGCGAGGAGCATCCTGTCTATCATCACATTACCTGCTCCCGGCTGACAGCCTAGAAATCATCTATGAGTATATGACTGCCCTTCACCTGGGGGAAAGAGACATGAGTGTAGTCCGACATCTCTGTATACAGTGTACAGGGGGGTCACACATCTGTATATACAGTATAATGGGGGTCACACATTACCAGTGTACACTGGTACCTTATAAACATACCTTATAGTTGTATGTGTCCTACCTGTACACTGTATATAGAGACACCCCCTTCCCTCTACACTGTGTATTATGATAATAATGAGATCCTCCGGTGCAGGGGGTCACAGATCTATATACAGTGTACAGTGATGGTGGTGGTCACATATCACTGCATACAGTATACAGAGGGTCACACATCTATATATACAGTATACAGTGGTGGTAGGGGTCATATATCACTGTATACAGTCGTGGCCAAAAGTTTTGAGAATGACACAAATATTAGTTTTCACAAAGTTTGCTGCTAAACTGCTTTTAGATCTTTGTTTCAGTTGTTTCTGTGATGTAGTGAAATATAATTACACGCAATTCATACGTTTCAAAGGCTTTTATCGACAATTACATGACATTTATGCAAAGAGTCAGTATTTGCAGTGTTGGCCCTTCTTTTTCAGGACCTCTGCAATCCGACTGGGCATGCTCTCAATCAACTTCTGGGCCAATTCCTGACTGATAGCAACCCATTCTTTCATAATCACTTCTTGGAGTTTGTCAGAATTAGTGGGTTTTTGTTTGTCCACCCGCCTCTTGAGGATTGACCACAAGTTCTCAATGTCTGATCTGGGGAGTTTCCAGGTCATGGACCCAAAATGTCAACGTTTTGGTCCCCGAGCCACTTAGTTATCACTTTTGCCTTATGGCGCGGTGCTCCATCGTGCTGGAAAATGCATTGTTCTTCACCAAACTGTTGTTGGATTGTTGGAAGAAGTTGCTGTTGGAGGGTGTTTTGGTGCCATTCTTTATTCATGGCTGTGTTTTTGGGCAAAATTATGAGTGAGCCCACTCCCTTGGATGAGAAGCAACTCCACACATGAATGGGCTCAGGATGCTTTACTTTTGGCATGACACAGGACTGATGGTAACGCTCACCTTTTCTTCTCCGGACAAGCCTTTTTCCTGATGCCCCAAACAATCGGAAAGAGGCTTCATCTGAGAATATGACTTTGCCCCAGTCCTCAGCAGTCCATTCACCATACTTTCTGCAGAAGATCAATCTGTCCCTGATGTTTTTTTTGGAGAGAGCTTCTTTGCTGCCCTTCTTGACACCAGGCCATCTTCCAAAAGTCTTCTCCTCACTGTGCGTGCAGATGCGCTCACACCTGCCTGCTGCCATTTCTGAGCAAGCTCTGCACTGGTGGCACTCCGATCCCGCAGCTGAATCCTCTTTAGGAGACGATCCTGGCGCTTGCTAGACTTTCTTGGATGCCCTGAAGCCTTCTTAACAAGAATTGAACCTCTTTCCATGAAGTTCTTGATGATCCTATAAATTGTTGATTGAGGTGCAATCTTAGTAGCCACAATATCCTTGCCTGTGAAGCCATTTTTATGCAACGCAATGATGGCCGCACGCGTTTCTTTGCAGGTCACCATGGTTAACAATGGAAGAACAATTATTTCAAGCATCATCCTCCTTTTAACATGTCAAGTCTGCCATTTTAACCCAATCAGCCTGATCTCCAGCCTTGTGCTCGTCAACATTCTCACCTGAGTAAACAAGACGATTACTGAAATGATCTCAGCAGGTCCTTTAATGACAGCAATGAAATGCAGTGGAAAGGTTTTTTTGGGATTAAGTTAATTTTCATGGCAAAGAAGGACTATGCAATTCATCTGATCACTCTTCATAACATTCTGGAGTATATGCAAATTGCTATTATAAAAACTTAAGCAGCAACTTTTCCAATTTCCAATATTTATGTAATTCTCAAAACTTTTGGCCACGACTGTACACAGGGTGACACATCTCTATATACAATATACAGTGGTGGGGGTCACATATCACTGTATACAGAGGGTCACACATATCTACATACAGTATACAGTGGTGGTGGTGGGGGTCACATATCACTGTATACAGTATACAGAGGGTCACACATCTCTATATACAGTATATAGTGGTGGGGGTCACATATCACTGCATACAGTATACAGAGGGTCACACATCTCTATATACAGTATACAGTGGTGGTAGGGGTCATATATCACTGCATACAGTATACAGAGGGTCACACATCTCTATATACAGTATATAGTGGTGGGGGTCACATATCACTATATACAGTGTGCAGGAAGGAGAGGGCACACATTTACAGATGAGACCAGTGACTGCTGCTGATATCTCTGACCTCAGCCATATTGACAGCTCAGAAGGGGTTAAAATCTTGATCTGGCTGTAATAAACAGTCTGTGATAAGATCACAGAGCAGAGGGGCCATAAACAGGACAGACACTGGGATTGCTCACAGTTTGTGTTACACAGCACCTATCTGGCTCTGCTACATCCTTACATAGAGCAGTAGCCTCTCAGAACAGGAGACAGAGTGGATGGAGTCTACAGACAGTCAGCTTCCATCAGCCATCACAGCTTCTCCTCACAGTCTCCCTTTCTCCTGCAAAAGTTTCTTTATTTCTGCTTGAATTTTCCTGCTAAGCCCCTCCAGCCCTGCACAGCCAGGAGTGTCAGTCACAGAAGGAAAGCACATCTGATACAAGCAGGGTGCTTTAGGACCCAGGGAGCAGCACACTCCTTCAGCCATGGATGAGACAGACAGCTGTGAGAGCAGGACAGGAGGGGGCGTGGTGAGAGCAGGATAGGAGGGGGCGTGGTGAGAGCAGGACAGGAGGGGGCGTGGTGAGAGCAGGACAGGAGGGGGCGTGGTGAGAGCAGGACAGTAGGGGGTGTGGTGAGAGCAGGACAGGAGGGGGCGTGGTGAGAGCAGCACAGGAGGGGGCAAGGTGAGTGCAGGACCGGAGGGGGCGTGGTGAGAGCAGGACAGGAGGGGGCGTGGTGAGAGCAGGACAGGAGGGGGCGTGGTGAGAGCAGGACAGGAGGGGGCGTGGTGAGGGCAGGACAGGAGGGGGCGTGGTGAGGGCAGGACAGGAGGGGGCGTGGTGAGGGCAGGACAGGAGGGGGCGTGGTGAGGGCAGGACAGGAGGGGGCGTGGTGAGGGCAGGACAGGAGGGGGCGTGGTGAGAGCAGGATAGGAGGGGGCGTGGTGAGGGCAGGACAGGAAGGGCGTGGTGAGGACAGGAGGGGGCGTGGTGAGAGCAGGACAGGAGGGGGCGTGGTGAGAGCAGGACAGGAGGGGGCGAGGTGAGTGCAGGACCGGAGGGGGCATGGTGAGAGCAGGACAGGAGGGGGGCGTGGTGAGAGCAGGACAGGAGGGGGGCGTGGTGAGAGCAGGACAGGAGGGGGGCGTGGTGAGAGCAGGACAGGAGGGGGCGTGGTGAGAGCAGGACAGGAGGGGGCGTGGTGAGAGCAGGACAGGAGGGGGCGTGGTGAGGGCAGGACAGGAAGAGCAGGACAGGAGGGGGCGTGGTGAGAGCAGGACAGGAGGGGGCGTGGTGAGAGCAGGACAGGAGGGGGCGTGGTGAGAGCAGGACAGGAGGGGGCGTGGTGAGAGCAGGACAGGAGGGGGCGTGGTGAGAGCAGGACAGGAGGGGGCGTGGTGAGGGCAGGACAGGAGGGGGCGTGGTGAGAGCAGGACAGGAGGGGTCGTGGTGAGGGCAGGACAGGAGGGGGCGTGGTGAGAGTAGGACAGGAGGGGGCGTGGTGAGAGCAGGACAGGAGGGGGCGTGGTGAGAACAGGACAGGAGGCGGCGTGGTGAGAGCAGGACAGGAGGGGGCGTGGTGAGGGCAGGATAGGAGCGGGCGTGGTGAGGGCAGGACAGGAGGGGCATGGCTGCCAATAGCAGGAAAACCAGGCAGATCTGCTTAAGAAGATACACTGCTCAAAAAAATAAAGGGAACACAAAAATAACACATCCTAGAACTGAATTAATTAAATATTTTTCTGAAATACTTTGTTCTTTACATAGTTGAATGTGCTGACAACAAAATCACACAAAAATAAAAAAATGGAAATCAAATTTTTCAACCCATGGAGGTCTGGATTTGGAGTCACTCAAAATTAAAGTGGAAAAACACACTACAGGCTGATCCAACTTTGATGTAATGTCCTTAAAACAAGTCAAAATGAGGCTCAGTAGTGTGTGTGGCCTCCACGTGCCTGTATGACCTCCCTACAATGCCTGTGCATGCTCCTAATGAGGTGGCGGACGGTCTCCTGAGGGATCTCCTCTCAGACCTGGACTAAAGCATCTGCCAACTCCTGGACAGTCTGTGGTGCAACGTGACGTTGGTGGATAGAGCGAGACATGATGTCCCAGATGTGCTCAATTGGATTCAGGTCTGGGGAACGGGCGGGCCAGTCCAGAGCATCAATGCCTTCGTCTTGCAGGAACTGCTGACACACTCCAGCCACATGAGGTCTAGCATTGTCTTGCATTAGGAGGAACCCAGGGCCAACCGCACCAGCATATGGTCTCACAAGGGGTCTGAGGATCTCATCTCGGTACCTAATGGCAGTCAGGCTACCTCTGGCGAGCACATGGAGGGCTGTGCGGCCCTCCAAAGAAATGCCACCCCACACCATTACTGACCCAATGCCAAACCGGTCATGCTGGAGGATGTTGCAGGCAGCAGAACGTCCTCCACGGCGTCTCCAGACTCTGTCACATCTGTCACATGTGCTCAGCGTGAACCTGCTTTCATCTGTGAAGAGCACAGGGTGCCAGTGGCGAATTTGGCAATCTTGGTGTTCTCTTGCAAATTCCAAACATCCTGCACGGTGTTGGGCTGTAAGCACAACCCCCACCTGTGGACGTCGGGCCCTCATATCACCCTCATGGAGTCTGTTTCTGACCGTTTGAGCAGACACATGCACATTTGTGGTTTGCTGGAGGTCATTTTGCAGGGCTCTGGCAGTGCTCCTCCTGTTCCTCCTTGCACAAAGGCGGAGGTAGCAGTCCTGCTGCTGGGTTGTTGCCCTCCTACGGCCTCCTCCATGTCTCCTGATGTACTGGCCTGTCTCCTGGTAGCGCCTCCATGCTCTGGACACTACGCTGACAGACACAGCAAACTTTCTTGCTACAGCTCGCATTGATGTGCCATCCTGGATAAGCTGCACTACCTGAGCCACTTGTGTGGGTTGTAGACTCCGTCTCATGCTACCACTAGAGTGAAAGCACCGCCAGCATTCAAAAGTGACCAAAACATCAGCCAGGAAGCATAGGAACTGAGAAGTGGTCTGTGGTCACACCTGCAGAACCACTCCTTTATTGGGGGTGTCTTGCTAATTGCCTATAATTTCCACCTGTTGTCTATCCCATTTGCACAACAGCATGTGAAATTGATTGTCACTCAGTGTTGCTTCCTAAGTGGACAGTTTGATTTCACAGAAGTGTGATTGACTTGGAGTTACATTGTGTTGTTTAAGTGTTCCCTTTATTTTTTTGAGCAGTGTATATTAGTAAGTGTAATATCTCCCTACTTTCTTTACAGTTGTAATAAGTGCTAACAAAGTGGCCAACCCCTTTAAGTTTAATTTTGCTGTTAACCCTTGCTGTGTTATAGATTTTTTTTAAATTAAAATTAAAAATCTGCACAAAAACAGAAAATTTAAAATTTTACCTCCATTTTCTGTTAGATCTTGTGGGACACCTAAAGGGTTAACATAGTTTGTAAAACCAGTTTTAAGTAATTTGAGGGGTGTAGTTTCTAAAATGGGGTCATTTGTGGATGGTTTCTATTATGTAAGGACCTCCAAAGTGACTTCAGAACTGAATTGGTCCATGAAAAAGTTGGTTTTGAAAATTTTATAAAAAAGTTGAAAAATTGCTTCTTAAATTCTAAGCCGCCTTCTAACGTCTTAAAAAAATAAAATGTGATTTTCAAAATGATTCCAACACAAAGTAGACATATGGGGAATCTTAAGTAAAAACTATCTAATGAGTTATCACTATCTGACTTTAATGTGTGGAAATTCAAATTTAGAAAAAATAAATTGGGTATTTTTTATAATATAAAGGTAAAACTTATTGACCCAAATTTACCCCTAACATCAAGTACAAGATGCCAAGAGAAAACAATGTCAGAATGTCTTGGATAAATAAAAGTATTCCAAAGTTATTAGCACATAAAGTGACACATGTCAGATTAGCAAAATTAAGCCTGGTCACAAAGGTGAAAAATGGCTTGGTCTTCAAAGGGTTAAAAATATTCCAAGTTAAAAATACACTTTTTTTCCATGGAAAAAAAAGCTTTCCAAAGTAAAAATTGCAAAAAATGGAATTCCCTCCAAATATTTGGTATCATTGTGTCCACAATAACCTGCACTACGCAATAATCATGTAATTTATCTTGTACAGTGAACTCCGTAAAAATGGAAATTTTTTTGCTTATTTGCCAAGAATAAAACTGAATAAAAAGTGTTATGCACCCCAAAATGATACCAATGAAAACTATAAGGCATCCTGCAAAAATTAAGCTGCATAGAAAGAAAAATAAAAAAGTTATGGGTCTGGGGAGGCGACGATGCAAAAACTTTTTCTTCTTAAAAAAAAAGAAAAAGGTTTTTATTGTGCAAAAGCAGTAAAAATTTTAAAACCTGTAAGCCTGTAAAATTTATTATGTAAAAATGCATTTTTTTTCAATCTCACACTTCCAGAAAGAGTTTAAAAAAAGTTAATCAGTAAGGTATGTAGACCCCAAAATGGCGCCATTAAAAACTACAACTTGTCCCCAAAAAAACAACAAGCCCTCCTATGGTTATATCAACAGAAAAATAAGTTACAGCTCTTGGAAGGCAGCGATAAAAAAATCACAAGACGCTTGCTCATTGATGCCTCTTCCGTCCGGATGTGATGCGAGCTGTAAACGTGTTTAGGAAAAATGCCGGTGTTCTGATTGGACTTACTGAAAAACCGGCAAAACCATCGGCTTCTCCCTGAACAGATCCTGACACAATCCGTGAAAGAGGCCTAAGGCCCAAAACAGGCCGGTCACTAAGGGGTTAAGATTCTGTCATGTTTCCCCCACACAGAGACCCCAACAGGACCTTTAGGACATTTGTAATGATGACAGACAAGATCCGGATTCCCAACACACAGAGGACTATAAGATCCCGGGACATTCACGTGTTCTACATCCAATGTTCTGGACCTGATTCTTTGCACTAAACGTCCTGTTCGGGGAGAAACTGGACAGAAACGTAAAGCAAGGATGAGGTTCTACCACCACATACATAGAGGCAACCCTCCTACACTCCACTGCTGAGCTCTGCCCTTTGCACTGATCACATGATGGTGACATCATCACAGGTCTTTCACCACCACTTCTCCTCTCTATCGCTGAGCTCTGCCCCCTCCTGATCACATGACAGTGATGTCATCCCAGGTCCTTCAGCTCTTGCAGTGCAGCAGATACAGAGCAGGTCCTGGTCGGTAGTCACTGCTGTGGTGTCTGGAGCCTCTTCTTCTCTCTGGTATCAGCCATTTCTCCAGAATCCCCCTTTATCCCCGGTGCTGGGGGCTCTGAGAAGCGGGGTCTCTCCAGGAGCAGTAAGTGCGGTTCTGGATCTCACTAATGCTCTTGTCCCTGGAGGATTTCCAGCCTCTCCTCATAAAGGCGCCTGCAGTACTAGAAGCCTCCAGCTCCTCCAGTTCTCTCCTCTTCTCCTGAATGACCACCAAGGATGGACAGGAAGGAGATCAGCAGAAGAATATTAGACTTCACCTTGGAGATCATCTCCCTGCTGAGCGGAGAGGTAAACTTTTCTAGATTTCTCTCCTCTTTATTGTATTCTGTAGCAAGTCAGACATCTGGAAGGAGAATCTATGATAGGAAGTGATAGGAAGAGTCCAGGGTCCTGGAGAACGGCCTCCAGACCTTCCAAGTGATGGAGAACCTGAAGATCAGCCACCAGTATGGTCAGTGATGGATCATGGGGACCAATAGTCATGTTGTAGGAGCCATGAGAAGGTAAGTAGGCACATTGTACCCAGGAGGAGAGGAAGCAGAGTAGGAGATGGCCGGAGTGTGGCCTGGAGGAGGATTTCTACCACTAGTCTGACATCTAGATGATACTGGACTATAACAAGGAGGCCTCCACTACATCTAGAGGAAAGAAGGTTTCTCCACCAACATAGAAGAGGAGTCTTTACTGTAAGAGCAGTGAGACTATGGAGCTCTCTGCCAGAGGAAGGAGTCATGGGGGATTCTCTAGAAGAGTCCAGAAGGGGCCTGGAGGTCTGGAGGGTAATAATATTCCAGCTTCTAGTGACTAGATTACTGGAGATGGGGCCATGATCAAGGGAGGGATTCTGAGTGTAGATCTGGAGTTAAGAAATAATTTATTTCCCTAAGTGTCTCTCTCCATCCACAGGATTACACCATAGTGAAGAAGACATCGGGAGGGACTCCCATTATCTATGAGTCAGGAGGGTGGAGCAGAACCCCCATCACAGAGCCTCCCCCCCTGATACATGAGCAGAAGATCCTAGAACTCACCCACAAGATGATTGAGCTGCTGACTGGAGAGGTGACACTGCTGGGAATGCTGGGAAATTCTCCAGTAACAGCACTGGAGGGGTCTGGGTGATAACAGTGTCATTGTGTTGTCAGGTTCCTATAAGGTGTCAGGATGTGGCGGTCTATTTCTCTATGGAGGAGTGGGAGTATATAGAAGGACACCAGGACCTGTACGAGGACACCATGATGGAAGCTCCCCAGCCTCTGACTTCACCAGGTAAGAAGAGACGAGGTGACATGCCCCTGACAGATATAGTGTCCTCTTGGCCTACATCGGCCGGTACAGTAGATGATACTATTCTATTCAGAGGATCCTGCAGGAAATCCTGCGCCGTGCCGTATACATGGGGCTTATGGGTGACGTCTGCCTCTGTGTGACTATATAGAATGATAGGACTGTACAGAGAAGACATCACCTCCTTCTATCAGAGATCTACGTTAGGAAACCCTCCTGATATCTACCTCTGATGGAAGGCTCAGACGTGGTGTGAACACATCCTTATGGCACAGTCACTTTCCAGTAGTTCTCCTCCCTTCATGTCTGGGATCCTCTAGTCACTCCATAAGCAGAGAAGCAGAGAAGACACAAGGTGCTATATGTGACTGGAGGAGAAGGTGGGATCACCGGCTCTTCTCTCTCCTCCTCCAGTTTGTGGTCCTGTCAGAGCGGACATGTGTCTTCTAGCAGTAGATGTACGGCCTGGAGTGTTCTAGCTGCAAAGGCTCCACAATATGACACACTCAGGTTGTTGTATCTGTAATCCTAGTAACAGACTCTTGGTGGGGTATAGACTCTGGTCACACTCAGGCTGTTGTATCTGTAATCCTAGTAACAGGCTCTTGGTGCGGTATAGACTTTGGTCACACTCAGGATGTTGTATCTGTAATCCTAGTAACCAGTTCTTGGTGCGGTATAGACTCTGGTCACACTCAGGTTGTTGTATCTGTAATCCTAATAACAGGCTCTTGGTGCGGTATAGACTCTGGTCACACTCAGGATGTTGTATCTGTAATCCTAATAACAGGCTCTTGATGCGGTATAGACTCTGGTCACACTCAGGCTGTTGTATCTGTAATCCTAGTAACAGGATCTTGGTGCGGTATAGATTCTGGTCACACTCAGGTTGTTGTATCTGTAATCCTAGTAACCGGCTCTTGGTGCGGTATTGTCACATCGGTGACAGGTTTTAGAAGGTCTGAAAGATTATCTGCACATTAGTGATCTGACAGCCTCTTTTGGTTTTGGTTTCACTTTGTCTGTGTGTTGCTTGTATGTCCACACCTCCTGTTCAGGTGTGGATCATGTGACCTTTACCTCCCCCTATTTAGTCTGACTTTACCCATCACTCCTTGCTCTGGATAGCTTCATTTGGTTTTTGGAAGAGCTGGAGTGTGGTTCTAGTTGAAGTCCTGTTCATCCATCATCCATTAGCCTCAGAAGTTAAGTGTTCCGTTTGTTGTATTTTGTATTCCCCCCCACCTTTGTTGCTTACTAGGCCTCAGCGAGACGCTGGTTCCTTCACCAGGGAAGGAGCAGGTAGTCTCTGCCCTGTCATTACTATTAGGGCATCCGAGGGCCACCAGGGTTTTCTAGGTTCCTGTGTATGGGCATCTCTACCATTGAGAGGTGCCCATACAGATAGGAGTTAGGGCCAGGAACAGGGTTTTATAGGTGGTGACCCTTTTCCTTCCCTAGTGGTGAGGCCTAGTGTCTTTTTCCTTCCTTCTTGTTGTCTTTTGGTGTTCTCCCCTACTACATCCATAACATTATCCAGAGCCAATACCGCCATTTTTTGTTCTGATCTGTGCAGCTATGGATGCTATGACTGCACTGGTCGAACTGTTGCAGAATCTGACTTTGGAGGTAGCAGACCTCCGTGCGATGGTTTTACAGATTCAGAGTCCACAGGCTGCTGGATCCGGTGGTGGGTTCCAGGCCTGCCCTGAACCGAAGGTAGCTCTCCCGGACAGGTTTTCTGGGGGTAGTGACAATTTCATCCGGTTCAGGGAGTCATGTAAATTATACTTTAGACTGCGTCCATACTCTTCTGGTGATGAGTGTCAATGTGTGGGTATGATTATTTCATTGCTTAAAGAGGACGCCCAATCTTGGGCTTTTTCTCTGCCGACCGGATCACCGTCCCTCCGGTCGGTTGATAAATTCTTTAGAGCCTTTGGTCTTATCTATGATTACCCGGATTGGATCTCTCAGGCTGAGACCAAGTTACGGTGTTTGCGGCAGGGAGAACGTTCTGCGGAGACCTATTGCTCTGAATTTAGGGGATGGGCTACGAGTGGAACGATTCTGCTCTCCGTAGCCAATTCTGCCAGGGTCTCTCTGAGAGACTGCAGGACGCATTGGCTTTTCATAAAAATCCTGAGTCATTGGAAGCAGCTATGTCCCTTGCTGTACGTCTTGATAGACGCCTGAGGGAAAGACCTAGGGGTCCTCACCTTCAGGACGTACTGTCCAATAAGGGTACTGCTTCCTTTGACACATGGTGGAGAGACACGGGTGGTTGTGCCTTGTGATGAGCCTATGCAGTTAGGAGGAGCTACTCCTGGAACTACTGGCAAAAGCTTGGGTCATGTGAAAGGAGTCTGCTTTTGTTGTGGCAAGAAGGGACATTTTGTGAATATTTGCCCGTTCTTGCAGCATCAAGGTGTAAACAAAAAGAAAAAAAGTTTAATCCCCAAATTACTATTGGTAGTGTGGGTGGGGAGCAAGAAAACCTACTGTTGTCTTTTACTGGTAGTACCCGTTCTCTCCTGTCGGCCGAGGTGGCGCTAGAGTCCAAAACTGTGAAAATCGAAGCATTTATCGAGAGTGGGGCAGGAGTTAACTTGATTGATGGACAGTTTGTACACATTCACGGGTTGACTACTAATGCATTAGAGAATAGTATTTCTGTCTTAGCAATTGACTCAGCACCTCTTGCACAAAAATGCCTGTCGCAGGTAGTGAATGACATTCATTTAAGAGTGGGTGATTTGCATCAGGAATCTATCTCCTGTTATGTGTTGGAGGGTCTGCCTGCTCCGTTGGTGTTGGGCTTACCATGGTTAAGCAAACATAACCCTAACATCGATTGGCAAACAAGACAGATTCTCGATTGGAGTGATTTTTGCATGGACAACTGTCTTAATGCATCGTTCTCTATGGTTATCACTAAAACTGTACCCTCGTTCATTTCTGAATTTTCTAAGGTGTTTTCTGAGAGTGGTAATCAGGAGTTGCCTCCGCACCGGGAGTATGACTGTCCCGTCAATCCTTTTCCCGGAGCTAAATTGCCCAAATCTCGGTTGTATAATGTTTCGGAACCCGAAAGAAAGGCTATGCGAGAGTATATCACAGAGAGATTGGCAAAGGGACATATTAGACCATCCAAGTCCCCAGTGGCTGCTGGATTTTTCTTTGTAAAGAAAAAGGATGGTACCCTGAGACCATGTCTGGACTTCCGTGAGCTAAATCGTATTACCGTCCGTGATCCTTACCCCCTTCCCGAGAAGGTCCGTGCTGTGTTGGACTGGGATCGACCCGAAAATCTGAAAGCGCTTATGCGTTTTTTGGGGTTTACCAACTACTACCGTAAATTTATCTTGAACTATTCATCGGTGGTTAAACCATTAACAGACATGACTAGGAAGGGTGCTGATATTTCTATCTGGTCTGATGCGGCATTACAGGCCTTTTCTGCTTTGAAAGAATTTTTTGCTTCGGCCCCTATTCTGGCGCAACCGGACGTGTCTCAGCCGTTTATTGTTGAGGTTGACGCGTCTGAGGTAGGGGTAGGAGCAATATTGTTGCAGGGTCCATCACCCAGTAAATGGCGCCCATGTGCATTTTTCTCAAAAAAACTCTCGACTGCTGAAAAGAATTATGATGTGGGTAATTGAGAATTGCTGGCCATTAAGTTGGCGTTCGAGGAATGGCGGCATTGGTTGGAAGGAGCAATTCATCCTATTACGGTAATTTCGGATGACAAGAATCTGGCCTACTTGGAGTCGGCTAAGCGACTGAACCCAAGGCAGGCCAAATGGTCATTGTTTTTCACCAGATTTAACTTCATCGTCACTTACTGCCCTGGGGTTAAGAACGTCAAGGCAAATGCTTTGTCACATAACTTTCCTGGGGGGTGAGTCTAATGACCCTAGTCCTATTTTATCTGAAGTGGTGGTTATATCCGCTCTTTATCATGATCTCGAGGCCAGGGTGTTGGAGGCAAAGGAGGATGCTCTGGACTCTTGTCCTCAGGGGAAGTTGTTTGTTCCCTCCGAATTACATCACAAGGTGTTCGAGGAACATCACTGTAAGGTGCTTGCTGGGCACCCTGGAAGTAGATCTACTGTCGATCTCATCTCTCGCAGATTCTGGTGGCCTGGGTTGCGTAAGTGTATTGAGGACTATGTGTCAGCCTGTGGTACCAGTGCACGTGCTAAGGTGACACATACTCGGCGTTCCGGATCTCTGCTTCCATTGCCCATCCCGTCCAGACCTTGGACCCATTTGTCCATGGATTTTATCACGGATTTACTGAATTCTTCGGGAAAGACCGTGATTCTGGTGGTTGTCGATCGTTTTAGTAAAATGGCACACTTTATTTCATTACCTAGTCTACCCAATGCTAAAACTCTTGCACAGGTGTTTGTCGACAACATTGTGAAACTACATGGCATTCCCTCTGATGTGGTGTCCGATAGAGGGACTCAGTTTGTTTCCAGATTCTGGAGAGCGTTCTGTACTCGTCTGGGTGTACAACTGTCCTTCTCTTCGGCTTTTCATCCTCAGTCGAACGGACAGACAGAGCGCACTAATCAGAATCTGGAGACTTACTTGAGATGTTTTGTTTCAGAGAATCAGGAAGAGTGGTCTTCATTTTTGTCGTTAGCTGAGTTTGCAATAAATAACCGTAGACAGGAATTCACTGATAAGTCGCCGTTTTTTGGGGCATATGGGTTCCATCCACAGTTTGGTACATTTTCTGGTGCTCATAATTCCGGCATTCCTGAGGAAGAACGATTTTCTTCTTCTTTGTCTTCTATTTGGCGGAAAATCCAAAATAACCTGGAATAGATGGGCAACAGGTATGAGCGTGCGGCTGACAGGAAACGTATGAGTGGTCCGGTCCTGAGAGTGGGTGATTCTGTGTGGCTGTCTACAAGAAACATTAAACTTAAGGTACCTTCTTGGAAGTTAGGACCAAGATTTATTGGTCCATATAAGATCACTGCCATTGTTAACCCTGTAGCCTTCCATCTTGAACTTCCTCGGGCATTGAAAATCCATAACATTTTTCATAAATCGTTGTTTAATAAATGTGTTGAACCTGTTGAGCCGTCCTCCTTGCCTCCCGCTCCTGTCATGGTGGACGGCAATTTAGAATTTCAGATCAGCAGGATTGTGGACTCCCGAGTTCTCCGGAGATCCCTCCAGTATCTTGTTTATTGGAGAGTGTACGGACCAGAGGTGAGGATGTGGGTTCCAGCGACGGATGTTAATGCTAGTCATCTGGTGAGAGCATTCCACAGAGCTAATCCTGATAAGGTCGGTCCTGGGTGCCCGGAGGTCACTCGTAGAAGGGGGGGGGGGGGTCTGTCACACCGGTGACAGGTTTTAGAAGGTCTGAAAGATTATCTGCACATTAGTGATCTGACAGCCTCTTTTGGTTTTGGTTTCACTTTGTCTGTGTGTTGCTTGTATGTCCACTGTCACGGATGTTTTGCAGAAAACAAGAAGTAACAAATAAAGATCCGACTGACTTGATCCAAAACTAAGGAACAAAAGGGTGAGCCCTATTAAAGCCCTAGAGCTCTCCCTGGCTGCTCAGCCCATGCAAAGATCTCAATGATAGAAAGTTGCATGTCCACGTACCTCGACTGTGTGACACCTGAACACCCTATAATAGTGAGGGGACAAGACCACCGGCTCCCTACACTAAACACGGAGGGAGTCAGGGTCACCTAGGATCAAGCCAACAGGAAAACACAAATACAGAAATAGACTTATCTTGAGGAACCAGCAGTAGCAACTTCAAGCAGTGAACAGAATCCAGGAAGTAGTTTAAACCGCAAAGTGAAGCATTATGGGAGGAGATATATAGGGAGGCAATCACTGCTAATAGATGACAGCTGGGAGAGGGAGAAGAGATGTCAAAGCGAAAGCAAAACAAAAGAACATCATGCAGGAGGTACTGAAGAACGTCTATCAGAACTTCTCAGAGATCTGGCGGTGACAGTACCCCTCCCTCTACGAGTGGACTCCGGACACTCAGAGCCCACCTTCTCAGGATGGGACCTATGGAATGCCCTGAGAAGACGAGTGGCCTAAATGTACGCCACTGGAACCCACATCCTCTCCTCAGGACCATAACCCTCCCAATCAACGAGGTACTGGAGAGAACCGCGGACAATACGAGAGTCCACAATCCTAGAGACCTGAAATTCAAGATTACCATCAACCACAATCAGAGGAGGAGGCAAAGAGGAGGGTACAGTGGGTTGGACATAAGGTTTTAATAGGGACTTGTGAAAAACATTATGGATCTTCCAAGTCTGAGGAAGATCAAGACGGTAGGCAACGGGATTGATGACGGACAAGATTTTGTAAGGCCCGATAAACTTAGGACCCAACTTCCAGGAGGGAACCTTCAATTTGATATTCTTAGTAGACAGCCACACCAGATCACCAACATTCAGGTCCGGACCAGGCACACGTCTCTTATCCGCCACACGTATATATCTCTCACTCATGCTCTTTAGATTATCCTGAATCTTTTGCCAAATAGATGACAAAGCCGAGGAGAATCTCTCCTCATCAGGTAAACCAGAAGCCCCCTCTCCAGAGAATGTCCCAAACTGCGGATGAAACCCATATGCACCAAGAAATGGTGACTTATCAGAGGACTCCTGACGACGGTTATTTAAAGCAAACTCAGCAAGGGAGAGAAAAGAACACCAATCCTCCTGATTCTCCGCCACAAAACAGCGCAGATATGTCTCCAGATTCTGATTGATGCGCTCTATCTGGCCATTCAACTGCGGGTGGAAAGCAGAAGAGAATGACAACTGAACCCCAAGCGAGAACAGAAAGCCTTCCAGAATCTGGAAACAAACTGCGTGCCCCTATCAGAGACTTTGTCTGAAGGAATACCATGCAATTTGACAATGTGATCAATAAATGCCTGCGCCAGCGTTTTAGAATTGGGCAACCCAGGAAAAGGGATAAAATGCGCCATTTTGCTAAAACGGTCCACCACCACCAGAATTACAGTCTTCCCTGAGGAACGAGGCAGGTCCATAATGAAATCCATGGACAGATGTGTCCAAGGACGGGAAGGAATGGGTAAGGGAAGGAGAGGACCTGATGGCCGTGAATGAGGGACCTTGGCACGAGCGCAGGTCTCGCAGGCTGCCACAAAACCCTCAACTGACTTACGAAGAGCCGGCCACCAGAATCTCCGAGCAATGAGATCCACTGTGGCTCTACCCCCCCTGGTGCCCAGCAAGGACAGTATCATGGTGCTCCTTAAAAACCTTGTGTCGTAAAGCGAGAGGCACAAACAACCTCCCAGGGGGACAAAGATCAGGAGTCTCTGCCTGGGCTGCCTGAACCTCTGCCTCCAATTCAGGATAAAGAGCAGACACTACCACCCCTTCAGCCAAAATGGGACCCGGGTCTTCAAAGTTCCCCCCTCCCGGAAAACAACGTGACAGGGCATCCGCCTTCACATTCTTAACCCCAGGGCGGAACGTGACAACAAAATGAAACCTTGTAAAGAACAAAGACCATCTGGCCTGTCTCGGGTTCAGACGCTTGGCTGACTCCAAGTAGGCAAGATTCTTATGGTCGGTAAACAAGGCAATAGGGTGTCTGGCTCCCTCTAGCCAATGGCGCCATTCCTCAAAAGCTAACTTGATGGCCAACAACTCCCTATCTCCCACCTCGTAATTTCTCTCTGCGGAGGAGAGTTTCTTCGAGAAAAAGGCACACGGTCGCCATTTAGCAGGAGAGGGACCCTGAGACAAGACCGCACCCACACCCACCTCAGAAGCGTCCACCTCAACAATGAAGGGCAGAGAGATATCAGGTTGTACCAAGATGGGAGCGGAAGCAAAACTCTCTTTGATACTAGAAAAGGCCTTACGCGCCTCTACCGACCAGGAGGAAAAATCTACGCCCTTTCTAGTCATATCAGTGAGTGGCTTAACAACACAGGAATAATTTAAAATGAACTTCCTGTAATAATTGGCAAAACCTAAAAATCGCATCAGCGCCTTCTGATTCTCAGGAAGCTTTCAATCAAGCACAGTGATACTGTTGAGCTCCCTGAAATCCAGACATGGTCTTAAAGAACCATCTTTTTTCTTAACAAAAAAGAAACCAGCGGCAACAGGTGACTTCGAGGGTCGTATGTGTCCCTTTCTCAGACTCTCGGAGATATAAGAACGCATAGCGAGCCTTTCAGGTTGGGAGAGATTGTATAAACGAGATTTAGGCAGCTTGGCGCCTGGGATGAGATTAATAGGGCAATCATACTCCCGGTGAGGGGGCAGCTCCTGAACACCACTCTCAGAAAACACATCCGACATTCAGAAAGAAAAGATGGTACAGTCTTAGTAGAAACCTCTGAAAGAGACGTCGAGAGGCAATTCTCTCTGCAAAAGTCACTCCAACCATTTATTTGCCTCGCTTGCCAATCAATGGTGGGGTTATGTTTAGTGAGCCAGGGTAGCCCCAACAATAGAGGAGTAGATAACCTGCCTAGGACGAAACATGACACATCCTCAACATGAGCATCAGCCACAATCAAACGGATATTGTGAACTATGCCCTTTAACGATTTTTGAGAAAGTGGAGCGGAATCAATAGCAAAAACAGGTATGTCCTTTCCCAAAGTGCATACCTGGAAACCATGTGTTATAGCAAATTGATTATCAATGAGATTGACAGCTGCTCCACTATCTACAAAAATCTCACAAACAATGTTCTTGCTCTCTAGCGCCACCCTGGCAGGTAGGACAAAACGGGAACTACAAGCAAACGGAAAACCTTCAATTTCCGCATCAACCTTGCCAATAGTAACAGATGGAACGTTTTTAGAGGACTTTTTTCTTTTTGTATCATTATTATTCTCTAAAAACTCCCTAAATCTCCTAGAGAGACAAACATTTGCCAAATGATTTATACCTCCACAACAGAAACAAACCCTCCTCTGAGAGCTGAATCCTCTATTGTTAGAGGCAAGCAAACCCAGCTGCATGGGCTCCGGCTCAGAGAGGATTGAGCGAGAGTGAGGCTTCCGCGCACTGAATGAGACCACCCCACTGTCCTTGGACTGAGTATGACAGGAAGGAGTGATCTCTCCTCTCTCTCTAAGACGCCTGTCAATACGAACAGCCCGAGACATGGCAGACTCCAAAGAGGTAGGTCTCTCATGAAAGGCAAATGCATCTTTCAATCCTTCTGAAAGACCATGGCAAAATTGACTTCGGAGTGCAGCATCATTCCAACCAGTATCAGCTGCACATCTCCAAAATTCTGAAAAGTATATCTCTGCGGACTATTTACCCTGGCACAAAAGACGCAGTTTAGAGTCAGCCAGAGCAATACGATCCGGATCATCATATATCTGACCCAGGGCTACAAAAATTCATCCACTAAACGGAGAGGCCGAAAAGGCCCAGGACTGAGCGTTATCCCTGAGCAGCGAGATGATGAGCCCCACCCTCCGCTCCTCATCACCAGAGGGGAAGTAGGCAAAAATAGAGTTTGCAAGACTCTCTAAAACGAACAAAATTATCACTACCCCCGGAGAACGTATCCGGAAGCGAGATTTTAGGCTCAGAACAAATTCCATGAACGCAAGCAGAACCGGTCACCTGAAACTGAGAGACAGTTTTACGGAGATCTGCTACCTCCAGTGAAAGACCCTGCATGTGGTCAATCAAGGCTGAAACCGGATTCATGCTTAAGACGGTTTTGGCGGTTTATAATGTCACGGATGTTGTTGCAGAAAACAAGAAGTAACAAATAAAGATCCGACTGACTTCATCCAAAACTAAAGAACAAAAGGCTGAGCCCTATTAAAGCCCTAGAGCTCTCCCTGGCTGCTCAGCCCATGCAAAGATCTCAATGATAGAAAGTTGCATGCCCACGTACCTCGACTGTGTGACACCTGAACACCCTATAATAGTGAGGGGACACGACCACCGGCTCCCTACACTAAACACGGAGGGAGTCAGGGTCACCTAGGATCAAGCCAACAGGAAAACACAAATACAGAAATAGACTTATCTTGAGGAACCAGCAGTAGCAACTTCAAGCAGTGAACAGAATCCAGGAAGTAGTTTAAACCGCAAAGTGAAGCAGTATGGGAGGAGATATATAGGGAGGCAATCACTGCTAATAGATGACAGATGGGAGAGGGAGAAGAGATGTCAAAGCGAAAGCAAAACAAAAGAACATCATGCAGGAGGTACTGAAGAACGTCTATCAGAGATCTGGCGGTGACATCCACACCTCCTGTTCAGGTGTGGATCATGTGACCTTTACCTCCCCCTATTTAGTCTGACTTTACCCATCACTCCTTGCTCTGGATAGCTTCATTTTTTGGAAGAGCTGGAGTGTGGTTCTAGTTGAAGTCCTGTTCATCCATCATCCATCAGCCTCAGAAGTTAAGTGTTCCGTTTGTTGTATTTTGTATTCCCCCCCCCCCCACCTTTGTTGTTTACTAGGCCTCAGCGAGACGCTGGTTCCTTCACCAGGGAAGGAGCAGGTAGTCTCTGCCCTGTCATTACCATTAGGGCATCCGAGGACCACCAGGGTTTTCTAGGTTCCTTTTTATGGGCATCTCTACCATCGAGAGGTGCCCATATGGATAGGAGTTAGGACCAGGAACAGGGTTTTATAGGTGGTGACCCTTTTCCTTTCCTAGCGGTGAGGCCTAGTGTCTTTTCCCTTCCTTCTTGTTGTCTTTTGGTGTTCTCCCCTACTACATCCGTGACAGGTATAGACTCTGGTCACACTCAGGCTATTGTAACTTCTTGGTGACTGTCTATCTTCCAGGTGTGGAGTATACATCAGTAACCTTCTCTGTTTCACACAGCTGTCAGTACATACCATCAAGTGCTGGGGGCCAAAGGCAGACCTCCAGAACGTCTTGCAAACAGGACACAGACGGATATATTCAGACCAGGGACTAACAGAATACTTTATTACTCATGTAATAAAAGCACATGACAGTAGAGATATGATGGTTAGGCAATAGTGGTAACCCTACTACAGAACTAAGTGCACCGGCAGACCAGAGGCAAAACCCCTACCTTGGCCCCTACCTGCAGAGAACCAGGCTGGTGAAACCACCAGTGGAAAAGACAACAGAACTGGAACCCAAGCAAAGACAGGACATGGAACAGACAACAAGACAAACGACAACCAGCAAGAAGCAGATGCCTGGACTCTAAGCGGAATGGAAGCATGGCGGTCTCAGGCAGAGCTGCACACAGACTAGAGATCCTCTCTCCGGAGAACCCAGGGACCCTCTCACGAAGGCAGGACACACATGGGACAGGAACAGAAGCAGTAAGGCACTGCAGGACAGACAAGGAACGAACTAGATCAGAAGCAGTAGGCACTGCCAGGCTGGAGATAGAACCGTCAGGATCAGAAGCAGTTTAGCACTGCCAGGCTATCAGACGCAGTTAGAGCACTGCTAGGATAGACATGGGACAGAGTGGATCCAGACAGAGAACAGGAACAGACAAGGCATGGACAAGGAAAACAACATCATAACAGGACAGGTACAGAAGAACAGACAAAGCAACAACAACATCACTTTGCCAGGCGACACCGCAAAGAAGGGCAGATGGCAAAACCTCCCTGGGTCAGCAGCAAGGGGCTACACCCAGCAAGGCAGAAGACAGACTGACCACAAGCCCCACAGCTCAGAGGTAGAAATAGCTGCATAACAAGGGCACCTGATAAGCCACACCCAGGAACGGACCAGGGGACGTTAACCCCATCAGAACCAGGATTAACAAGAAGCACAGAACACAATCAAAAGTGTCAATTTACACCAGAACCTGAATGCTGCAGCCAGCAGGCCCGAACAACAACCAGCATACACAGGATAACTGTAGCTGGCACGAAGTTACAGGCAGCCGCCTACACATCAACAAGGAGTGACAGGACAGCACTGTGATACAAATACATCTATACTTAGACCCTGTTCACACACAAGGCCACAGCCAGCACGCATTGCAGAACCAGCAAACATGGGAACACCCACAGCCAGCACACAAAGCGCATGCAGCCAGCCAGCCTGCACGGCACCAGAGACAGGAGCCACCGATATGCAGACACAGGAAGCCACAAACACAGGCCAGAGTTCACACGCTACACCACAGCCAGCATGCAGTCCCAAGCAACCAGCATACACAGGTGTCAGCCTGCAGCCAGTACGCAAGGGAGCCTGCAGCTAGACTACATGGCACCAGAGACAGGAACTGCGCAGAGATGCAGACACGGGGAGTACACACATTCACGGGCATAGTTCACACAAGACACTGCAGCCAGCACGCAGACCCAAGCAACCAGCATACACAGGAGACTGCAGCTAGTACGCAAGAGAACGTGCAGCTAGCCTACACGGCCAAAACTGTCACAGTGAACCGCACCATGACACATAAATCTTGCCTTCCTGGCTTACTCCCAATTTCTAGTAATATATCCACACTGTCCATAGAGGAATGCGGCTCCAAATACAGCATGTATTTCACTGTAGAGTGTGAGCAGGTACCGTAGGCTAACTCCTGTCTCACATAGGTTGCTAATGGAGTCCATAGGCTGAGGTAACACTCTTGTCTCCACTAGTTCCTCCTTATACTTCTCAACACTCTGTGTTTTTGTTGTTCCTCTCTTGAGGCCTAACCTTGGTCTGCGCACAACTCAGATGAGTAGTTACTTGTCAGTTTACTTGGCTTCTGGGTTAGCAGGTCCAGCCTTTGCTTTGGTTAGCCGACTCGTTTTGTCTGACTCTGCAGTCTGGCTGAGGTGTCTGAATTTTGTGTCTAATTCTGGAGTTAGCTTTCCTTGGCTTTAGACTAAACTTATGCTGACCTGATTGCATTGCTCTCCACTGCTGAACTTCACTGACTCACTCCCCTCACTTCCTCCAACTACATACTCTGCCTTGCCACCTAGGTGCCAGGCCCTTCTGAGAGAACGGGCAGTGGCAAAGATGTTTCTTGACCCGGCAGAAGTAGGAGCAGAAGAAGGGTTGGTAGTAGCAGCAGTGGCAGCAACAGGCCAGAGCTTCCAGTGTCATCCAGCAGTTTTGACCAGCAACCTAGCTGTCCTTGAATGGTTGACTTACTCTTCAACATCATCTCAAGTGACATCAAACACCCATAGCCAGGAGTCGGTGGGTTCCTCTGACATCATGATTAGTTAGCATGGCCCAGGAACAAGCTCTGTGCCCCCACCTGTCCTGAAACTGCCTCTTTCTTTTTCTGTTCCTTCTGCTCGAGAAGTATTTCAGCGAGGACAAGCTTATTGAGGACAGTCAGCAGCTCCTGCCCATCCAAGATGTAGAGGAGAGGTCCGCTGCTTCCACCTGTAGACGTGCAAGTAGTGACGACAAGAGTCGTGTGGGAGCAGGTTTTGTGAGTGGTTAGGGACGCGGCCATGAGACTGGTGAGGCTGATATAGGCAGGTGGTGGCATGCTTTGAGTGCACCCTGTCACCCCAGATCCAAGATCCCCTGGACTACTGGGCAGCCAAATTTGATTTGTGGCCGAAACTGACTGAGTTTGCCCTGGACAAGCTGTCCTGCCCAGCCAGTATTGTGGCATCAGAGTGGGTGTTTAGTGCGGAGGGGGGCATAGTTACCCCAAAGAGAACTCGCCTTTCAACATAAAATATGGAAAGACTAACCTTTGTGAAGATGAATCAGGAGTGCATCAGCCAGCATTTCCACTCTCCAATGACTGATGTGTCAAACTAGAACATTCTAGTAGTAATGTTCTGACTACCGTGTGCTGCCACACTGGAACATTGTGAAAAATGGCCTGTTACTTCTGGCCACGTGCTTCAGCCACTATTTTGATGCTGCCACCCGCTGATGCCACACATCTGCTGCCTCTGCTGCCATCTTCTCCTACTGCCACCATCTTGTGCTATTATTGCAACTGCTGTTGCCACCCTCCGCACTCTTTGACTGGGCCACTATATTGACTCCTCATTCTGTTGCCACCCTCCCCACTCTGTGACTGGGCCACTGTGTTGACTCCTCATTATGTTGCCACCCTCACCACTCTGTGACAAGGCCACTGTGTTGACTCCTCATGCTGTTGCCACCTCCCCACTCTGTCACTAGGCCACTGTGTTGACTCATCATGCCGGGCCACCTCACTACTCTGTGACTGGGCCACTATGTTGACTCCTCTTGCTGTTGCCACCCTCCCCACTCTATGACGGGACCTCTATTGTCCCTTTTTGGCCTTGTTGACATTACAGTTTATTTTACCATTCTCCTGATCCGTCAGAAGAACCCGAAAAATGAAAAACACAACGAATCCTGTCTTTGGAGAAGCCGTAAGGCCTGTATCACATGGTCCCTATTTTGCATCAGGATTTCATAATTATTTGAAAGCCAAAAGCAGAAGACATTCGAATATTACCTTCACCTGTCATTGCTGTTTTGGATCCACTCCTGTTTTTGCCTTACCAATATTGATCAATTACTGACCAAATGCTGACCGTGTGAAGGCAGATGCTCAAAAGACAGGATCCATTTTTTGGGGGTTGTTCTTATGACTGATCAGAAGAATAGAAAAATAAACAGTGACGTCAACACAAACTTACTGCTGACACCTTCTCAACTCTGTCATTGGGCCACTACTTGTATCAGCGTGTAACAGAACAGGTTCTGTAGAAATCTATGTGGAATCAGCTGAAGACGGCGTAAAATGAGACAGCTCTTTCACTCTATAGTAGAATGAGTGAGTAACACAATACCTTATCTATCAATCAATGTGGACACCCCACAAACAGTGAAATGAGAGTTCTCTTTCACAATTTAGTAGAATCAGTGGCTAACAGGTTAACTAGCAATCTATGTGGAAACAGCTGATGACGGTGTAAAAGAAGTGCACTCTATAGTAGAATCTTGGGCCTCTGGCACGGTTCTTTATACCTGATGCACACATTGGCCTGTAAGGCTGAGATCACACTTCAGTTATTTGGTCAGTTAATTCCAGCAGTTACTGTATGGTGAGCCAATCCTACTCGCAGATAAGGTATCATGAAAAGTTCTGCACCTGTTCTGTGTTTTGGACCAGTAACTGACCAAATAAGTGAAGGGTGAACTGAGCCTAATAGTGAAGCACGACAATGTGCTCATCCATGTATTGCATGTGACCTGACATATTGACGCACAGTAACTGTTTCACTACCAGAAAGGACTAGCTATGCATGTTGCTGCAATGCACAGTGATGTGCACCCAGATACTGTCCCGCGCTTTGTGATGAGTTAATTCGGAACAAAGCAAATCTTTGGGAAAAATGTGGTAAAGCATCTGAATAAAATTTTTGAAAACTTCTCTCATCTCTAGTTATAAGGCTGCAGTCACACAGGCAGGTTTTGAGTCAAAACCAGGAAGGGATTTAAAAGGAATAAGAAATATAAGGGATGTACACTGGTGCTTTGTGAAGCCTGCAGAACTTTCTATATATACTGCATGGATTTCACCTAAAACTCCATCAGAAGACCTAAAAGTAGATAAAGAATATTAAGCTCGATCATTTATTTATTGAGGAGATTGATCCAATATCACATCTGTGATCGGAAATGTATGTGAACCTTTGCTTTCACTATCAGACGTGATTTGCGTGTGCAGCAGTAACTGCAACAAAACATTTCCGGCAATTGCTGATTAGTCCCGCACATCGGCTTGGAGGAATGTTCATCCATTTCTCAGCTTGGTCTAATATTGTTGACTTCATTCCTTGATTTGGTTTTCTTTATTTACTTTTAGGACATGTGTGAAAATCTGATGCAGTTTTAGATCTGATTCATGCAGAAATATAGACATTTTTGAAAGGTTCACAAACTTTCAAGCAGCACTGTAAATTTTTCTTTTCTGCTGGATCCACTTCTGATTTTGGCTCAAAATCTGCATGTATGTTTCCAGTGTAATACAAAGGTTGTAAATGTATCTACTTTATGGTTTGAAAATAAAAATCACAAAGTCTCTTTTTAATTCTAACAGAAAATCCTAGTAATATCTCTGAGGGCAACTTCATGTTATCAGTAGATTATAAAGAAGAAGATGAAGATATCGGGTGGCACTCTTCAGGAGAAAATCTCATTACCTGTAATGTCTCTCCAGGACTTCACAGTACAGATCTATCATATAATCTTCCTGATCATGAGGACCCTTCTCCTGACCAATCACAGATTGTTACCACAAGTAATGATAAGAAGGCGGGTAAAAAATTTCATTGTGGGGAATGTAAAAAACTGTTTACACAACACTCAGGTATTTTTACCCACAGTAGAATGCACATAGGAGAGAAGCTGTATGCCTGTTCAACATGTGGGAAATGTTTTATATGTAACTCAAAACTTGTTCTACATGAGAGAAGTCACACAGGAGAGAAGCCGTATTCATGTTCAGAATGTGGGAAATGTTTTTTATATAAATCAAAACTTGTTCTACATGAGAGAATTCACACAGGAGAGAAGCCGTATTCATGTTCAGAATGTGGTAAATGCTTTAGAAAAAATTCAGATCTCATTATACATGACAGAATTCACACAGGAGAGAACCCGTATTCCTGTTCAGAATGTGGGAAATGTTTTTTATATAAATCAAAACTTGTAGTACATGAGAGAAGTCACACAGGAGAGAAGCCATATTCATGTTCAGAATGTGGGAAAAGCTTTACACAAAAGTCAGATCTCATTATACATGAAAGAATTCACACAGGAGAGAAACCATATTCATGTTCAAAATGTGGGAAATGTTTTATTACTAAAGACAAGCTCAAGCTTCATCAGAGAAGTCACACAGGAGAGAAACCATATTCATGTTCAGAGTGTAGTAAATGCTTTACAAAAAAGTCAGATCTGGTTGTACATGACAGAATTCACACAGGAGAGAAGCCGTTTTCCTGTTCAGAATGTGGGAAATGTTTTAGAGATAAATCACGTCTTCATAAACATGAGAAAATTCACACAGGAGAGAAGCCATATTCCTGTTTAGAATGTGGGAAAGGTTTTATAGATAAATCAGGTCTTCATAAACATGAGGGAATTCACAGAGCAGAGAAGCCGTATTCCTGTTCAGAATGTGGGAAAGGTTTTAGAGATAAATCACGTCTTCATAAACATGAGGGAATTCATAGAGGAGAGAAGCCGTATTCCTGTTCATAATGTAAGAAAGGTTTTATAAATCTGATCTTGCTAGACATGAAAGCCGATTTGATTTTCTATATGTGAAAAATAAAAATGTTTTATAGGAAAATAAAGTTTTGAATGTCATTTAAGAATTTACATAGAGAAGAAACAAAATTACTGTTTGAAATATGGCAAATCTTATAAGGGCAAATAAGATATTTTAACACAGGTTCCGTATTTACACTGAATTGACGTCATTGCAGTACACCCTGGGACAGGGTCATGTCTGATTATTAAGCATCTCTTGGACACACTGACTCTTTGCGTTGTAATATCCGATGCTTCTGCTTCTCTGTATACATTATTCTTCATGTGGGCCAGTGTTTCTATTGGCTAGTGTTTTGACCTCCATGAAGTCACTAGGGTTAATGGAGAATCTCATTTGATGATTTCACTACTTTCTATATAAATGTTTATTTAGTCTGGTGTATGTATGTAGGCTTTGTCCGCTTTATTTATATTGATGACCTATCATCAGGATAGGTTCCGGGAGAATCAGCTGGTTTAAGAGTAGGCCATGCACTGTGCAATCGCTGCCTTCTCTTCATTGTTTACCTGCTCGCCATCACAACAGTAGCAGTGGGCAGTGTAATTACAGCTTAGCCGTCGCATTCACTTCTATGGGACAGATCTGTTCTGTACACTTGAATTGGAAGGACCGGTCCTATAGAAGTGAATGAGACGGCTGAGCTGTAATTACACTGATCACCACTGCGGTTGCGATGGCGAGCAGGTAAACAATGTAGAGAAGGCAGTAGTGTTGATCGAGCATGCTCGACCGAACACCAGTTCGGCTCGAGCATCGCGATGCTCGGCACATCGCGGTGTTCGGCCGAATATCGCGTGTGCTCGAGCGCGATGCTCGAGTCAGTGTATTTAAATCTAATTTAGATTACACTACACTACACTACAGCAAAGGATCTTAACCACTACACTATAGAGCTGCATGGCCAGTTACTAAAAAAATAAAATGAGACTTCTGCTGTATAGGAATACTTACTAGTAGTAAGTATTCCTATACAGCAAAAGTCTCATATTCTATGCCTGGTTTAATGCTCGGGTTCTCCCATTGACTTCCATTGTGCTCGGGTGCTCTGTAGAGCACCCGAGCATCAGGAAGTGTTCTACTCGAGCACCAGAGCACATAAGCACTTTGGTGCTTGATCAACACTAGAAGGCAGCGCTCACTGTTCAACCAACTAATTCTCCTGGCACTTATCCTGAGGATAGGTCATCAATATAAATAAAGAAGAGAAACCCTTTAAGCTAAAATGTTGTATCTGGAATTGAAAGGTCACTAAGTATGCACTTGGGAGTTCTGTCTCCATTTCTACACTACTTTGGATTATCCCTATGTTGGGAACTGGACCTTACTCCTGGAAGGCGTTCCCCCCGCTTTCTTAATCACTTGGAGTACTGTCTATATGGAAGTTTTTTCTACAGTGGTGGTTCTTGGACCAGCGCCTATGGATTGTAATACGATCTGGTATGACAAGCTTACGTCCAATACTACTTGGCAGAGCTGTGGGGATACGTCTTTCCTGACTTCCTCTTCTGTGACCTTGCTAGAGAGAAAATGAGAAGTGGAGTCCGTTCCCCTTTGTCCCTTATTTTTATCACCTCCCCAAGGTTCATAAGATTCCCCCGGGTAGACCTATTGTGGCTAACACCAGCTCTGCCCCTAGCTTTCTATCCATCTATCTATACGAAGGTACATGACGCAGTCACCAAGTTTCTTACAGGACTCCAGTCAACTTGTTATTGACCTTCGCACACTTACCCGGAACAGCGACTTATACCTGGTCACTTACCTAGTCACTATGGATGGTCAGGCATTGTCCTCTAACACTGAACATAATTTAGGTCTTTCATGTGTCCGCAAACTTTTAGAAGCAGATGACCGTAATCCACGACCATAAAAGGCCTTCTTAAAAGAAAGTCAGGATTTTGTTCCTGCAGCGCTGCTTCGTTGCTTTTCTTCTTCTTTTACTCTGTAATATTGTATCTAGCTCCGGCGTACGTCACCTCGGAGAGGCCGTGTGCAGCAGCAGGATGCCACTTTGTATCAAGTTCTCCAGGCTGCTGTGCGCTCAGCACAACTACATTCGGTGAGTGCCCCCCTTGGTATTCTGGGCTCGTCACCCGCTTTTACAGCCGCGCACATTGTCTGTGCTCTTCTCTCTCCTAGGTGTTTTTAACATTGAAACAGAATTACAAAAAATTTTTGGACACTTAGATTCAGGCCCAGGAACAATCCCTTGTGAGTCAGAATCTAACCCTTAGGACACTGAGCAATACTGGTGGAGCACAATTGACATTTAACAGGTTAAGGACCCAGGACGACAATGCTCAACCTAAACAGCTGGAACTTGGCGCCCCAGGACAAGCAATCTCGTCCTGTGGTCCTTCTCTTGCCTCATATGCGGTGCCGCGATCAGCATCAGGGGCCCAGCTGCTACTGACAGCTGGACCCCTGCTGCATCCACCAGCATTGGTGTAAACGCCGATGCCGGTAGATTAACCCCTCATATGCCACGGTCAGCTTGACCGCAGCATATGGGAGGTTCGTGCTCCCCTCTCCTGATCCATTGCATCCCCACGTTGTGGTGACGGGGACCTGATGGTTTCCATGGCAGCCCCAAGTCTTTCAAAGGTCTTGGGGCCCGGCAGCTACGAAGGCCTATGAGGCTTCTGTACCTCAGAAGTAAACTTCATGCCAATGTCATTGTCATTCAGTTGCTTAAATCATAAAAGTGATCAAAAAGCCCTGATCATACTTTGACATTTTTAGACCTTTTCTGTGGACTCTGGTGGCCGCATCATGACTGAAGTGTACCATAAGTCCACTTCTACAAATAATCTTCTACATTGGCAGAGCTACCACCCTCAATCACTTAAAAGGGGTCTACCCACAGGGCAATACATCAGCGCTCACAGAAATTGCTCTCATAATTTTAGTTTCCTTCATTAAAGTAAAATTTTATTTCAGAGATTCTGTGAAAGATGATATCCTAAAAAGACACTACATAAAGCTTTTTCCAGAGCTAAAACTACTAACCATTGTGATCTATTATGAGACAAATCTGACATATAAACATCTAAAACCACCTATGATGTACAAAACCAGAGGATACACCAAATATTACAGAAGCATTGGCACATGTTGCAGGCAGATAATGATCTCAGGGATGTCCTGACTAAAAATCCTAGCATCACTCACCGTAGAGCAGGGATGCCCAACCTGCGGCCCTCCAGCTGTTCCAAAACTACAACTCTCAGTATGCCTGGTCACCCTACAGCTATTATGGCATGCTGGGAGTTGTAGTTTTGGAACAGCTGGAGGGCCGCAGGTTGAGCACCACTCTCCGTAGAGGAAAGAACTTGAGAGACATTCTTGTTCACAGTTACTACTGCTCAGGATTGTCCACCTCCACCTGGCGGAGATCTGGGGTGGTGGGCCCGCATCCATGTGGTAGATGTACTTTTTTTTTTTTTTTAAAGACCACATTTTTCATAAATCCTGTTGACAACAAAAGTTGTAGGAGATTAGAGAATTTATCAATTGTCAAACCACTGGTGTCCTCTATATTGCTCAATGTCCATGCAGAAAAATCTATGTAGGAAAAACCATCCAGAAATTAAGGCGCAGAATCTGCCAACACATAAGCAGTATCAATACCAAAGTGGACACAAACAATCTCTAGACATGTGAGGCAATTCCGTGATGGAGACCCCAAATGTCTTCAATTCTGGAGTGTACGTAAAAAAACACTTGGACCTAGAAAGAGAGATTTGGTCAAAATTCTCCTCCAAGAGGACACAAGGGAAGGGAAATATGTCGGGGGCAGCCTTAGTAACAATCTGTCAGTAGTATCAACTGACCCTGCGTATTGTATGTCAGCGAATCTAACTGACTACTGAGTACGTTGATAGTGGCGGCAATAGGACTTTTTGGGGGGAGTGCACATCTTCTAGTCCTTCTGACAGGGGCGGATTGGCCATAGACCCTACAGGAAAATTTCCCGGTGGGCCGATGCCTAGGAGGGCCACCAGCAAGGTTCATAATTATCTGATTCTCTCTTACACTTCTGGCCAGCATCCTGGCCGCAGGTGTCATCCTGAATTCAACTGTATCGACATCCACAGGACAGCGATACAGTTGAATACTGTGGTGCAGGTGGCAGTATCCTCTATTGCACTGTGGTATTTGTTTCAGCTGGGGCAGTATACTGCCCTGCACTATAGTATTGCTGGCCCTGCCTATTTTTGTTGTCCCACCTTCTGTCAATTTGGACTTGCCTGCAACATGGGGCCACTTTTACCTTTTTTTCAGGGCCACTTTAAGTTTCCAGTCCACCCCTGCTTTCCGCTATGCGCACGTCCGCCCATAAACATAGGTGCTTGCTAGTTTTAAGACTTTTTGTTGCTCACAGCTTTATTTTTAGATACAGTAATAAAAGCAACATATTAATTTACGCTGTTTGAATATCTGCGGCACGTTTGGTGCTCGCATTTTTGTTAGTGATAATGCTGTATAAAGCTATCACATGATCCAACCTGTCTGGTGAACGCCGTAAAAAATAAAAAAAAATAAAAACTGTGCCAAAAAAGCCATTTTTATCACCTTACATCACAAACGTGTAATACCAAGCAATCAATAAGGCTTATGTGCCCCAAAATAGCACCAATCAAACCGTCATCTCCGCAAAAAATGAGATCCTACCTAAGACAATCGTCCAAAACATATAGAAACATAGAAACATAGAATGTGTCGGCAGATAAGAACCATTTGGCCCATCCAGTCTGCCCAATATACTAAATACTATGGATAGCCCCTGGCCCTATCTTACATGAAGGATGGCCTTATGCCTATCCCATGCATGCTTAAACTCCTCCACTGTATTTGCAGCTACCACTTCTGCAGGAAGGCTATTCCATGCATCCACTACTCTCTCAGTAAAGTAATACTTCCTGATATTACTTTTAAACCTTTGCCCCTCTAATTTAAAACTATGTCCTCTTGTAGCAGTTTTTCTTCTTTTAAATATTCTCTCCTCTTTTACCTTGTTGATTCCCTTTATGTATTTAGCAGCTTCTCTCATTTCCCCTCTGTCTCGTCTTTCTTCCAAGCTATACATGTTAAGGTCCTTTAATCTTTCCTGGTAAGTTTTATCCTGCAATCCATGTACCAGTTTAGTAGCTCTTCTCTGAACTCTCTCCAAAGTATCAATATCCTTCTGGAGATATGGTCTCCAGTACTGAGCACAATACTCCAAATGAGGTCTCACTACTGCTCTGTAGAGCGGCATGAGCGCCCCCCTCTTTCTACTGCTAATGCCTCTCCCTATACACCCCAGCATTCTGCTAGCATTTCCTGCTGCTCTATGACATTGTCTGCCTACCTTTAAGTCTTCTGAAATAATGACCCCTAAATCCCTTTCCTCAGATACTGAGGTTATGTCACGGAACCATGAACCAGACGTACAACAAGAGATAAGTGAAAATAAGAAGGCTTTATTGAACATAAAGCTGTAAAGCAAAAGTCCAAACGAATGGTGAAACTGAAGCAGAGTCTTTGAGAGGCCAGAGATCAGGAACCAGAAGGGTAGTCAGACGAAGCCAGGATCAGGAACCAGCAGGGTAGTCAGACGAAGCCAGGATCAGGAACCAGCAGGGTAGTCAGACGAAACCAGGATCAGGAACCAGAAGCAGCAGCAGTCTTAGAAGCATGTTAACAGGAGGAGCAAGCAAGGAACTGAAGCCACAGACCTCCTATATATATGAGCTAGGCATCCAGCTCCTCCCAGCGGGAAGGAGGAGCCGCAGGGTGGAAGGCTACAAGAAACCCAGAAACCAAGATGGCCGCCAGCACATGTCAAACGAAGGAGAACAGCAAGATGGTAAGACCATGACAGGTTAGGACTGTATCACTGATTTTATATTCTGCTCTTGGGTTTTTACGCCCCAGGTGCATTATCTTGCACTTATCAACATTACATCTTAGTTGCCAGATTTTTGACCATTCCTCTAGTTTTCCTAAGTCCTTTTCCATTTGGTGTATCCCTCCAGGAACATCAACCCTGTTACAAATCTTTGTGTCATCAGCAAAAAGACACACCTTTTTGCTGATGACACAAAAAATAAACAAAATATGGCTCTCAGAAAATGGAGACATAAAAACATGATTGTTTTTCTTTCAAAAATGCTTTTATTGTGTAAAACCAAAATAAATATAAAAAAATACACATAATAGGTATTGCCGCGTCAGTAACAACCTGCTCTATAAAAATATCACATGATTTACCCTGTCAGATGAAAACCATAAAAAAAAATTAAAAACTGTGCCATCTTACATCACAAACAGGGTAATACCAAATGATCAAAAAGTCATATGTACCTCAAAATAGTACTAATGAAACAAAAAAACACAAAAACTGAGCCCTACATAAGATAATTGCCCTTCAGGCCATTTTCACCTTCCTTTACTTATCCGAGCCATTCTGATACTGTTTTTTTTGACACATTGAACTTCATGTTAGTGGTAAATTTGAATCAATCTGTTTTACCTTTAGTTATAAAACAAATATCCAAAATTTACTGAAAATTCGGAAAATTTTTCTATTCTCTAAATTTACATTTCTCTGCTTTTAAGACAGACAGTGATTCCTCAAAAAATAATTATTAACTAACATTCCCGATACGTCTACTTTATGTTTGCGTCATTTCGTGAATGTCATTTTATTTCTTTAGGACGTTAGAAGGCTTAGATTTTTAGAAACAAATTTTCAAATGTCTAAGGAAATTTCAAAAATCCACTTTTTTAAGGACCAGTTCAGTTCTGAAGTCACTTTGTGGGACTTCCATAGTAGAAAACATCCATAAATGACCCCATTTTAAAACCTACGCCCCTCAAGTTAATCAAAACTGATTTTACAAATGTTGTTAACCCTTTACATGTTTAACAAGAACAAACGCTTACAAAACACTACCAGACCGCATAATATAAATATTGTATTTTATTAAACATATTGAAACAAATAATCATAAAAACAGGTGCAGGGAAAAGGCGACATCACAGAGGGAGGCACAATGGTATTAATACATACTGCTCCAACAAAAATATAAAGTGCTATGGGTATGGGCAGAGCCAGTTACCCATAATGTGCCTCCTCTCAGCCCCGCCACGCGTTTCAGCGAACCTTCGTCTGGGGGTGGCGTCATCACTGCAGGACACACAATAAATACTCCTATCATCCAATCAAAATGTGCATTAGGGACCAATGGCGATTGTACACCTGGACATAGAGATATACTGATGATTATAACGCGGGCCGTGTATGTGTGACGTGACGCGTAACGTGACACATCAGTCACGTGATCTATCGTCCGGTCACATGATGCTGCTGGCAAGTCCCGCGATAATTCCAGGACAATGTTTGTGGCATCAATTGGTAATAGCGCATGCGCAAGCTTAACACATAACATACAGAATGGACTCTAATACCATATTGCGATACATACATGATTACAGAAGGTGAATGGAAGGTGCGGTTACATGATTGAACAACCATATCATAGTGGATTAAACCATGTGTTTATCAAAAAACATGATTGTGTAAGCAATAAATACATGATTCTACAGTCGTGGCCAAAAGTTTTGAGAATTACATAAATATTGGAAATTGGAAAAGGTGCTGCTTAAGTTTTTATAATAGCAATTTGCATATACTCCAGAATGTTATGAAGAGTGATCAGATGAATTGCATAGTCCTTCTTTGCCATGAAAATTAACTTAATCCCAAAAAAACCTTTCCACTGCATTTCATTGCTGTCATTAAAGGACCTGCTGAGATCATTTCAGTAATCGTCTTGTTAACTCAGGTGAGAATGTTGACGAGCACAAGGCTGGAGATCATTATGTCAGGCTGATTGGGTTAAAATGGCAGACTTGACATGTTAAAAGGAGGGTGATGCTTGAAATCATTGTTCTTCCATTGTTAACCATGGTGACCTGCAAAGAAACGCGTGCAGCCATCATTGCGTTGCATAAAAATGGCTTCACAGGCAAGGATATTGTGGCTACTAAGATTGCACCTCAATCAACAATTTATAGGATCATCAAGAACTTTACGGAAAGAGGTTCAATTCTTGTTAAGAAGGCTTCAGGGCGTCCAAGAAAGTCCAGCAAGCGCCAGGATCGTCTCCTAAAGAGGATTCAGCTGCGGGATCGGAGTGCCACCAGTGCAGAGCTTGCTCAGGAATGGCAGCAGGCAGGTGTGAGCGCATCTGCACGCACAGTGAGGCCAAGACTTTTGGAAGATGGCCTGGTGTCAAGAAGGGCAGCAAAGAAGCCACTTCTCTCCAAAAAAAACATCAGGGACAGATTGGTCTTCTGCAGAAAGTATGGTGAATGGACTGCTGAGGACTGGGGCAAAGTCATATTCTCCGATGAAGACTCTTTCCGATTGTTTGGGGCATCTGGAAAAAGGCTTGTCCGGAGAAGAAAAGGTGAGCGCTACCATCAGCCCTGTGTCATGCCAACAGTAAAGCATCCTGAGACCATTCATGTGTGGGGTTGCTTCTCATCCAAGGGAGTGGGCTCACTCACAATTTTGCCCAAAAACACAGCCATGAATAAAGAATGGTATCAAAACACCCTCCAACAGCAACTTCTTCCAACAATCCAACAACAGTTTGGTGAAGAACAATGCATTTTCCAGCACGATGGAGCACCGTGCCATAAGGCAAAAGTGATAACTAAGTGGCTCAGGGACAAAAACGTTGACATTTTGGGTCCATGGCCTGGAAACTCCCCAGATCTTAATCCCATTGAGAACTTGTGGTCAATCCTCAAGAGGCGGGTGGACAAACAAAAACCCACTAATTCTGACAAACTCCAAGAAGTGATTATGAAAGAATGGGTTGCTATCAGTCAGGAATTGGCCCAGAAGTTGATTGAGAGCATGCCCAGTCGAATGGCAAAGGTCCTGAAAAAGAAGGGCCAACACTGCAAATACTGACTCTTTGCATAAATGTCATGTAATTGTCGATAAAAGCCTTTGAAACGTATGAAGTGCGTGTAATTATATTTCACTACATCACAGAAACAACTGAAACAAAGATCTAAAAGCAGTTTAGCAGCAAACTTTGTGAAAACGAATATTTGTGTCATTCTCAAAACTTTTGGCCACGACTGTATAGGTAACACAAATTCCAGAATAAATTACAATGATGAATGTCATAGTGATAATCAAACACAGTGATTTCAAAATGGGAACAAAATTAAACATGACTACATACCGTATGTGTAAATGATGAATACATGATTCTATGAGGGCCACAAATTACAAAATGAATTACAATAATACATTTCACAGAAATAATCAAAAAACAGTCAATAAAAGAAGTAAACAAAAGAAAAATGATGAATGATAATCAATAAAAATGAAAAAAAATTTTTTTTTAAAAATAGATGAAAAATATAAAAAAATAAGTAAATACCAAGTGGAAAATGAAATGTGTGAAAATTAATAAAAAAATACCGAAAAATAAAATTGCACGTCATGTATAAATACGCATTATTAAGTTGTTTTTCATATTTCCTATTATATTTCCAATTTGAAGCCTGTTGCCAGACACTTTAAGATGTATCATGCCTGTGACCCTAGGGGTTTGAGAGTTTGGGGAATAGATTGTGTACCAAAAAACGTCCGTGGTGGAAATGTCTCAAAGAAACTTGCTCAATTGGAATGTAAATGGATTTGGAAATTGAATACTCTGCGTCCCAATGGTCTTAATGAGTCTCCTGGCTTTTCATCCTTCCTGTAGGCACTTCCCGTGTCAGCATATGCCGTTGTTTTTAATAAGTTTTTAATTTTATTCATTATGAATTGCTAATTTGTAATTATTCATTTTTAGTGTTGTTGCTGTATATATGTGATTAATCATTTTTCACACACAATTTGTAGGCTCGATGGTGATATACCCCTGGACATATAATAGATTAACGATCATCAGGCAGAAAATCTGCCCGTCTAATATACCCTTTACTCTTACCAGTGAGGGATCATAGGAAAGCAGCTACCGCTAAAAAGATTTCGTCCTCCAGGCCGTATCAAATTGAGACGACCTTGACGCGGTGAGTGGCTTACTATGCTTTGGCCAAAATATAAACCAATGTCTCATCCAGCATGGAGGGCAGAGTGCTGGATGTAGTGTGCGATCACATTTGCATTTTCCGGGATTATAAACCTAATCGGGAAACAAGAGGGGAAAGGCAAAACAAACACAACACAAGACAAAGACACACAAATGGATAAAGTAATATATTTGAGGGCAGACTTTTTGTTCCTGTGATGGGAAAAACAATATAAAAAAAGAGAATACCAACTGGAAAGGCCAACTGTACCCTATGTAGCTAGCAGAACCGGTGATGTCCCAATAGGGTGAGGAATGACCAGAGGTTTGGTATGAAGCAAATCTGGAGTACACAGAAAACAAAATGGTGGAGTTTCCTCCACACCACTTTCATTAAAAGAAGAAAAGCAACAGAGCAATAATTAACCTCTATAATGCCCCCCAAAATGCCCGGAGCCCTCATACAGGTTATACTTACCCCGCTCCCTGGCACCCACGTCACTGATGCCCGCACGGCTACCTCTGGGTCTCCCGCAATGCTAGGGAGGATTGTTCCCATCGCAGCCTGGTATTGGCTGCCCCACAACCCCCACTGCCCCCGTTGCGGGGAGATGTAGCGGCAGCCATGCGGACATAAGGAGCAATGCAGGTGTCAGGGAGTGGGGTAAGTATAACCAGTATGAAGGGCCCGGCCATTTTGGGGGGGATTATAGGGGTTGGATAACCCCTTTAAAAGTAAATTACATTAATGCTTATGAAATGTGAAATCTGAGTCACTTCTTTTCGGGGATTCGCATCTCCATCTATCCCTTGGCTGAACTTGATGGAATTATATCTTTTTTCAACCGTATTAATTATGTAACATAAGTCTTCAACCTCTTTCCTCAGGACATAAGTCTTCAGCCCCTTTACTTGGAACATAACTATTTAGCCCCTTTACTCAGGACATACTGTACTGTAAGTCTTCAACCTCTTTCCTCGGGACATAAATCTTCAGCCCCTTTATTATGGACATAAATCTTCAGCCCCTTCACTTAGGACATACGTTTTTAGCCCCTTTACTCGGGACATAAGTCTTTAGCCCCTTTATTATGGACATAAATCTCCAGCCCCTTTAATCAGGACATAAGTTTTCAGCACCTTTACTCGGGGCATAAGTCTTTAGCCCCTTTACTCAGCACATAAGTCTTCAGCCCCTTTACTCAGGACATAAGTCTTTAGCCCCTGTAGGGATGGTATTGGGCTAGTGATAAGCGGCACCTGGTTTCCTTCAGACATGATGCTTAGACATGAAGCCAAAAAGTTCAATCTTGGGTTCATCAAAGCAGAGAATCTTGTTTTTCACAGTCTGAGAGTCCTTTAGATGCTTTTCTACAAACTTCAGGTGACTCTCATGTGTCTTTAGTGGAGAGGATTCTTTGTGGCTGCTCTGCCATAAAGCCCAGATTAGTGAAGGCTGCAGTGATGGTTGACCTTCTTGGTCACCTTTTCACTCGGGACATAAGTCTTCAGTCCATTTACTCAGGACATAAGTCTTCAACCTCTTTCCTTGCGACATAAGTCTTCAACCGCTTTCTTCGGGACATAAGTCTTCAGCCCATTTACTCAGTACATAAGCCTTCAACCCCTTTACTCAGGACATAGGTCTTCAGACCCTTTACTCAGGACATAAGTCTTCAGCCCCTTTACTCGGGACATGTCTTCAGCCCCCAGCATGATGCCTCTGCCACCATGCTTCACTGTAAGGTTGGTATTGGGCTGGTAATAAGCGGCACGTGGTTTCCTCCAGATATGATGCTTAGACATGAGGCCAAAAGGTTGAATCTTGGGTTCATCAAAGCAGAAAATATTGTTTCTCACAGTCTGAGAGTCCTTTAGATGATTTTCTACAAACTTCAGGTGGCTTTCATGTGTCTTTAGAGGAGAGGCTTCTTTGTGGCTGCTCTGCCATAAAGCCCAGATTGGTGGAGGCTGCAGTAATGGTTGACCTTCTTGGTAACCTTTCTTCTGAAGTCCCTTCTCCCTTTCTCTCTCAAAAAAATTCAAAGGGAAGATCCATCTCTCACAAGACTGCCCCCCCCCCCGTCCACGAGATCTCACTTGAGTGAGTGAACGCTTGTGACATCTCGCTCTTCCCAACAGCAAGATGGAGGCAGCCGTTTGAGCCCTATTAGCTGGCTTCTATGACTTTGCTTCAGGACAGGTGAGAAAATGCTAAGCTGTTTACAGAGGGAGGCGCTCCTGCTCTCACTCCATTGGCTCCCTGCCATGGTATCACAGGTTGCTGATGGTTGCCATGGTAGCCAAAGGCCTTAAAAAGACCTCTGAGTCTGAATGTACGGAAGCCTATCAGGCCCAGCCCAAGCCTCTGATAGAAGTACTGTTAGTGTGCAACGGACAGGTACAGGGCAGTGCAATACAGAGGGTACAAGAGGATGTGAGAGATAGTAGAGAGCAGCTCATCAGAAGATGAAGTCTCCTAGAGGGACTAAAATACAAAGTAAAAAAAAGATAATATAAATAATAAAATAAATAAATCAAGCCATTCACTATTCCTTGTAGACACTCCATAAAACTTATTTTCCTGTGCTCCTAACACCCCTCACCTTCCATACGTAGGCCCCCAATACCTGTTTTCCATGTCTGAGCTTTCCTTCCCCCCTGGAAGACATCACATCATCCTGGCAGATCTGGTTACTTTCCTCCCTTCTTGTTTTGCTGAATACATAACTTTATTGATACACAATTCTGGCTGCACTGCACAGAGAGGAGGAGTCACAGGCTGGCCACGCCCCCCCCCCCCCACTTCTCTGCCTGCAGCATACACCCAGACAGAATTCTACTTCTCACTCTGTCTCCTATCAGGTATGTGCCTGATACACAGCCTGCTATGTGTGATACTGCCTGCTGAAGTGTGTATCTAATCCTATCCTGTGTGATACTGCCTGCTGAAGTGTGTATCTAATCCTATCCTGTGTGATACTGTCTGCTGAGCTGTGTATCTAATCCTGTCCTGTGTGATACTGCCTGCTGAGCTGTGTATCTAATCCTCTCCTGTGTGATACTGTCTGCTGAGCTGTGTATCTAATCCTCTCCTGTGTGATACTGTCTGCTGAGCTGTGTATCTAATCCTATCCTGTGTGATACTGCCTGCTGATCAGTGTATCTAATCCTATCCTGTGTGATACTGCCTGCTGAGCAGTGTATCTAATCCTATCCTGTGTGATACTGTCTGCTGAGCTGTGTATCTAATCCTATCTTGTATGATCCTGCCTGCTGAGCTGTGTATCTAATCCTATCCTGTGTGATACTGTCTGCTGAGCTGTGTATCTAATCCTCTCATGTGTGATACTGTCTGCTGAGCTGTGTATCTAATCCTATCCTGTGTGATACAGCCTGCTGAGCTGTGTATCTAATCCTGTCCTGTGTGATACTGTCTGCCGAGCTGTGTATCTAATCCTATCCTGTGTGATACTGTCTGCTGAGCTGTGTATCTAATCCTATCCTGTATGATACTGACTGCTGAGCTGTGTATCTAATCCTATCCTGTGTGATACTGTCTGCTGAGCTGTGTATCCAATCCTATCCTGTGTGATACTGTCTGCTGAGCTGTGTATCTAATCCTATCCTGTATGATACTGACTGCTGAGCTGTGTATCTAATCCTATCCTGTATGATACTGACTGCTGAGCTGTGTATCTAATCCTATCCTGTGTGATACTGTCTGCTGAGCTGTGTGTCTAATCCTATCCTGTGTGATACAGCCTGCTGAGCTGTGTATCTAATCCTATCCTGTGTGATACTGTTGGCTGAGCGGTGTATCTAATCCCATCTTCTATGATACTGCCTGCTGAGCGGTGTATCTAATCCTATCTTCTATGATACTGCCTGCTGAGCGGTGTATCTAATCCTATCTTCTATGATCCTGCCTGCTGAACTGTGTATCTAATCCTATCCTGTGTGATACTGCCTGCTGAGCTGTGCATCTAATCCTATCCTGTGTGATACTGTCTGCTGAGCGGTGTATCTAATCCTATCCTGTGTGATACTGTCTACTGAGCTGTGTATCTAATCCTATCCTGTGTGATACTGCCTGCTGAGCTGTGTATCTAATCCTATCCTGTGTGATACTGTCTGCTGAGCTGTGTATCTAATCCCATCCTGTGTGATACTGCCTACTGAGCTGTGTATCTAATCCTATCCTGTGTGATACTCCCTGCTGAGCTGTGTATCTAATCCTATCCTGTGTGATACTCCCTGCTGAGCTATGTATTTAATCCTATCCTGTGTGATACTGCCTGCTGAGCTGTGTATCTAATCCTATCTTCTATGATACTGCCTGCTGAGCTGTGTATCTAATCCTATCCTGTGTGATACTGTCTGCTGAGCTGTGTATCTAATCCTATCCTGTGTGATACTGTCTGCTGAGCTGTGTATCTAATACTATCCTGTGTGATACTGCCTGCTGAGCTGTGTATCTAATCCTATCCTGTGTGATACAGTCTGCTGAGCTGTGTATCTAATCCTATCCTGTGTGATACTGTCTGCTGAGCCGTGTATCTAATCCTATCCTGTGTGATACTGCCTGCTGAGCTGTGTATCTAATCCTATCCTGTGTGATACAGTCTGCTGAGCTGTGTATCTAATCCTATCCTGTGTGATACTGTCTGCTGTGCCGTGAATCTAATCCTATCCTGTGTGATACTGTCTGCTGAGCTGTGTATCTAATCCTATCCTGTGTGATACTGAGTTCTATGAATTTGAGGACCAGGATAGGACATGTTCTATCTTTTCTGGACCTGACATATGGATATGGAGAGTACATTGATGAAGTCCCTGTGCTCTCCACATCCGTGTGTCAGTTCTGTGACAGATAGAACATTTCCTATTCTGGTCCTCAAAATGCAGATCAAAAACCCATATAAATCAATGGGACTGCAAAAAAAATGTGAATCCCACACGGACAGTATCATTATTTAGTGGATCCGCGACTGCAGACCGCAAAACGTATACAGTTGTGCGCCTGAGCCCTATTACTCATACTGAGCCCCCATAACAGTGACATCCACATGGCCCAATGTGCCATCCACAGTGCCCCAGTGACATCCAGTGCCCCCATGTCCTATCAATAGTGCTCCCATTGCCATCCAAAGTGCCATGTGCCATCCTCATTGCCCCAATGTGCCATCCACAGTTCCACAGTGCCAGTCAGGGCCCCCAGTGAGATCCACAGCATAGCAATCAGCCACTGTGGCCCCAATACATCGCGCTGTGCAGGAGTCAGTACAGGCTTCACGTAGAAGCCTGCACACTGCAGAGAGCGGCCGGCAATCCCGCGCATGCGCGCTAGCTGAATGCTAGTGCGCATGCGCGGAGTGTGAAGACGGCCGGCCGGAGCTTTCTTTTGCAGGAGGCAGTGACGTCATTCATGACGATCTGTCTCCTGCTCAAGAAAGGAAGAGAAAACAGGAAGAGCAGAAGACGGAGACTTACCGGAAGACCAGAAAGCCTGACAGGAGCAGTCACGTGACTAGGAGGCGAATCTTGAAAGGGTTGCGCTGTGGAAGGAAAGTACCAGACCAACATTCTTCCCTTTAGAATTATGCCCCAAATTTAGGGTTAGCCCAGAGAAACCCTTTAAATAACTACTGTTGTGGGGACTGTAAGCTGAAGCTTTCTCTGATGTCAATCTTTGGTTTAAAGTATGTGGTAAAGTTTTCGGCTGAGATAACAGGTGAGCGAACTAGGGGATGGAGAAGAGAGTTAAAAGTGTTAAAAGGTTGTAAGACAGGGACGGTTTGAGAGATGTGAAGTAGGCCTGTGGGCCTGAAAATGAGGAGAGATTGTATGTGGTGAAGTGCTCCTTAGAATAGGACTTCTTCCATCACAGCTCTGCAGGTCTGGAGGCTTGTCTTAGTTAGGCTGGTGGTCAGGCTGGTTTGTCTGGGTTGTCTATTGATTTTTGGGGATTTGTTGTGTATGACGGGGGCGACTGAGTAGAGAGCTGTAGTTATTCTGGTGTTATACTAAGTGGCTAAGTGAATCCTGGAGGGAACATATGGTTGACAGTGGCAGAAGAGAGTCAGAAAGCAAGTGAAAGTTGAGATGCTTAAGGTTCCTGCGAGAGTGTGCTAGTGTGTGGACTGGGGCAGCAGCGGAAGAGACCAGTAAACATGAGCAGGTTGTGATTGGATAGGGGAAGAGGCGAATTAGAAAGGTTAGAAAGGGAGCAGAGGCGGGTAAAGATAAGATCTAGTGTGTGACCTTCTCTGTGGGTGGGAGTGGAGGACCACTGTGAGAGGCCAAAGGATGAAGAGGCAGCTGAGTGGCAAATGTCAATGGGGATGTTGAAGTCATCCATGATAATAGTGGGGATGTGGGCAGAAAGAAAGTGTAGGAATCAGGTGTTGAATTGGTGAAAAAAGATAGTGTTTGGGCCTGTTGGGGCCGTAGATGACAGCAACTTGGAGGTTGGAGGAAGAGTAGATGCAGACAGAGTGTACTTCGAATGAAAGAAACATAATGGAGGGAGACATTGGAGTTGGGCTGTAGGAGCAGTTGTCTGATAAGAGAAGAAGACCAACATCTCCACCATGTTTGCTGCTGGGATGTGAGTAAAATGAAATCCGCTATAAGAGAGTGCAGCAGGGGAGGCAGAGTCAGAGGGTTTCAGCCAGACCCTGGCTGAAACCCTCTGAAGGAGGGAAGGAAAGTTTGTGAGAGATGAAAAGGTCATGAATGTTGGAGAGTTTATTGCAAACTATAATGCTCCTACAAGAGGGACCAAGGGAGCATGGGTCAGGGGAAACAGGGGTCAGAGGGAGCAGGGGTCAGGGGGAAACAGGGATCAGAGGGAAATAGGGGTGAGTGGGAAACAGGGACATGGGGAGCAGGTGTCAGGGAGAAACAGGGACAGGGGGAGCAGGGGTCAGGGTGAAGAATGGACAGGAGGCCAGGATTTACAGATATATCACCAGTAGTAAGGAGAAGCAGAGGAAGTCTTAGTAGTTAAGAGCAGGAAAGGGCATGAGGCGGCTATGTATTTCTAAAGAGAAGCTTGTATGATAAGGATCAGATCTGAGGAGAAGCTCAGATGAGAGGGTAAGATGGGGGGAGAGATGAATAGGTATTTCCTGGATTTGGGAGAATTTTAGGAAGTGGAAGACAATAGGAGTGAAGATTGTGAGAAGCTGGAACATTGTTTACACTGACTATGTCTTTACACATGACAACGATTTAGCAGATTGTCGGGAAGGAACGCTTCCTTCCTGACAATCTGCTGATCGCTGGTGGAGGAGACATATTTACATGCTGCAATCTCCTCCACAGTATGGGGAGCAGTGACCGCTAATGCCATCGCTCGCCCCCATACTGTCTCATTGTTTCTCGGCACGATCTGCCACCGGTAAATGAAGATAATTTGTGCTGAGCAAGTTTCGCTCGTTCATCGGGTAATCGGCGGTGCATTTACACCGCCAGGTCATCGCTAACGAGCGTTACTAGTAACTAGTGATGAGTGAAGCTTTGGATGCTATATCTGAAGTCTTTTCATTCATAACGTCGCTTTAATGCACGGATCCGTTGTTCCGTTTTTGAGTTCCGTTGTGTTTCCGTTTCCTTTCCGTTTTTCCGTTCCGTTTTTTCCGTATGGCATATACAGTATACAGTAATTACATAGAAAAAATTGGGCTGGCCATAACATTTTCAATAGATGGCTCAGAAAAAACGGAACGGAAACGGAAGGCATACGGATGCATTTCCGTATGTGTTCCGTTTTTTTTTGCGGACCCATTGACTTGAATGGAGCCACGACCCGTGATTTACGGCCAAATATAGGACAAGCTCTATCTTTCAACGGAACGGAAAAAACGGAAATACGGAAACGGAATGCATACGGAACACATTCCGTTTTTTTTGCGGAACCATTGAAATGAATGGTTCCGTATACGGACCGTATACGGAAAACAAAAAAACGGCCCGTACACCCGCAAAAAAAACGTTCATGTGAACTAGGCCTTACTGATCACACAGGCATTACATCATCACTCCCCCTCCACTGCTGAGCTCCGCCCCCTCCTGCACTGATCACATGACGGTGACATCATCCCAGGTCCTTCTCTACCACTTCTCTCCACTGCTGAGCTCCGCCCCCTGCACTGATCACATGACAGTGACATCATCCCAGGTCCTTCAGCTCTTGCAGTGCAGCAGATACAGAGCAGGTCCTGGTCGGTAGTCACTGCTGTGGTGTCTGGAGCCTCTTCTTCTCTCTGGTATCAGCCATTTCTCCAGAATCCCCCTTTATCCCCGGTGCTGGGGGCTCTGAGAAGCGGGGTCTCTCCAGGAGCAGTAAGTGCGGTTCTGGATCTCACTAATGCTCTTGTCCCTGGAGGATTTCCAGCCTCTCCTCTCCTCATAAAGGCGCCTGCAGTACTAGAAGCCTCCAGCTCCTCCAGTTCTCTCCTCTTCTCCTGAATGACCACCAAGGATGGACAGGAAGGAGATCAGCAGAAGAATATTAGACTTCACCTTCGAGATCATCTCCCTGCTGAGCGGAGAGGTAAACTTTTCTAGATTTCTCTCCTCTTTATTGTATTCTGTAACAAGTCAGACATCGGGAAGGAGAATCCATCATAGGAAGTGATAGGAAGAGTCCAGGGTCCTGGAGAACGGCCTCCAGACCTTCCAAGTGACGGAGAACCTGAAGATCAGCCACCAGTATGGTCAGTGATGGATCATGGAGACCAATAGTCATGTTGTAGGAGCCATGAGAAGGTAAGTAGGCACGTTGTACCCAGGAGGAGAGGAAGCAGAGGAGGAGATGGCCGGAGTGTGGCCTGGAGGGAGGATTTCTACCACTAGTCTGACATCTAGATGATACTGGACTATAACAAGGAGGCCTCCACTACGTCTAGAGGAAAGAAGGTTTCTCCACCAACATAGAAGAGGAGTCTTTACTGTAAGAGCAATGAGGGGATTCTCTAGAAGAGTCCAGAAGGAGCCTGGAGGTCTGGAGGATAAGAATATTCCAGCTTCTAGTGACTAGATTACTGGAGATGGGGCCATGATCCAGGGAGGGATTCTGAGTGTAGATCTGGAGTCAGGAAGGAATTTCTTTCCCTAAGTGTCTCTCTCCATCCACAGGATTACACCATAGTGAAGAAGACATCAGGGGTGACTCCCATCATCCATGAGTCTGGAGGGTGGAGCAGGACCCCCATCACAGAGCCTCCCCCCCTGATACATGAGCAGAAGATCCTAGAACTCACCCACAAGATGATGGAGCTGCTGACTGGAGAGGTGACACTGCTGGGAATGCTGGGAAATTCTCCAGTAACAGCACTGGAGGGGTCTGGGTGATGACGGTGTCATTGTGTTGTCAGGTTCCTGTAAGGTGTCAGGATGTGGCGGTCTATTTCTCCATGGAGGAGTGGGAGTATGTAGAAGGACACAAGGATCTGTACAAGGAGGCCATGATGGAGGCTCCCCGGCCTCTGACATCACCAGGTAAGAAGAGACGAGGTGAGAAGAGGCCGTGTTAGAGCCTCAGTCCGGTCATGTGCTGTGTGTACACGTGTGTAATGACATGTAATGTAGGAGCTCCACATGTTATTCTCCGGTCACATCACGTTAGAGCCTACATTTACCGTATACATCACACTTCTCCATAGGCTCCATCCCCCTGACAGATATAGTGTCCTCTTGGCCTCCATCGGCCGGTACAGTAGATGACACTATTCTATACAGAGGATCCTGCAGGAAAACCTGCGCCGTGCCGTATACATGGGGCTTATGGGTGACGTCTGCCCCTGTGTGACTATATAGAATGATAGGACTGTACAGGGGAGATGTCACCTCCTTCTATCAGAGATCAACGTTAGGAAACCCTCCTGATATCTACCTCTGATGGAAGGCTCAGACGTGGTGTGAGCACATCCTTATTCCAGTAGTTCTCCTCCCTTCATGTCTGGGATCCTCTAGTCACTCCACAAGCAGAGAAGACACAAGGTGCTATATGTGACTGGAGGAGAAGGTGGGATCACCGGGCTCTTCTCTCTCCTCCTCCAGTTTGTGGTCCTATCAGAGCGGACATGTGTCTTCTAGCAGTAGATGTACGGCCGGAGTGTTCTAGCTGCGGAGGCTCCACAATATGTCATGGGCTCCGTTTTCTCTTACTGTGAGGATCTGCTCCAGAATACATAGGAGTGGGGTGACATGGGGGGTGCAGATGAATCAGGCAGCCTGAGGGGGTGACAGACGTCCCTGATCAGCGGGCGATGCCTGAGCTCCACACACATGTTCCTCGCTTTACTGTGCTGCTTCATTAGGGTGTGTTCACACATGGCAAATTTGTTGTAGAGGTTTCCTCTCCTGAAATCCATCCCATATATGTGAATGTGGATGTTCCTGCAGCAGGGGATGGATATGGTGGTGGAGGCTATTGACAGCCTTGTTTGTTGAGTCCTATTTATACACAACTGGTGCAGATTTTGTTAAACAGCTGCCTTCTCTCCTTGGGGCCCAGGATTGGATGTAAATCTGATCCCGGCTGTGTAGCTGCTCAGAAGACGCTGTGGACAATAATAACTGCTTTATCTGAGAAGTATTTTAGTCTGTTATGTTGGGCTAATATTTTGGTTTAATACTTGTGATTCCTTTCTTTGATTTGGTTTTCTTTGTCTACTTTTAGGACGTGTGTGCAAATCTGATGTAGCTTTAGATCGGATTCTTGCAGAAATATTGAAAATTCTGAAAGGTTCACAAACTTTCATGCACCACTGTATATTTCTGTTTTCTGTTGGATCCATTTCTGATTTTGGCCACCATAATAGAAAGGTTGTAAATTAATCTACTTGGTGGTTTAAAAAAGAAAATCACTAAACCTTTGTTTTACTCCTAACAGAACATCACAGTAAGAACTCTGGAGGAACCTTCATGTTATCGCTAGATCATATAGTAGAAGATGAAGATATCAAGCAGCACTCTTCAGGAATAAACCTCGTTACCTGTAATGTACATCCAGGACTTCACAGAACAGATCTGTCATATAATCCTCCTGATCATGAGGAACCTTCTCCTGACCAATCACAGATTGTTACCACAAGTCCCGGGCAGAAAGAGAGTAAAAGATTTCAGTGTGCGGAATGTGGAAAACAATTTGCACATCACTCCAGCCTTTTTGCTCACAGTAGAATGCACACAGGAGAGAAGCCATTTTCCTGTTCGACATGTGGAAAATGTTTTATATATAGATCAAAACTTGTTACACATGAGAAGTTTCACGCAGGAGAGAAGCCGTATGCATGTTCAGAATGTGGGAAAGGTTTTACACAAAAGTCAGATCTTATTACGCACCAGAGAATTCACACAGGAGAGAAACCATTTTCATGTTCAGAATGTGGGAAAGGTTTTATTACTAATCACCACCTTAAGCTTCATCTGCGAATTCACACAGGAGAGAAACCATATTCATGTTCAGAATGTGGGAAATGTTTTAATTATAAATCACTTCTTCATACACATGAAAGAACCCACAGAGGAGATAAGCCATTTTCATGTTCGGAATGTGGGAAATGTTTTATCAGCAAAGACAAGCTCAAGCTTCATCAGAAAAGTCACACAGGAGAGATGCCGTATTCATGTTCAGAATGTGGGAAATGTTTTACCCAAAAGTCAGACTTAATTACACATGACAGAATTCACACAGGAGAGTAACCATTTTCATGTTCAGAATGTGGAAGATGTTTTATTACTAAACACCACCTCAAGCTTCATCAGAAAATTCACACAGGAGAGAAGCCATATTCATGTTCAGAATGTGGAAAATGTTTTACAGATAAATCACGTCTTCATAAACATGAAAGAAGTCACATAGGAAAGAAGCCATTTAAATGTTTAGAATGTGGAAAATGTTTTACTCATAAGTCAGATCTCATTGCACATGAGAGAAGTCACACAGGGGAGAGGCCCTTTTTATGTTCAGAATGTGGGAAAGGTTTTATTTCTAAACACAACCTCAAGGTTCATCAGAGAATTCACACAGGAGAGCAGCCGTATTCATGTTCAGAATGTGAAAAATGTTTTAATTCTAAACATAGTCTCAAGATTCATCAGAGGTATCACACAGGAGAAAAGCCATATTCATGTTCAGAATGTGAAACATTTTTTACAAATAAATCAGATCTTGTTAGACATGAAAAAAATCACACAGGAGAGAAGTGATGTTAATTCGGTATATATGAAAAATAAAAAATGTTTTACAGAATTCATATTCTTGTTTACTCTGAGGACGACTATGTGTAACATATAGAAACTTCTCATATATTCATATTTTCGCAAATTTGATATTGTTTTCTTGATTGTGAAAAATCGACAATGTAATATTCGCGTAATTCGCACGAAATACAGGCGTGGGTCACTTTTGCTACATTTTTCAAGCTGCTAGAAGTTTCCTGAGACTGGAGAAAATGGTTGGCACAGCAGAACATCAAAAATGGCTTTGTATGCAGTTAGAGCGCTGCAATATATTCACAATTGCGCTAATGGGCACTAATGATGCGAATACTTTGGCGCAATACATGAAACTTCACATTTTAGCAGGTAACATAATAACATAGTACATAAGGCCGAAAAAAGACAATTGTCCATCCAGTTCGGCCTGTTATCCTGCAATCTAGATGTATGTATGGACAGCAGAACCTATCACACTACCTAACATACTGCACTGCAACATCTACACTATATCGGGATATAACCTACACTGACTACATCTCCCACAATCTGTATTATATATATCAGCTAACTATCTATCTACTGTAGTGTGGAAAGCACAGAGCACAGCAATGACACTGCTGTCTCTATCATAACTTTAAAAAAAAACTGTGGAAAATGGCTGCTGGGGAGGTTCTTAGAATATTCGAAATTACGAATATATATCACTATATTCTAAATATTCGTGAATTCTCAACGTGCCGATATTCGCGATTCGAATATTCGCGCCCAACACTAGTCAGCAATATGGTAGAGAGAGAAGAGGCAGGTTGAGAAGCCTCTGTATGTTACAAATAGCTGCCATCATAGTATAGTACACGGTGAAGACAGGCAGTCAGTAATTCTAAGAGTGCTGCAATGGAGACACTTTCCAGGCTAATAAAATACACACCTTTCCCTAATAAATTATATTACAAAAATTATTAAAATCATTGTCCCCACGCAATAATAAAAGATAAACTGAAATGGCAGGTACACGTTAAGGCTGGATTCACACGGTGGAGTAATAGAGCAGACTAGGTGCAGTTTTACCTGGAAAATCACTTGGCCATTAGCAATCAATAAAAACCAGACTGATTTGTGGTAAAACTTCTTGTCGGGAGGAAACAGATTCTTCAAACGAAGCAGAGGTCAGAAGAAAGGTGAAATAAAAGTAAAAGAAGAAATAGGCGAGCTGTGGTGTCATATCTGGCCTAAGAGACTGTCGGAGAGTTCTGGATGTGTTGTTAGAAAATTGGGGTTTGTTCCTATAAAACAGATTGAGAACTGAAAACTTTTTGTCTAATTTTTATTGTATTTTACTATATGTTTCCAGAAGATTGGGACTAGAAATGTATTTCTATGATGTGGATATGGTCAAGCACTGCAGGAGGTGCGGTATCCCCGTTGTGCTTCACCAAGAGAGTCCGTTTGATCCGGAAACTACATCTAATACAGTCCTGATCAAAAGTTTAAGACCACTTGAAAAATTGCAAAAAAACATATTTAGCATGGCTGGATCTTAACAAGGTTCCAAGTAGAGCTTCAACATGCAACAAGAAGAAATGGGAGTGAGACAAAACATTTTTTGAGCATTCAATTTACCGTATTTTTCGCTTTATAAGATGCACTTTTTCCCCCCCAAAAGTGGGGGGGAAATGGCCCTGCGTCTTATAAAGCGGATACTTCTCTGGCCACTATGCTGCACAGCGCGGCCAGCGAAGTATCAGTGTGGAGGGAGGAGGCGGGGATACTCATGGCGGGGCCCGGTGCAGTGACTCTACTCTAATACACTGGGCCCTGCAACTGTTAAATACATTCAATCTGATCTATATCTAAATGTATATGCTCTGTTCGGTACTTACTGCCTGCCGCAGCTCCCTCTGTCATGCGCCGCCTGCCTTTTCATTCATAAAGGGAGATAAGCAGGCAGGCGGTGCATGAGGAGGGAGCTGGGGCAGGCGGCGCATGACTGAGGGAGCTGCGGCAGGTGGCGCATGACCAAGGGAGCAGCTGGTCTGCGCCATCTTAATGCTAAACTTACGGTACTAGAGTAAGTACCGAACAGAGCGTATACATTTAGATATAAATCGGATTGAATGTATTTAACAGTTGCGGGGCCTGGTGTATTAGAGTAGAGTCACTGCACCGGGCCCCGCCATGAGTGTCCCCGCCTCCTCCCTCCACACTGATGCATCTGATGGGGGATCTGTAGATGACACTTATGGGGATCTGTGGATGACACTTATGTCATCCACAGAGCCCCATAAATGTCATCCACAGATCCCCCATCAGTGTCATCCACAGATCCCCCATCAGTGTCATCCACAGATCCCCCCCATAACAGTGCGTCATCCACAGATCCCCCCATAACAGTGCGTCATCCACAGATCCCCCCATAACAGTGCGTCACCCACAGATCCCCATAACAGTGCGTCATCCACAGACCACCATTAGTTCAAAACCTACCAAAAGCGCATCTTTTGGTTCAAAATATTTTTTTCTTATTTTCCTCCTCCAAAACCTAGGTGCGTCTTATCATCAGGTGCGTCTTATAAAGCGAAAAATACGGTAATGAAAACAACGAATAAACTGAAACAGGCTGTTTTTCAACTGATCAAAAGTTTAGGACCACACCTCCCCAAAAAAAACTAAACCCCCCAAAAACAGAAATCAAAAAAAGCACCACAGACCATTATGGCGCCCCCTCCACTTTGGTGCGTAGAAAACATCTCAGGTGGGATCTGCTTGTCATGCAAGTAACGTTGGGGACCATCAAGGTTACATTTTTTTCTCATCAGAGAATAAAACTTTCTTCCACCTTTGAATGTCCCATGTTTGGTGCTCTCTAGCAAAGTCCGAAAGAGCAGTTCTGTGGCGTTCAAGGAGACGAGGTCTTTGAAGACGTTTTTTGTTTTTGAAGCCCTCCAGTCTCAGATGCCGTCTGATGGTTATCGGGCTGCAGTCATCACCAGAAAGGGCCTTAATTTGGGTCGAGGATCATCCAGTGTCTTGACAGACAGTCAATTGGATCCTCCGGCTCAGTGCTGGTGAAATTTTTTTGGGTCTTCCACTTGACTTTTTTGTTCCATAACCCTCAGGATCATTTAAGAAATTCCAAATGACTGTCTTACTGCGTCCCACCTCAGCAGCGATGGCGGCTGTGAGAGACCCTGCTTATGAAGTTCAACAACCCGACCACGTTCAAAAAGGGAGAGTTTTTTTGCCTTTGCCATCACAACGTGTGACTACCTGACAGAAAATGACAATGAATCCACATCTTTGGACAGATTTGGCCTTTTAAAGGCATGTGGTCCTAAAATTTGGATCAGCTGAAAAAACAGCCTGTTTCAGTTTAATCGTTATTTTCAATTAATTTAATGCTCAAAAAATGTTTTGTCTCACTCTCATTTCTTCTTGTTGCATGTTGAAGCTCTACTTGTAACCTTGTTAAGATCCATCAATGTAAAATATGATTTTTTAAAATTTTTAAGTGGTCTTAAACTTTTGATCAGGACTGTATATATGAGACTTTTCAGCTGCTTGTGATAGATTACGTAGACAAAACTTTAATATAGACAGCACTTTAGGTGATTAACCCCTTCAGGAGATATTGATTTTTCACCTTCCTGACACAGTCAAATTTTATATGTATTTGTGGTAATAACTTTGGAATGCTTTTACTTATCCAAGCCATTCTGAGATCTTCTCGTGACACATTATACTTCATATTCGTGGTACATATGAGTCAATATGTTTTAACTTTACTTATAAAGAAAAATCCCAAATTTATGGAAAATTGGAAAGAAATTTGCTAATTTCGCTGCTTTTAAGACAGTAATTAGCCCTGATAAAATAGTTATTCATTAACATTCACCATATACTGTATGTCTGTATGTTTATATTGTCACCATTTTGTCATTTTATTTCTCTTCAGACGTTAGAAGGCAGTTATGAAGTCAGTTTGTGTGGCTTACATAGTAGAAACCACCCATAAATGACCCCATTTTAGAAACTACACCACTCAAACTATTCAAAACTGATTTTACAAACTTTTTTTTAAACCCTTTACGTTTTACAAGAATTAAAGGAACATGGAGGTGAAATTTCACGATTTCACATATTTTTTTGCAGATTTTCCTTTTAAACCCATTCCTATAAGGCAGTAAGAGTTAACAGGAAAACAAACCTCAATATCTATTACCATGATTCTGCAGTTTACAGAAACCCCCCCAATATGTTGTCGTAAACTGCTGTATGGGCACACGGCAGGCCTCAGAAGGGAAGAAGCACCATGCTGTTTTTGGAGGGTAGCTTTTAATGGAATGATTTTCGAGCACCATGTCACATTCAAAGAGACCCTAAGGTACCCATACAGTAGAAACCCCAAAAAACTGACCCCATTTTGGAGACTACACCCCTCAAGGTATACATTAAGGGGTGTAGTGAGCATTTTGATGTCACAGATATGTTGCAGAAATGAATGCACAGCAGACCGTGCAAAGTGAAAATTGCAATTTTATTCCACACCTATTGCATGCAGTGCCCAGCGTGTACCATCTAAGACTCACCACACCCCTTTAATTGATAGGCGCATTCTGCTGGGTATTGAAATGCCACAAATATGGATGTAAACTGCTGTTTGGGTGCTACTCAGGGTTCAGAAGAAAAAGAGCACCATTTGGCTTTTGCAGCGCAGATTTTGATGGAACGGTTACGTTGCTATTGATCAGCCTCTGGGGACCAGTGCAGCCATTATCTGACAACCATATGTTTTTTAATTCTCTCTCAACAGAGCTGTGTCAGGACTCATTTTTTGCAGCATGAGTTGTCATTATCATTGGTTCTATTTTGCAGTACATATGACTGTTTGACTTTTTATTCAACTTTTTTGGAAACAGGATGAATAAAAGGCGGCAACTCTGCCATCGCTTTTTGTGTCTTGTTATTGTGGCGTACACCGTGCAGGAAAAATTATGTTATCTGCTGGTCAGTATGATTACAGAGATATTATATATATTTTTTTTTACCTTTTACCATTTTTGCACAAAGCATTTTTAAAAAAAATCCTGTTTTTGTGTCCCCATTTTCTGACAGCCATATTTTTTTAAATTTTTCTGCCGATCGTCTTGTGTGGGGGATTGTTTTTAGTGGGATGAGTTGATGTTTTGATTGGTACTATTTTGGGGTACATTGTACTTTTTAATTGCTCACTATTACACTTTTTGTAAGGCAACGTGATCAAAAAGTTGCTATTTTGGAACAGTTTTAATTTATTTATTACAGGGTAGATCATGTGATATAGAGCCGGTCGTTGTGGACATGGCGATACCTAATATGTCTTTTTTTCTTTTCTTTTTTTTTATTGTATAAACCTGGTTGAGGGCAAAGGGTACTTTTTTTTTACTTGAAACTTTTTATTCTTGTCCCACTGTGAGACATCAACTTTTCAGGGTTTGATCCCTTTTTTCTATGCAGTATAGCACACGCTGAATTGTACTGCATTGAGTTTGTCAGTGTATTACACCGACAGCCTGCCTAAGCCTCTGTAGCTGGAAGGCCTGTGAAAGGATTCGGGTGTCATAGCAGCCATTGGGCCCTCCGTCTTCGCAGCACGGGGACCTGATGGGGTGAAGGAGGGAGCCTCCTCCCTCTGCAAAGACCATAGATGTTGCAGTGAGCTTTGATAGAGGCATCTAATGGGTTAATGTGCCGTGTCCAGCGATGCTGGCAGATGCAGCCAGGACCCTTGATCGAGCAGACGCTGTTTCCGTGCCCGCTGGATCAACTTTGGGAAGTCACTACCCGTTGTGCTGTAAATGTACGCCGCAAGTCAGGACGGGGTAAAGAAAGTGGGTGCAAACACCCCAGGGGTGAGGTCCAGCCCCCACAAGCGGATGATCAAAAGTACTATAGAAATGGAGACGGCACTCCCAAGTGCTAGACGAAGTGCACATTTATATAGAAAGTAGTGACGTCATCAAATGAGTCTCTCCATTAACCCCAATGACATCATGGAGGTCAAAGCACTAGCCAATGGGAACACTGACCCAGATGAAGAATAATGTATATGGAGAAGCAGAGGCGTCTGATATTACATCGTAAAGAGTCAATGTGTCCAGGGGGCGTAACACAATGTTGTCAGTCCACTGCCCGTACTCAGCGGCTGCGCAGTGTGATGGAGAGATCAGACAGCGCCGACCCTACGGGGTGACCTATGGTCTCAGGTTAGTTAGGTCTTATATAATTGTCTATATTTGCCGTTACATTTTTACAGAAGATCCTTAAAGGAGTTCTCCGGGAATTAAGAAAATGAAAATACTTAAAGGGGTTGGCCACTATATAAGTTCTTTCGACTATATAGTGGGAGGTAGGGTAAAAAAGAATTTCCTAATATACTTTCTAAAAAAAATCCGAATGGTAATGTTTTTATAATGAGCCCTGCCCCCTCAGCCCCACTCTGCGTGCAGCCAGTTCATTCATGGCTGCACGCGACATGGAGGAGCTTTAGAGAAAGCTTGTCCATGGCTTTATTCTAACTGCACATGTGCTGCTTTTTGTAATAAGAGCAGCGCATGCCTAGTCTGCCCCTGCCACTGGCGTGCTTCCTGCTCCAACTCTGTCTCGCAAGGGGGGACTCCTCTTTGATCATGCAGACTGTTAGTAACAGCTGGTTCTTAGCAAAGGAGCACTCCGGCAGCTCTTAACGCCCCTCAATGCCAAAATACATTGCTGCTGATTGAGGACCTGCACCTCTAGTAGCCAGAGACAGTGGGAGGTTGTTAAGGGGCTTATGTGTAAGGGACGCCAACTGTTTCAACCCTGAACAGAAGCCTTAAGGAATGGGCTCATTTTCACCTTAAGGACCAGGCCATTTTTTGCAAATCTGACATGTGTCAATTTATGTGGTTATAACTTTAAAACACTTTGACTTATCCAGGCCATTCTGAGAATGTTTTTTCATCACATATTGTACTTCATGACACTGGTAAAATGGAGTAAAAAAAAATTCTTTTTTATTTATAAGAAAATAAAAAATGTACCCAAAAATTTGAAAAATTAGCAAATTTCCAAGTTTCAATTTCTGTACTTCTATAATACATAGTAATACCTACAAAAAAAGTTATTACTTTACATTCCTCATATGTCTACTTAATGTTTGGATCATTTTGGGAATGACATTTTATTTTTTGGGGACGTTAGAAGGCTTAGAAGTTTAAAAGCAAATCTTGAAATCTTTCAGAAATTATCAAAAACCCACTTTTTAAGGACCAGTTCAAGTCTGAAGTCACTTTGTGAGGCTTACATAATAGAAACCACCCAAAAATGACCCCATTCTAGAAACTACACCCCTCAAGGTATTCAAAACAGATTTTACAAACGTCGTTAACCCTTTAGGTGTTCCACAAGAGTTAATGGCAAATGGAGATAAAATTTCAGAATTTCGATTTTTTGGCAAATTTTCGATTTTTTCCAGTAACAAAGCAAGGGTTATCAGCCAAACAAAACTCAATATTTATTGCCCTGATTCTGTAGTTTGCAGAAACACCCCATTTGAGGTCATAAACTACTGTATGTGCACACGGTAGGGCATAGAGGGAAAGGAGCGCTGTGTGGTTTTTGGAAGGCAGATTTTGCTGGACTGGTTTATTTACACCATGTCCCATTTGAAGCCCCCCTGATGCACCCCAAGAGTAGAAACTCCATAAAAGTGACCCCATCTAATAAACTACACCCCTCAAGGTATTCAAAACTGATTTTACAAACTTTGTTAACCCTTTAGGTGTTCCACAAGAGTTATTGGCAAATGGAGATAAAATTTTAGAATTTAAATTTTTGGGCAGATTTTCAATTTTAATAAATTTTTTCTAGTAACAAAGCAAGGGTTAACAGCCAAACAAAACTCTATATTTATTGCCTTGATTCTGTAGTTTACAGAAATGCCCCATATGTGGTCGTAAACTGCTGTATGACCAAACGGCAGGGCGCACAAGGAAAGGAACGCCATATGGTTTCTGGAAGGCAGATTTTGATGGCCTTTTTTTTTTTGTACACCATGTCCCATTTGAAAAAACTCCAAAAAAGTGACCACATTTTGGAAACTACGGGATAAGGTGGCAGTTTTGTTGGTACTATTTCAGGGTACATATGATTTTTGGTTGCTCTATATTACACTTTTTGTGAGGCAAAGTAACAAAAAATAGAAATTCTAAAATTTCATCTCCATTTGCCATTAACTCTTGTGGAACACTTAAAGGGTTAACAAAGTTTGTAAAATCAGTTTTTTTGAGGGGTGTAGTTTCTTAAATGGGGTCACTTTTTGGAGTTTCTACTCTAGGGGTATATCAGGGGGGCTTCAAATGGGACATGGTGTAAATAAACCTGTCCAGCAAAAACTGCCTTCCAAAAACCTTATGGTGTTCCTTTCCTTCTGCGCCCTGCCATTTCTGTAAACTACAGAATCAGGGCAATAAATATTGAGTTTTGTTTAGCTGTTAACCCTTGCTTTGTTATGGGAAAAAATGGATTTGAATGGAAAATCTGCCAAAAAATAGCTGTTTTGACACCGTTTTTATTTTTTATTATTTACAACGTTCATCTGACAGGTTAGATCATGTGCTATTTTTATAGAGCAGGTTCTTATGGACGTGGCGATACCTAATATGTATACCTTTTATTTATTTAGGTTTTACACAATAATATCATTTTTGAAACAAAAAAAAATCATGTTTTAGTGTCTCCATAGTCTGAGAGGTTGGGTATCATTTTTGCGGGATGAGATGACTTTTAGATTGGGGTGCATATGACTTTTTGATCGCTTGCTATTACACTTTTTGTGATGTAAGGTAACAAAAAAAATAGCTTTTTTTGACACCGTTTATTATATACACTGCTCAAAAAAATAAAGGGAACACAAAAATAACACATCCTAGATCTGAATTAATTAAATATTCTTCTGAAATACTTTACATGACAACAAAATCACACAAAAATAAAAAAATGGAAATCAAATTTTTCAACCCATGGAGGTCTGGATTCGGAGTCACACTCAAAATTAAAGTGGAAAAACACACTACAGGCTGATCCAACTTTGATGTAATGTCCTTAAAACAAGTCAAAATGAGGCTCAGTAGTGTGTGTGGCCTCCACGTGCCTGTATGACCTCCCTACAACGCCTGTGCATGCTCCTGATGAGGTGGCGGACGGTCTCCTGAGGGATCTCCTCCCAGACCTGGACTAAAGCATCTGCCAACTCCTGGACAGTCTGTGGTGCAACGTGACGTTGGTGGATAGAGCGAGACATGATGTCCCAGATGTGCTCAATTGGATTCAGGTCTGGGGAACGGGTGGGCCAGTCCATAGCATCAATGCCTTCATCTTGCAGGAACTGCTAACACACTCCAGCCACATGAGGTCTAGCATTGTCTTGCATTAGGAGGAACCCAGGGCCAACCGCACCAGAATATGGTCTCACAAGGGGTCTGAGGATCTCATCTCGGTACCTAATGGCAGTCAGGCTACCTCTGGCGAGCATATGGAGGGCTGTCCGGCCCTCCAAAGAAATGCCATCCCACACCATTACTGACCCAATGCCAAACCGGTCATGCTGGAGGATGTTGCAGGCAGCAGAACGTTCTCCACGGCGTCTCCAGACTCTGTCACGTCTGTCACATGTGCTCAGTGTGAACCTGCTTTCATCTGTGAAGAGTACAGGGCGCCAGTGGCGAATTTGCCAATCTTGGTGTTCTCTGGCAAATGGCAAACGTCCTGCACGGTGTTGGGCTGTAAGCACAACCCCCACCTTTGGACGTCAGGCCCTCATATCACCCTCATGGAGTCTGTTTCTGACCATTTGAGCAGACACATGCACATTTGTGGCCTGCTGGAAGTCATTTTGCAGGGCTCTGGCAGTGCTCCTCCTGTTCCTCCTTGCACAAAGGCGGAGGTAGCGGTCCTGCTGCTGGGTTGTTGCCCTCCTACGGCCTCCTCCACGTCTCCTGATGTACTGGCCTGTCTCCTGGTAGCGCCTCCATGCTCTGGACACTACGCTGACAGACACAGCAAACCTTCTTGCCACAGTTCGCATTGATGTGCCATCCTGGATAAGCTGCACTACCTGAGCCACTTGTGTGGGTTGTAGACTCCGTCTCATGCTACCACTAGAGTGAAAGCACCACCAGCATTCAAAAGTGACCAAAACATCAGCCAGGAAGCATAGGAACTGAGAAGTGGTCTGTGGTCACCACCTGCAGAACCACTCCTTTATTGGGGGTGTCTTGCTAATTGCCTATAATTTCCACCTGTTGTCTATCCCATTTGCACAACAGCATGTGAAATTGATTGTCACTCAGTGTTGCTTCCTAAGTGGACAGTTTGATTTCACAGAAGTGCGATTGACTTGGAGTTACATTGTGTTGTTTAAGTGTTCCCTTTATTTTTTTGAGCAGTGTATATTTTTTTTACAGTGTTCACCTGAGGGGTTAGGTCATGTGGTATTTGTATAGAGCAGGTTCTTACGGACGTGACAATATTTAATATGTATAATCTTTTTTTTATTTATTTAGGTTTTACACAATAATATCATTTTGAAACAAAAATAGTGTCTCCATAGTCTGAGAGCCATATTTTGTTTTTTCATTTTTGGGGCGATTGTCTTATGTAGGGTATTGCAAGAAAGTTTAGACTGGCATATTCTTATACATAATCATAGTCATGGGTGCACATCCATAAGGCAAACATAATAAGTAAATAAAATAATAATGGCTGCACACACATATAAGCAGTAAAGCTGAGAAATGGGGATCATTCTAAATTCAAGTGGTACTATACCTACTATTGCACCCATGACTATGATTATGTATAAGAATATGCCAGTCTAAACTTTCTTGTAATATTTATCTGAGGGTGGCGCCTTTTTTAGACTGAGCACACGCCCATCTACCTGGAGCTTCTGAGCAAAGTACAAATGAAGCTGGTTCCTTCACTGCCCTGATAATGTGGACTTGGATAAGTCCAAGAGAGGCGGTATATTAGTGATAGGGACCCATCCGCGGAAGCCACCTTGACGCGTGGTGGATGGGCCCGACACAAGTTTGATCAAAATGTGCGCTAAGAGCTTCCATTGATTCCAATAGTAGGTATAGTACCACTTGAATTTAGAATGATCCCCATTTCTCAGCTTTACTGCTTATATGTGTGTGCAGCCATTATTATTATTATTTTTTTTATGTCTTATGTAGGGTATTATTTTTTGCGGGATGAGGTGACGGTTATATTGGCACCATTTTGGGGGGCATACACCTTTTTGATTGCTTGGTGTTGCACTTTTAGTGACAAAACCAATGTTTTTTTTGCACAGTTTTTATTTTATTTTTTTGACAGTGTTCACCTGAGGGGTTATGTCATATGATATTTTTATAGATCTGGTCGTAACGTGGTCGGACGTGGCGATACCTAATATGTATACCTTTTTTTTTATTTATTTAGGTTTTACACAATAATATCATTTTTGAAACCAAAAAAAATCATGTTTTAGTGTCTCTATAGTCTGAGAGTCATAGTTTTTTCAGTTTTTGGGTGATTTTCTTAGGTAGGGTATCATTTTTGTGGGATGAGATGATGGTTAGATTGGCACTATTTTGGGGGGCATACAACTTTTTGATCGCTTGCTATTACACTTTTTGTGATGTAAGGTGACAAAAATGGATTTTTTGACACCGTTTTTATATATATATTTTTTACGGTGTTCACCTCAGGGTTTAGGTCATGTGGTATTTTTATAGAGCAGGTTCTTATGGACGTGTCGATACCTAATATGTCTACTTTTTTTTTACGTTTAACATAAAAAAGCATTTTTGAAAGCATCAGATGTTTTAGTCTGAGAGCCATATTATTATTTTTTTTTGAGCCATTGTTTCATGTAGGGGCTCGTTTTTTGCGGGATGAGGTGACGGTTTGATTGGTACTATTTTGGCGTACATACAACTTTTTTGATCACTTTTATTACCTTTTTTGTGAAGTAAGGTGGGCAAAATTTCAATTTCATCATAGTTTTTTTTTTTTTATGGCCTTCACCGTGTGGGGAAAGTAACATGACCGTTTTATAGATCAGGTTGTTACTGACGCGGTGATATCAAACACGTGTAGCGAATTTTAGTTTTTAATCAGTGATAAATATGTTTTTTTTATTTTTACTTTTTTTACGCTTTTTTTTTACCCAGACCCACTTGGTTCTTGAAGATCCAGTGGGTCTGATGTCTGTATAATACAGTACAGTACAATATATAGTGTACTGTACTGTATTTTCACTTTGCAAAGTCTGATCAGACTTCTGCCTTTAGCAGAACTCTGATCAGCACCATGGACAGGCTTCCGGTTGCCATGGTAACCATCACTCGCTGCCACAACAGAGCAGCGGGTGATGGGGAGGGAGGGGGCCCCCTCCCTCTGTGATCCCGTCAAGAATTGGTGGCTGAAAAGGCACAGCAGCCCCCGATGGGAGAGGGAGCTCCCTCCCTGTTAACCTCTTCCATACCGCGGCATGGAAGGGGTTAAACGGCTGACATCTGTGCCAGCACAGATGTCAGCCGTTTCAAGCAGAGTGTCAGCTAAAACCGCTCGGCCATCCTGAGAGAGGGGGCGGGCGAATGATCGCACGCCTGCCCACCCTCCCCCCCCAGCACCGCCCGCACTGCCGCACCGCCCGCCAGCAAATCACAAAGAGGGCTTCATGGGGGGGTAAACATAAAAAAAAATGCATTTTGAAGTTTCTGATCCCGAAACTTCGGAAAGGGCCACAAACCGCAGGTCTGAATTGACCTGCGGTTTGCAGCGATCACTGATACGGGGGGGGTCACAGGACCCAAGGGCATTGACCCAGGGTGCCTGCTGATTGTTTTCAGCAGGCACCCAGTTCCGATCACCGCCCGCCGCGGTGATCAGAACTACACAGGACGTACAGGTACGCCCTGTGTCCTTAAGTACCAGGACATCAGGGCTTACCTGTACGCCCTGTGTCCTTAAGAGGTTAAAGGGGTTCTCCGGGAATTAAGAAAATAAAAATACTTAAATATTATTTTATGATTAATCGTTTTTATTGAGTTTGCATAGCATTTGTATACATACAGCGTATTTTATGCCACGGAATGTTATATAAAGAACAATTGGTATTACACCAATAACATTGTGAAACAATACAGTTGAGGGTGAGGCACAAACCCTCTATTTGCCTCATAGTAATGACAGAAAGTCAGAAACTTTACAGGTAGTAGAATTGTCATATATTTTGAGATCCTTTAACAACAGGACTGAAGTCTAGATGCTCATTTTAGCAAGAAAATAAAACAAAAATATAACTAAAATATATAAGAAATAATATAAAATTGATAATAATTATAACATTTAAGGTCTCTTGAGCAATGCGGCAGCCAAACCAGCAAATAATATGTGATTCAAGGTGAGTAGTGGGAGCTCAACTTCCAGGGGTACCAGGTTTTTTCCTTTACTTTCTGGTTTAACATTGAGTCTGGGAGAAGACTCTCAAGTCTACATGTGGTATTTATAGTTTGGATTACTTCAGAGATAACAGGTGGAGTTACTGCTTTCCAATGTCTGGTGATGACCAATTTGGCACTAAGCAGGATATGTCCAATTATACGTCTGTTGTCAAACGGTAAATCTTCTATGTTGAGAAATAGAAGAGCTAACGTCGGAGAAGGAGGCAAACGTATACCTGTGGTATGGTCTATCAGATCAAATGTCGCGTTCCATAAGGGAGTCCGTTTTGGACACGCCCAAAGAATATGTAGGAGGGAACCGATGCTGCCACATTCACGCCAGCAACACGCAGAAGTACCAGGGTAGATGATGCTTAGGCGATGAGGCGTGTAGTACCATCTTAAAAGGGTTTTAATCCCGGCTTCATAATGTGTAACACATTTAAACGTGGAACCAATAAAACGGATAGCCGCAACCCATTTCTCCTCTGAAAAAGATAGCTTAAGTTCTCTTTCCCATTTCAATAAGGGAGGAGATTTACTAAAGTTAGCTTTATCATTTAATATATTGTATAAGTGATGGGTGGTATGATACCTAAATAAAGAAGGTGCCTTGAAAATCCTCATCACTTCTATATGAGATTTAGGCGGAGCGAGGAGGAAATTACTAAGGCAGTGTGCTATTCTCATATATGAGAGAAATTGGGAGGAAGGTAAGCAATAAATTTGGCATAATTTGTCAAAGGAGATCATGGCTGAGTTTTCCATCAATTGGGCAGCGGATGAAATGCCAGCTGTGGACCATGCTGAAAGATCAATATTATTTATGTATAAACTTAGGGTATTCATCGATATTTGTGTTAGAATGTCGAGATTAGCTGAACCTTGCGATAAATGAAACTTGGACCATATTGTTATAGCTTGTTTCACAATAATCAGAGGATGATCTATCTTTTTAGGTTTTAGTAGAGATAGATAGAGTAGATCCTTCAATGATCCAGTTGGGGTGAGAGATGATTCAATCTCAGCCCATGGTTTTGTTGAAAGAGGATTCCACCACTCTCTAGTAAAAGAAAGATTGATCGATAAAAAGTAATCCTTAACAGAGGAAAGGCCTAGCCCACCCACTTGTCTCCTTCTAAACATAATAGATTGAGCCACTCTAGGACGGCTAGATTTCCATATATATCTGTTTATAATCTTTTGAGCTTCTTTAAAGAAGGATTCTGGAATTGGGATAGGTAGTGCTCTGAAGATATAGATGAGTTTAGGCAAAGTCATCATTTGGAAAGACGCTATCCTGCCAACCCATGAGACCTCTTGCATGCTAAATGAAGTGAAGTCCTTGGTCAGAGTATTAAGTAATGAAACGTAATTGTGTTGGTATGCAAGTGAACAGGGATATGACAGTTTGATTCCCAGATATGGGAGATGTGTTGTTTGCCAGTCCAGCGGAAACATGTTTTTTAGAATTTAGAAATAATATTATTTTATTATAAATATATTCCCAAATACATTTCATAAGTTATAATGGTTCATTTTGTCTGGGGAGCAATCATTATGAGAAATAAAATGGCTGCTGTCCTATTAGCACACACAAAACCTGTCCTAATCACACAGGGGGACAAATTACTCACAACAATGAGCTAAAGAGCTGCCTCCTCTCTGCTCTGCTTGTCAGGGATTATGATCCTGAATACAGATGATAAGATCTTTAGCTGAATCTCTGTAGAAATGGAGTTCATGAGGAGACATGAAGGACAGAGAGGATGGACAGGACATACTGTGGTAATGGAGACTGCATACAAGTGCTGCTGCTCATTACCCCCACCCTCCTCACTGTACTTTATGTCTCCTTATGAACTCCATTCCTACAGAGATTAATCTGAAGATCATATTAAACTGTATTCAGGATCATAATCCCTGACAAGTAAGAGAGGAATATGGCGCGGCTCTTTAACTTGTCCACCTGTCTGATTAGGACAGTGGCCATTTTATTTCTCCTAATGATTGCTCCCTGGACAAAACAAGCCATTATAACTAATGAAAGGTGTTTGGCAATATAGTTATAATGAAGTAATATTTAAGTATTTTATTTTCTTAATTCCCCGAGAACCCCTTTAAGGATCTTCTGTAAAAATGTAACGGCAAATATAGACAATGATATAAGACTGAACTAACCTGAGACCATAGTTCGCCCCGTAGGGTCATTTTTGGGTGGTTTCTATTATGTAAGCCTCGCAAAGTGACTTCAAACCTGAACTGGTCCCTAAAAATTGGGTTTTTGAAAATTTCTGAAACATTTCAAGATTTGCTTCTAAACTTCTAAGCTAATAATTATTTTTGGAGGTATTACTATGTATTATACACTGCGTGCAGAATTATTAGGCAAATGAGTATTTTGACCACATCATCCTCTTTATGGATGTTGTCTTACTCCAAGCTGTATAGGCTCGAAAGCCTACTACCAATTAAGCATATTAGGTGATGTGCATTTCTGTAATGAGAAGGGGTGTGGTCTAATGACATCAACACCCTATATCAGGTGTGCATAATTATTAGGCAACTTCCTTTCCTTTGGCAAAATGGGTCAAAAGAAGGACTTGACAGGCTCAGAAAAGTCAAAAATAGTGAGATATCTTGCAGAGGGATGCAGCACTCTTAAAATTGCAAAGCTTCTGAAGCGTGATCATCGAACAATCAAGCGTTTCATTCAAAATAGTCAACAGGGTCGCAAGAAGCGTGTGGAAAAACCAAGGCGCAAAATAACTGCCCATGAACTGAGAAAAGTCAAGCGTGCAGCTGCCAAGATGCCACTTGCCACCAGTTTGGCCATATTTCAGAGCTGCAACATCACTGGAGTGCCCAAAAGCACAAGGTGTGCAATACTCAGAGACATGGCCAAGGTAAGAAAGGCTGAAAGACGACCACCACTGAACAAGACACACAAGCTGAAACGTCAAGACTGATTTTTCTAAGGTTTTATGGACTGATGAAATGAGAGTGAGTCTTGATGGGCCAGATGGATGGGCCCGTGGCTGGATTGGTAAAGGGCAGAGAGCTCCAGTCCGACTCAGACGCCAGCAAGGTGGAGGTGGAGTACTGGTTTGGGCTGGTATCATCAAAGATGAGCTTGTGGGGCCTTTTCGGGTTGAGGATGGAGTCAAGCTCAACTCCCAGTCCTACTGCCAGTTTCTGGAAGACACCTACCAAGCAGTGGTACAGGAAGAAGTCTGCATCCTTCAAGAAAAACATGATTTTCATGCAGGACAATGCTCCATCACACGCGTCCAAGTACTCCACAAAGTGGCTGGCAAGAAAGGGTATAAAAGAAGAAAATCTAATGACATGGCCTCCTTGTTCACCTGATCTGAACCCCATTGAGAACCTGTGGTCCATCATCAAATGTGAGATTTACAAGGAGGGAAAACAGTACACCTCTCTGAACAGTGTCTGGGAGGCTGTGGTTGCTGCTGCACGCAATGTTGATGGTGAACAGATCAAAACACTGACAGAATCCATGGATGGCAGGCTTTTGAGAGTCCTTGAAAAGAAAGGTGGCTATATTGGTCACTGATTTGTTTTTGTTTTGTTTTTGAATGTCAGAAATGTATATTTGTGAATGTTGAGATGTTATATTGGTTTCACTGGTAAAAATAAATAATTGAAATGGGTATTTATTAGTTTTTTGTTAAGTTGCCTAATAATTATGCACAGTAATAGTCACCTGCACACACAGATATCCCCCTAAAATAGCTAAAACTAAAAACAAACTAAAAACTACTTCCAAAAATATTCAGCTTTGATATTAATGAGTTTTTTGGGTTCATTGAGAACATGGTTGTTGTTCAATAATAAAATTAATCCTCAAAAATACAACTTGCTTAATAATTCTGCACTCCCTGTAGAAGTAGAGAAATTGAAACTTGGAAATTTGCAATTTTTTTACAAATTTTTGGTTAAATTTGGTATTTTTTTATAAATAAAAAAGATTTTTTTTTACTTCATTTTACCAGTTTCATGAAGTACAATATGTGACGAAAAAACAATCTCAGAATGGGCACTTTAAGTTATCAGCACTTAAAGTGACACTGGTCAGATTTGCAAAAAATGGCCAAGTCCGTGGTAAGGGGTTAAAAAAAAAGTTTGTAAAATCAGTTTTGAATAGTTTGAGTGGTGTAGTTTCTAAAATGGGGTCATTTAGGGTAGTTTCTACTATGTAAGTCACACAAACTGACTTCATAACTGCCTTCTAACGTCCGAAGAGAAATAAAATTAAATGGTGCCAATATAAACATACAGATATACAGTATATGGTGAATGTTAATGAATAACTATTTTATCAGTGATCATTACTGTCTTAAAAGCAGAGAAATTAGAATTTCTTTCCCCAATTTTCCATAAATTTGGGATTTTTCTTTATAAGTAAAGTTAAAACATATTGACTCATATGTACCACGAACATGAAGTATGATGTGTCACGAGAAGATCTCAGAATGGCTTGGATAAGTAAAAGCATTCCAAAGTTATTACCACAAATGCATACAAAATTTGACCGTGTCAGGAAGGAGAAAAATCAATATCTCCTGAAGGGGTTAATCACCTAAAGTGCTGTCTATATTAAAGTTTTGTCTACGTAATCTTTCACAAGCAGCTGAAAAGTCTCACATATATTAGATGTAGTCTCCGGATCAAACTGAATCTCTTGGTGAAGCACAACGGGGATACCGCACCTCCTGCAGTGCTTGACCATATCCACATCATAGAAATACATTTCAAGTCCCAATCTTCTGGAGAAATATAATAAAATACAATAAAAATCAGACAAAAAGTTTTCAGTTCTCAATCTGTTTTATAGGAACAAACCCCAATTTTATAACAACACATCCAGAACTCTCCGACAGTCTCTTAGGCCGGATATGACACCACAGCTCGCCTATTTCTTCTTTTACTTTTATTTCACCATTATTCTGACCTCTGCTTCGTTTGAAGAATCTGTTTCCTCCCGACAAGAAATTTGACCACAAATCAGTCTGGTTTTTATTGATTGTTAATGGCCAAGTGATTTTCCAGGTAAAACTGCAATAGTCTGCTCTATGACTCCACCGTGTGAACCCAGCCTTAACATGTACCTGCCATTTCAGTTTATTTTTTACTATTGCGTGGGGACAGTGATTTTAATAATTTTTGTAATATAATTTATTAGGGAAAGGTGTGTATTTTATTAGCCTGGAAAGTGTCTCCATTGCAGCACTCTTAGAATTACTGACTGCCTGTCTTCACCGTGTATTATACTATGATGGCAGCTATTTGGAACATACAGAGGCTTCTCAACCTGCCGCTTCTCTCTCTACCATATTGCTGACTAGTGTTGGGCGCGAATATTAATCGCGAATATCGGCACTTCGAGAATTCGTGAATATTTAGATTATAGTGATATATTCTCGTAATTTCGAATATTCTAGATTTTATTTTCATCAGTAACCTCCCTTTTTGCTTGTGGGCCAATGAGAAGACTGCAATGTCTTTGTCTTTGCTTAGCAATATCCCTAGCAACCAATAGGAAAGTTGGCTGCCCCTTACTATATAAGAACCTCCATAGCAGCCATTTTCCACAGTTTTTTTTAAAGTTCTGAGAGAGACAGCAGTGTCATTGCTGTGCTCTGTGCTTTCCACACTACATTAGATAGATAATTGGCTGATATATATAATACAGATCGTGGGAGATAGTCAGTGTAGGTTATATCCTGATATAGTGTAGATGTTGCAGTGCAGTATGTTAGGTAGTGTGATAGGTTCTGCTGTCCATACATACATGCAGACCTGCTAAAATGTTAAGATTCACGTATTGCGCCAAAATATTTGCATCATTAGTGCTGATTAGCGCAAACGCTAATATATTGCAGCACTCTAAGACCTCGTTCACACGGGCAAGATTTCAGCGCGGGTGCAATGTGTGAGGTAAACGCATTGCACCCGCACTGAATCCCGACCTATTCATTTCTATGGGGCTGTGCACATGAGCGGTGATTTTCACACATCACTTGTGCGTTGCGTGAAATTGGCAGCATGCTCTATTTTGTGTGTTTTTCACGCAACGCAGGCCCCATAGAAGTGAATGGGGCTGCGTGAAAATCGCAAGCAAGTGCGGATGAGGTGCGATTTTCACGCATGGTTGCTAGGTGACGATCGGGATGAGGACCCGATCATTATTATTTTACCTTATAACATGGTTATAAGGGAAAATAATAGCATTCTTAATACAGAATGCTTAGTAAAATAGGGCTGGAGGGGTTAAAAAAATATATATATTTTTTTAACTCGCCTTAATCCACTTGTTTGCGCAGCCCGGCTTCTCTTCTTTCTTCTTCTTTGCTGTGCAGGAGGAAAAGGACCTGTGGTGATGTCACTGTGCTCATTACATGGTCTGTCACAAGAAAGAAGAAAGAAGAGAACCCGTGCTGCGCAAACAAGTGGATTAAGGTGAGTTAATTAATAATTATTTATTTTTTTACCCCTCCAGCCCTATTTTACTAAGCATTCTGTATTAAGAATGCTATTATTTTCCCTTATAACCATGTTATAAGGGAAAATAATACAATTTACACAACACCTAACCCAAACCCGAACTTCTGTGAAGAAGTTCGGGTTTGGATACCCAACATGCCGATTTTTCTCACGCGCGTGCAAAACGCATTTAAAATGTTTTGTACTCGTGCGGAAAAATCACGCATTTTTCCGCGACGCATCGGCATCTTATCCGGCCCAAATCCATGACGCCCGTGTGAAAGAGGCCTAACAGCATATAAAGCCATTTTTAATGTTCTTCTGTGCCAACCATTTTCTCCAGTCTCAGGAAACTTCTAGCAGCTTGGAAAATGTAGCCAAAGTGACCCATGCCTATATTTTGCGCGCATTAAGCGAATATTACATTGCTGATTTTTCGCAATCAAGATAATATCAAATTCGCGAATATATGATGAATATTCGCCCAAATATTCATGAAATATCGTAAATTCGAATATAGCATAGTCGTCCTTAGAGTAATATGGATTCTTCTCTGTGTAAATTCTGTAAAACATTTTTTATTTTTCATATATAGGGAATCAACATCACTTCTCTCCTGTGTGATTTTTTTCATGTCTAACAAGATCTGATTTATTAGCAAAATATTTTCCACATTCTGAACATGAATATGGCTTTTCTCCTGTGTGATACCTCTGATGAACCTTGAGGCTGTGTTTAGAATTAAAACATTTCTCACATTCTGAACATGAATATGGCTTCTCTCCTGTGTGAATTCTCTGATGAACCTTGAGGTTGTGTTTAGAAATAAAACCTTTCCCACATTCTGAACATGAAAAGGGCTTCTCCCCTGTGTGACTTCTCTCATGTGCAATGAGATCTGACTTATGAGTAAAACATTTTCCACATTCTAAACATTTAAATGGCTTCTCTCCTATGTGACTTCTTTCATGTTTATGAAGACGTGATTTATCTGTAAAACATTTTCCACATTCTGAACATGAATATGGCTTCTCTCCTGTGTGAATTTTCTGATGAAGCTTGAGGTGGTGTTTAGTAATAAAACATCTTCCACATTCTGAACATGAAAATGGTTTCTCTCCTGTGTGAATTCTGTCATGTGTAATGAGGTCTGACTTTTGCATAAAACATTTCCCACATTCTGAACATGAATACGGCTTCTCTCCTGTGTGACTTTTCTGATGAAGCTTGAGCTTGTCTTTGGTGATAAAACATTTCCCACATTCTGAACATGAAAATGGCTTCTCCCCTGTGTGACTTTTCTCGTGTGCAACAAGATCCGACTTATGTATAAAACATTTCCCACATTCTAAACATTTAAATGGCTTATCTCCTCTGTGGGTTCTTTCATGTGTATGAAGACGTGATTTATCATTAAAACATTTCCCACATTCTGAACATGAATATGGTTTCTCTCCTGTGTGAATTCGCAGATGAAGTTTAAGGTGGTGATTAGTAATAAAACCTTTCCCACATTCTGAACATGAAAATGGTTTCTCTCCTGTGTGAATTCTCTGGTGCGTAATAAGATCTGACTTTTGTGTAAAACCTTTCCCACATTCTGAACATGCATACGGCTTCTCTCCTGCGTGAAACTTCTCATGTGTAACAAGTTTTGATCTATATATAAAACATTTCCCACATGTTGAACATGAAAATGGCTTCTCTCCTGTGTGCATTCTACTGTGAGCAAAAAGACCGGAACGATGTGTAAATTTTTTTCCACATTCCACACACTGAAATCTTTTACCCCCTTTCTGCCCGGTACTTGTGGTAACAATCTGTGATTGGTCAGGAGAAGGTTCCTTATAATTAGAAGCATTATATGACAGATCTGTTCTGTGAAGTCCTGGATGTACATTACAGGTAACGAGGTTTATTCCTGAAGAGCGCTGCCCGATATCTTCATCTTCTACTATATGATCTAGTGATAAAATGAAGGTTCCTCCAGAGTTCTCTCTTTTATGTTCTGTTAGGAGTAAAAAAAAAAAGGTTTAGTGATTTCCTTTTTTAAACCACCAAGTAGATTTATTTACAACCTTTCTGGTCTTTTCTCATGGCTCCGTTTTCCTGCATCTAATCTGCCGACATGTAGCCTGTAATCCCCCACTCAAGACCCCATTATATACAAATTTAGGCTCCCTAAATCGTCCACCGCAGAAAGACACCATCTGGAGGTCTCTAAGCGGCTGTCGGCCGAGTTCCAGACGAGGCCTAGCTGGCTCAGCGGAGTCTCAGCCTCAATTTCGGATAGCGGCGGTGCGGCTTGTGAACCGGAGTGGGCCTAAGGAGATCCCAGATGTCCTAGGACCTCTCGATTCAGATAACGGAGGAAGTATAGCAGGATAAGAAGCCTGGGGGATCGGATCGCAGTTATCAGCCCACCCTACCTGTCGCACGCTCCCAGCCCTGTGGGGACGCCATCCTGGAGCACAGCCTCACCTCCGGAAGAATCAAAGCCGGTAGTAGTGGACACAATTAACACACCGAACTCCGGATCCTCCACCCAGGACAAGGAAGAGAGAGTGCGGCCTCCTCAAGAATCTAGAGCAGCGAGGGGTTACCTACCTCCATTAAGGTACTGTAATCCTGATCTCTCTCATAGAGAACTGTGACTCTACAGGTGTCCATATAATATCTCAGTTCACCTGCCTTCATCACCATAGCAATACAGGGGGTGGTGAACCTTCATCACTGAGCCCCAATACTGACCCTCATTGTGAAATACTTGATGGACTTGGTCCTAATGTTTTAAACACCCCTCCTTTCCATAAGGGGATCTACCATGTGAATTATTCTGCTCATTTGGAGTCCCACTCCTTTACAGAGCCTTGGGCTCAATGTTTTTAGATCTTCAAATCAGATCGCAGCCCGGATGGTCACCTTGCTAACCTTATCTGAGGATATTTGATGCACACGAGTATTGCAGCACAGCGTAGTGTCCTGTTCTTTAATCAATAGACATAGCTCACCTCCTCTAAGATGGTGAAATACTGAAAACCCGCAACAAAAGACCTTATCACAGCTCAAAAAAAAACTCATCCCAAGGGTAATATGGAGAGGTTTGTTACAAAGGCGTCCACATGTGTAGACCCACCCGCCCAAGAGAACCTGCCTCTAAACCAAGATGATATAATGCAAGATGAGGTCCAAGCTACAGCGTCATCTGACCTTCCTTTATCAAGGGCCTTTTTTCAACAAACCCTTACTAAGGCACTGTCACCCTTGGCGCAGGACTTGCAAGAGATTAAACAAGATTTGCGTCACATTGGACATCGTGTGGACTGCTTAGAGGAAACTACTGCAGAGCTATGTAACCACACCAAGGAGGTAGCTACCCATTTCCAAACCTGCCAAGATCACTTAAACCAACTTTACACTCATATAGAAGATCAGGACAATCGCAACCGATGCAACAATTTGAGAATCCGAGGCTTACCCGAAACATACGCTTCGGAATCGCTACTTTCTACCGTGAAACAAATAGCTGTTGTGCTCCTTGGAGCACACTATCCCCTTTCTATTGAGATAGAAAGAGCGCATAGGGCTCTAAGGCCTAGACCTGGCCCATCTGAACCACCCAGAGATATCATTTGCAAATTTCTGGACTTTAGAGTCAAAGAGGATATGCTGAGGAAAGCAAGAGAAGATCCAAATCTGATTTTTGATGAACACCAGCTAACGTTATTTCAAGACCTAGCTCCTATGACACTCTACAAAAGTCGACAGTTAAAACCCCTAACTGACATACTGTGCTCGAAATTTTTTTACTGCGCTCGGCCTCACCACTACAGTTGCAGGGAAAAAATTCACTGTCCGTCGACATGAAGACCTCACGGAGTTACTGTCAGCGTTGGGAGACCCTATGATTTCCATAGGGGATTGGTGTACTGTTCAAGATCTTCATGCCCTTCCAGTACTGCCAACCCCAATCCTGTGGTCTACAGCCCATGCTGGCAGAACTGGGAAAAGTAGCAAGAGGAAAGGCGGGCAGATATCCTGCAAGAATTTGGACGCTGAAATAACCTGAATGATTTCTCTATATGTAGATAATCCTACTTTGCAGGCCATTTTATGATCCTTCATTAGGAAACTCTGATCTCTTGTATTTTTAATGTGCTTTCTACTACAGCTGTCTCTTGACCTATTCAGCTCCTCCACTTCTGTCTGTGGGATGGGGGGGGGGGGGGGGTAGTGACCCCACTTGCGTGCAAACTATTTCTCATTTCTCTTTATATACCTCTATCCTCATTCATCCTTTTAGAATAAAAAGGTGACCCATAAAGGGTCTTGTCATTTACCTATCAGAACCTTTGCACCCCTGAAACACATGGGCGCCAGTCAGTGGTTACTAAAACATTATGGGCTCTGTTGCCTACCTTTTCTACCTGGTTATGTTTATTCTCATGATTGTTGTCTTTTCCAGCCATACTGTGATACTGACTCCGAAGTGTCTGCTGCTGCTCACCGTCCTCCTTTGGGTAATATTGTAAGGCCGATGGTTTTTGATAATCTAAGATGGTGTTGAAATTAATGTCTATAAATGTGAGGGGACTTAACTCCCCCTACTAACGCACTGCATTATGGAATGATGCCAATGAGGGTAAATATGACATCTTGCTAGCTCAAGAAACCCACTTGTTAGCCAAAGACAATTGCAGGTGTGCTAACAGACAATACCCTCACCTTTTCTTTGCATCCTTGTTGGTCAAGAGGACGGGAGTACATATAGGGATAAGACGCTCAGTCCAGTTTAAAATGCATCAATGTATCACTGATCAAGCGGGACGTTTTATTATTTTCCTTTGCTCTATAAATCATATTAACTAAACAATAGCTAATGTACAGTATATGTCCCCAACTCTCATCAACTTTCTTTTCTCAATCGCTTCTTCAAGAAATTGCTTGATTCTGCCACGGGTTCCATCATATTAGGAGGAGATTTCAATGTACCCATTGATGCCTCAATGGATTGCTCCAGGAAAATGTTGGGCTACCGACCTGAATTGGGTAAGCTACTCAAAAATACTTCACTACACGATATTTGGAGATATCAGCATGCGACTTAAAGAGATTTTTCCTTTGTGTCTCAGGTTCATATCTCCCTGTCTAGGATTGATTATTTCCTAATTTCCAAAGACCTATTACACAAAGCCACATACTCCGCTATAGGCAATATCACTTGGTCTGATTATGCCCCTGTACTCTTACATCTCTTAGATAACTACCCTAATCCCAACCCATCACTCTGGCGCTTAAACTCTTTTCTGTTGAGATATGAGGAGCGATTTAATCTCTTTTCTAAAGCGATAGATGAGTATTTTGAGCTTAATGATACTTCAGACATTAGCATACCCATGCTGTGGTGCTCCCATAAAAGTTATATGAGAGGGTTATTTATTCAAGCTGCTTCTAGGATTAAGAAACAAAGAGAGAAACAAATGCAAGACATCTTAGCTCAGATAGCTGCTATGGAAGCACAATACAAGACAGCTCCCACTGATATATTATCTTCCCAGCTTACAGACTTACGCTTCCAGCTTTGTTCCTTTCTGCTTGGCAAATACGAAAGGGCCCTGACCCGCTCAAAAAGCGAAAATGTATCGACTCAAGAAAAGGGAAGTAGTATCCCTTATTGAGTCAATGAAACAGAATAATGGGATGATTACAACACACCCAATAGATATTGCAGACACATTCGCGGACTACTACAGCTCCCTTTATAACCTAAAAGATGACAGCGCTATGCCACAACCTCCCTCACAACTCATCTCAAAATTCCTGGACTCAGCGTCTCTCCCGACTTTATCTCCTCAGTATATTATGTCTATTAATATCCCCTTCTCAGAAATTGAGGTGGATGCAGCTATAAAGACCTTAAAGCTGCATAAAGCCCCAGGACCAGACGGATTCTCCAGAGACTACTATAAAACCTTTAAAAATAACTTATTGCCATATCTTACTCGACTCTTTAACGCATTTCTCCTCCCTGGTATTATACCTAAGGAAATGTTGTGTGCTATTATTACAACAATCCCTAAACTAGGAAAATCTCAAGATGTCCCATCGAACTTTCATCCCATCTCTTTACTTAATAGTGATTTAAAATAGTTTTCCAAACTTCTGGCTTTAAGGATACAACCTCTCCTTCCTAAATTAGTCTCCCAGACCAGGCAGGATTTATTCCAGGTCGCCAATGCAGGGATGGAATTAGAAGAATGATTTACCTATTGCAGTTGTCGGAGACTTCCGGTGCACCTACGATTTTTGTATCTTTAGATGCGGAAAAAGCATTTGATAGGGTGCACTGGGGGTCTCTGGCAGAGGTACTGGGTCGATTCGGATTCTCTGGCCCTATTTTGTCCGCTATATTAAACCTGTACTCATCCCCATCCGCACGAGTGTTCGCATCCGGCTTTTACTCCAAGAGTTTTAACATATCAAATGGAACTAGACAGGGTTGCCCATTATAACCACTAGTGTTTGCTTTGGTGATAGAACCCGTGGCAGAAAGAATCCGAGTAGACCCAAATATTACCGGAATACAGATAGGTGCTACAACACACAAAATTGGCCTATACGCAGATGATGTTGTATTGTCTCTTACATGTCCGGAAATCTCTCTTCCAGAAGTCATAGTAGTACTGCAGGAATATGCACAAGCCTCCTTATATAAACTGAATATAACTAAATCGCACATACTTCCTTTTGCAATTCAGGAACCTCTTAAAAAACGACTTTTGGAGAGAGCTCCGTTTCAGTGGTCATCAGACAGTATAACATACTTAGGTATTACCTTAACGACTTGCTAAACTTGGTATTGATGAATTTTGCCTCCTTACGAACAGAATTGCTAGCAGACTATACTAAATACTCCCAGCACTTTATGTCATGGATTGCCAGGATTAATGCGGTCAAAATGCTAATATTACCCAAAATACTTTACAAGTTCAGGTGTATTCCGATTCTCATTCCCTCTAAAACAATCCGCTTGTTACAGGCAGATCTCCTAAAATTTATATGGGGCAATAAGGCCCCTAGAGTGGACCGACGAGCCTTATACCCAAATTTGCGAGATGGTGGACTGGGCGTTCCGGACCTGTTGCGATATTATAAAGCCAATCTTATTGAACAAACTAGAGAATGGTGGTTGTCTTCTTCGAATCAGAGGTGGCTAGAGATAGAGTCCACTTTTGCAATGAAGGGTTCTCTCCCAGGTCTTCTCACTGCCCATTCTTTAGCGGCACCCAGGGGACTGCCCTCCCTCTTGACCATGCGAGCTGCTGTATGGACTTGGTGTCGTTGGATAGAAGGGGAAAAACTGTTCTCTCCTACGAGGTCGGAAACCCCACTAGGTGCGCTTACCTACAATATCCCAGATCTTTCGATAAACAAATGGGAGAAAGCTGGTATATTGTATTTGGACCAAATATACAGTTTGAAGCTTTGCGCCAAACTTACTAATTTCCTACCTTCCGCTTTTACCAATACCTTCAAATTAGACCTATGTTAAGTAACAGCCAGTTACCTCCTGATCGGCTGTCCAGGGGCACCCCGATTAGCAGATTTGTTTAGAAGCCGAGGATGTTCCGGAAAGGGACTATCCATTGCTTACCAAGCTTTGGAACTAAGTTCGGACACTAAGATGAGCTTTATGGTGAAATGGGAAGAAGAATCGGGTAGTTCCTGGACAGCTGATGAGTGGAGTGATGCCTTCCACTGGACGATAGCTAACTCCAGGTGTATCAATCATACTGAACAAAATAGGAAAATACAGCTTAGATGGTACCTGACTCCATCTCGTATAGCCCATATGGATCCCACATATAGCCCATGCTGCTGGCGAGCTTGTGGGGAAAAGGGAACCCCAACACATATGTGGTGGTTTTGCCCAGTTATACAATCAAGGCAACAACAAGAGTTTTTGCCGTTTCCACCGTAAGAAAAGGGCAGATTCTGGCGATATTCTTGAGGTGCAGACGACTGAGCTGATTGAATATGGGGAACAAAGGAGAGATCAGAGTCAAATGTGGCCCCAAGACAACGGGCATTTTGCACAGGAGTTATGATAGTGCTGCAGGTCGAAATGTAAATATCAAGTTTAGGTGAGTTAGTAGATGGGGTAAAGACAAGAAGTTCAGTTTTTGAGAGGTTCACTTTTAGATACAGAGAGGACATGATGCTAGAGACAACTGCCAGACAATTACTGGTGTTTTGGAGTAAAGCAGGGGTGATGTCAGGGGATGAAGTGTATAGTTGGGTGTCGTCAGCATAGAGATGGTATTGAAAGCCAAATCTACTAATAGTCTGTCCAATGGGGGCTGTATAGAGGGAGAAGAGTAGAGGACCTAGTACTAAGCCCTGAGGAACTCCAACATCAAGAGGAAGAGGAGAAGAAGAAGAGCCAGTGAATGATACACTAAAGGAGCGGCCAGAGACATAGGAAAAGAACCAAGAGTGGGCAGTGTCCTTAAGGCCAATTGAGTGGAGCATGGTGAGGAGAAGTTTATGGTCTACGGTATCAAATGCTGCAGAGAGATCCAGCAGAATCAGTAGAGAATAGTCACCATTTCTTTTTGCTGTTAGGAGATCGTTAGACACTTTAGTAAGGGCAGTTTCTGTAGAGTGAAGAGGGCGGAAAGCAGATTGTAGTGGGTCAAGAAGAGAGTTTGCAGAGAGATAGCTTATTAAGTGAGAGTAGACAAGACGTTCAAGGAGTTTAGAGATGAAGGGGAGGTTAGAAACATGTCGGTAGTTTGCAGCACAGGTCAGGTCAAGAGATGGTTTCTTTAGTAGTGGGGTTATAATAGAGTGTTTGAAAGAGGAGGGAAAGATATCAGAAAAGAGAGAAAGGTTAAAAATTGTAGTTAGATGAGTGATGACAGCCTGGGAGAGGGACTGGAGGAGGTGTGATGGAATAGGATCACTGCTACAGGTTGTGGGTCGAGAAGAAGAGAGAAGCCTGGAAACTTCCTCCTCTGTTATAGGGTCAAAAAAAGAGAGAGCATGTGGAGAAATTGGAGGGAGGAGGATTGAAATTATTTGGGGACTGGGAGATTATTTCCTGCCGGATACTGCCAATCTTGTCTCTGAAGTAAGTGGCCATGCCATGAGCGCAGAGGTCAGTGACAGGTTCTGGAACTTTAGAGCTTAGAAGGGAGTGAAAAGTGTCAAAAAGTCGTTTTGGGTTATTCGAGAGTGAGGAGAGAGGTGAAGTACTTTTGTTTTGCAATATTGAGAGCCGAATTATATGTTTTGAGCATAAATTTATAATGGAGGAAGTCTGCTGATATTCGTGATTTTCTCCATAAGCGTTCTGCACATTTGGAGCAGCGCTGGATAAAACGTGTTTCAGGTGTGTGCCAGGGTTGCCGTGTTCTGTGTCGAGAGGGTCAGATTGATATTGGAGCAACTTCATCTAGGGTGGTTTTGAGGGTCTGGTTGTAATGATTGGCAGCCAAGTCTGGACAGGAGAGGGAAGTGATTGGGGTAAGAGCTAATTGTAGGGTGTTAATTAGTTGCTGGCATTTAATGGTGTGTAGGTTTCTGAAATTGTGCAAAGTAGGATTGTCATGAGAAAAGTGAGAGGTCTTTATGGTAAATGAAAGAAGATTGTGGTCAGAAAGTGGGAAGGATAAGTTACTAAAGTTTGAGACTGGGCAGTGACGGAAGAAGACTAGATCAAGTATATTGCCCTGTTCATGCGTGGCAGAGGAAGCAAGTTGTGATAGGCCAAGAGAGGAGGTTAAAGAAAGAAAGTGAGCACATGATGGGGAGATGGGATCATCAATGGGGATATTAAAATCACCCATAAAAAATGGGAAGTGTGGAACACTTCTTCGTATGCCTCTAAAATACAGTCAATAGCTTTGTAGGATTTGGCAATTTACTAGTGGCAGTGAGGGGGGACGGTGAGTGAGCGGCTATGCAGTGACACGAACAGTACACTTCTATTTTAATACTATTCATGCTCAGATTTGAGTGGATAGGATATTTTATGCTCTAACTATGTATCACAGGTTTTGAATTTGTTAATTCCATTGTTATACCTTAATAACTATATATGAATATGTTGTATTACTATCATAGATGTCAGACACATGTGTTTTACTGGTCATTGACTTATCTATGTGACTTATCTGATGTTCCTTTACTTAAATTGGAAAAACAATAAAACTTGAAAGTTAAAAAAAAAATAAAAAATGTACAACCTTTCTATTATGCTGGCCAAAATGGATCCAACAAAAAAGAGAAATATACAGTGGTGCATGAAAGTTTGTGAACCTTTCAGAATTTTCAATATTTCTGCAGGTATCCGATCTAAAGCTACATCAGATTTGCACACACGTCCTAAAAGTAGACAAAGAAAACCAAATCAAAGAAAGGAATCACAAGTATAAAAACCAAAATATTAGCCCAACATAACAGACTAAAAACCGGAATTAGTACTCACCGGTAATTCTTTTTCCATGAGATCACCACGACGGCAACACAAGGAGATTGACCCCTGACCTCTGTAGGGGCAGGAAGCAGAGAAAGGTATAAATACCCCCCTCCCACCACCAACACCAGTGATTCCAAAATACAAGAGTAGAAAGGTGGTGGAAAACCCCGTGATTTTATAACATCCGAATAAAACCAAAAGAAGGGAAAGTATTACTCCATAACAATCCCCAATAACAAGAAGAACATAACGGGAGGGAATTTATATGCCGTCGTGGTAATCTCATGAAAAAAGAATTACCGGTGAGTACTAATTCCGGTTTTCCATAGCATCACCACGACGGCAACACAAGGAGATATACAAAATATGATCAAGGGGGGATAACAGCATGAAGGACTTTTTTTCCAAAAGACATGTCTGATTCTTTGAAAAGGTCTAGTCTATAATGTTTAATAAAGGTATGGATACTAGACCAAGTAGCGGCCTTACAAATTTCCTCTAAGGAAACACCCGCTCTCTCCGCTTGGGAGGAAGACATCGCTCTGTTAGAGTGAGCCTTCAGATTATCTGGGCAAGAGAGATTTTGAATAGTATAGCAAGTAGAGATAGCATTCTTAATCCATCTAGCGATTGAGGATTTGGAAATTTTCTGTCCTCTGTTTTTGCCCCCAAATTGAACGAAGAGACAGTCGGACCTCCTAATCTCTTTTGTAGAGTCTATGTAGTCCAGTACGGCTCATCTAACATCTAGGGAATGGAAGGATAGTTCTCTGTTGTCGGAGGGTTTATCATAAAAGGACGGGAGCGTAATATCCTGACCTTTGGCATGAATTCTGCGTCTAGCTCAGAATTAATCTATCGCTTTTGACCTGGAGGTAAGGTTCCCTCATGGATAATGCTTGTAGTTCACTAATTCGTCTGGCGGAAGTGATGGCCACTAGGAAAGCTGATTTGAATGATTTTAGTTTCAAGGAGCATTCATTCAATGGTTCAAAGGGGGGACGTGATAATCCTGTGAGAATTATGTTTAGGTCCCAAGTAGGGATACGAGATTTTAACGTTGGACGTATTCTGGTAACCGCTCTCATAAATCTTCTAATCCATTTATGGTTTGCTAGTTCAGTGTCGTAAAAACAACTTAAAGCGGATATTTGAACCCTGAGGGTAGCAGGTCTTAACCCCATATCAAAACCATTTTGTAAGAAATCTAGAATTGACTGTATATTAGGAGCGGATTTGTTGAGAGAGGGTGATCCTGACCAAGAACCAAATTTCTTCCAAATCTTTAAATAAATGGCGAAGGTGACTTTCTTTCTGGAGGCCTTTAGAGTAGAGATCACTGGATCCGAAAGACCCTGAGATTTCAGGATTTGGGATTCAGGATCCAAGCTGTCAAATTTAAGAAGTCCGGGTCCGGATGAAGAATTGGACCTTGATGTAGAAGGTCCCTCCTCTTTGGAAGGGGCCAAGGACCTTCGATGGCCATCTTCCGAATAACGGGAAACCAGCTCTTTTTTGGCCAATAAGGTGTTATCAGTATGACATTTGCTCGGTCCTGATGGATCTTCTGCACCACCTTTGGTATTATCGGAAGTGGCGGGAAGGCATAGTACAGTGCTTGGTCCCACGTGAAGGAGAAGGCGTCTAGGATCCACGGATTGTCCCTGGGGTCTAGGGAACAAAATGCTGGGACTTTTGAATTTTTCCGAGAGGCGAACAGGTCCACTTCCGGTGTGCCCCATTTGTCTGTTATTATCAGAAAGATTTCTTCGTTCAAGGACCATTCCGATTGGTCTATATTTTCCCTGCTTAATTAGTCGGCTTCTATGTTCAGGGATCCTTTTAGGTGAACCGCTGAAATGGATTTTAGGTTTATTTCCGCCTAGCTGAAAATTTCTGAGGATAGTTTTAGCAGACTCCATAGATTTTGTACCTCCTTGATGGTTTAGGTATTTTATTGTCGTCGTGTTGTGTGATAGTATTTTTAAATGACGACCCCGGAGCTGTGAATCTGCAATTTTTAGAGTTTCCAAAACCGCTCTCAGCTCTCGGTAATTCGACGAGTGACTCCTGATTGAACTGGACCAAAGTCCCTGGTAATAAATTTCTCCGACTTTCGACCCCCAGCCCCACTTGCTTGCATCTGTGGTGATTTGGGTGTGAGGTATCTTCCTCCATGTTACCCCTCTGGTCAAGTTTTCCTGGATCCTCCACCACTGAAGTGAGGATTTTATCCTCTGAGGTATGGTAACCATGTGATCTAACGAGAAAACTTTTTTGTCCCATACTCTCAGTACCCACATTTGAAGAGGTCTGAAGTGAATTTGACACCATTGAACTGCTAGGATGCAGGAAGTGAGGACACCTAGAAGACTCATAGAGTTTCTGATGGAAAAGGTTCTCTTGGATGTAAATACCTTGATCTTCCGTTGGATGTCGGATATCTTGTCTCGAGGTAGACTGGTCAGTTGTTTCTGAGAGTCCAGGATAACTCCTAGGAACCTGATTTTGGTTGATGGTACGAGGTTCGATTTTTTCCTGTTGATCATCCATCCCAGTCTGTCCAATGTTATCAGAAACACTTCCAAGTCTTCCTGTAGTTGGGAAGAAGAATTATTGGTTATTAGGAAATCGTCCAGATATACGGAAAGATTGTTAATCCTCTTTTCCTCAGATATGCTACAACTTCTATTATGAGTTTTGTGAACACCCGAGGTGCTGAGGATATGCTGAAAGGGAGAGAGGTATATTGGTAGTGGAGAACAACTCCCCTGTGATCCTTTATTGCAAACCTCAGAAATTGCTGGGAATTGTGGTGTATTGGGACATGGTAATAAGTGTTGCTTAAATCCACTGTGCACATCACTGAATCTCTCTGTAAGAGGGGAACGATTGAGTTTAATGTCTCCATACGAAACTTCTGATAAGAAATTAATTTGTTTAGGAGCTTCAAATTTATGATGGTTAGAAAGGAACCCTCTTTCTTTCTCACCAGAAAGAGAGTCGAATAGAAACCTAACCCTCTTTCCAATGGGGGGACCTCTGTTATTACGTGTTTGGATAATAATTCCTGAACCCCTTTCCAAATTGGATATGTTGGAGTAGGGAATTTTGAGATAACAAATATTTTTGGAGGGAGGGAAGAAAAGTGAATTCTGTAGCCTGTTTGGATGATCTTTAGCGCCCATGGGTTTGAAGAGATTTCCTCCCAGAAGGGAAAAAATTCCTTCCATCTTCCCCCCACTCTGGCGTCACTGATTTTCGTTACCTTTCTGGGATGGGGCAAGGAAACCTCTTCCCCTTCCTCCTTTGGGGTAACTATAACTCCCCGTTTTCCCTTTACCGCTGTAAGGCCTGCTCTGATTAGAGGGGGCACGAAAGGGGTATTTCCTTTTGTAGGACTTTTCTTCTGGGAAACCTTTCTTTTTATCCGAAGCCTTTTCAAGAATTTTATCCAACTCGGGCCCGAATATATACTCTCCCGAGAAAGGTATAGAACAAAGTCTGGATTTAGAGACCTTGTCTCCAGACCAACATTTGACCCATAAGGCTCTCCGAGCCGCATTTGAAAGTCCTGCGTCCTTAGCCGCAAACCGAACAGACTCTGCGGAGGCGTCAGCAAGGAATGCCGTGGCAGACTTTAAGAGTAGGAGCGCACCTAGGAGCTCCTCGTTATCGGATGCACGACTTTCTAACTCTGAAAGCCATACAAACATGGATCTGGCTACCGAGGTAGCAGCTATGTTAGACTTTAAATTGTACATAGCTGCCTCCCAGGACCGGCGTAATAGACCATCGGCTTTTCTGTCCATAGGGTCTCTTACTTGTGATGCGTCCTCAAAGGGTAGAGAGGTTTTTTAGTTGACTTTCGCTACCTGAGCATCTATTTTAGGAATCATATTAAATATTTTGGCCTCCTCTTGATCAAAAAGTAGACGGCTCTGAAATGATCTGGAGATTCCTAGGCGTTTTTCCAGATCAGACCATTCATCTAATATCAAACCTTTAATATTTTCATTAATAGGGAAGACTTTAGCTTTTTTCACACGCAGACCCCCGAACATTTCCTCCTGAACGGAAAAGGTTGGTAAGATTTCTTCAACCCCCATCGTTGCCCTCATTGCTTTGAGCAATTCTGGGATATCCTCTGAAGAAAAATAAAATCTTTTTCTACCGTTCGGATTGTTTGTCCTCCTCCTCCCATGTTTTGGAAGAAGAGGCACCGTCGAATTCGTCTGACTCAGATGAAAGGGAATACCCTGTTCGTGCCCGCTTGTGTGGGGGCTCAGACTGAGGAGGGGTATCCTTGTGAAATCCAGACAGGGATGCCAAAGAGGATTTGATTTCCTCCTGCATCATGGTTCTGAACTCATCCATTAAGGATGGTTGTTCGTCTCGTATAATCTTGGTAATACAATCACCGCATAACTTTTTCTGATAGTCCTCAGGCAGACGTTTAAGGCAGGAGATACATTTTGTGAACTTTATGGGCTTCCTCTGCGATTCTTTAGAAATCAAAGGGCAGATGGAAAAGCCCCATTAGAAAAATAAAGAAGCCCAATATACTCCACATGAGACCAGAACCAGAAATAATAACATAAGATTAAAATTTCGCCCACAGGGAGACTTACGAAAGGCGGCGCAGGGGATTCTGAGTGCTCCAGTGCGGACATTCTTAAGGGATAAAGAACACCAACTCCGCAACCAAGAACGCTGGGGGAAGGAGAGAAATTCAAATTCACTTCCTGGTCCCGCCGAATATGCGCCGCCTTCGTCACTTCTGGTGATGTCATCCCTGCGCCGGAAGTGACCCAACTTATATAGCGCCCGCCGGCGCTGGGCGCGCAACCCAGCCGGGACTACCGGAGCCCAGGCGGGAGACAGCAGTCCCGGGAACAGGCCCCAGATAAGACCGGAGCAAGGCCTCCCAATCCACTCCCTGCCCAGCGTTAGTACGAGGACCATGGGAGGGCAGGGAGCCACCATGTGGAAATGGTGTTCCAGGTGCGCAAAAATCTTCTTCTCCCTGGCGCGAGGCACACAAGGAGACCTTTCTCCGCCCCTGTCCTCTGTAGGGACAGGAAACACTGGTGTTGGTGGTGGGAGGGGGGTATTTAAACCTTTCTCTGCTTCCTGCCCCTACAGAGGTCAGGGGTCAATCTCCTTGTGTTGCCGTTGTGGTGATGCTATGGAAATACTTCTCAGATAAAGCAGTCATTATTGTCCACAGCAGCATCTGCTGAGCAGCTACACAGCCGGGATCAGATTTACATCCAATCCTGGGCCCCATGGAGAGAAGGCAGCTGGTTAACAAAATCTGCACCAGTTGTGTATAAATAGGACTCAACAAACAAGGCTGTCAATAGCCTCCACCACCATATCCATCCCCTGCTGCAGGAACATCTACATTCACATATATGGGACGGATTTCAAGAGCGGAAACCTCTACAACAAACCTGCCATGTCTGAACACACCCTAATGCAGCAGTACAGTAAAGCGAGGAACGTGTGTGGAGCTCAGGGATCGGCCGCTGATCAGGGACGTCTGTCACACCCTCAGGCTGCCCGATTCATCTGCACCCCCCATGTCACCCCACTTCTATTTATCCTGAATCATATCCTCGGAATTAAAGGGCTTCTGTCAGCCCACTAAACCGTTTATATTTTTTTTGTTTATTAATAATCCCTATACTGCGAGCTCTGCATACAGAAGTTAAATAATCATTTTTGTTCAGTAGAATTTGATAAAAAGCGATTTTTAAAATATGCAAATTACCTTGCTACCAGCAAGTAGGGCGGCTACTTGCTGGTAGCAGCCGCATCCTCCGTTCCTAATGACGCCCCCTCCGCATTGTGATTGACAGGGCTAGGGAACGGAATCGTTCTCTGCTGGCCCTGCCTGTTAGCATTCAAAATCTGGCGCCTGCGCTGCGGCCGTACGTATCTTCAATCTGCGCAGGCGCACTGAGAGGCGGCCGCTCTCTCCTCAATGCGCCTGCGCCGGGTGTAGATGTGACGTCATCGGCGCAGGCGCATTGAGGATGGAGTGGCCGAGCGAGTGGCCGTCTCTCAGTGCGCCTGCGCAGATTGAAGATAGGTACGGCCGCGGCGCAGGTGCCAGATTTTGAATGCTAACAGGCAGGGCCAGCAGAGAACGATTCCGTTCCCTGGCCCTGTCAATCACAATGCGGAGGGGGCGTCATTAGGATCGGAGGATGCGGCTGCTACCAGCAAGTAGCCGCCCTACTTGCTGGTAGCAAGGTAATTTGCATATTTTAAAAATCGCTTTTTATCAAATTCTACTGAACAAAAATGATTATTTAACTTATGTATGCAGAGCTCGCAGTATAGGGATTATTAGTAAACAAAAAAAAAAAAAAAACGGTTTAGTGGGCTGACAGAAGCCCTTTAAGAGAAAACTGAGCCCATGACATATTGTGGAGCCTCCGCAGCTAGAACACTCCGGGCCGTACATCTACTGCTAGAAGACACATGTCTGCTCTGACAGGACCACAGACTGGAGGAGGAGAGAGAAGAGCCCGGTGATCCCACTTTCTCCTCTAGTCACACATAGCACCTTGTGTCTTCTCTAATTGTGGAGTGACTAGAGGATCCCAGACATGAAGGGAGGAGAACTACTGGAAAGTGACTATGGAATAAGGATGTGTTCACACCACGTCTGAGCCTTCCATCAGAGGTAGATATCAGGAGGGTTTCCTAACGTAGATCTCTGATAGAAGGAGGTGACATCTCCCCTGTACAGTCCTATCATTCTATATAGTCACACAGGGGCAGACGTCACCCATAAGCCCCATGTATACGGCCCGAAGCAGGTTTTCCTGCAGGATCCTCTGTATAGAATAGTGTCATCTACTGTACCGGCCCGATGGAGGCCAAGAGGACACTATATCTGTCAGGGGGATAGATCCTATGGATAAGTATGATGTATATGGGAAATGTAGGCTCTAACGTGATGTGACCGGAGAATAACATGTGGAGCTCCTACATCACATGTCATTACACACGTGTACACACTGCACATGACCGGACTGAGGCTCTAACACGGCCTCTTCTCTTCTTACCTGGTGATGTCAGAGGCCGGGGAGCCTCCATCATGGCCTCTTCGTACATATCCTTGTGTCCTTCTATATACTCCCACTCCTCCATGGAGAAATAGACCGCCACATCCTGACACCTTACAGGAACCTGACAACACAATGACACTATCATCACCCAGACCCCTCCAGTGCTGTTACTGGAGAATTTCCCAGCATTCCCAGCAGTGTTACCTCTCCAGTCAGCAGCTCCATCATCTTGTGGGTGAGCTCTAGGATCTTCTGCTCATGTATAAGAGGGGGAGGCTCTGTGATGGGGGTCCTGCTCCACCCTCCTGACTTATGGATGATGGGAGTCCACCCTGATGTCTTCTTCACTATGGTGTAATCCTGTAGATGGAAAGATACACTTAGGAAAAGACATTCCCTCCTGACTCCATATCTACAATCAGAATCCCTCCCTGGATCATGGCCCCATCTCCAGTAATCTAGTCACTAGAAACCCTAGCCCTAACACTAACCCTCCAGACCTCCAGGCCATAGTCTCACTGCTCTTACAGTAAAGAATCCTCTTCTATGTTGTTGGAGAAACCTTCTTTCCTCTAGACGTAGTGGAGGCCTGCTTGTTATAGTCCAGTATCATCTAGATTTCAGACTAGTGGATAGAAATCCTCCCTCCAGGCCACACTCCGGCCATCTCCTCCTCTGCTTCCTCTCCTCCTGGGTACAACGTGCCTACTTACCTTCTCATGGCTCCTACAACATGACTATTGGTCTCCATGATACATCACTGACCATACTGGTGGCTGATCTTCAGGTTCTCCATCACTTGGAAGGTCTGGAGGCCGTTCTCCAAGACCCTGGACTCTTCCTATCACTTCCTATGATGGATTCTCCTTCCTCATGTCTGACTTGTTACAGAATACAATAAAGAGGAGAGAAATCTAGAAAAGTTTACCTCTCCGCTCAGCAGGGAGATGATCTCCAAGGTGAGGTCTAATATTCTTCTGCTGATCTCCTTCCTGTCCATCCTTGGTGGTCATTCAGGAGAAGAGGAGAGAACTGGAGGAGCTGGAGGCTTCTAGTACTGCAGGCGCCTTTATGAGGAGAGGAGAGGCTGGAAATCCTCCAGGGACAAGAGCATTAGTGAGATCCAGAACCGCACTTACTGCTCCTGGAGAGACCCCGCTTCTCAGAGCCCCCAGCATCGGGGATAAAGGGGGATTCTGGAGAAATGGCTGATACCAGAGAGAAAATGAGGGTTCAGACACCACAGCAGTGACTACCGACCAGGACCTGCTCTGTATCTGCTGCATAGCAAGAGCTGAAAGATCTGGGATGATGTCACCGTCATGTGATCAGTGCCGGGGCGGAGCTCAGCGGTGGAGAGTAGTGCTGAAGGACCTGGGATGATGTCACTTTCATGTGATCAGTGCAGGGGGAGGAGCTCAGTAGTGGAGAGACATAGTGCTGAAGGACCTGGGATGATGTCACCGTCATGTGATCAGTGCAGGGGGTGGGGATCAGTAGTGGAGGGCGTGATGATGTAATGCCTGTGTGATCAGTAAGGGGGAAGCAGTGATGGGGTTTGGTAAAACCTGTGATCATTCTGGTCAGCTAGAACATCAATAGGAGAGTGATACAGGTGTAATGCTCTGCAGGGACTGGATATACTGAGATGTAATGCTCTGCAGGGACTGAATATACTGTGGTGTAATACTCTGCAGGGACTGAATATACTGGAATGTAATGCTCAGTAGGAACTGGATATACTGGCGTGCAATGCTCTGCAGAGACTGTATATACTGGGGGTGCAATGCTCTGCAGAGACTGGATATACTGAAATGCAGGGACTGAATATACTGGGAAGCAATGTTGTGCGGTTCTGAGGTACCAGTCGGAATCAAAGCCAAGTTCGGATCCAAGTTTAAATATCAAATACCGAAGTTATTCACCAAAGTCTCAAGAGATTCCAGGAATTACTGACCTCACCTCGTCGGGAGGACGGAACTCCGTAGAGCATTAAACCGAAGTTTTGAACGAAAAGACTTCAGATATAGCATCCAAAGCACGCTTCGCTCATCACTAGTCACTAGTAACGCTCGTTAGCGATGACCTGGCGGTGTAAATGCACCGCCAATTACCCAATGAAAAAGCGAAAAGCTCATTCATCAGGTAATTGTATCTTTTGTGCAGCACAAATAATCATTTACCGGTGACATATCGTGCCGGGAAACGAGACAGTATGGGGGCGAGCGATGGCATTACCGGTCACTGCTCCCCATACTGTGGAGGAGATCGCTGCATGCAAATGTGTCTCCTCCACCAGCGATCAGCAGATTGTCGGGAAGAAAGCGTTCCTTCCCGACAATCTGCTAAATCGCTGTCCGGTGTAAAGAGACCATAAAGACATAGTCAGTGTAAACAATGTTCCAGCTTCTCACAATCTTCACCCCTATTCTCCTCCACTTCCTAAAATTCCCCCACACCCAGAAAATACCTATTTATCTCTCTACCCATCTTACCGTCTCATCTGAGCTTCTCCTCAGATCTGTTCCTTATCATACAAGCTTCTCTTTCCAAATACATAGCCTCCTCATGCCCTCTCCTGCCCCCAACTACTAAGACTTCCTCTGCTTCTCCTTACTACTGGTGATATATCTGTAAATCCTGGCCTCCTGTCCCTACTTCTTCCTGTCCCTGTTTCCCCTACTCCCTCTGACCCCTGTTTCCCCTGACCCCTGCTCCCTTGGTCCCTCTTGTAGGAGCATTATAGTTTGCAATAAACTCTCCTACATTCATGACCTTTTAATCTCTCACAAACTTTCCTTCCTGGGCCTAAGTGAAACATGGCTGAAACCCTCTGACTCTGCTTCCCCTGCTGCATGTGCCAACCACCCGCCAATCCCGTCGTTCAGTCCTGATCAAAAGTTTAAGACCACTTGAAAAATGGCAAAAAATCATATTTTACATTATTGGATCTTAACAAGGTTCCAAGTAGAGCTTCAACATGCAACAAGAAGAAATGAGAGTGAGACAAAACATTTTTTTATCATTCAATTTAATCCAAACAACGAATAAACTCAAACAGGCTGTTTTTCAGCTGATCAAAAGTTTAGGACCACACCTCTAAAAAAAAACTAAACCCCCCAAAACAGAAATCCAACTTCCAAACATGAACTCAGTACTGAGTAGCTCTGCCGTTATTGTTTATCACTTCAAAAATTCATTTCGGCATGCTTGATGCAAGCGCTTCCATGAGGTGAGTGGGAACATTTCTCCAAGTGGTGAAGACGGCCGCACGAAGGCCATCTACTGTCTGGAACTGTTGTCCATTTTTGTAAACTTCCCTTGCCATCCATCCCCAAAGGTTCTCAATTGGATTTAGATCAGGGGAACACGCAGGATGGGCCAAAAGAGTGATGTTATTCTCCTGGAAGAAGTCCCTTGTCCTGCGGGCATTGTGTACTGTAGCGTTGTCCTGTTAAAAAAAAAAACAGTCGTTACCACACAGATGAGAGTCCTCAGTCATGAGGAATGCTCTCTGCAACATCTGGACATAGCCAGCGGCCGTTTGACACCCCTGCACTTCCTGAAGCTCCATTGTTCCACTGAAAGAAAAAGCACCCCAAACCATTATGGCGCCCCCTCCACTGTGGCGCGTAGAAAACATCTCAGGTGGGATCAGCTTGTCATGCCAGTAACATTGGAAACCATCAAGGTTAAAATTTTTCTCATCAGAGAATAAAACTTTCTTCCACCTTTGAATGTCCCATGTTTGGTGCTCTCTTGCAAAGTCCAAACGAGCAGTTCTGTGGCGTTCAAAGAGACGAGGTCTTTGAAGACTTTTTTTGTTTTTGAAGCCCTTCAGTCTCAGATGCCATCTGATTGTTATGGGGCTGCAGTCAGCACCAGTAAGAGCCTTAATTTGGGTCGAGGATCGTCCAGTGTCTTGACGGACAGCCAATTGGATCCTCCGGCTCAGTGCTGATGAAATTTTTTTGGGTCTTCCACTTGACTTTTTTGTTCCATAACCCTCCGGATCATTTAAGAAATTCCAAATGACTGTCTTACTGCGTCCCACCTCAGCAGCGACGGCGCGCTGTGAGAGACCCTGCTTATGCAGTTCAACAACCCGACCACGTTCAAAAAGGGAGAGTTTTTTTGCCTTTGCCATCACAACGTGTGACTACCTGACAGAAAATGACAATGAATCCACATCTTTGCACAGATTTGTGGTCCTAAACTTCATTTCTTCTTGTTGCATGTTGAAGCTCTACTTGAAACCTTGTTAAGATCCAACAATGTAAAATATGATTTTTTGCAATTTTTCAAGTGGTCTTAAACTTTTGATCAGGACTGTACTATGCCACAGTTGCCATACAGATCTCATCCACTTTTGAAGGTGAATCCACTGTAAACACAGTAAACGTTTACCCTCTTTCCGCCACGGTAATGCCGATATGAGACCCGAGATTTGGCGTGAACATGCGCGAGCGTTCACAGCGGCGCGCAGCTCTGAAGGTAAACTACAGCCTGTTTAAAAAATCGCATCAGAAAGGTATATTAGACGCTGTTTTGTTAACAGCGTCTGTTCAGCCTCTCCAGTCTAAGCATTGAAAGTGTGATCTCTGGTACTTACAGTTGTGCTGAGATAGCGGTAACCATCAATCTTAGGTGAATTGGCGGACAGTGACTCGATCCAAACGACACCTTGTAGATCGTGAAGTTTATTCCAAACTGTGCAGATCATACACCGATGAACAAATGGATAGGTCAAAAAATCATGCTGTGAGCAGCTAACAGAGCAAGTAGCTGAGATGAGGGGTGAAGCCAGAATGAAGAAGAGGGGAGGAGACAAGAGAGAGAGAGCAGAAGCTAGGGGAAGAGAGAAGGGACACACATAATGAAAAGGCAAACCATGCATGTGTAACATGATACTCCCCGTCGAAATCTATGATTTCTAATAACATTTATTACAATAATAACCTTGTTCAAGTCCATGAAATATAGATGTTTTTCTATTGGAACACCTGCAACAAGAGAACAAAGAACATAAATAAGAAAACATTACTTCAAGTAGATAGTAGATAGTTCCTTGAGTCCATCTTCAGAGGGGAAGGCAGCAACAGCACCAGTTCTTCTTACCTCCCTTTAACAGGTTGCCTTGAAGGTCTGTCTTCAGAGGGGAAGGCAGCAACAGCACCAGACCTTGTTACCTCCCTTTGTATCAACCTGGTGTGAGGAGTTCATCTTCCTGTTTAGGCAGAAGCAGTACTAGTTTGTTTATGGGTCTCAAGTAGTGTCTAGCAGAACCTTCTTTCATTACCTTGACTTCTGCTTTCCGTACCTTGCCATCGTTACTTGGAATAGTCTTTGTGATAAGACCCATAGGCCAATTATTACGATGAATGTCCTTATCCTTGAAGAGAACAATGTCTCCAACTTGCAGGTTGGGTTTGCTTACTTGCCATTTTCTGCGACTTTGAAGGTTGCAAAGGTACTCCATCTTCCAACGGCTCCAAAATGCATTAGCAAGAAGTTGAACACGTTTCCATTGATGTTTGTAAACATTGGGAAAATCAAAGTCCTGAGGAGGAATACTAGCTATTCCTATCTTTTGAGTTAGAAGGGTAGATGGAGTTAGCAATACTTGAGACTCTGAGTCCGTGGAAACAGGAACCAAAGGTCTAGCATTGATTATGGCAGACACCTCGGCAAGGAAGGTGACCAAGACTTCATGGGTAAGCTGAGATTTGTGATCCAGCAGCATAGAGTCCAGGATTTTTCACGAAACTCCGATCATGCGTTCCCAAAGAGAACAGTGAGGTGGGTTGAATTCCCACTTACACTTGTTGGAATTTAAGAAGTTCTCCATTTTCTCTGCTCCTGTAAAGTTTGTTCCGCAGTCGGATCTTATTAACTGAACAGGTCCACGTATGGAAACAAATCTTCTGAAAGCATTAATGAAGCAAGAAGAGTCCATAGTTTCTATAACTTCAATGTGCGCAGCACAAATACTCAAACAAGTGAACAGCACGGCCCAACTTTTATTATTAACAACTCCGCCACGGGTCTTACGTGTAACTATGGTCCAGGGGCCGAAAACGTCAATACCAACATTGGTAAAGGGTGGTTCGGTACTCAATCTATCTGTTGGTAGCTCTGCCATTTGTTGATTTAGATGCTTTCCTCTTAGTCTTTGGCACTTGACACATATCTGGAGTATGGAGGATATACATCTTTTCATCCCGATTATCCAGAAACCAGCAGACCTCATTGCGCCTATGGTGAAATGCTGGCCTTGGTGTTGAACTTGCTCATGGTAATGTCTGACTATAAGAGCAGTAACGTGGTGACGGCCTGGAATGATGAGAGGATTCCGCTCCTCGCTAATCGCAGTAGACCTTGCAATGCGACCACCAACGCAAAGTAGTTTATTCTGATCAATTATAGGATTCAACTGGTATAGAGGGCTATCCTTGGATAGGTTGAGTTCTTTTGACAAGTTGTGGATCTCTTGCGAATATACTTCATGTTGGACACATTGGATGATGACTCTTTCCGCTTGAGCAACCTCTGCAATAGTGGGGAGTCCTTTACAAATGTGCCACTTACGACACTCTTGATTTGTGCTATCCTTGCTTGCGTAGTGATGAGCATGTTCTGGGTTCTGGTGAGAAGGTCAATGGCCTCTTCTTCCGTAGGTAGGGACTTAAGACCGTCATCCACGTAGAAGTTCCTTTCCACAAACTGACGTGCATCCCTCCCGAACTCCTGTTCGTCTTCTTGGGCAGTTTTTCTCAGTCCATAAATGGCAACTGCTGGGGAAGGGCTATTGCCGAACACGTGAACTTTCATCTGATAGTCTATGACCTCGTTGTTGACATCATTATTGCGATACCATCGGAACCTGAGGAAGTTTCTGTTATCTTCACGGACGATGAAACAATGAAACATTTGTTGAATGTCGGCCATAATGGCAATTGGCTCTTGTCTAAAGCGGAGTAGGGCTCCCAAGAGGTTGTTGTTCAGATTGGGTCCAGAGAGAAGATTGTCCTTGAGAGAAACGCCTTCATAGCAAGTCCTTCCCCACAGACTTCAGTGCATGTTGAGAACACTGGGGTGGAGGTTGTTGTTTGTTCAGCGTGCTCCCTGCCAAGCTTTGCCCTGGGGGGAATGTCAGTGGATGGAGTAGTGCTGTGTTGGTACAGATGAAGGGCTTGAACGTGGTTGTCACTACTGCATTCTATGCACTTAATGATGGCCTTACAGTCTTTTGCCAGGTGTTTTGTGGAAGCACAGCATCTGAAACAAACTCCAAATTCCTTTAAAACTTCCTTGCGTTCCTGTAGAGGTTTCTTTCTGAAGCCGATGCACTTCTTAAGTGGGTGTGGCTTGTTATGTATGGGACATTGGCGATTCGGATCCTCAAGTTTCTTGTTTTGTCCAGTCTTCGGAAGAACCATAGCAGGTGCAGGTTGAACATCAGTCCTTTTCACTGACACTGGACCCCTGCAGTCTCTGTGCGTTATGCGCGTGTTTGCAAGTCCTGGAGAAGGTGGACTAAGAGGGTTACAGTCACCGTAGAAGAAACTTGGGTCATTCTTAGAGTCCGCAATTTCCTTTATGAAGGTACAGAAGTAGGAAAAGGGAGGAAAGGCTACTCCATACCTTTTCTTGTAAGTAGATCCTTGACTAACCCATTTTTCTTGGATGCCATATGGTAGCTTAAGGACAATAGGGTTGATGCCACGAGGGGTGTCAAGGTAACTAAGACCGGGTAGGTGGGTGTCAGCCTTAGCTAGTTGAAGCTCTAGTAGAAGATCACTAAGTTCTTGAAGCTTTAGATTGTCTTTAGCTGTCATCCTTGGGAAGCCTTGTAACCAGTGCTTTAAGTGGGCCAAAAGAGGTGCCGGTACTCTATTAGGCGCCGGTGCTCCCCCCCCCCAATACTGAGCATGAAAATACCCTTAGAAAGTACCCTGAAAAAGAGCTACTGTAGAAAGAGCTACTGAACATAAATAAAATGTGCAAAAGGGTATTGAACAAAATGTTGTACAAAATGTACATAAAATAATTTATAAAAATTATAATAACATACTAACCATAGAACAGTAAACAGTAAACAGTAAAACATAAACCTGAGTCTTGAAGATGAAGGTTAATTTCTTTACCCCTGAAAAATATACAAAAGCAGATTCAATACAATCACAGTACATCAAATGAAAAATGAAAAATATTGTACAAATCATTTTACCTAGAAAAGGCTCCAGCACGTTTTGGGCTCCACTTTCCTTGCACTTTTGGCTTCGCAGTTTGTGAAGGCTGCACTTCTCCTCCCTTTTGCCAGCCATGTCTGCACATATGTTTGTGCATTAAACTGATCCAAGGGTGGTCCGTTGCATTTCAGGAAGATCAGATTTGAAAGCCTTTTGATGTCGAGAGAGTTTCTTTTATCTGTCAAAGTATCATTCATTGAGCTGAAAGCTCGCTCGCATTCACTTGTTGATACTGCAATGGTGTGGACAGCTTTAAGAAGAGGCTTCAGGTCTTCTGGTGTCTTGGAAGCTTTAAGGTCTTTATACTCCCTAAATCCTTGGACACTTTTCCTCTCCCCAACTCTGAATCTCTGACATAAACGTCTGACCGCTGCATCACCATATTGAATCTCAAGAGATGCAGGCCAGGAGTCAGACTGGAGGACCTTGATGTCTGAGAGGAGGTGACTGTCTGTCTTTTCAGATGAGGTTCTACTGACATGTGAGGAAGTTGTTGGAGTCATCCTGCACTTAACATTTTCAGCCAGGCTACGGAAAAATTGCCCAGGGTTGATTTTTATAACCCTCTCATTTTCATGCAGGCATACATTTCTGAAGATTTTCTTATTTTCAGCCTCAATGGCAATTTGTGTGTAGGGACCAGGTGTGGATACCATTGACTCAAACACCCGGATCTGTCGGTCCAGCTGCCTGTCGGCTTGATCCAAAGTCATGTCACGTCTCTGGAGCATTCTTGAGAGGTCACTGAGTTCTGTGAGAGCGTCATACATGATGCCAAGATTGACCACAAAAGAAACAGTAGTGAGAACATCATTGAGTCCTTTGTATTTTGCTCTCTCTCTTGAGTCCCTGCTGGTATCAGCAGCAGCACTTGTAAAGTGTACCTGCAAAGCTGGGTAGTTCTCCCATACTGCTTTCACCGTTCTCTCACTTGAAGCAACCCAACGCACTGATAAAACACGGCCTATCACAAGGAGACGCTGTCCAACACTGTGAGCACTCTCTGTTAACTCCCTTTGGTTTTTTGGGGATGCATGGTAGAGGGAGTAAAGCTGATCTAAAAATATTTTAAAGTGGTTGATTCCTCCAACCTCCTTCAAAACATCACAAACTGCCAGTTCCAGTCTGTGATTGGAACAATGCCAGACAAACAGGTAAGGGAATTTGGAACAAAGCTGCGCAGCAACTCCTGCTTTCCTCCCAAGCATCACTGAGGCTCCATCACAAGCAAATGCCAACAAATGTTCCTGTAGGTAGTGAGGGTCAAAGCCATTATTATGAAGACATTCTAACAGTGCTTCAGTGATGTCATTTGCTGTGGTCCCCTGCAGCTCAATGAGTTCAAAAAATACTGTGTCTGGCTGTTCATTGGAAATAGCTGATCGCAGGCACACGACAAGGACAGACTTTCCACTTATTGTAGTCGATTCATCAATGAGCACACACAGTTTTCTTTCATTCATCACTATGTCATTGACTACCTTCTTTTTCATTTCAGCTGCAATGTGATCCAGTATATTTGCACACGAGTTATTAGAGTGTAAAACTCTGCCCATCTTGACACCATTTAAGACTTGCAACTGGACATCTATTGGCATGTCTGTAAAGGGACGCCCATGCTTGCCAATCTTATAAGCTGTTCTAAACACATTGCAAGTTGAGGCGTATTCAGCCTTTCTCATATCTTCAATGTGTTTTTGCATTGTATTTTGTGTTGCCTTCTCTTTTATTTCAACTGCTTTCTTGTGATAAATTGAGTCTCTGTGCTCTTTAATTTTCTTTCGTAGTGAGCTTTGTTGTGCAGCCTTGTCCCTTCCATAAGACGAGATTAAGCACCCACTCCACTCCTGCGACACTCTCTGCCCTTGCTGCATGTCTACACGAGCACAAACTTGACTACACACACTACAGCCCAACTTTCGATTTTTGCTTAGCAGCCACTTGTAATTTGTGGAGAAATACTGTACTTGTGCTTGGGACCAACATTCTGGCCACTCATGCTCGGCAATGCGGCTGTTGTCATCGGTAGAAGTGATGTCACTCTCATCCTCTACGTCACTTGTGAGAACCTGATCGACCGCGGCACAAGTGCTGCTTTCATTAGCTTGTGTCTGACTCTGACCTGCAGCGATATTCTGGTTTGGTGGGGGGTCAGCCAGCGAGTCCTCTGATTCTGACCTTGTTCTTTTGCTACTTATAAGCCAGGAGAGCATCTTAAAGCGTACCTGTCAGATCACCCAAAAAAAACTAAACTGTTACATGTTGCTCAGTATCTCATCCTGATCATGTACATATACTTTCTATGGCCAGGGGGGTACTGGTACAGAGAGGAATTAATGTGTGTGTGTGTGTGTGTGTGATGAGGGGGGGGTCTGATGTGCAGGGGGGTACTGGTTCAGAGAGGAACGAATGTGCGGTGGTGGGGGGGGGGTACTGGTACATAGAGGAACTAATATATATGTGTGTGATGGGGGGTCTGATGTGCAGAGGGGTACTGGTACAGAGAGGCACTAATGTGTGGTGGTGGTGGGGGGGGGTACTGGTAAAGAGAGGAACTAATGTGTGTGATGAGGGGGGGGGGGTCTGATGTGCAGGGGGGTACTGGTACAGAGAGGAACGAATGTGCGGTGGTGGGGGGGGGGGGTCCTGGTACATAGAGGAACTAATATATATGTGTGTGATGGGGGGGTCTGATGTGCAGGGGCCCCCTACACATCAGACCCACCCATCAGACACATATATATTAGTTCCTCTATGTACCAGTACCCCCCCCCCCCCACCCCCGCACATTCGTTCCTCTCTGTACCAGTACCCCCCTGCACATCAGACCCCCCCCCCCTCATCACACACATTAATTCCTCTCTGTACCAGTACCCCCCTGCCAGGGGGGGGGGGGGGTACTGGTACAGAGAGGAACTAATGTGTGTGGGGGGAGGGGGGGTGCCTGTCACTCACCAGTACTCTTCAGAAGTTGGATTCCAAAGCAAAGTCGATGTTCTTTGCTGCACCGTCCGACTCCTGACTCCAAGGAGGACCAGTCACTGGTCGCCGCACTGATCGCTCCTCACAGGCGCGCGGGAAGGAGTTGACGTCACCTAACGTGAGGTCAACTCCCTGCCTGCGCCAGCCTGAGCCGTACTCTGCAACGACCCGCCCCCCTCCACTAGCTGCCCAGCCAACGACATTAGGGAGGAGATACTGCCAGCTCTCCGCTGCGCTCCGGTACCGGAAACCCACGTACTGGGCGCACGGAGAGGTGCTGGTACTCTCCAGGGCAATTTTTGGAAGTGGCGGTACTGAGTACCGCCGCGTTCCGGCCCACTTCAAGCACTGCTTGTAACCTTTTGAGTAAGGCATCTTCGATGGCCTCAGAGCTGCCAAAGCTATGATCAAGTCTGTCACAAGCAGCGTTGAGACCTGCAGCAGGATTGGAAATGTAAACGGTTTTAAGTCTCTTGATACGTTCAGCTGACTGAGGACCTAGCCACCTGATGAGTAGATCCAATTCTTCTGCAACAGTGATATCTAATTCGCTGATTGTTGCTTTAAAGGTGAATTTCCAGCCTCGGTAATTTTCAGGTTTGTCATCAAACATGGTAAGGCCCGTCCTAGCGAGTTCTCTGCGAAGGATGTACTTGGCAAACTGCGACATGTCAGTGTTTTCAGACTTTGGGTATATAATTGCAGGCGGAACAAAGTTAGTTGCAGTAGCTGGTACATTGATGTTGAGTGACTTGGGAACATAAGATGGTGCTGAGGCGTTTAACACTGGAGCTGGTGTACGGTCCAAAGGTGTTTTGTTTTGTAGCCGCAAAATAGTGGATTGGTTAGAGGGTGGCAGGTTAGTGCGATAGTGTGGTAGGTCATTTCTATTCGTACCCGTTTCTGCCACTTGAGAAGGTGTAATAGATGTAGAGACAACACCTTGGTTGAGTTCTTTGGCTGCTATGACAGAGTGATGGAGTTTTGATGAGGTCCGTGATGACACTGATGCATAAGATATAACAGAGTGATGGCTACTGACACTTCTTTCATTGTCACTTACAGCCTGCTCTAAGACTCTTAGTCTTGCCATGTCTTTAGCGTGCTCACATTGCTTTTCTAAAACTTCTATTTCTGCTTTCTTCTGTGCAGCCTCAGATTTCATTTTTGCTTTCTTCTGTGCAGCCTCAGCTTTCTTCTCCACTTTCTTCTGTGCAGCCTCAGCTTCCATTTTTGCTTTCTCTTGGGCGAAAACTGCCTGGATTTTAGAAGCTTCAGCATCAGCGCGGGCTTTGATGAGATGTTGGCTGAGAGTAGAAGATGTTGATCTTAAGGATTTGGAAGATCGTATGGAGCGCTTAGAAGTTGTGGAGAGATGGGATCTAGATTCATGGAGATATGCGATTTTTACATCTGTTTTTGTCCTTGTTTGTATTACTAGATCATCTCTTTCAAGATTGAGCTCATTCAATTCCTGTAATTCTTTTAAGGAATTTTCTGTGTTGTACCGCTTTAAGAGATCAGCATATTTAGCAGACAGTCTTTGGTAGTTCTCATAGGCAGCATTCAACTGCTTAACAGCGCCCTCTAGGTGCAATACCTTATGAGTTGGTTGAGACAGAGCTGACATGCATTCAATAGTTTTAGACCATGAGTGGCTGATGTTCTGCAGCAGTTCTTCTTTGTCAGCCTCATAGTTCTCTTGGACTTTCCAGGTTGGCTTCACTAAACGTTATTGTTTTATGTGGTCTTGAGGATCTGACTCCTGAGCTGTTGGAAGTTCAGGTTCTTGCTGTGTATTAGGTTCCTCAGATTGTACATTGCCTTGCTGGTGTATTGTGATGGCAAGCAGAGGGTTAAATCACAAGGTATGTGTTTGCATAGAAATGTATCAATCTTCTGGCTCTGGGAGAGGGTTTCCTAGGCAACCAGTGAGAGGGGGAGTCAGAGAGAAGTTTAGCAATGGCTGCTGCAAAGTTAGTTTTGCATACAGAGCTTAGATTGACTTGCAGGCAGAATGCATGTGACAATACAGACAGTCTAGGAGCTGATTAAATAACAGTTGCATGAACAGTTTCTTCAATAATCTGTGCAGAAAACTGATGAATCTTATGCTGAGATTTACTTGCTGGCTGGAGTATACAGGCTTGTACATATATTCTGCTATATTCCAGTGTCCATATACATCTCACTATACATGCATAGCTAGCAAGGATCCCTTGAAAGATATTTTGCAGATCTTGTAAGATCCCTTCCCTTCACAGATTTTTTGACTGTTCTGCCTCTCCAGTCTAAGCATTGAAAGTGTGATCTCTGTAACTTACAGTTGTGCTGAGATAGCGGTAACCATCAATCTTAGGTGAATTGGCTGACAGTGACTCGATCCAAACGACACTTTGTAGATCGTGAAGAAGTTTATTCCAAACTGTGCAGATCATGCACCGATGAACAAATGGATAGGTCAAAAAATCCTGCTGTGAGCAGCTAACAGAGCAAGTAGCTGAGATGAGGGGTGAAGCTAGAATGAAGAAGAGGGGAGGAGACAAGAGAGAGAGCAGAAGCTAGGGGAAGAGAGAAGGGACACACATAATGAAAAGGCAAACCATGCATGTGTAACATGATAGCGTCTGATATACCTGCTACCTGCTCCTCTGGTGGTCCCTTTTGCTTGGATCCACCACCAGAGAACACAGGCAGCTCTGTAAGTAGCACCAAGCACCACACTACACTACACCCCCCCCCCTGTCACTTATTAACCCCTAATCACCCCATACAGGGAGTGCATAATTATTAGGCAAGTTGTATTTTTGAGGATTAATTTTATTATTGAACAACAACCATGTTCTCAATGAACCCAAAAAACTCATTAATATCAAAGCTGAATATTTTTGGAAGTAGTTTTTAGTTTGTTTTTAGTTTTAGCTATTTTAGGGGGATATCTGTGTGTGCAGGTGACTATTATTGTGCATAATTATTAGGCAACTTAACAAAAAACAAATATATACCCATTTCAATTATTTATTTTTACCAGTGAAACCAATATAACATCTCAACATTCACAAATATACATTTCTGTCATTCAAAAACAAAACAAAAACAAATCAGTGACCAATATAGCCACCTTTCTTTGCAAGGACACTCAAAAGCCTGCCATCCATGGATTCTGTCAGTGTTTTGATCTGTTCACCATCAACATTGCGTGCAGCAGCAACCACAGCCTCCCAGACACTGTTCAGAGAGGTGTACTGTTTTCCCTCCTTGTAAATCTCACATTTGATGATGGACCACAGGTTCTCAATGGGGTTCAGATCAGGTGAACAAGGAGGCCATGTCATTAGATTTTCTTCTTTTATACCCTTTCTTGCCAGCCACGCTGTGGAGTACTTGGACACGTGTGATGGAGCATTGTCCTGCATGAAAATCATGTTTTTCTTGAAGGATGCAGACTTCTTCCTGTACCACTGCTTGAAGAAGGTGTCTTCCAGAAACTGGCAGTAGGACTGGGAGTTGAGCTTGACTCCATCCTCAACCCGAAAAGGCCCCACAAGCTCATCTTTGATGATACCATCCCAAACCAGTACTCCACCTCCACCTTGCTGGCGTCTGAGTCGGACTGGAGCTCTCTGCCCTTTACCAATCCAGCCACAGGCCCATCCATCTGGCCCATCAAGACTCACTCTCATTTCATCAGTCCATAAAACCTTAGAAAAATCAGTCTTGAGATATTTGACTATACTGGGAAGTCATAAATGCAGGTATTAAAAGCTGAGACTTTCGCCAATATGTTCAAGTCTCAGCTTTTAATACCTGCATTTATGACTTCCCAGTATAGTCAGTAGCATTTCTGTTTGGTGCATTTCCTCTCTGTGTTTCATATGTTTATTTGCTACATTCTGTATAGTTTGCTTCTTGTGGTGCATGTGGACCGCGTCGACATCCTCCATTGTATGCATATTTTGCTGGGGTTAGTCGATTACTGCGGTCCACATGCGGTCGGGCTGCTCCCCCAATAAAAGACACACCACAGTGTCAGGGGCTGAGCAGCTCCTCCAGAATTGCCACTTCTTTCCTGTGTTTCTGTCTTGTTAGATTTGAGTGTGTTCAAACACTCTGTTGCACCTGGTAACCTCCATCACATGGTCTGGCATAGGTGTGGCTCACAGCCTGGCCTCATTCACATTGTACTACCACAGTATTCATGCTGGGCTTTTGTGGGAAGCTTGGCTGTGAGCTGAATTATATCACCCCCAGACCGTGTTCACACCATAGTTAGAGCAGCGGCTAGGACCCTCTGCCATGCTGAGTGACCGTGACGTGGTGCATTGATGGGCTCCGATATTTTCCTGACTGGAACATATTGGCGAAAGTCTCAGCTTTTAATACCTGCATTTATGACTTCCCAGTATAGTCAGTAGCATTTCTGTTTGGTGCATTTCCTCTCTGTGTTTCATAAGAATAGGACATGTTCTATATTTTTGCGGAACGGAAGTGCGGACCCGGAAGTGGAGATCCGCAATTCCGGATCCGATCGGGACAAAGTCTGTCCCCATAGAAATGAATGGGTCCGCAATTCCGTTCTGCAAAAGGCGGAACAGAATTGAGGACGTGTGAATGGGGCCTAAGGGTCCCTTATCACCGCCAGTTAGTTAGCTACTTGTTAGGTAGTTAGCGCCCAGCCCACCGCACCACAGTCGCTGATTAGAGTCATCGCTGTCGCTAATCAGCACTAGTACTATATAGTATCTGTAAGTGATTAAGACTGATCGCAATCAGATCTATATCAGTACATTAGGGTCACCATAGGCTCTACAAAAAACGCAGTGTTCGCCCGATCAGGCCTGATCTTGTGCGCACACTTGCATTCAGTCCGCCCCACCGCAGTGACAGAAATATATTTTTTCTGATCACTGCAAAAACACCGTAAAATCGCTGTGGCGCTATAAAGATCACTTTTGAGCTTTTTGGATCTTTATTATTGATCGCAGCTTTACTTCACAAGCACTCCTATGTCCTTTCCCCTCTTTTTTTTTTTTTGCACATTTTTTGGCAGAGATTTTTTCATCCACATTGATCGATGCGAATGAAGAAATCTGTGCCGTTCATTTTCTCTTTCAGCCCAGAGGCTGAACGAAAAAAAAAAATCTCATTACCCGTATGCTCAATATAAAGAGAATAGCAGAAACTCCTAATGCTGGCCATACATGTAATGATTGCGGAGACCCTCAAATGCCAGGGCAGTACAAACACCCCACAAATGACCCCATTTTGGAAAGAAGACACCCCAAGGTATTCACAGAGGGGCATATTGAGTCCATGAAAGATTGAACTTTTTGTCACAAGTTAGCGGAAAGGGAGACTTTGTGAGAAAAAAAAATAATAATCAATTTCCGCTAACTTGTGCCAAAAAAAAAATCTTCTATGAACTCGCCATGCCCCTCACGGAACACCTTGGGGTGTCTTCTTTCCAAAATGGGGTCACATGTGGGGTATTTATACTGCCCTGGCATTTTAGGGGCCTAAAGCGTGAGAAGAAGTCTGGAATCCAAATGCCTAAAAATGCCCTCCTAAAAGGTACTCATTGCGCATCTTGGCTGAAAAAAAGTGTCACTCATGTGGTATCACCGTACTCAGGAGAAGTGGGGCAATGTGTTTTGGGGTATATTTTTACATATTTCTCACACACAGTATGGGTATATCTCTGTAAATAACAACTTTTTCCATTTTTTTATACAAAGTTGTCAATTTACAGAGATATTTCTCTCACCCAGCATGGGTATATGTAAAAATACACCCCAAAACACATTGCCCTACTTCTCCTGAGTACGGCGATACCACATGAGTGACACTTTTTTGCAGCCTAAGTGCGCAAAGGGGCCCAAATTCCAATGAGTACTTTTAGGATTTCACAGGGCATTTTTACGCATTTGGATTCAAAACTACTTCTCACGCTTTAGGGCCCCTAAAATGCCAGGGCAGTATAAATACCCCACAAGTGACCCCATTTTAGAAATAAGACACCCCAAGGTATTCCGTGAGGAGTATGGTGAGTTCATGTAAAATTGTATTTTTTGTCACAAGTTAGTGGAATATGAGACTTTGTAAGAAAAAATTAATAAATAAATAAATCAATTTCCGCTAACTTGTGCCAAAAAAAAAATCTTCTATGAACTCGCCATGCCCCTCACGGAATACCTTGGGGTGTCTTCTTTCCAAAATGGGGTCACTTGTTGGGTATTTATACTACCCTGGCATTTTAGGGGCCCTAAAGTGTGAGAAGTAGTTTGGAATCCAAATGCGTAAAAATGCCCTGTGAAATCCTAAAGGTACTCATTGGAATTTGGGCCCCTTTGTGCACCTAGGCTGCAAAAAAGTGTCACACATGTGGTATCTCCGTACTCAGGAGAAGTAGGGCAATGTGTTTTGGGGTGTATTTTTACATATACCCATACTGTGTGTGAGAAATATCTTTGTAAATGACAACTTTTTAAATTTTGTTATACAAAGTTGTCAATTTACAGAGATATTTCTCTCACCCAGCATGGATATATGTAAAAATACACCCCAAAACACATTGCCCTACTTCTTCTGAGTACGGTGATACCACATGTGACATTTTTTTGCAGCCTAGGTGCGTAAAGGGGCCGAAAGTCCAACGAGTACCTTTAGGCTTTACAACCCTGTAAAGCCTAAAGGTACTCATTGGACTTTCGGCCCCTTTACGCACCTAGGCTGCAAAAAAATGTCACATGTGGTATCACCGTACTCAGAAGAAGTGTGTGGAGTGTGTTCACTGTTCTGGCATTTTGGGCGGGGCTAAATTGTGAGCAAACCTGCTCACAATTTAGCCCCGCCCAAAATGCCAGAACAGTGAACACACCCCACAAATGAACCCATTTCGGAAAGTAGACACCCCAAGGTATTCACTGAGGGGCATAGTGAGTCCGTGGGAGATTTTATATTTTTTGCCACAAGTTAGCAGAAATGGAAACTTTATTTTTTTTTTTTTTTTTCTCAGAAAGTGTCATTTTCCGCTAACTTGTGAAAAAAAAATTAAATCATACATAAACTCACCATGCCCCTCCGCGAATACTTTGGGATGTCTTCTTTCTAAAATGGGGTCATTTGGGGGGGATTTATACTATCCTGGCATTCTAGCACTTCAAGAAACATGACAGGTGCTCAGAAAGTCAGAGCTGCTTCAAAATGCGGAAATTCACATTTTTGTACCATAGTTTGTAAACGCTATAACTTTTGCGCAAACCAATAAATATACATTGGATTTTTTTTTATCAAAGACGTAGCACAATAAATTCTGACACAAACTTGTGAAGAAATGTAATTATATTTGAACAATTTTACCAGAAAAAGTAAAAAATATTTTGATTCAATTTCAGAAAAACGAAAAATCTCAGCAGCAATCAAATACCACCAAAAGAAAACTGTATTTGTGAGAAGAAAAGGAGGTAAAATTCATTTGGGTGCCAAGTTGCATGACCGAGCAATAAACCGTTAAAGTTGTGAAGTGGCGATTTGTAAAAAAGGGCCTGGTCACTAGGGGGGTATAAACCTGTGGTCCTTAAGTGGTTAGGATTGGTTGGTGTGCCCATACATGATACAATCGCGACTGTATGTACAATCAGTAAAATAAAATTATCGATTTTGCGCGGGAAATCAACTTAATTTGCTGTCACCACTCTTTGTATTGAATTGGGGCGAAGAGACCCCGGCTAGCTATTCCTAAAGGGAAGAAATAGTTATTTGCAACCTAGCTAACCAATCAAAAATTTATAAAAACAAAAGAATGCGGTAGTATGTCTCTTCTGAGGACAGAGCTCTTAGCATAGTCCAGATAATCAGGTAACAAGGGAAAAAGTAGAAGGATTAAATCGTTAGTATTATTATGAAAACCTTTACACAGAAATATCCATTAAAACTGACAGATAAATATACCTGCCAGTCGAACAGATTGGTTGGATAGAAATAGGTAAGAGATGAAAGGGAATAGAATGTCTGTATGCTCAGAATTACCGTGGTAGAGTCCAGCAAAAGATAAAGTCTTTGCAAGGAATAATCCAAGATGGCGGGGTGCCTGTGTCCAGCGGGGTGCCTGTGTCAACCAACTTCTGGGTTGGGAAAGTTTTAACTATTTGTGTGAATGAGAGGGCTCTTGTGATTCTGTCATTTTAAACCAGGATGCATTCGCGATTTCTTCGGTAATCGGTATTGTCGAGATCGCAAAGCATTACACCCGGCTTCAGTCACTGCTGGTCTCCTGCAGCAATCCGAAGTGCTGTACCAGTGCAGGATTAATAGTGCCGATGGCAGGGACTGAATAGACTAAACGGGCTGTGTGAACGCAGCACTCAAGACCAAAGAAATTCTCATGCGTAGAAACACACAAAATACTTTTTCACAGAGTAAATTTGTCTGTACAGGAAGCCATGACGCTTGTAAAGGTGTTATTGTGACATCTGGTGCCAGGTATCCTGTTGCATCAATAATAGTGTGTTGGAAGTGTATAGCTATGAGGGCGATGCAGGCTCCCTGGTATGAGTAGGTATCTTGCTGAAATACAGTACAGACCAAAAGTTTGGACACACCTTCTCATTTAAAGAGTTTTCTTTATTTTCATGACTATTAAAATTGTAGATTCACACTGAAGGCATCAAAACTATGAATTAACACATGTGGAATTATATACATAACAAACAAGTGTGAAACAACTGAAATTATGTCATATTCTAGGTTCTTCAAAGTAGCCACCTTTTGCTTTGATTACTGCTTTGCACACTCTTGGCATTCTCTTGATGAGCTTCAAGAGGTAGTCCCCTGAAATGGTCTTCCAACAGTCTTGAAGGAGTTCCCAGCACTTGTTGGCCTTTTTGCCTTCACTCTGCGGTCCAGCTCACCCCAAACCATCTCGATTGGGTTCAGGTCTGGTGACTGTGGAGGCCAGGTCATCTGGCGCAGCACCCCATCACTCTCCTTCATGGTCAAATAGCCCTTACTTTCAAAGTTTTCCCAATTTTTCGGCTGACTGACTGACCTTCATTTCTTAAAGTAATGATGGCCACTCGTTTTTCTTTACTTAGCTGCTTTTTTCTTGCCATAATACAAATTCTAACAGTCTATTCAGTAGGACTATCAGCTGTGTATCCACCTGACTTCTCCTCAACGCCACTGATGGTCCCAACCCCATTTATAAGGCAAGAAATCCCACTTGTTAAACCTGACAGGGCACACCTGTGAAGTGAAAACCATTTCAGGGGACTACCTCTTGAAGTTCATGAAGAGAATGCCAAGAATGTGCAAAGCAGTAATCAAAGCAAAAGGTGGCTACTTTGAAGAACCTAGAATATGACATATTTTCAGTTGTTTCACACTTGTTTGTTATGTATATAATTCCACATGTGTTAATTCATAGTTTTGATGCCTTCAGTGTGAATCTACAATTTTCATAGTCATGAAAATAAAGAAAACTCTTTGAATGAGAAGGTGTGTCCAAACTTTTGGTCTGTACTGTATATACTCACAGCTGGTGGTAGTGCTAGGTACAGACTGCCCTCCTGTTGGACAGAAGTAGTGCTGGTGGAAAGGAGCAGGAACCAAAGGTGGTACCTACATCTATCCGACATTGATGGTACTTCCTGTTCATATCCCATAAACACCCAAGTCCTTACAATCATTCTTCCAACCTTCAGATTATAGGTTCATGGAGCCTGCAGTATCTAAAGCTGGCCATTCTTTTGAGATAATGATCTGCCACATTGCAACCAATCAGTCGTCTAGGGGATCGTCCGCATGAACCACCACACCAACTAAACTGCCCAACCAGGGTGTCAGTTTTTCATAAAAACAGACTCCTTGGTGCTTGAGCACAATAGCAAGTGAATTCAGGCAATCGTGCCATTAACATGCAGTTTTGGCCGATGAACAGCCGAGGTTTTCCAGCACGGCGGATCGCATTTTTAGCAGACAAGAGTCTGCCATCGGCGATTGCTGGTTCACTTAGTTGTTCAAACGACAGTTGGCAGCAATGGCAGAAATCTGCATTTCTGGCCAACTTTAATCTTATGTGTATGGCAACCTTAAATCTCTGACTAGTCATATAAAAATGTAAGGACTCCCATGTATTTGAACATATCAATATTTAATCGCCATGAGTATAAAAAGATTAAAAAAAACACAAAAAATACATCACAATTACTCATTAGAAGAACAATTCTCTCAACTTTATTCCACAGACGGAAATGTCATAAGTACATTAAGTACATTCATCACTATTTTACGATGGTTTCACATGCTGTAGGAACAACATGGCCAAGGTGTAAACACAGTGCGGCCAAAGCTGTTAATACGAAATGGTGTCTCCTTTGCAGCACGCATTACTAAGGAAAGTCTGCCTTTACCATACTATTGTCACGGGGCGCCAAAGGCGCACTCGGTCTCCCATCAGCCGCAGACCTGCTGCTTAGCTTCGGGAGCGAGGATCTGTGTTTGACCTCGTTCCTTTGCTAGCTAGGAGGCTCCCTGCTCCTAGGTCTGCCTTGAGCGCCGAGCTGATAACTCGGTGCTCGACTTGTCTGTCTGTCGGTCATGTGACGCTGGCAACGTCACATGACCCTCAGACCCCACTATAAATACAGGCAGCCTGCTGGCCACAGGTTGCCTGTTAATTCTAGGTTCCTGGCTATTTGTTGGACTACTGAATACTCACCTGATCCTGTTCCCTGACGATCCTTTGGCTGCTCCTCCTGTACTGTGCATCCCTCCTGGTATTGTGACCTCGGCTCCCACCTGACTACTCTTTGCAGACTCCTCTGGTACTTCTCTACTCTCCTTGTATTTGACCCTGGCTTCTCCTGACCATTCTTTGCTTAACCCTTTGTACTGCGTAGCTCTCTTGGTTCTGACCCGGTCCGTTCACGTTCTGTATTTTGTCTTGTCTGTCTTCCCTGCACATATCCTAAGTAAGGGACTGTCGTCCAGTTGTCCCCTGTCATCAGGACTCGTGGGGCAAGTTGGCAGGGCCAGGGGTGAGGGTGGAGCGCAGTGGTCACTATCCTTCCCCCTGTGTGTGAGTGGACGTGACCGTTACAGATTAACAGGCCCAATAACCACTGTATCATGAATCCTCTTGTGACCCTGACTGACCATGTCTCTAACCTGACACAGATGGTGCAGGTGCTAGGAGAGAATCTCCGTTCTTTTGAGTTAGGGCAAGGCTCTTCCACTCCTCAGCCCTCCAGTCCACATTTTGAGCCCCAGATCAAGCTCCCAGAACCCTTTTCTGGAGACCGGAAGAGGTTTCTCTCCTTTAAGGAGAGTTGCAAACTATACTTCCGTTTGCGCCCCGTGTCCTCCGGTCCCGAGAGCCAACGCGTGGGTATTATCATTTCTCTACTACAGGGTGATCTTCAGGACTGGCATTCTCATTACCTCCAATTGTATAACTTCTGTGGAGTTTCTTTTTCAGGCCCTGGGTATCCTCTATGACGAACCAGACAGGGCCCTGGTAGCCGAGACGGCTCTTAGGGCACTGGTTCAGGGCCATCTCCCTGCGGAGGAGTATTGCACCCAATTTAGACGGTGGTGTGTCCCCTCAGGATGATATGAACCAGCCCTAAAGAGTCCGTTTAGGTCTAGTCTGTCTGATAATTTAAAAGATCTATTAGTCAGTTATAAAATTCCAGAGACCTTAGAGGAGATGATGACCCTAGTTGTCCGACTTGACCGACGAGTTAGAGAGAGACGACAAGAACGACAGTTCGGTTCTCATATGGTGGTCCAGCCAGAGGCTTTTTCCAGGGACAACACTGAGGTCTCCACCAAGGAACCCATGCAGGTTAGCATGACCCGGGGTAATCTTCGTCGCAGACGAGGAAAGTGCTTCTACTGTGGAGATCCTGGCCATTGGATCAACAAGTGTCCTAAGAGGGTCCTCTCTGACATGTCTCCTAAGTCAAGACAACGTAAAGACCAGGTACACCCTGATTTTTCTAAATGTAAGCTTTTGGTACCCATAACAATTTCTCTGGGGGTTAATAAGTGGCCAGGTAAGGCCTTTATTGATTCCGGTTCAGCGGCCAGCTTTATTGACTTTGAATATGCTAGTAAATTGGGTATTCCAATGTTTGCTTTACATACACCTATCCATGTCATGGTTATTGATGCTACTCCCCTGATTGGTGGTACGGTGAGGTCATGTACCTCTGAAATTTCTCTAACCGTGGGTGTGTGCCACTCTGAGAGATGTTCTCTTTTAGTCCTGGAGAACCTACCAGTTGAGGTGGTACTAGGGTTGCCTTGGCTCCGTTTACATAACACCACAATAGATTGGTCCAAAGGAGAGTTGGTGAAATGGGGACCTAAGTGTGACTCATGCTTATCCGTGGTCCAGGCTGGGGATTCAGTAAGGTCTAATACATTACCCTCAGTTATTAAGGAATATTCTGATGTATTCTCATCCCCTACTCCAGAGGTTCTACCCCCCCCCATAGACCTTATGATTGCGCCATAGAGCTAATAGAGGGTGCCAAATTTCCTAAAGGGCGAATTTATAATCTTTCTAAGCCCGAACGCAAGGCTATCGAAGATTATATTAAGGAGAGCCTTGCTAAAGGGCATATCAGACCTTCAGTCTCTCCTATGGGAGCAGGGTTTTTCTTTGTTAAAAAGAAGGATGGTGATCTTAGGCCTTGTATTGATTACCGGAGATTAAATAAAATCACTGTCCAAAATAGATACTCTCTCCCATTGATTCCGGATTTATTTAACCAGGTTCTGGGGGCAACCTGGTTTTCCAAGATTGACCTGAAAGGGGCATACAATCTAATCCGAATCAAGTAGGGAGACGAATGGAAGACAGCGTTCAATACTCCGATAGGACACTTTGAATATCAGGTGATGCCTTTTGGACTCAGCAATGCCCCAGCTGTGTTCCAAAACTTAATGAACGATATTTTTAGGGAGTTCTTAGGTAAATTTATTATTGTCTATCTTGACGACATTTTGATATTCTCTTCTGATTTCGAATCTCATGTGTCTCATGTCAAACAAGTATTAGAGATGTTGAGGGAGAATCAGCTATCCGCTAAGCAAGAGAAATGTGTCTTTGGTGTACAGGAGATTCTGTTTCTAGGGCATGTTCTGACTCCTCACGCCTTTAAGATGGATCCTGGTAAGGTTTTGGCAATTAAGGAATGGGTAAGGCCTTCATCCTTAAAGGCCTTACAGCGGTTTTTGGGTTTTGCTAATTACTATCGTAAATTTATCATGAATTTTTCTGTAATTGCTAAACCATTGACCGACCTTACTAAGAAAGGGGCGGATTTGGAGAATTGGTCTATCAAGGCCATTTTTTCATTTGAGACATTAAAAAAGGCATTTAGTAGCGCTCCCATTCTGATCCAGCCTGATCAGGAGAGACCCTTTATTGTGGAGGTGGATGCGTCCGAGGACGGCGCAGGAGCAGTCCTTTCACAAGGTCCTGCTAGCCTCACTAACCTGAGACCGTGTGCCTTCTTCTCCAGGAAATTCTCTTCCACGGAGAGAAACTACGACATAGGGAATAGGGAGCTGCTGGCTATTAAATGGGCATTTGAGGAGTGAAGGCATTTTTTGGAGGGGGCAAGGCATCGGGTAACTGTTGTCACTGACCATAAAAACCTAATGTTTCTCGAGTCTGCTAAGAGGTTGAATCCCCGGCAAGCCCGATGGGCTCTGTTTTTTACCCGTTTTGATTTCTCCATTACGTTCAGGCTGGGAAGTAAAAATGTGAGGGCAGACGCATTATCTCGGAGCTTCCATGCTTTTCAACCGACTGAGGCACCACCTGAATCCATCCTACCAGCAAACATCTTCTTAGCAGCTCTAACCCAGGATATCTTGGCTCGCATTAAGGCTGAACAACATCTGGCACCGGCATCCACCCCAACTGATAAGTTGTTTGTTCCCGTACAATTTCGTCTCCAGCTGTTGGGTAAGTGTCACAATTCTGCCTTTTGTGGACATCCGGGTTTTGAGGGCACTAAGGATCTGGTTTCTAGATCTTATTGGTGGCCCACTCTGACCAGGGATGTCAAATCCTACATATCAGCCTGTGAGGTTTGTGCCAGGTCTAAAACACCTAAGAATCGCCCTGCTGGTAACCTACGACCCCTACCCATTCCCAGTAGACCCTGGTCCCATATCTCGATGGACTTTATAACTGACCTACCGCTGGCGGAGGGTAAGACTGTGGTTTGGGTAGTGGTCGATAGGTTTAGCAAGATGGTTCATTTCATTCCCCTGTCTAAACTTCCGAATGCAAAAACCCTGGCGTCTATTTTTATTTTTTTATGTCATCTGTGTTTTTATTGTTTTGGATAGCTAAAAGAAGTCATCCAACATTGTCATGACAAAATACAAGCACTCCCCATTCGGGGCCATGAATAACAATGAATAACATGACACATTCAAGATACAGTATATGACTAGTATTACAGCATACTGAGTTACATATCCTGATAACAACATATAGAACAACTACCTTGTTCATATCCATAAACTAGAAAGAAAAAAAAAGAGTTGATGTGAACCTAGCAGAGGATATACTTAGGCTAATGAGTAAGAGGAGGGGGGGGAGGGGGGGGGGGAGGGTGGTAAGTGTGATTCAGGAAACTATTTCTTCAGGTATTAGGAGGGAAGATTGACTCGTGTTTCTCCGCAATATGGTGATTTCAGCCAAGCATCCCAAGTTTTGAGAAACATATGATGGGTGCGACAAGATCTACTGGACATCTCTTCAAACCTACAAATTTGATGTACTTTTTCGAAACATTCGTTAGTAGAAGGGGGAACAGTATTTAGCCATTTCAAGGGGATTAGAGATTTGGCTGCTGCCAAAAAATGGTTAATCAAGGCTAAGGGGTGCTGACGTGCATCCGATAAAGGAAGCCCAAGTAAGACCAGGGCCGAGGTCAACGTTAGTTGTGTACCCAAAATTTCTGTTACTATACGTTCAATTTCAGACCAAAAGGGGCGTATGAACATGCAGTCCCACCATATATGGGTATGTGTACCAACCTGAGAGTTACACCTCCAACACTGATTAGAGGGTGATAAGCCATGTGCATGAAGAAACTCAGGTGTTTTATACCAGCGAGCTAAAATCTTGTAGTGTGTTTCTTGCAAGTGTACACATCTAGAGTAACCATGGGATTTCTGAAGGATTTGATTTCTTTCCATCTCCGTAAAAGATAGACCCAATTCCTTTTCCCAGGACGAAATGTACCCAGGGCTGTTCGGATTTTTAACCTCTCTCACTACCGATACCACTTTAGAAAGCTTACCAAATCCGGAGACCGTAGATGACAGGTCTAATTCAAAGTCAGTAAGTTCTCTAAAGGGATAGTTGGTTTGTAGGAAGTCTGCGCAACATCTGTTGAAGTGTGAAATATGCAGAAATGTGAGAGTAAAGTTTGAAAGCAATTCTTGTAGTTCTGTGCAACTGGGAGTCCCTCCGCTCGGGAATAGTTTTGAGACTGTCACCTGACCTAGTTGGTCCCACATGGGTTTGAAGGTCAAAGAGTCCCTGCCAACGACCACAGGTATCAAGCTGGAAGGCAATAACGGCGAGATCTTAGGAGCTAGAGAGGGTGATAAAGATGCCCAGACATCAGAAGCGCCTTTGAAGAGTAGGTTATCGTCAAGTGGGTCAAACCTTTTAAGTGCTTTGGCGGGTATCCACAGATCTCGTAATAAATCTCCTTTGTAAGCTTTCGCAGACCATTTGGATATGTTCTGCGGTTCAGAGAAGCCAGCCAAATTGATCCATCTTCTCAATTGAATCGCTTTATATAGTGTTTGCACATCTGGCAATCCTATCCCTCCTTTCCCCCCGAGGTCTAACTAGAAGTTCATGCGCCAACCAAGGACGTTTCTGCTTTCATATATAACTCGAGAACAGTGATCTTAATTTGGCAAAGAAGATTTGTGGCAAAGCAATCGGTAACATTTGCATCTTATATAAGATCCTGGGAAGAATATACGTTTGAATGACATTTTTCCTGCCAAACCACGAGATCAGAGGTATATCATAGTCTGAGAGGATTTTTTGGATTTCCATAAGGAGCGGACGAAAGTTCATATCGTATAGTTTGTGTATGGACGAGGGGATATGTACACCTAGGTATTTGAGGGAAGAAGAGGCCCACACAAAAGGCGAGATGTCTTTGACTCTCCTAAGATTTTGTTTGGTGAGGGAAATATTTAGTAACTCCGATTTCGTGACATTCACTTTGAAATTTGACACCACCCCGAAAACCTCGAACAGGTCTACCAGACAGGGCAGCCCCACCTCCGGCTCAGGCAGCAGAAACAATAAGTCATCTGCAAAAGCTAAAGCCTTTAGTTCCCCTTCAGGAGTAGGAAAACCCTTAATGCGCGAGTGTTGTCTTACTCTTTGAAGTAATGTCTCCATCACCAGAACAAATAAAGTGGGGGAGAGAGGACAACCCTGCCTGGTACCGTTCGCTATCTCGAAGGGAGGCGACAAATAGTCATTGACCAGCAGAGAGGCCGATGGTTGAGAGTATAGCGAAAATATCGCTTCTATGAAGATATTTGGGAAGCCAAACTTCATGAGAGTAGAACGCATAAAGAACCAATTAACTCTATCAAAGGCCTTCTCGGCGTCTACTCCGAGAAGGACCAATGATCTAGTTTCTGCATGTGCTTGATGTATCGCGGTGAGAAGTTTAATCGTATTGGTCCTCCCCTCCCTCCCCGGGACAAAACCCGATTGTTCTTCCCCTATCAGGTGAGGCAGGAGTTTCTTTATTCTTAAGGACAGAAGCTTAGCCCAAATTTTCAGATCTAAATTTAGAAGTGATATGGGCCTATAACTCCCACATTCTTCTGGGTTCTTCCCTTCTTTTGCTATAAGGGTAATATGGGCCTCTTGAGTCTGCTTAGGCAGTGGATCGCCCCTAAACAATGAGGAACAGAGATCTAAAAGGTGAGGCATGAGGACGTCTTGGAATTTTTTGTAATAAAGCAATGGGAGCCCGTCCGGGCCTGGGCTTTTACCTGGGGGGAAGGAGACGAGGACCATAGATACCTCTTTTCGTGTGATAGGAGTGAGAAGTGAGTTGATCATTGCTTGGTCTAGCTTTGGCAAGGAGATGTCTTGTAAGAAGTTATCTGTTAAGATTTTCTTCTGATTTTCGCTATGTGCAGTATTAGCTTTATCTATATTATATAGTGCTGAGTAATATTTGTGGAACGCTGCTGCCATCTCTAGGAGAGACGAAGTTACCTTTCCCATATGATCACTGATTTTATGAATGTGTTGCTTAGCTTTCTCCTTCTTAAGCAAAGCTGATATAAGCTTCCCACCTTTGTTTCCATGTGCATATATCTTATGTCTAAAATGTAGGTAAGCCTTGGCAGATTTATTTTGTAAATGAGTGAGGAGCTTTTCTCTCAAGACTCTCAGTTTCTCTTGCGTAACCCGTGAGCTGGTGTTTTTATGTTCTTTCTCTAGGATAGATATCTGTTCTAACAGATCATCTGTGACTTTCTGCCTTTCCTTTTTTAATTTAGATCCCCAGGAGATAAATATGCCCCTAACAAAAGCCTTATGAGATTCCTATATTATTGGGCTCTTTGGACCTGAGCTTTTGTTTAATTCGAAGAAAACCTTAAGTTGCGATTGTATATCTAGAAATGCTTTAGTATTTTCTAAAATCTGTTCGTTTAGGCGCCATCTCCTGTGTGGGAACAACATCAGCTAAGGTAAGGGAAAAATGAACCGGCGCATGGTCTGAGATAGTTATGACCGAGATACCTGTGGTCGTTACCCATGGTAATAGAGAAGCGTGGACCATCAAATAATCCAACCTTTGATGCGAGTTATGAACTGAAGAGAAATAGGAGTAGTCCCGAGTGGAGGGATTCTGTAGCCGCCAAATGTCTGAAAGAGAAAGTTCAGAAAATTTAGAACGCAATCTAGCTAATGCACGGTGGGAGACGCCAGACTTATTTGTAGAGGAATCCAGTGAGGGATTCAAAGTTACATTCAAGTCCCCTCCCAAAATTATCGGCCCGTCTGCAAACAATTTAAGTTTGTCCAAGGTGTCTAGAAGCCAAGGAACTTGACCGTGATTGGGAGCATACAAATTTGCCAAAGTAAGTTTGGTATTGTAAATTTGAGCTCTCAGAAACAGTATTCTACCTTCCAGATCTGTGTACTGTTTCAGAATTTTGATAGGGATAGATTTGTGTACTGCTATAGACACGCCCCTTGGAAGCTGAGGTGGCATGACAGGAATGATACCAGTTTGTGAATTATTTGGAGGGCAACTTGGGAATTTTATTTTTATTAAAATGAGTCTCTTGCAAGAAGAGAATTGAGGCTTTAAGTTTCTTGAGCATGTCCAGTATATGGTGTCGTTTATTAGGGGTATTTAGGCCCCTTACATTGAAGGTTGCACATTTGACTTCACTCATAGTCCTGAGTATTCCCAATACCTAATACAAGGAGAGTGTAGGAAAGGTAATGGGGGGAGGGAGGGAGTGGGGAACCAGTAATAATAGTAACGTATGAACATGAATTCACCAACCTCAGCACACAAGCAGTGTAAAGGCCGATAAGGCAATCAAAAAAAAGGATGAAACGGGTGCGAGGGGTAAAGTAAAAAATGAGCTTCAAATCTTCGAAGCAAATAAATGGGTTATTGTGTGAGACAGTACTCAGGGTGGAGGGAACAAAGTGTTCAAATTGTGAACAATTTTTGACAGGCACATAATATTATGTTAAACAAAAAAGCAACTCGCCAACTAATGTATACCCTGTCTATAGTATTAGGTATCAGCATCATTCCAGAGATATAAGTAACAGCTGGTCTGGATTTGGGAGGGCGGGGGGGGAGGGGTTGATCGCTTTGCTTCCGGAATAGAAAGTACATGCATATACCTGTCACATTTTCTCAAGCACATTCAATGACCTATCTAGAGACTTGCAGTCTATTAACTAGAATGTCAACTATCAAATCTGGTCCTGAAGCAGATAAGTATAGCTATAGGGGAAGCCCATATATAACAATCATAGTAACAGTGGGGGTGGAGGTGGGGGGGGGTTTATCTGAGACAGGAAATAAAAACAGTATTCCCCATTTAAGCATGACATGATCATGACATTTCGTCTGCACCATCCAAAAGGGAATTATAATCGTGGTCCTCAAGCCAACTATCTCTTATCAGCTGTCCATGACCGTATACCTTACAGCTGTCTCTCAACGGACTATGCAGATTAAGGGGGGGGGGATGGGACAGACGAAACCCCACTACAATCAAATACGCTGCTTTAACCTAATAATGAGGGATATCAATATACTCATGTGTTATCAAATATCAAGTTGGTCCAAAGTCCCGCTCATGTGAGCTCCTGTATAGTGAACCTGTATAGTGAAACCAGCAACATCCTGCATGTAACCTAGAGAAGAACACAAAAGGAGAGATTAAGGGGAGGGTGGGGGGGTTGTGGAAAGAGAAGGAGAGAGGGGTAACACAAATCCACTTTAAGCAAACAAACGGTAATCTGCCTTAGAAGATCTTCCTCTAAACAGAGTGAAGAGTCCCACTTCCAGTGGGTGAAACCGAAACGTATTCAGCTACGATAAAGCTGCCTGTGATTCGACCGAGACCAATTCAGGATAGAAAACAACATAGTATGTTCCTGGAATCAGCGAGGTGGTGACTTGTTGTGAGATGATGATCTCTTGGTTCTCTGGGGTTTCGGGCGAGAAGAAGTATGCCAGTCCTCTAGTTGAGGTAAAAAGGAAGTAGACGTACTAAGTCCGCTGCCGGCGACCATGACGGGATCTCTACGGGCTCTATACCCAGAATAGACCACGCGGTTTCTAGATCAGCAGGGGTTTTTACGATTACCCGTTTATCATTTTTCAGTATAGAGATCCCAAATGGAAACAGCCAGGCGTATTGGAGGTTTTTTGCTCGTAGCTTTTCCAGCAGCGGTCGCAGCATACGCCGCTTCTGGAGAGTAGAGGGAGCAATGTCCTGGTAAAGAGAAATCTCGGTTCCTTCATAGGAGATAGGACTCTTTTCCCTAGCCGACCTTAGAATCGCTGCTGTATCCACAAATGATAGTAGACCGCATATTATGTCGCGCGGTGGCTCACTGGGTTTTGGTTTCGAGCGAAGGGCCCTGTGTATACGCTCTATCACCACTTCCATGACCCGGTCCGGTCCCAAGAGCTCAGCAAATATTTATTTTGCTACTTTAGGGAGCGCCTCAGTGGCCCAGGATTCAGGTAGCCCTTTGATTCTAAAATTTTTGCGACGGCTTCTGTTCTCCTGGTCTTCTATTAATGTGTACACCGTGTTCACATGAGCTTCCAACTGCTCTGTTCTAGCTGCCAGACCTGTGGCATGAGCAGTTAGCTCTGAGCACGTTGTCTCAAGGGCCTCCGTTCGGAAGCCAAGGGCATGTAAGTCTGTCTTAATGTCGGCTAGATCGTCTCTTACCGGTCTCAGTGCCTGGGCCAGGGTCCTTTTTAGTACCACCGCGGTGAGCGTTTCATCTGGAGATTGATCGTCTTCACTGCTGGAGTGATGTTCCTCCTCCGATTCTCTCTGTTCAGTGGGTTCCGGCGCCATCTTAGCTTGTGAGGCGGGAGAGTGCGTATGCCTCTTTGCAAAGAGTTTCGTTACCGCTGCTTGGTTCATCTTTGATCTGGCGGTTCCTTCGCCTTCCCTTGGCTGATATCTCCCTATTTTGCCCATAATTTAGGCGACTTGATGGGGTATTTCAATGCTAGTGCAAGTACGTGGCAGGAGAGAGCTCTCTCAAGCTGCCATCCAGTCCGCGGTCAAGCTCCGCCCCCCTCCCTGGTGTCTATTTTTGTGAGAGATTGTTAGTTTACATGGCATCCCAGAAAATATTGTTTCTGACAGGGGTGTGCAGTTTGTGTCCAAATACTGGAGGGCCTTCTGTAAAAGATGTAAAATTTCATTGTCTTTTTCTTCCGCCTACCATCCTGAGAGTAATGGGCAGACTGAACGCCTTAATCAGTCTGTGGAACAATTCTTGAGGTTGTATGTTGCTGATGACCAGCAATTATGGGTCAAATTCCTTCCATTGGCTGAATTTGCTTTGAATAACCGTGTCAATTCTTCTGCTGGGGTATCCCCTTTCTTTTGTAACCATGGTTTTCATCCCCGTTTTCATTCTGGGTCGTCCGTCTCCTCCTCTAACCCTGAAGCGGATAAACTCTCCTCCGAACTGTGCACAGTTTGGGCCCGGGTTCAATCAAACCTAGAAAAGGCTCAAAGTTCTCAAAAACTCAAGGCCTATAGGAGACATTCCAAGGGGGTGAACTTTCAGGTTGGGGATAAAGTATGGTTGTCCTCCAAGAATCTATCTCTCAAGGTAGCTTCTAGAAAATTTGCTCCTCGTTTTATTGGACCGTATAAGATCACGGAGGTGATTAATCCGGTATTGTTTAAGTTGGAGCTGCCCGAGTCGTTCCACATTCATAATGTATTTCATAAATCTCTACTTAAAAATTATTTTGAACCTGTTGTACCGTTGAAAGCCTCGCCTCCGCTGGTTCTTGTTAGTGATGCTGTCGAGTATGTGGTGTCTAAGATAGTGGATGTCAGGAGAGTGCGTAATTCCTTACAGTACCTGATTTACTGGAAGGGGTATGGACCCGAAGAGAGATCTTGGGTACCCGCCAGGGAGGTTCATGCTCCTAGACTTCATTTCTGTCTGTTGGTCATGTGACGCTGGCCACGTCACCTGACCCTTAGATCCCACTATAAATACAGGCAGCCTGCTGGCCACAGGTTGCCTGTTAATTCTAGGTTCCTGGCTATTTGTTGGACTACTGAATACTCACCTGATCCTGTTCCCTGACGATCCTTTGGCTGCTCCTCCTGTACTGTGCATCCCTCCTGGTATTGTGACCTCGGCTCCCACCTGACTACTCTTTGCGGACTCCTCTGGTACTTCTCTACTCTCCTGGCATTTGACCCCGGCTTCTCCTGACCATTCTTTGCTTAACCCTTTGTACTGCGTAGCTCTCTTGGTTCTGACCCGGTCCGTTCACGTTCCGTATTTTGTCTTGTCTGTCTTCCCTGCACATATCCTGAGTAAGGGACTGTCGTCCAGTTGTCCCCTGTCATCAGGACTCGTGAGGCAAGTAGGCAGGGCCAGGGGTGAGGGTGGAGCGCAATGGTCACTATCCTTCCCCCTGTGTGTGAGTGGACATGACCGTTACAACTATAGTCTGAGGATAGCTGTGTGTAACATACAGAGCCTTCTCAGCCTCTCTTATTGTGCTGTTCTTTTCAAATTTAATTCATACACTGTATTATTATCTCTTCTTTTACCTATGTTGTTTCAGTGTATTGTTCTCTGCTGGCCTGAATTTGTATGCTGCATGCCTTGTTCATGTTATTAAAGTTTTTTCTCTGCTGGGCGTGGTTTTAGGCCTTGGTCCTTGTCACTACCTGCAGCCATTTTCAGTGCTGCATTCCTGTGTGACTGGAGATACACACCTTGGCTTGTGAAGGCATCAGTTTTGACCAGCAGTTAGCCTCAGGAAAGACATCTACGCGACAGCATCTGCTCTACTACTGCATTACAGTATTGCATAATCGTATGTCGCTGTTTTGGATCAAATAAACCCACGTTTGATAGCATCCTCGTGTCTACGTTTGGGTCCATCTAACCTGAGCATCTGCCGGTCCGGTCTGCTCCACTGCTTGGATACGAAGGTAGGAAAGTCACACAGTCATTACCAGTTATACCTTCATTCGCCTTCATGTGGGGACAGAACACTTATATCTCTACCTCAGCCCCTGCTTCCTTTAATTTGCCCTACCATATTTCTGACCTCTCTCTATCTATCTGGCCTATTTCACTTGCTGCCAGTACGAATAGCTGGAAACTTTAATTTTGTCTTCCCTGCACTTCTCTGGTATATCCTGAGTGAAAGGAAGAGAGATTAGAACAGCGCTGCATCAATCAGCGCAGGTATCTAGTCAGATAGGCAAGGACTTTGCTCTTATAACACTTCCCGTAATACAAACAAGAACATGGTTTCTTCTCTGTGTGAATTCTCTAATAGAGCTTTAAAATTAGAATTATTTGGAAAGCATTTTCACATATAGCAAAATGGTTTCTCTTGTGTGTAAATTTTCTCATGTGCAATGAGACTTGACTTTTATGTAAAACATTTCTCACATTCGGAACATGAATACGGCTTCTCTCCAGTGTGAATTCTCTGATGACGGTTGAGGTTGTCTTTAGAAATAAAACATTTCCCACGATCTGAACAGGAATATGGCTTCTCCCCTGTGTGGTTTCTCTCATGTGTAATGAGATCTGACTTTTGAGTATAACATTTTCCACATTCCGAGTATTTAAATGGATTCTCTCCTGTGTGAATTCTTTCATGTGTAAGAAGACATGATTTATCTTTAAAAGATTTACCACAATCTAAACAGGTAAATAGTTTCTCTCTTGTGTGAATTATCTGATGAACCTTCAAGTTGTCTTTAGAAATAAAACATTTCCCACATTCTGAACATGAGTGCGGCTTCTCTCCTGTGTGAATTCTCTTATGTCTACCAAGATATGATTTATCAGTAAAACGTTTCCCACATTCTTTTTTGAATCAGATAAGTTTTTATTGGTTTATGAAAATAAACATCGTGTTACAAACTTCTAGCATCATATGCTTTGTTTAGTATAGTGCAAAAATAATATTTGTACAATGCAAAGCAGCCAACATACAATTTTTTTTGAATATAAACCCCCAACAAAATTCCCCCCGCCCACTGTGAGACCTTTAATATGATTAAGAGACAACCATCATGCGCTTAAAACACATTCATTATAGTAGAAGACTATTATACCATTTTCAGAATACGAAGTCAAGCAAACTGAAGTTGAATACTCCCAATCAACCTCAATCACCCCTCCAGAATTAGCCAGTAAAAATCCTAAGACTACTTTGCAAAGTCAGCCATGGGCTGCAAACTCCGGATTTGTCTATCCATGGGCCCCAAATATTTTCATACTTTGAAAAGGCAGGTACGCTTAATATAAATTCCCCTTTCCAATCTTATAATCATATTCATTCTTGCAATAAATTCAGAGATGCTCGGGGGAAGAGGCTGTATCCACTTAGCAGCCAGAGTTTTGCGTGCCTGGTATAGGATCCTATTGATTCCAATTATAATATTAGGTTGCAAATTATCCGAATCTAACATCCCAAGTAAGCATAATCTGGGATCCAGTTTATAATTAGCACTATATATTTTGTTTATCAAGTTGACTATACCCACCCAATATCCTTGTAGGGCATTGCAACTCCACATCATATGGAACAAACCAGCCCCTTCCTCCCTGCATCTAAGACAAAACGAGTCAGACCTATATCCCACCTTCCATAAAAATATTGGGGTTCTATATACCCTATGTATCATAAAAAGTTGGGATAGTCTAGCTGCTTCACTAAGGGACAGAATAGGAGTCAGTGCAAGAGTGTCCCTCCCATTGGACGTCCGAGATAGGGCACACATCCTTCTCCCACTTCAATTTAACCTTGAGTGGGAAACTTTTCAGCTGTTCGCTCTGCAAAGCCTTATAGGTGCCGGAGATAGCTCCCTTCACAGGGCCTGGTTCCACCAATTTTTTAAGTATTTGGTGAGATACAAATTGCAAAGAAGACACTCTAAATAGTGAATTTATAGCATGTCTTAATTGTAAGTATTTATAGAAATGAGTAGACACTAAACCGAACTCAGAACAGAGTTGCGTGAATTGTTTCAGGACGCCTTGTGAATAGAGTTGTCCTATATTCCATAGCCCTTGTCGCTCCCATGACGAAAATCCCTGAAGTTTGGAAAGTTCTATTAATTAGTTATTCCAGACAGGAGACAATTCAAATAGGTCCAAGACTCCCAGAATTTCCCTAGATTTTCCCCAGACTTTCCTCAATAATTCCACAATTGGAAGGGATTTAAAAGAGTTAGGTAAGTCTTTCTCTAGAATTGAAATAGGAGGGCAAAACCTAGACGCCCACTTTACCAGTTCTCCATTCCTTCCCACCTTTCCCAACATGCCCCAACCTTTAAAATGTTGCAGCTAAGCTGCCAGAAACTATAGGAAGGGGTTAGGCAACGCCAATCCCCCCGCTTCTTTATCTCGCTGTAATGTTTCATACCGGATCCTACTATGTTTATTTTTCCACAACAAGGATCGAAATATTTGCTGTAATTTATAATAATATTGCATGGGTATCCATACTGGTGAGTTTTGCAGGATGTAGAGTAACTGCGGCATTAATATAATTTTAAGAAGGTTACCTCTACCTATTACTGATAGTGGAAGTTTATGCCAAGTGGCCGCTTTCTTTTTAACCCCTTAAGGACTCAGCCCTATTTCACCTTAAGGACTTGGCCATTTTTTGCAAATCTGACCAGTATCACTTTAAGTGCTGATAACTTTAAAACGCTTTGACTTACCCAGGCCGTTCTGAGATAGTTTTTTCGTCACATATTGTACTTCATGACACTGCTAAAATTGAGTCAAAAAAATTCATTTTTATTTATTTAAAAAAATACCAAATTTACCAAAAATTTGTAAAAAAAATTCTAATTTCCAAGTTTCAATTTCTCTACTTCTATAATACATAGTAATACCTCCAAAAATAGTTATTACTTTACATTCCCCATATGTCTACTTCATGTTTGGATCATTTTGGGAATGATATTTTATTTTTTGGGGATGTTACAAGGCTTAGAAGTTTAGAAGCAAATCTTGAAATCTTTCAGAAATTTTCAAAAACCCAATTTTTAGGGACCAGTTCAGGTCTGAAGTCACTTTGCGAGGCTTACATAATAGAAACCACCCAAAAATGACCCTATTCTAGAAACTACACCCCTCAAGGTATTCGAAACTGATTTTACAAACGTTGTTAACCCTTTAAGTGTTCCACAAGAATTTATGGAAAATAGAGATACAATTTAAAAATTTCACTTTTTTGGCAGATTTTCCATTTTAATGTTTTTTTTTCCAGTAACAGCCAAACAAAACTCAATATTTATGACCCTGATTCTGTAGTTTACAGAAACACCCCATATGTGATCGTAAACTACTGTACGGGCACACGGCAGGGCGCAGAAGGAAAGGAATGCCATACGGTATTTGGAAGGCAGATTTTGCTGGACTGTTTTTTTTGACACCATGTCCCATTTGAAGCCCCCCTGATGCACCCCTAGAGTAGAAACTCCAAAAAAGTGGCCCCATTTTAGAAACTACGGGATAGGGTGGCAGTATTGTTGGTACTAGTTTAGGGTACATATGATTTTTGGTTGCTCTATATTACACTTTTTGTGAGGCAAGATAACAAGAAATAGCTGTTTTGGCACCGTTTTTATTTTTTTGTTATTTACAACATTCATCTGACAGGTTAGATCATGTGATATTTTTATAGACCAGGTTGTCACGGATGCGGCGATACCTAATATGTATACTTTTTTTTATTTATGTAAGTTTTACACAATGATTTCTTTTTTGAAGCAAAAGAAATCATGTTTTAGTGTTTCCATAGTCTGAGAGCCATAATATTTTCAGTTTTTGGGCGATTACCTTGGGTAGGGTATGATTTTTGCGGGATGAGATGACGGTTTTATTGGCACTATTTTGGGGTGCGTGTGACTTTTTGATCGCTTGCTATTACACTTTTTGTGATGTAAGGTGACAAAAAAATTGTATATTTAGCACAGTTTTTATTTTTTACGGTGTTCATCTGAGGGGTTAGGTCATGTGAGATTTTTATAGAGCCGGTCGATACGGACGTGGCGATACCTAATATGTATACTTTTTTTATTTATGTAAGTTTTACACAATAATATCATTTTTGAAACAAAAAAATAAATAAATCATGTTTTTGTGTCTCCATATTCTGAGAGCCATAGTTTTTTCAGTTTTAGGGCGATTATCTTAGGTAGGGTCTCATTTTTGCGGGATGAGACGACGGTTTGAATGGTACTATTTTGGCATACATACGACTTTTTTGATCACTTTTATTACCTTTTTTTGGAAGTAAGGTGAGCAAAATTTCAATTTCATCATAGTTTCTATTTTTTATGGCGTTCACCATGCGGGAAATGTAACATGACCGTATTATAGATCGGGTCGTTACGGACGCGGTGATATATAACATGTATAGGGAATTTTATTTTTGTAATTTTTATAATCAGGGATAAATGTTTTTTTTTTTCTTACTTTTTTTTCACTTTAACATTTTTTTTTACCCAGACCCACTTGATTCTTGAAGATCCAGTGGGTCTGATGTCTGTATAATACAGTACAGTACACTATATAGTCTACTGCACTGTATTTCACTCACACTTTGTCTGAACAGATCTCTGCCTTTAGCACAGATCTGTTCAGCGCCATGGGAACCTTCCCCGTTTGCCACAACTGAGCAGACGGGGCAGGGGAAGGAGGGGGGCTCCCTCCCTGTCACCCCATCCTGTCCGGGGGCTGCAAAGGCACAACAGCCCCCCGATGGAAGAGCGAAGGAGCTCCCTCCCTCTTCACCTCTTCCATACAGCGGTCCCTACGGACCGCGGCATGGAAGGGGCTAAAACGGCGGACATCTGCACAGATGTCTGCCGTTTGAATCGGAGTGTCAGCAATGAGCTGACACTCTGATTCAACCGCTCGGCCATCCTGAAAATAAACAGGGGGCAGGCGGAAGATCGCGCACCCGCCCCCCACACTGCCCGCCTCCCGCACCGCCCGCAATCCTCCCCCTGCTGCGCCCGCAGACACAAAAACACAGAGGGCTGCAGGGGGGGTTAACTTTCAAAAATATGGGCACTTTGAGGTTTCTGATCCCTGCGGAGAAACTTGCATAACCGCTAAAAACCGCAGGTCTGAATTGGCCTGTACTTTCCCCTTCCATATAATAGTGTTGAGTTTTAAAAAACTGCTTGTCCCCAGCCCTACTAATTAGATGTTCCTTTAGTAGATCCTGCGCTTCCGTCCAGTGTGAAGCATTTTCTAGTGAAGGGTTAGCAACGTATTTAGCTTCTGTAGTCTGAACTCTATCCAGCAGTTCTGCCGTGAGGGCGGTGCTTTTTAGTTTTATGAGAACTAATCCATTTAATATATAGCCCTCTAGTATAAGCCTTCATCGTGTCCCAAACAACAGAGTGGCTAGCTGAGCCCTCATTAGTGGCAAAAAATTATTTCAAAGCAGCTGATATTATATCGCCATTATCTACTAACTGGATCCAAAAATGATTCAGCCGCCAGGTCTGTCTTGGATTTAATAATCCTTTCCCCAAATCCAATATTACCAATACCGGGGAGTGATCAGAAATACTGCGGGGTAAGTTTTTAATATCCTGGACCCTATCCAACAGTACCGTAGACCCTACAGCCAGATCAATTCTAGAAAGAGAATTATGCGATGGAGAATAACAGAAGTATTGTTTCACTCCTGGATTTCTGATCCTCCATAAATCATACAGGTCCACTCGTTTCCCACATTCTGCGCATGAATAAGGCTTTTTTCCTGTCTGGATTCTTTCCTGTTTAACAAGATATAATCTACCTGTAAAACATTTCCCACATAGTGAACATGAATATGGATTCTCTCCTGTGTGAATTCTCTGATGAATCCTGAGGGTGGCTTTAGAAGCAAAACATTATCCACATTCTGTACATGTAACTGGCTTTTCTCCTGCTTGAATTTTCCTCTCATTTTCCTCTCATGTTCCTAGAGTTTATCTTCAGTAGTAAACCATTTTCCACGTTCTAAATATACTATAAATACAGCTTCTCTCCTAAGTGAATCCTCTCATGTTTAACAAGATAGGATTTCTTTGTAAAAAATCTCCCGCATTCTGAACATGAATACAGCTTCTCTCCTGTGTGAATTCTCTGATGAACAACAAGACGTGATTTATACATAAAACATTTTCCACAATCTGAACAGGAATATGGCTTTTCTTCTGTGTGAATTTTTCTGTGGCTAAAAAGACCTGAGTGTTGTGTAAATCGTTTTCCACATTCAGAACATGAGAATGGCTTCTCTCCTGTGTGATATCGCTGATGCTTGACAAGACCTGATTTCTCTGTAAAACATTTCCCACATTCTAAACATATAAATGGTTTATCTCCTGTATGACTTCTCTGATGAACCTTTAGTTTGTCTTTAGTAGTAAAACATTTCCCACATTCAGAACATGAGAACGGCTTCTCTCCTGTGTGATATCGCTGATGTTTGACAAGACCTGATTTCTCTGTAAAACATTTCCCACATTCTGAACATATAAATGGTTTCTCTCCTGTGTGACTTCTCTGATGAACCTTTAGTTTGTGTTTAGTAGTAAACCATTTCCCACATTCTGAACATGAATATGGCTTCTCTCCTGTGTGAACTCTCTGATGATGGTTGAGGGTGTCTTTAGAAATAAAACATTTCCCACAATCTGAACAGGAATATGGCTTCTCCCCTGTGTGGTTTCTCTCATGTGTAATGAGATCTGACTTTTGTGTATAACATTTTCCACATTCTGAACATTTAAATGGCTTCTCTCCTGTGTGAATTCTTTCATGTGTAAGAAGACATGATTTATCTGTAAAACATTTCCCACATTCTGAACATGAGTATGGCTTCTCTCCTGTGTGAATTCTCTGATGTACAACAAGACGTGATTTATACATAAAAGATTTTCCACATTCTGAACAGGAATATGGCTTTTCTCCTGTGTGAATTCTTCTGTGGCTAAAAAGACCTGAGTTTTGTGTAAATCGCTTTCCACATTCAGAACATGAGAACGGCTTTTCTCCTGTGTGATATCGCTGATGTTTGACAAGACCTGACTTCTCTGTAAAACATCTCCCACATTCTGAACATGTAAATGGTTTTTCTCCTGTATGCCTTCTCAGGTGAACCTTTAGTTTGTCTTTAGTAATAAAACATTTCCCACATTCTGAACATGAATAGGGCTTCTCTCCTGTGTGAATTCTCTCATGCTTCACAAGTTGTGATTTATACATAAAACATTTCCCACATTTTGAACAGGATTTTGGCTTCTCAACTGTGTTAATTCTGTGTGTATATAGATTTGAGCTGTTTTTATACTGTTTTCCAGATTCCATTTTACCTCCTTTCTGCTGGGTACTTGTGGTAGCAATCTGTGATTGGTCAGGAGAAGGTTCTTCATGATTAGTGGGATTAGATAATAGACCTGCACTGTGAAGTCCTGGATGTACATTATAGGTAATATTTTTTTCTCCTGAAAAGCGCTGCCCGATATCTTCATCTTCTGTTTTATCTAGCAACCACATGAAGTTTTCCTCAGAGTTCTTACTGGGATTTTCTGTTAGGATTACAAAGAAACACAGGCGTTTTTTTTAGACAGACTTCGAACTAACATTTCCTATTCCTTTTGAATCCTTTCCTGGCTTTGACTCAAAACCTGCCTGTGTAACTCCTGCCTAAAAAAAATCTTTATATAACACTTTATTATGAATGAATGATAAAGTTGAGGATTCCACTCTACACTCACTGATCACTTCTATTACACAAACCCAGACCTGTCCTCTGCAAGGACATTAGGAACATCAATGCCAATTCGGCATGATTTTAATACAATACGTTAACCCCCTTTATGACTAATCCTTTTTGGGCCTTAAATGAGTTCTCTGGTTTCATAATGAATTTGTTTTTATCTGCCCAGAGATGCTCCATATACCTACTTTTCACATCAGAACTTTCCTCCCCCTGTCCTTGGCATCAGCTCATCTTGGAAGGATGTTTACATGCAGAACTTCCTGCTGTTCCTCAGCTTCCTGCTGGGTTTCCTTAAGCAAACCCAGCATGCTTTGCTCTGTGATGTTTCACAGGGCCAGTGAACCACCTTTCACTAAACAAGTAATTTTGTATTGTCCCATTCTGAGTGCAGGGAGGGAGAGTTGAAGGTGAATTATCAGCTTGCTGAGAAATCAGGTCATGGCCTCTTTCACATGGTCACTATTGTTGTATCAGTATTTGTGGGTGCAAAACACAGAAGAGGCACACATATTTCTATTATAGCTTTTCTCTGTAGGTTCCACTTCTGACATTATGTCAGTGTTATCCAAATACATTCCAGAACTCTTAGGGTAACATAGCATCATAAATCAATATAATGCTATGCGACCCCATCAGTGCTGGGAGGTCAGGACGGGAGCTGCCACAGACACACGCTGCGAGTCTGATGCGTGGAAACCACTCA